>NC_060125.1:403947036-404570630 GCF_021461395.2 Schistocerca americana
TTCTCCATATCATTCATCCATTGAAAATATCAGGTCATGAAAACTGGCACACCATCAATTCCCATCCACTTCAGTTCGTGAACTATGACATGTAGTTGGAACAGCATGGTGTCCATCGGATTGAAGTCATTGCATTTGGAAGGCCTGGAATTCCTGTGTCCTAAATTTCTTGCACTACACACCATCAAATCACCAACAAATTTAATCATGTATTTTTCCTACTATACTCTGTTTATGCCTAATAATTAAAACTCGTTATCTTACCTGGCATTGCAATTTTTACGGCTTGCAGTATATATCAGGGTGAACATTAATAAAACCGACAAATTGCACGCATGGATTCCTGACTGGAAATGGAGGGAAATAGAGTATATGAGCATGAGTCCGGAGATGGATGGCGTGCGTGAAACGACAACAAATCGGCCCGAAATAGAATACGGAGCTGCAGTGCATCCACGTCCCAAAAGATATTCAAACAGACCTCCATGCAATTTCTTGTGATAATGATAGTAGCGGTTGTCATGCAGGATACACATAATCGTATTTTGTCTCACACTGTGTTGGTGGGCAACTTGCCTTGAGCTTGTACTAGCCTTAATGTCTATATCCTGGAGAAGCCTGTCCTCCAAATCTGATGTATGCACAGTCCGCCGGTTCCCTGCATGTTCGTCGGCCGTAAAGGAGCCATGGCCATATTCCAAGCATAGAAAGGGCTTGAGATATTGGGTAAACTGGCTGATGTCTATGAGGATACTTGTTTTGGTATAGCCATGCTGCCTCTGGAGCATTTCCATCTGCTTCGCCGTACACAAACACTATCTTGGTTTGTTCTCGACTTGAACACCGCACCATTGTGCTGTTTACAGAACGCATCGTCAATCACACAGTCTGCAATACACAATGAACACATGGTATGTGGTTAGAAAACTATCATTAGTCAGCGCCACCTACCATGGCAACGATTCATATCTAGAAACATGTTCATAGAACCTGTTTCCCTTCATTTCCAGCCAGGAATTCGTCCTCGCAGTTCATGGGTTTTATTAATATGTAAGTGAAGTGCAGTTATTTTTAATGGTGACCGAACACATTACACTGAATAACATCACATCAGTATTTACTTCACGTGCAGACAAAGTTATAGCTATTATTAGTAACACGTTTTTTATGTTGGTTAATACCTTCAAGTAGATTTGGCAAGAGCCAGACATTAATGATTAATTTCTTCTGGATAGCAGGTCAGCTGTTGAATTGTTGATGCATGGATGTAAAATGGTAAGTCTGTGCTTACAACTGTAGTGCACTTAGTGGTGCAGTTATGACCATGTACAAAACATAAGGTAGTAAATTAGGTGAGTGCTTGTGGGAGGGCTGTTAGACACAGAGGAAAAAAAAACCAACACACAGAAGTTGGAACATATTAAGGCACCATTCATCACAATATCTGGATGCAATTAAGGAACTACCTTACCTAGACAGTAAAATAGCCTATGACAGAAAGAGCAAGGAGGGCATAGAAAGCAGACTATAATTGGCAAAAAGGAAAGGAAATTCCTGGTCAAAAGAAGTCTACTAACATTAAATATGGGCTTTAATTTAAAGAAGAAATTTGTGAGAATATACCTATGGAGCAAAGTATCATATGGTAGTGAAACATGGACTGTGTGAAAATCAGAAATGAAAAGAATCCAAACATTTGAGATGTGGTGCTACAGAACAATGTTGAAAATGAGGTAAGGAAAGAGGAGGTCTTTTCACACAATCGGCAAGGAAAGGAACATATGCAAAACACTGACATGATGAAGCGACAGGGTGGTAGGTCATCTGTTGAGAGTTCATGGAATAACTTCCACAATACTAGAGGGAGCTGAAAGAATAAAAACTGTAGAGGGAATAACAGATTGGAATACATCCAGCAAATAATTGAGGCTGTAGACTGCAAGGGCTACTCTGAAATGAAGAGGTGGGCACAGGAGAGGAATTCATGGTGAGCTGCATCAAACCAGTTAGTAGAGTAATGACGTTTAAAACAAAATGGTTGTGTGTGTGTGTGTGTGTGTGTGTGTGTGTGTGTGTGTGTGTGTGTATCTGGGACGTCCTCACAAGTATCAGCACTGTAGTGTTTATGAACTTCTAGCTCCAATAGAAGTGGAGAGAAGGCAAAACATATTTTTTCCAGCCCCTGTCATATAGGTTGCTCTGCATGGTAGGCGTATTGTGAGCGAACAGTATCGGTTTGCCAAATCAATTAGATTTGTAGGGTAGCCTGCATTTGATGGACAAGAAATGGTTTTATGGTCCCTGACTTGTAGGCTGCCCTGCATGAAAAGAGTGTTGTGTTGGAGTATTACTAGTGTGCTTCATCATCCTACTTTGAATAGTGGCCAGTATTTCAGGGGCAAATACATGATTTTCAAGCCTCTGATAAGTAGCCTGCCTTGCATGATAGACATGTTGTGGATGTAGTGTCAGCTTGTTTTACTGAACTGTTTTGCCAGGGCTATATGTTTCAGTGGTATGGCTGGGATGGGGTGGCGGAGCTTTGTGCTGGATAGGGGAGGATATGGACAGAGTGAGGGGAGGAAGAAATAAAAAGAGAGAGGGTAAGAGGAGGACATACATGAGACAGGTGTAAGAAACAGGGGGATTATGGGCTGGAGGAATAGGAAGATGGTCAGGCAGAGAAGACAGAGCGGCATGAGGGTATAATCAGAGGAAAGCGGAAGAAGATATGGTCAGAGACAGTTGTTATAGGATTGTAGGAAATGGTGTCAGACAGGGATAGGAAGAGATGGAGAGAGGGAGTGAGGGAGGAGGAGAGAGACAGAGCTGGGAGGATGAAGTGGATACAGGGAGGGGGGGAGAATGAGTGTTCAATATATGTTTCAAATACTTAACTGAGTGGCTGCAGAGGAAACACTAGGATATTTTTGGAACTTTTTTTAATAAGTATTCACTTGAAAATAGCAAGCGCAACCTACATCCTCAATTATTTGCTAGATGTATTTCAGTCTCTGTCTTCCTCTACAGCTTTTACCCTCTACAGCTCCCTCTAATACCATTATCCCTTCTTGTTTTCAGTGTTTTCCGTATATTTATTTCCTCATCGATTGTGCAGAGAAACTCGTATTCCTTATCAGTCCACCTACTTTTCAACACTCTTCTGTGACACC
The DNA here is from genome assembly GCF_021461395.2 of Schistocerca americana. Classification (NCBI taxonomy): domain Eukaryota; kingdom Metazoa; phylum Arthropoda; class Insecta; order Orthoptera; family Acrididae; genus Schistocerca; species Schistocerca americana. Next base: position 403,950,210 of record NC_060125.1, read on the forward strand.
ACATCTCAAAGAGCTCGATTCTCTGATGTTATGATTTTCTCACAATCCACGACTCACTACCACGCACAACTGTGCTCCATACGTAGATTCTTAGAATATTCTTCCTCAAGTTAAGACATATGCTTCCCAGCAGACTTCTCTCGGGCAGGAATGCCTTTTTTGCCAATGTTAGTCGCTTTTATGTCCTCCTTACTCCATTTGTCATACATTATTGTACTGCCTAGGTAGCAGAATTCCTTAACTTCATCTTCTTCGTGATTCCAAATCCTGATGTTAAGTTTCTTGCTGTTCTCATTTCTCTTAATTCTCATTACCTTTGTATTCCATCAATTTACTCTCAATCCGTATTCTGTACTCAATAGACTGCTAATTCCATCCAACACATCCTGTAATTTTTTCACTTATACTAAGGATCGCAAAGTCGTCAGCGAATTTTATCAATGATATCCATTCACCCTGGATTTTCGTCCCACTCTTGACATTTCTTTTATTTTCCTCATTGCTTCCGCGATGTACAGATACAACGGTAGGGGCGAGAGACTACATACTGTCTTACACCCTTTTTAATCCGAGCGCTTCGTTCTTGGTCTTCCATTCTTATTGCTCCCCCATGGATCTTGTATATATTGTATATTACCCGTCTTTCCGTATAGGTTACCCCTATTTTCCTCAGAGGTTCGAGCGTCTTGCACCACTTTACATTGTCGAACGCTTTTTCCACATCGACAAATTCAATGAACGTCTCTTTTTCTCTTCAGTCGTGCTTCTACTATTACTCACAAGCCAGAACTGCTTCTCTGGTGCCTTTACCTTTCCTAAAGGTAATATTTGACGCATCATCAATTTTCTTTGCCATTTTTCTGAAAATTAGTCTTATCAGTAACTTGGATGCATGAGCTGTTAAGATCACTGGGCGATAATTCTTGCACTTGTAGGTTTTTGTTATCTTCGGAATTGTGTGGATGATGCTTTTCCGAAAGTCTTATGGTACATCGCCAGTCTCATACATTCTACATAACAACGTGAATAGTCGCTTTTAATCACTTCCCCAGTTATTTATGATATTCCGATGGAATGGTATCTAACTCTTCCGAGTTATCTGATATTAAGACTTACAAAACTCTTTTCAGTTCTGATTCTATTATTCTGTCCCCTAGCTCTTCACTGTTGTTATGTAGTATTGTATACAAAATTCTAATTTGGGTGCGACGAATTGATATTGTGGTGAACGACGTATACCGATTGCGAGACTCGGACGTTCCGTGCTACGAACGCACCTCTGTCTTAACGAACGAAACATTTGTTATGTAAACTCTTTCTGAAAGAAAGGACGTGTGAGAGGAGGAGAGAGATTGCATTGTTGTGACACGCCTTTACGGTATATAGCAAATGTTTGAATAGTTTTTTGCACAATATAAAATCCAATAACTAACATCAAGTATTAAAGGTGTGTATATCTCCATACCGAAATTATGTAATTATCACGGTACAGATGTTACGAGACGTAGATCGCTCGGAGGTGAAGTTTGAAATGATAGTGCGAACCTGCATTTTCCACGGTCAGAATCCGTCGAGAGATCGTCTCCGAATTAATAGACTCCTACTTGCTAAATTGTTGGACCTAATATCCAGACTCATCGAACAACATAGTACACAGTTGTGCCGAACGATCGGCGTAGCGAGTAAAGGTCTTAGAGATTTCAAGTGGAGCAGATAACGACAAGGAATTTCCGCAGGATCGCCGATGCGGAGTATATCGCTTACCCTCCTGTGATATTTAAAAAAAATGTTTATATTTCCAGGTTTTCAGGAGAGTAGAGATAAAAGGAAATAATGAATTAAGCCAAATCAAATAAAACCAATAACTAAACCAATAATTAAAAGAAAACCACACATAAAGAATAATTATTTATAATAATAAATTAAGAGTATCTTTAAATAACTAATAATAATATACTAAATTGTTAATTTCAGTTTCTTCTTCTATAACGTGATCTGTCGAGTCTTCCCCCTGACAGAGACATTCAGTGTACTCTATCCATCTATCCGCTCTCTTCTCTGCATTTAATAGTGAGACTCCCACTGAACTCTTTGTCATTCCCTTGCTTTTAATTTCACTGAAGGTTGTTTTGACTATTCAGCACGCTTAGTCCAGTCCGTCCTTCCAACAATCATTTCATTTTCGATTTCTTCACACTTTTCTTCCAGCCATTTTGCCTTAGCTTCCCTCCATTTACGGTTCATTCTGTTCCTAAGTGATTTGCATTTCTGAATTCCTGAATTTCCCTGAGCATTTTTGTACTGCCTTCCTTCGTCTATGAAGTATGTCATCCACAGCTTCTTCACAGTTGCTTTCCTTGTACCTACGGTTTTCTTTCCAACTTCTATGATTGCCCTCTTTATAGATATCCATTTCTCTTCAACTGTACTGCCAGATGAGCCATTCATTATTGCTGTATCTGAAGACTCAGAAATTTTCAAGCGTATATCTTCTTTACTTAGTACTTCTGTTACCCAATTCTTTACTTATTGATCCTTCCTGAGTAGTCTCTTAATCTTCAGTCTACTCTTCATCATTACTAAATTGTGACCAGACTCTATATCTGCTCTTGGGTCCGTCTTACAGTCCAATATCCGATTTCGGAATCTCTGTCTGACCATGAAGTAATTTAACTGAAATCTTTCCATATCTGCTGACCTTTTTCAACTATACCTTCTCCTCCTCTTCTTGAACAAAGTATTCGCTATTACTAATTGATGCTTATTGCATTACTCAATTAGTATTTCTCCTCTCTCATTTCTGGTACCAAGACCATATTCTCCCACAACCCTTTCTTCTGTTCCCTCCCTACAACCGCATTCCAGTCGCACATAATCTTTACGTTCTAAAATATTCGTTCAGTATCCTCATATACTGTTTCTATCGCTTCGTTTTCAGCTTGCAACTTTGGCTTGTATATCTGAACTACCTTTGTCAATGTTGGTTTGCAGTCGATTCCAATGAGAGCCCTATCGCTGAACTGTTTGCAGTAGCCTGCTCTCACTCTCTCACCTACTTTCCTGTTCCAAATGAATCCTTCTGATGTTATACCATTTTTCCGCTGCTGTTGGTATTACCCTATACTCACCTGACCAGAAAGTCTTGTCTTCTTTCCATTTCACTTCACTGACCCTGACTATATCTAGAGTGAGCTTTAACATTTATCTTTTCAGACTTTCTAGTTTCCCTACCACATTCAAATTTCTGACGTTCCCGCCCTGACTTGGCAGTCCCTCCTGGTGATCCAAATGGTAGACTAGTCTGGAATTTTCTTTCCAGTGAACAGGACATCATGACAGTTTTTCAGTTACAGTCCTTCTTTTGTGGATGCATATTTGTGTCTTAGATCAGTGGCTTCCACAGATTCTGCCTTTAGGGGAAGGTTCCTATCCCAAGGATGGGAGAGTTCCCTGAGCCTCGTCCCGCTCCTCCACCCTCTTTGACAAGGCCATTTCCTGAATGCTGAACTCCTTGAGCTGGAAGTCTTTATCCTCCATTGATGATGACATTTGTTCAAAATTTAAATGCTGGCGGGTTTCGGACCCAGGATCAAGGATGTTTTTATTACTAAACAAGGACGCCACCCTATATATTGTCCCAGGCCCCTGGATCGATTTGAACTAGGCTGGGCTCAGAACAGCAGCCCTCAAGAGTATTGAAAGTGGTGAGTTTATAACCTCCTAGCTCCAATGGGAGCTGATATATAGGCAGAAATATGTTTTTTCAGCCCCTGGTGTACTGGCTACCCTGCATGACAGGTGTCTCGTGTGGAAACAGTACCAGTCTGTCAGATGAACCAGGTCTGGAGCGCAGCCTGCATGTCAAGGGCAATAAACTGTTTCATGTGCCCCAGCATGTTGCCTGACCTGCATGACAGGCGTGTTGTGGAAGGAGTATTGGCCTGCTTTAGTGAACTGTATTGCAGGACTTCATGTGCCGATGAGCACGGCTGGGAGCAAGTTGAGATGGATATGGAAGGGGTTGTACAGAGTGAGGGGTCAGAGGAAATGGATGTAGAGAGTGAATGAGGCAGAAATGCAAGATACAGGTGGAAGGTTTAGAGAGATAATGACCAGCAGAAAAGGATGAGGGGGAGGAGAATAATGTCAGAGAAAGTGGGATAAAGACAGGGTTTGGAGGAAATGGTAAAAGAGAGGCGTAGAAGTAGATGAAGATAAAGAGAGTAGAGTGGGGAGTAAGAGATAGAGTTGGGAGAATGAGATAGATAGACCGAGGGAGGAAAATGTGAACACAGAGAGTGGGAGGAGGATGCACATTCAGTACATGTTCCAATTCTGATAAGGTCTGAAGCCATGCAGAAAAGGCTAATAGATCTATACTTTTTTTTTGTTCTACAATATAGTGCCATGTTCTGTGTACTGGCTTCTGGAGACAACGACCCACCCCATCATAGCACTTTAAGTAGCGAGCCACTTCGACCATACAATCTACTTTCGCAATGCAATGACTATGTTCTCTGACACTAACCACCCTTCGAGAAGCTTACACGTAATACAACAATGCGGCATACAATCAGCCTCCTGACAGCAGTATATACACCCCCTTCTAGGTCCGGCAAGAATGTGACAGTACTACCCTTTCCGCATTTTCAGCCTCCTGACAACAATATTTATACACAACAATCTGTGTCCAGCAAGAATGTTGAATTACGACCTCTCCCACAAACTCATCTTCCTGAGAGCAACATTTATATGCTTCCCTGTACGTTCAGCCATTCGTCATCGGAAATGTGGAGTGTGTTATGACATCCACTCTGTGGACCTCGAACCCTCGACTCTTGCCTACCCGCCCAGGCTGCTGGTACCTATATGCTACCTTGCCAGAGTATATCTATTTGCTGGTATCTAGTCTCCTACCATCGTTCCAGACACTGAAACAAGGCCTCATAGCACTGCGATGCTGGGACTTAATGCAGCCACTGCAGCTGTCCGTCGTTTGGTGCAGAATTATGGGCAATGATCGCTTCATTCACTTGGTAACATTCAAGGGACAAAAACAAGGGACATGGTGCGGTCTGCTATGGCCTCGGTTACTCGAGACACTGAATAAGGGGTTTGTTGTTATGTGCTTTGCTTACAAAGACGGTGCTCCGAGGAAAGCACTGCCAGGAGATGCTACGGTTGTATATTTGTCGCACTCATTAAGATCCCAGAGATCAACACTGAATAACCGTAAATAATTAACAATGAAGGGCATTGCCTTCTTCTGCTGCACTGACATCCATCTCTGGCAGTGTCCCTGGCCAGTCCAAGCCATCGTGATACCACGTCACAACTTAAATGACTAATGAATCATTAAAGTTTTGATAGCTCATGAAATATTTGAGATAATAAGTACCTTTGTTGATAAGCTCTCGAGTTCCCAGCGGTATAACAGTGTAGGAATACCAGGACAGTGTGTTCAGTGTTATAATAATGTTTTCGACAAAATTTTTAAATATTGTAAGCGCCTCGCCATTATATAGGAGTGGCTGGGAGTGGTTGTGGGGCTGGCGGGGAGGGGGGGGGGGGGCGCATGGCGCACATTCCCCTGCGAACAAGTCCTGTAGTCTTTCGAATCTCTGGTCGGGCACCCTTGGACCACCTATTTGGTCTCTCCTGCTGGGTGCACTCTTGGTGTACCACCTTTAGCGCAGGATTTTAAGCCGAACTGATTTGACAGCCCTTGTCCTTGACAAGAGTCTCCTTGGTACTCATTTCTATTGAAATAGTAAAGAATTGTGAAGGTGGTTCGATGAACCCTCTGCCAGGCATTTGAATGTGATTTGCAGAGTATCCATGTAGATATAGATGTAGATGTAGATTCCTTTGTGCCGTTCTCCCAATAGGCAGCTGGTAAGCCGAAAGTGATTCACCGGCAGTGAAGGTGGTTCGATGAACCCTCTGCCAGGCATTTGAATGTGATTTGCAGAGTATCCATGTAGATATAGATGTAGATGTAGATTCCTTTGTGCCGTTCTCCCAATAGGCAGCTGGTAAGCCGAAAGTGATTCACCAGCAGTACATTCCGGTAAAGTGTAGATTCACTTAATAAAAATATTCCTTAAAATTACCACAAAGTCAAACATGTGCGGTCGATTTAATACAGCTTTGCGGTTTCTTTCAGTTCTGATATTACTCTCTCATATATTAAATTATCATTAGCTTTGTTGATTGTTTTGTTTTAGCTCTACCACAATTAAGCGATAATTAACTGTGTGAGCTTCGTACATTTTGCTGCGAGCGGCACGTGTTCGAGTTCGATCTACAAGGATGTTGGGCCAAAGAGCTCTGCAGTACAGTAAGGTTCTTTCTGTTGTCTCAATAGCAGCGAACAAGTGCCTCCTGGGCGGTCAAGAGTTCATACGGAAATGGACGTGTCACCGAAATGCTTATTGTACAAAACTGTTGGCTCTTATCCGCTTATAAAGTGCATGGATGCCACCGGACGCCGCTGTTTTCCCCTGCAGGTACTTGAGTGTGAATCTGGCCTTTCTATCTGCGCATCAAAGAGGTGGCCGCCTCCCGGAGTTTCTCTGGCATAAGGAAGTTCATTGCTTCCCTCCAAAAATTTTGGACTATCAGGTCCAAAGTGGCGGCCTCGCCTCCAGACGCTGAACAGTCAGTGCTGACCAATGGTGAGTGACTATTCGTAACCAGTATAAGCCTCAGGAATCATAATGACGCTTTTTGCAGTATTTGAGTACTGAGTTTCTGTTCCTTTCCCCTATTTTACATAGAAAGGGGAATGTTTCCGTTCGTCAGATTCAGAGGAGGATTCAGTGTGCTTGATAATGGCGAGGGTTGAGGACAGAACATTTTTGGAGAGGAGGGATTGCTTCCCGGGTGTCGTCTGGTGCTGAGCGGCGCCGTCTCATGACGTACGTGAACAAAGTAAGTTTTGCTCAGGCAGTGGTACAATCCAACTACTGAACAGTTCAGATTTAACTCATTTGGCTGTGCATCTTCAATGTTCAATTATGTATGTTAAATATTTGTCTTTTTAATTTGCCTTTGCGAACTGCCTAGATGTGGAACTTTTATACATTTCACTTTCTGCGGTCCTCCAAAGAAACGTACAACCCTGGGAGTTTAGAGTCATTTTATGTTAGATAGCAATAATTTTCTGAAAGTTCTGTGGTATTCATCGATCAGTTGATTAGCTTAAATAAAAGTTTTGCGTTCTCTGTCTGTCTTACATTTTGAGATCCCGTATGTCCTACGACTTCCTTATGGTTAAGTGACCGTTAAAAATAAATATAACTAGCTGGATTTCTAGGACGTTCGCTTCAGTGTGAGGAGTTTCCGATGGATGTAGTGGACAAGCACTGTTCTTAAAGATAAGAAAAATGCAGAGGTGGTAACTAGTGTCAAAGGGTCACAGGTTTCCATAGCAGGAGTAGTTAGTGCACACACTGTCGAGCCTTATTTTAACCTCTCCCAGATCTGTTAATTAAGTCATTATTCATGTTAACTGTGTCATGAGTCCCATCTAGGAATACTTTGCACGATGTGCATTTCACTTACGCATGCATTAAATCAGGTAATTAGACGTCCACTCAAATTTTAAAACACGGTGGATCGTTATCATGGCATTTAAAAGAGACCAGATTTCTCTTAAATAAATATCTGAGGTCAATCACTTTTATAGTAAGGAAGTTACGAGATATGTTAAGGCATGTTGTTCACTCATTGAGTAAATGTGTCGCATGCATCAATATTTGATTTAACTAAAACATTACTGCAATCATAGTTGCATCAAACTAAAAAGCATATCGCCGTCAATACGGGGAATTGATTAGCTGTGCTCTGTATTATCAAGGGTTCGATAATTTTATCAAATATTAATGTCTTCTCTCTAGCTTACCCGAAATACTAACGTCAGCATCTATGAGTTTGTAGTTTTGCCTTTTGGACTCCGGAAGACTCTAGCCACCTTTGAAGATATGATGGACAACCTGCTTTAACACCCCGAATGGTTGAGTCATTGCTATCTAGTTGATATTGTTGTTTTCTAGGAGACATCCGAAGCACATCTACCCTTGTTGACAATCGTCTTGAATTGTGTCCAGACTGCAGGTTTCCATCAGAATCTGTAAAAATTCCTCTTCATCATTCGAGACATAAAAATCTTAGGGCACTTAACGAATAGGCATAAACTCCGTCCTGTTCGAGAGAAAATGAGGTCACAGGTTTTCCGACTCCTCAGCGCGTTCGTGATACAATAAATTTTCACAGAATGAGCTCGTAATACCGATGGTTTGAAAGTGATTTTATTACCAAGGCGTATCCCTTGGAAGAACTCAGCAGGGGAACACTTATTCAGGAAAGGAAGTGCGAGAAAGATCTTCCCTTGTTCTTACAAAGACACTAACAATTTCTCCAGTTCTATTATTCTATGGTGAAAATGCAAAGACAAAACTTCAAACACCGACACTAGTGGTTTTGGAATAAGGGCAGTTTTAGTAATAATTCAGGAAGATGCTGAAACAATGATAACTTATGCTTCCAGAGTACTCTTCGAGTCTACAACGGAGAAAGAATTACACATTATTTTGTATGAGGGACAGCTGCAGCCATAATTACACATCTTGAATAAGGACTGCATGGCTACTCTTGCAAATAATTTATTTAACGATCGGCTTTGTCTCCTAGAAGCCACATGATCGGGATAAATCCACTGCGTTAGAAAAAGCGTCTACATCTGTGGCCGAATTATAATTGCAATCAGTAGTGAGAAATAGATCAAATTATTTTTGCACGGTGAATCATGACATTAAAGTTGTAACATGAATGGGACCAAACATTCCTTGTCTAAGAATAAATGACGCAGTTATCAGATAGTCAGGTAAGTGGAATGTATTGGTCCATGGTTTCTCAATTGCGTCCAAAAAACATTCATTTATTCACTGCAAAGATTGTTTGATTGCATCTTTGTTGCAACTTTAATGTCATGATTCGCCATATAAATAATTTGCTCTGTTTCTCACCATGGATTGTAAATAATCTTCGATCTGTAGTGAAAGTTTTCTCTAATTCAAGACGAGAAAGGGTGTCTTTTTTTTCTTTTATAAAACTAAGTTTCAGTCATCACTGCATTAAATGACATTGCTGCCAAACAGAGGAAAAATGCAGCACTGCTGAAAACCAAATAGCCCTTGAAGAAGGGGAGATTAGTCAAAGAAGAAGTCCAATTAATGGATGGAGCATTGTATAAGAGACAACATGATCCAATTAGTTATTATTGATTTTTTTAAGGTAACTGCAGTTTAATTAAAGCGAGATTTGTACACCACGCGTTTTGCTTTTGCTTACAAAGTATCCTCTGCGGTTATTTTGTAAATTGGATACATATATTTGTAAGTTTGGGTTGTTTTAGATTAAAAACGACCTTTTGTTTATGACTTACTGTGCAAATTACTCGCGATGTTTCAGCCTCTTGTTCCCATATTGTCCAAACTACTGCTTCTTCCCTTCTTGTTAGCAGCGGGTGATGCCGAAAGACTTCGTTTCACATACGCAACTGGCACTTTTTTGCCTTTCTCCATGATTTCTTACGACACGTCGCTTTTGTAAATCGAACTGAAGTTATGTGTGTTGTCATTCAGCACAGTATCAAAGTTTTTATATCTATTCGTTTGCGCCGGCCGGAGTGGCCGAGCGGTTCTAGGCGCTACAGTCTGGAACCGCGTGACCGCTACGGTCGCAGGTTCGAATCCTGCCTCGGGCATGGATGTGTGTGATGTTCTTAGGTTAGCTAGGTTTAAGTAGTTCTAAGTTCTAGGGGACTGATGACCACAGTAGTTAAGTCCCATAGTGCTCAGAGCCATTTGAACCATTTATTCGTTTGCTTTCATGTAGGTTGTGACCGTTACCAACCTGTGAAACGAACATTTTCTTTTTTTTGGAGAGGGGGGGTGGAGGGGTTGTAATGCCACTTCCTCGGACGAGAAATGAAAATCAAAAATTAGCTCCAAAATTCCCAAAGATTTCCCCAAAACAAGTTCCAGATTCCATGAAAAATGAACAAGCAAACAAATTTTCAGTTAACACTATTATTTGGATATCAACCAGTAATTGAATTAGGAATATAATATTAGTAATCTATTAACATACGAAAGAAAGAAGGGATTCCAGTAAAACCAAATTCGAACTTCAAAGTCCTTGTAAATCGCCAAATCATTATCATTAAAATTCGCAAAGTGGAACCAACGTTCCCAAAGAATACTTCGTGTGAGTACTGTTTGAGATTCGTGAGTAATGGCTAAGGATAATTCAATCCATTGTCACTACGTTACGAGAGTTAGCCGAAGCAGGTCATACTTCTGAATGCTCGTATGTGTAGGCGCAATTAGATTGTTTTGTCAGAATAGATTATTGCGATCTACTTTGACGCAGTGAAGCGATACTTTGACTTCAAATATTACTTTATTTAGAATTCAGATATAGGACTTGCATATCTTAGAAGAAGTGACTTTTAATTAGATAACCTGAAGTTAACACTATTTAGGAAGTGAACACAGATAGACAATTTCATTCGCAATACCTAATGGACTACGGAAATTGGTGATAATTACGAAGCATATAATTTATAATTCCCCCCAACACCTGGGAAAGCTTCTTCCTCACGGCTCTGTTAGGAAGTAACAAATATTGTGTAATAAACCAGCATATCGTGTCAATTCACGCATTTATCATTCAAGTTTTACAATATTATCTATAGAGATAACGTGCTGCAATTTTATTTGACTGAAGCGCAAGGCGCTTATATAGAAACTCCTTGACGTTAGGAATTAATAACACTGTTACGACTGATTATAGATTTGAGATTACAACCAGTCTATAGGGAATTTGGTGTCCCTGGAACTAATTTGAACTTATCATTAATATTCAAATAGCAACTGATAAACCATCGATTATAAGCGAGTTAATTAAGACATTTGGTGAAGTAAATAACTCGCACAAGTCGCGAGTTCAGTTCATCAATGTTCTATTTTGTAACGTCGATACCGATACATAAGAAATAACAACCTCATTGCTCTACCGCTGAGTGTTATAGCCAAGACCGAAGATCCGAAGGACGTTACAGGGGGATTGGGGCTGGTGATTATAGGAAAGGAACTGGGAGGAGATGGTAGCGGTAAACGGAGCCTGTGGTTATATGTGTATATTTAATGTTATATTAAGTGGATAGTGAGTTTAAAGAGTGTGTGGTGTGCCAGGTTGGTCTGATCATTTATGAGTTATTTTCTTGTAAGTGTAGGGGGTATTTTGTTATTCACCCTTAAGATTTCCATATCTGTGTCCCTGGTGGTAATTTTATGTTGGTACTTGTCTAAGTTGTATGATTTGTTCTCCACTTCTACACTCCTACATGTTCTTTGTACCTGGTGTGAAATGTCCTCCTGGTCTGACCTTTGTATCTTCCATCATATGTATTGCATTTCAGTTAACATATCCCTAACTTCTGATACAGATCAGTTTTTCCTATTGTTTTTGGGAAGTATTTCTGAATTGATTGGTTGGTTTGGTGGGCTACTTGTATGGCATGTTTCTTGAAAAATATTGGATATTCTGTGTGTCTATTTATGTTTGTATGTCACTGTATACCATTTTTGTTTCCCGTTTAGCTTTTCCTTTGTGTTGTTTGTGTTCCAGAATTTTGTTTGTTTATGTGGGATTCTGTTCTTGTGATGATGAGAGCTCGCTGATTCTTCTTTTTTTCTTGATTTTATTGTTCATATTTGGTACTATGTTCTCTTTGTATCCAATGTTTGTGCCTATTTCTATTATCGTATTCATTTCGTTTTGGTATGGGGATCTGCCTGTTACCTCCACCGGTCGCGTCGCCATTGCAATTGGGGAAAGCTCGCTGGCTCTGCCACCAGCAGAGTCGGGAAGTGGTAAGAAAATAAAATAATCACCGTGAAAAAGTAACTGGACTGGTCCTCCAGCTTGGGGGATGAGGAATTGGCTAACAAGTCCCACAAAAAAGAACTTGTTACGAAACTTTAAGAAAATGCATCGAAGGAAAATAGAAATAAGGAATATAAAAAACGGCTTACGAACAAGGACTTACGATTTGGAATGTGGAACATTAGGACTTTGGCAACTCCTGGAGCTCTCAATATTCTGTCGGAAGAACCCGACAGATGTGAAATGGACCTTGTAGCACTAAAGAAACTAGATATCCAGGAACAGGAAAACTGGAAACGGACAGGCACATTCACACGAAATAAGCGTCAAACGAAAAAACTACAAAGTACGAAACTTGCCTAGCTTGAATGGCGAAACAAGATGGCACTATGGCTGGCCTGCTAGATGGCGCTGCCGTATGTCAAATGCGTTTTTTTAAAAATAGGAACCCCTTTTTTTATTACATATTCGTGTAGTAAGTAAAGAAATATGAATCTTTTAGTTGGACCACTTTTTTCGCTTTATGATAGATGGTGCTGTAATAGTCACAAACATATGGCTCACAATTTTAGACGAACAGTTGGAACATAGTAGATTTTTTAAATTAAAATACAGAACGTAGGTACGTTTGTATATTTTATTTCGGTTGTTCCAATGTGATACATGTACCTTTGTGAACTAATCATTTCTGAGAACGCATGCTGTTACAGCGTGATTACCTGTAAATACCACATTAATGCAATAAATGCTCAAAATGATGTCCGTCAACTTCAATGCATTTGGCAATATATGTAACGACATTCCTCTCAACAGCGAGTAGTTCGCCTTCCGTAACGTTCGCACATGCGTTGACAATGCGCTGACGCATGTTGTCAGGCGTTTTCGGTGGATCAAGATGGCAAATATCCTTCAACTTTCCCCACAGAAAGAAATCCGGGGACGTCAGATCCGGTGAACGTGCGGGCCATGATATGGTGCTTCGACGACCAATCCACCTGTCATGAAATATGCTATTCAGTACCGCTTCAACCGCACGCGAGCTATGTGCCGGACATCCATCATATTGGAAGTACATCGCCTTTCTGTCATGCAGTGAAACATCTTGTAGTAACATCGATAGAACATTACCTAGCAAATCAGCACACATTGCATCATTTAGATTGCCATCGATAAAATGGGGGTGAATTATCCTTCCTCCCATAATGCCGCACCATACCTTAACCCTCCAAGGCCGCTGATGTTCCACTTGTCGCAGCCATCGTGGATTTTCCGTTGCCCAATAGTGCATATTATGCCGGTTTACGTTGCCGCTGTCGGTGAATGACGCTTCGTCGCTAAATGGAACGTGTGCAAAAAAAAATCTGTCATCGTCCCGTATTTCTCTTGTGCCCAGTGGTAGAACTGTACAATACGTTCAAAGTCGCCGCCATGCAATTCCTGGTGCATAGAAATATGGTACAGGTGCAATCGATGTTGATGCAGCATTCTCAACACCGACGTTTTTGAGATTCCCGATTCTCGCTCAATTTGTCTGCTACTGATGTGCGGATTAGCCGTGACAGCAGCTAAAACACCTACTTGGGCATCACCATTTGCTGCAGGTCGTGGTTGACGTTTCATATGTGGCTGAACACTTCCTGTTTCATTAAATAACGTAACTATCCGGCGAACGGTCCGGACACTTGGATGATGTCGTCCAGGATACCGAGCAGCATACATAGCACACGTCCGTTGGGCATTCTGACCACAATAGCCATACATCAACACGATATCGACCTTTTCCGCGATTGGTAAACGGTCCATTTTAAGACGGGTAATGTATCACGAAGAAAATACCGTCCGCACTGGCGGAATGTTACGTGATACCACGTACTTATACGTTCGTGACTATTAGAGCGCCATCTAACACAAAGCGAAGAAAGTGGTCCAACTAAAACATTCATACATCTTTACGTACTACACGAGTATGTAATACAAAAATGGGGGTTCATATTTTTAAAAAAACGCAGTTGATATCCGTTTGACCTATGGCAGCGCCATATAGTGGGCCAACCATAGCGCCATCTGGTTTCCCCCTTCAAGCTGGACAATTTTCGTTCTTCATAGTTTTTTCGTTAGACGCTTATTTCGTGAGATATTTGGCCCAGTCACGATCAATGGACCACCCAGTACAATACCGTGGATCGAAAGATGGACAGCTACAGAAGGGAGTAAGTTTTATGATCAGCAAAATTTTGCCAGCGGCAGTAATTGATTTCCAACCAACTGATGACAGAATAGCTGCCATGAGAATAACAGATAGTGTCACAAATATAACAACAGTTACGCTACACTCTCCGACCTAAGAACCGGAGGACGAAAAGAAAGACAGTTTGTATGAAACTGTCGAATAGGTAATTAATAAGACACCAGGCTATGATATGAAGCTCATTGTGGGAGATGCCAATGCTGAAGTTGGAAGAGAGGTCATCTGGAAAGGAGTAGCGGGGACTGAAAGCCTACATGTTGAAAGTAATGATAATGGAGTGAAGCTACTAAGCTTTGCAAGTGTAACCAACCTAAAGATTATGGACACACACTTTCCTCGGAAGGACACTCACAAGGCAACTTGGGTATCACCAGATGGAAGAACAAAAAACCAGATAGATCATGTCCTGGTAGATCAAAGATATAAAAGCAGTATAAGGAATGTGGAAACCATAACGGGTGCCGAGGCAGGCACAGACCTAGTCACGGCAGAGGTACGCCAAAGAATAGCCATAGGAAAGCCAAGGATAGGAAACAGCATAAAAGACCGTAACCTATACATAGAAACACTGAAGTATAACGGCAAAGCACAGGAGTTTGTCATCAAGCTGCAAAACAGATTTGATGTTCTAACAGTGGAAGACAATCTTCACACTGAAGACCACTGGGAAATGATAAAAACAATGGGGAAAAAGAGGCACTAGAAGACTGCAGAAAAAGAAGAAGAAGGAAGAAAAATCCATGGTTTTCAGAAGAATGTGAGCAAAAAGTGAAAGAAAGAAGAGCAGCGTAGGAAAAAAAACCTACAAGAGGATTCCAACGAAAATAACGAAGCGTATGAAAATGTGTATAGAGAATCTATAAATCTTCTCAGAAGGAAAAAGAGAGAACATGTGGATAATTTAAGTAAAAGAGCAGAGAAAGATAAAAGTGCAGGAAATGCAAGAGATTTTTGCAGATCAGTCAAATTTTTCAGAAAAGGATGTATACCATGGCTGTATGGTATTAAAGATAAAAGTAGCACTAAGTTCTGAAAAGATCCAAAAGTATGGAAATTTGGAGGGGATATTCTGAGGAGCTTCTAAATGTTGTAGGTAGAGGTGCAGAAATGGAGCAACAACATGATTATCAGAGTGTAGATCCCTTCGTGGAACAGCCGACAGTGAAACGGACAATAGACTCAATCAAAATTCTAAAAAACAATAAATCTCAAGGGAGAGCTGGCATAACAGCAGAATTGTTTAAGAATGTAAGAATAAAAATTGCAAAACAAGTACACAAACTTGTTACTAACTCCTGGTTTGAAGAGAGAATGCCACAGAAGTGGACTGAAGCGATAACAATACCATTTCATAAAAAGGGTGACAAACAACAACGCAAGCACTACAGAGCCATCTCATTAATTAGCTGCGCCTATGAGGTGTTCTCCAAGAGCCTCCAGAAAAAGTTAGAAATATATTTAAATGAGAAACAAGCGGGATTTATGAAGGATTGTTCAACTACTGACCAGGTATTCATACTGAAAGAAGCCATATTCAAATATTTGGAGCATAACAAAACAATGACGATATTATTTGTTGAGTTCAAGAAAGCATATGACAGCATATCCAGAGATAAATTGTGGGAGAAAATGCAAAGATTCGGAATACCGAAGAAGACTCTTTGAAAAAGCAAAGGTACATGTATTAGAAGTAAATGACGTGAAAACAAAATTCATGAGGGTACAAAGAAATTACAGAACAAAAAAAGACGAGAAACTCTGTATATCGATAAAAGTGACACTGAAAGGCTCGAAAGGGGTAGTGAAAATAGAGGGAGACTATTCCAAGGCGTTTGACGTAAAAACAGGAATCAGGCAAGGAGATAGAATATCACCCCTCGTGTTCAACATTGTAATACAGAAAGCGCTGGACGCAGCAAGTGAAGCAGAGGAAGGAATTAAAATAGGAACATAAATGAATGTACTGGCCTTTGCAGGTGACGTGCCACTAATCGCTGAAAATCCGGATGACCTTAAAATACTGGAAAAAAGACTCTTTGAAAAAGCAAAGGAACATGTATTAGAAGCAAATGATGTGAAAACAAAATTCATAAGGTTACAAAGAAATTACAGAACAAAAAAGACGAGAAACTCTGTATATAGATGAGTTTAAATGTAGGGGGTACCAGTAAACAACAAAACCGATAAGAAGCAAGAAATAGAGGCGAGGATCAAAGCTGCGTCTAGAGCATCATACTCAGTACTGTCATCTACAATTTTTTCGACAAGAACCAGAGTAAGAATATATAAAACTATAATCAGTACAGTATTACTATGTGAGGCAGAAATTTGGAGAATAGGTAAATACACGAAGAGAAAGATAAAGGTTTCTGAAAACGAAATTCTGCGAAAGGTTTTTGGACCAAACCATGAGGGAGGAGAATGGCGAAGAAGAAAGAACAAAGAGCTCAGGGACCTATACTATGAACCATATGCAGCTGCGGAAGCCAAGAGATGTAGACTAAGACGGGCAGGTCAAGTCTATAGAAGAGAGTGGGGATCTTTACTGAGAGATGTCTCAGAAAATAAACCGGAAGGAGGAAGGCCTCTAGGCAGGTCGAAAATGAGATAGAGAGACCAAGTTACCAAGAATCTCCTGGTACTGGGAGAAAGAAAAGAAGATGCTGAAGACAGAATACTGTGGAATAGGCTACTTGACGAGGTCAAAAACCGACTGAGGTTTGGGGCCAGGAGAGTAAAAGAGTAAGTAAAGTATTTCTTTTTGGGACCTGCCTGTATCTAGTGGTGCTGTGTTTAGTCTGTGGAGCATGTATCTATGTGCTGCCTGCTTTTGAGTACTGGAGAGTCGTGATGAGTCACGTATAATTGTCGGTGGTCAGTATATATGAGACGTGCGTCTGCAATATTACAAAACTAAAATATCATCCGTCTGGCTTGTTGTAACGGCTCAGACATGCAATGACATCCGGCCTGCCGTAACTTTTTACTACAGTCGAACCTTGCTTATCGAGCACCTCCCACAATGAGACATTCGAACAATGACTAGAAGAAAAGTAGTAAACTTACTCAATTAAAGAACAATATTCCGCATAAATGGGCTGTTTAGTGTTATGTTTTTCAGTCTTAAATAACCATTTCTGAAATCGCCTTCTAGCCAGGATCGGTTCTTTGGCCACAATAAATGATCATTAAGTCACACGTAGAAGGTAGAGCACAGAGTGTGTTACTGTGAACAACTCAATGATAGGGTTGTTTTCATCAGAACTGGCAGAAAACCAGCACCAACATTTAAAGCTCAGGTATAGAAGATGAATATCTAATTTTCGAGGGAGACTGGAATGCGGTTGTAGAGGAAGAAGAAAGAGTTACAGTAGAATATGTGTCTGTATTGGGAATGAGATATGCGAAACAATAATTGAGTTCTGTAGTAAATGTCTTCTAGTAATAGCGAATACTCCCTTCAAGAATCAGAAGATGACAGGGTATACTTGGAAAAGACAGAGAGATATGGAAAGATTTCAATTAAATTACATCAGGTCAGACAGAGATTCCGAAATCAGATACTGGGTTGTAAGATGTACCCAGGAGCAGATATAGACTCAGATCACAATATAGTAGTGATGAAGAGTAGGCTGAAGCTTAAGACATTAGACAGGAAGAATCAATACGCACAGAATTGGGATACGGAATTATTAAGTTATTTAAGCCTATACATGCCGTAATAAGGAATAGCTCAGTAGGCTCTAAATTGAAGAGAAATGCCCTTCTCTAAGAAGGAAAATCACAGAAGTTGGAAAGAAAAACATGGGTACAAGGAAGGTAACTGCGAAAAAACCATGGGTAACAAAAGAAATATTTCAGTTTGAGCGATGAAAGAAAACTGTCCAGAAATGTTCAAGGAAATTCAGGAATACATAAATACAAGTCGTTGAGGGATGAAAGAAATAGGAAGTGCAAGGAAGCTAACACGAAATGGCTGCATGAAAAATGTGAAGAAATAGAAAAAGAAATTGTTGGACGGACTGACTCAGCAGTAGGAAATTCAAAGCAACCTTCGGTGAAATTAAATGCAAAGGTGGTAACATCAAGATTGCAACGGGAATTCCACTGTTTCATCCATAGGGTGGAGCGGGTAGGTGAAAGCAGTACACTGAAGGCCTCATGTGGAACAAGATCTGTATGGTGTGATAGAAGAAGAAACAGGAGTCGATTTTGAACAGAAACGGGATTCAATATGAGAACCAAAGTTTTGGAAAGCTTAAGATCAACTGAGGTAGAAGGGATAGTAAAATTCCGTCATAATTTCTAAAATCATTGGAGGAAGTGACAACAAAGAAACTATTCATGATTGATATGTAGAATGTACGAATCTGGCGATATACCATCTAACAATTCTGAAGACTGCAAAAGCTGACAACTGCGAGAATTATCGCAAAATCAGTTTAACAGCTCATGCACCCAAGTTGCTGACAAAATAATTTACAGAATATTGGGAAAGCAAACTGAAGATGTATTAGATGACGATCACTTTTGCAATAGAAAAGGTACAGGCACCAGAAAGGCAATTCTCAGGCTGCGGTTGATAATGGAAGTGAGACTGAAGTAAAATCAACCCACGTTCATGAGATCTGTCGACCTGGAAGAAGCGTTGGACAATGACAAATGGTTCAAAATATTCGAAACTCTATGCTAACTAGGGGTGAACTACATGGAAAGGCGGATTGTTTATAACATATGCAAAGGAATAGTAAGAGTGGAAAACCAAGAACGAAGTGCTCGGATTAAAAAGGGTGTAAGACAGGGATGTAGTCTTTCGTCCCTACTGTTCAATCTACATATAGAAGAAGAAATTACGCAAATAAAAGAAAGGTTCAGGAGAGGACCTTAATTTAGAGGTGAAACGATATCAATGATAGGATTTGCTGAAGACATTGCTATTCTGAGTAAAAGTGCAGAAGAACTGCAGGGTATGTTAAAAGGAATGAACAGTCTAATGAATACGGAATATGGATTGAGAGTAAATCGAAGAAAGACGAAAGTAATGAGAAGTAGCATAAATGAGAACAGCTACTAACTTAACGTAACTGGTGACACAGTAGACGAAGTTAAGGAATTCTGCAACACAGGGCGGCCGGTGTGGCCGAGCGGTTCTAGGAGCTTCAGTCTCGAACCACGCTGCTGCTACGGTCGCAGGTTCGACTCCTGCCTCGGGCATGGATGTGTGTGATGTCCTTAGGTTAGTTAGGTTTAATTAGTTCTAAATTCTAGGCGACTGATGACCTCAGAAGTTAAGTCGCATAGTGCTCAGAGCCATTTGAACCATTTTTTTGTTAATTCCCATAGTGCTTAGAGCCATTTGAACCATTTTGCAACCGAGGGAGCGAAATAGCTCACGGCGGTCGGAGCAAGGAGGAGATCAAAAGGGGACTAGTACTGACAAAAAAGGCATTCCTGCCCAAGAGAAGTCTTAATTTGAGGAAGAAATTTCTGCGAACGTAAGTTTGGAGCACAGAATTGTATTGTAGTGAAACATGGACTATGGAAAAATCGGAACAAAAGAGAATCGAAACCGTTGATATGCGGTGCTACAGACGAATGTTGAAAATTAGGTGGACTGGTATGGTAAGGAATGAGAAGGTTCTGCGCGGAATCGGACATGAAAGGAGTATGTGGAACACACTGGCAAGAAGAAGGGACAGGGTGATAGGACAGTTGTTTGAACATCTGGGAATAGCTTCCATGGTGCTAGAGGGAGCTGCAAAGGTTAAAAACTGTAGACGAAGACAGAGATTGGAATACGTCGAGCAAATAAGCAAGTGCGCCGCATCAAACCTGTCAGAAGACTGACGACTCAAAAAAGAAAAGTCACGTGTTCTCCTATAAACTATCCGCTCATTAAAGCAGCACCTCCGACAACGTTGTATTCAGTTGCTTGTACTGGCTGAAATACGCCTGGAACAGCCTTTCTTATCAACCGTACCACTGCTCGGGCTTCCCTGACGATGATGCAGGTTCTCTACGAGGATTTTGCTCCTTCGCCGGATCATGGTAACTCTTCGGTTCGCAGTATCTGTTCATGAATTCCAATTCAGTTTTGTCGTCCTTAACTAACGTGAATTCATTAAAGATGCCCACAAGGCAGTAGCTACGCATGCTACGAATTTCATTAACGACAATGCTATGTCCCTTTTTCTGCAAATTTTGGAGCACAGACGTAAACAAATTTTTTTGCACAACTTTCCTCGAAAATAGGATGAACTGTGCTGTAGACAAAAAATTACAATACTGTATTATAAATATAATTGAGTACCCATTTCTCGGAGTGGAACACACTGACTTATTCTGCTTGGATTCCTATGGAAAAAGCGTTTTACTTACAGAGTGTTAATTACGAGTAATATTCAGGGATGAATCACGCTTATTAAGCGAAGTAACACTATCCAGTGTAAAATTTACAATGCAAATAAATCATACAAATACATACGACCATTTTAGACACACACTGTGATTAATTGTATGAGATTTCCTGAAAATTGACTATACCTAAGTGACACACGTAGGCCATTCATATAACGAAATTAAGCATTGTAATTATGAGTAATGATATTTACACAGCTGTAAATTCCCCGTTACAGTTGTTTGCAGTTGTTGGGCAAGTTTACAAATGGAAATTATCAGCAACGACTTCAACTGCTCATGAGTTAGTTCATATCTAAAAATACTTTTATATATTTCATTTTAGAGATTTTTTTCACAGAGATCAGTAGTGCCCAAAATGGAAAAAGGGCAGGAGCAAAATTATGCAACTGATCAAACTGTGTGAGTGGGAGTCTCTTATAAAATTCAAGCAGTGATGAAATATAATATTTATCTTTATAAAAAGTGTTACATTGCAAATCAAACCTTTCTATTTGAAGTTCTGGCGCAAAATTTTCTACATCTGCGTTAAAAAAAGTTTTGAAAAAACTTGATATCGTTTGCAATTGCGTCAAAATCAGAAAAACGAGACTCAAAATTTATTTTTAAGGTACTCAAAGTTTCAGTTAAGAAATCTACTGGAAATTGAGTCTCTGTTTGCTGACAGAATGTTTGACAAGTATTAAAACCGTATGGAACATGTTCGTTCAATTGAGACTGACAGAATACAATTTTTTGAAAAAAGGATTTAATATGGACCGAAGATGGCGTAATGTAGCGCTGAAACTGGTTACTCAAATAAAATAAGAACTGAAATTGCAGACAGCAGAAGGCGTTTTGATTTGACATTTTACACTGAACAGCGAGGTCCCACAACCATCCATACGAAGATGGACTTACAGAGACATCGTGGTGTATCGAACATGTCAATCTCCTTAGTGGTCAGTAACTAGTGGCACTATCATGCGATTTCAACCCTAGTGATTCTGTCTGCAGTTTAACGGTTCGTCCCCTAAGGAATATGAAGATTCTGACAGCATGTCTCTAGTGACAGTTTACCCCACTTGTTACAATGACCACTTCAATTGCACCATACTTTGTTAATGGTGAGTTCTGGTATGGTGGTTGAACATAATGTCTAGCCCCAGTCTTTCACAGTAGACTTCAATTGCGTGAGGCACTACTTCCGCACATTCCTGGTATCGTTCAGACCTTACCTAGTGAAGCAAGTGACTTCACGGCAGTGTGTTCCCACGCCACGTGAACAGTTCGCCACATTGTGTATCGTGATTCATCACTCCACACAATGTTTTTCCAATGTTCAATCGTCCAATGTTTATGCTCCTTACACCAAACGAGGCATCGTTTCGCATTTACGAGCGCGATGTGTGGCCTATGAGCAGCCACTCGACCATGAAATCCAAGTTTTCTCACCTCCCACCTAACTGTCATAGTACTTGTAGTGTATCTTGATGCAGTTTGGAATTCCTGTGTGATGATCTGATAGATGTCTGCCTAGTACACATTATGACCATCTTCAACTGTCGGTGATCTTTGTCAGTCAACAGACAAGGTTGGCCTGTACGCTTTTGTGCTATATGTATCCTTTCACGTTTCCACTTCAGTATCAAATCAGAAGCAGTGGGCCTAGGAATGTTTAGGAGTGTGAAAATCACGCGTAAAGATGTATGACACAAGTAACACCCAATCACCTGACCACATTTGAAGTCTGTGAGTTCCGCAGAGCGCCCAATTCTGCTTTCTCACGATGCCCAATGACTACTGAGGTCGCTGATATGGAGTACCTGGCAGTAGGTGGCAGCACAATGCACCTAAGTAGATGGGAGGGGGGGGGGGGGGTAGGCCAGTGCCCAATGCAAGCGCAATTTGTTAGTGTGGGTTGCCTACATCAGGGGCAGGTATGCCCTGAGTCCATACATGTAGGCAACCCGCACTAACAAAATGCACTCGCACTGGCCAAGCCCCCCTACTAACCTAATATTAAAAATGTATGTTCTAGGGGGAGTCCAGATACTTTTGATCAAATAGTATATGTGACTGCTCATTATCGGTGTGAAGCAAAATGACACATTGGTGAACTACAAGAAGTACTGTCGATGAAAATGTCGGTAAACCACAGAGCTACAAATCTCTTTGGCTGAATGCGGCCACTCAGTGCGGACGTAGTGCAACAGAATCTGCAAATGAAGGTCCGCTGCTCTGGCCTGGGCAATTTTCCGATGATTAAGAGGAAAGATATGCAAAGCATCCGTGTCTTGTGCATCAGTGTAGCAACAAGAAGCAGAGGACTCGTCGAATATAGTATGTGGGCTAACAGGGAGCCAGGAAAGAGCATCTGCATTGGCATGCTTAGAAGTGGGCCGATACTGAGTCTCATATTGTTAATTTGACAAAAAAAGAGCCTACCGTTGCTGTGCGAGTTGGGAATGAGAAGGACTAAACAAAGATTTTTGAGAGTTATGTCAGACATTTTCTGCCAAAAGGATGCTGGTGAAACGTAGCAACACCATAGACAATAGTGACAGCCTCCTTTCAATTTGCGAATAATTACATTAAGCTTTGTTCAGCAACTTGGAAGCAATGGCAGTCGGCCTGTCAACAGCACGAAATTTATGCGACAAAATTCCATGGCTGCCATAAAAGGAAGCATCCTCAGCCGAGACCACAGGTTTGGTTCGACCGAAATGAGCAAGACATCGATCACTAAGCAAAGCATCTCTCAACTTCTGGAAAGTAGACCGACACTCTTGCAGCCAAACAAAAAACGTTTTTCCTGCGCAAGCGATGCAATTGAGCCGCGATTTGAGCAGTGTTATGAACAAATTGTATGTAATATGTTAGCTCCTAACATAGACTGCAGTTCGCGCAATTTGCGTGGGCGTGGAAGGTCACGGATAGTAAGCAAACGTGATCACAATGGGTGCACACTCTTGCTATTAATGACATGTAATAAGCACTTAAGTTCAGACTGTAAAAACACACATTTTCCTCTGCTGCATTTGAGATCAGCTGTAGACAAGAGCTGAAACAGAATGCGAAGATTGCTAACGTTTTCATCGGGAGTGCGACCTGAGGCGGCAGTGCCGTCTAAATAGTATGAGCAGAAAAGAAGCTTTTGCAGTTAGCTGCTCCAGGGAGCGCTATGATATAGCGGGTGTGGCACTGTCATACGAGAGTCTCAAAATTTTGAAGAGACCCGGATGAGTCTTAATGCGAAAACCTCTTGTGACTGCTCATCCAGAGAGATTTGCAATTCTTCCAGGCGCGGCAAGGAATTACTGTCGATGAATATTGGAGGAATCAAAGTTTTTCTTAAAATTGGCGCACAACTGGAGTCTGCCGAATGGCTTCTTTAAGAAAAGGGGACGCCCACTGACAGGCAGTAATGGGTGTCTTGTAAAGCAGTAAGCCAACTTTTCTCGAATAGCCTGAGAGACCATACGAACTCTAATAAAATGTGGTTGTGCTTTGTCCTTCATTGTCACACGGGCAACAAAATTATTGTCTTTGCCTAGATCCTCAGAAAACAAATCCTGAAATTCTGCACATAACATAGCAACACTGTTCCGAGGACCAAAAGAAGGAACAAAAAATACATTGTCCTGAATACTTAACCCATACAGCTCAGGAGAGTCGAGACCAAGAATACTAACACTGTCTCGAGAGAAAAACGCTCTTGGTATTACTGTCTAGGTCAAATTTCGGAAAGCTGCAGGAAGGTTACAAGTGCCTAATACAGGAATGTCTTGGCCGTTCTAAGCAGTCAGGGTATGCGGCGGTGTACACAACTTACGTTTTGTAAAGCAATTCGTAAGTGCCACGGTTGAGCAAAGTCAATGAAGCTCCAGTGTCAAGTTGCAAGTTCAACAGTAGTGAGAGACACAAAAAGTTTGTTGTCCTCACATATCATTTCTGATTAGTTGAGACTGTCGTGAATGACCATTACAGTATTGGTTTGCACTGATGACACTATTCGAAAACACTCTACACACTGTTTGTGACTTAGATTTGAGTGAAGGAGTAGCAGAAGAAATTGTCTTACGCTTCTGTAAACAAACAGACTGTAAATGTCCCCGTGTGCCACTAAAAAAGCACGTCGATTCATGCGAAGGACAAGATTAGCGATGATGTGTCGTGTTGCAACGAGGGCAGGACCTCTGTTGCGGGTCGGGATTTAGTGACACTAGATATTGAGCGTCAGTGACAGAGGGGAGCAAGAATCATAATTTTTCAGGGATGGCGGAATGGAAACCGACACTTTGTGGGCGATGGAGAGGGCTCTTTCCTTGGCTCAGTGGGTGGGGTGTGAGTGAAACATTGGTGACTCCACCATCTGTCATTTATTGAGACATAAGACCCCTTAAAGAAAAAGATTAATGCAATGTGTTTCAACTCGCTCACTTCGTCGAGGCAGCGGAGCTGTACCGTGTCATAGCTTTCAGGTTCCAGTGACCGCTGGTGCAGCTACGGCTCGTGTTGCAGCGGAGCGCTAGGCGCGTATTTTTCCCTCAGTACCCTATCCGTGACCCTCTGCGGCAGCGGCGCGGTCTTCTCCTTGTGACCGCTCGTTGCGTTATTAACAAGCGGCTATGGCGTGGGGCGGAGTGCTCCGTCCCGGAATTAAACCAGCGATCCTCATGTTCGGCATGTTCTGGCCGAGTTCATCAGCCTCTAGGTTCACAGGTGCCCCATTTATTGGTGACAAACAGTCTTGGTTGCAGTTTTAGTTCAATGACCCATTTGCTGAGACGGCAGTCCCTTCTTCCTCACCAGCCAGCTAGGTACGTACCACGCGAAATTATTTCTGGTAACATCTGGGATGGTAGTTTCCTTGTTGAACTATTTGCGCTTTACTGGCGTCTTCTGTCGAGCAGCGTAGGGGGTAAGTTGTTACAGTGAGGTATGAGGTCCGCTGATTAACCATCGGTCCGTCCGTCCAGGCGAAGTTTCTTCGTCTCTTCTTTCTCCCCTCAAAGGACCCCCTCATGCTCATTTGGCGGAGGTATTTATTCGGTGTTTTCGCCAATGCCACAAAGCTTCTAGGGCGGCGATTGCCTCATCCGTCGTTGATCTATGCTTCTCACGTTAGGCAGAAACATAACCAATGTAGACACAGGTGCCGGCTTTCCTTGTTTCACCTCTATGCTGGCGTAGTCGGACATTGTCCTGCGGTCCTCCTCCCAATTGCCAGATACGTCACACACGTAAGTTCGATATGCTGACAGTTCGAAATGGTTCAAATGGCTCTGAGCACTATGCGACTTAACTTCTGAGGTCATCAGTCGCCTAGAACTTAGAACTACTTAAATCTAACTAATCTAAGGACATCACACACATTCATGCCCGAGGCAGGATTCGAACCTGCGACCGTAGCTGTCACGCGGTTCCAGACTGAAGCATCTATTACCGCGCGGCCACACCGGCCGGCTCGGAAGCATTCCTTGTTACTTGAATCACGATTGTGAAAAATAAAATATTCGGCGGTAACTGCGTTACCAGTATGAGAGTGGAAACATGTATGTGGTCTCTAACTTCGTCATAGCCAGATTAAAATGTTTTAATGTTTTTTAATAAGTAACGAGATACTGCATCTAATTACATAACCTGAGCATTGCACAGAACAACACTGGAGGTCTCAATTGTGTCTGTAATGAAACTCTTTTGCTAAAAGAGCATCGCCAGTTTGTGTAAAATAATTAAATCTTTTAAGCAAAGATGACGAAAATCAGTGTGCATGATCGTCGGCAGTTACGAATTATGATTCATCCAGTATAAAAAATAAAATGTGTGTGAAATCTTATGGGACTTAACTGCTAAGGTCATCAGTCGCTAAGCTTACACAGTACTTAACCTAAATTATCCTAAGGACAAATACACACACCCATGCCCGAGGGAGGACTCGAACCCCCGCCGGGACCAGCCGCACAGTCTATGACTGCAGCGACCCAAACCGCTCGGCTAATCCCGCGCGGCCATCCAGTATAGTATACGTATGTTTCACTGCACCATACGACACAGTAAAACAAATTTTGCTTATGCAGCCTTCAACTGTTACACCTGGCATCGTCCATCCTCTCCATCGCTGCCGGCAGCGGTGGTGTAGCGGTTCTAGGCGCTCAGTCCGGAACCGCGCGACTGCTACGGTCGCAGGTTCGAATCCTGCCTCGGGCATGGATGTGTGTGATGTCCTTAGGTTAGTTACGTTTAAGTAGTTCTAAGTTCTAGGGGACTGATGACCACATATGTTAAGTCCCATAGTTCTCAGAGCCATTTGAACCATTTGAACCTCTCGATCGCTCCTCTTCCCCCGCCCCCCACCACCACCTTCCCAGTTCCTCATCGCCCATTGTTCGATCTATAATCTCTACTTACCTTCTATTATATTTTAAGGTAACACATGCAAACTTCACTTTCGGTGCAGTGAAATTTATCTTGCTTTTTTTCCTTGCGTTTTGATTCTTCATAAATATTTTATAACAGCTGGTGAATCTGACTTAGTAAAAAAAGATTTGAAGATAAACAAGGATATTACATTGTAGTTATATTGGTTAAATACATACGTTTACCTTCGGTACTGACCTCTAAGCAGTAAAACGCCACACAGATTCTGTTAGGGGTATTCCTAAATCAAAGAACGTCAACGAGCAGTAACTGTCGTTTCTTGCTTATGTGTGCGATTTTAAAATTTCTGACAAAATCAACGGTCCCACGTGTTGTGAAGTTCGTAGTGAAACATAGTTTCCAAATGCAAAATTGTTCACATTGTCGAAATTTACAGGCATATAACCGAAGCTGACAGAAATGTGATGAATAAAGCTTCAGTTCGAAAATCGTGGATCTAGCTTCATGGCGGACAAGTGAATATTCACGATGAACAGTCAGCCCAAGCTTTAGTTGAGACTGACGAGCTCGAATCAAGGACTGGGGGGGGGGGGCAAATCAACAAGATAGACTTTTCACTATTGATGGAGTGAACTTTTGCTTTCCTGACGTTTCGCGACCCATTCTTTATCAATTGTTAGCGGTAATTTGGGCTATAGAAAAGTGTTCTCCAGGTGAGTTCTCCACATAAACGTAACTCATGGGAGCTGCTGTAATACCGCAGTCACTTTCGCCAAGTCGCCGCGAGCGGCCGTGAAGGAGGCAGGTGCTGGACTCCCCAAGAAGAGGGTACTACAGTCATTCTGCAAGCACACAGCGGGAAGCGGGGCCAACGTCCTCGCCTCGCTCAAGGAGAGACACGGTACGAAGGGCCTGTCTAACAACGACAAGCGTACCGATAACTGATGGACATCGGCAGCCATTAGGACGGAAGGCCAAGAATGCACGTGCGAAAACATCCGAGTTCTTCTGGTCTTGCGGCAGTCAACATCCTCAGCGAACAGGGATGTGCCGACAATTCCAGCACCTCACGGGCACAGGGGGGAGCGTAAAAAAAAAAAGCTCGACGAATCGGCGCAGGGAGGCGTGTGAAAGAAACCAGCATTTTTAAGAAGATGCTTTCCTCGACAGTGAGGACATTCCTTGTAAATGACGGATGCTGGCAGATTTTGAGACGGAGCCTACACATGAATCTGTCCAGGGCTCACGCAGGGAGAGCGGCTATAAAGAAGTGTTGTGTAACTGCTCTCCCAACAGCCTCAGAATGTAGGAAAAGATCTTAAGAATGTGAAATCGTGAGAAAGACACCGATTCACGAGCCACACTCCAGCCCAGGCCAGATAGAAAATTTCCACCCCGGACGGACGGACGTGGCGATGAAACGACGATCTGTCACTGAGCTACATTGAAAATTTCGTACGCCAATGACAACGCCGAAAGAAAAAAAAATGAGGAGTTGAGCTGGAAGATGGATGAGAAGAGACAAGGGAGTCACCGTGGAAGCGAGAGGACATGGGCGCTCCTCCACCCATCTCCTACATCCGCCTTCCGACACCGTGATAGCAAAGCTTCGGCCACGCCACCGACAACGGGCAGAAAACGCCGAGATCGCACCTGGACCCCGCCGCAAATCAGCGATTGTTGTGGGCAGCCAACCTGTGTAGCACAGCTCCGATGCGATGCGCCGCACAGCTGTATACGACAAACGATAACGAAGAATGGTGAAACGATTCGTTCCCTCCTCCTTCCACTTAATAACTGAGTCGTGTCCATGTCCCGTGAAATCGGCCCTGAGATTTATAATTTTGTTTTGTTTTGTGTGAAAAGCACGAAAAAAAATGCATTTCATTCATATTATGATCTTATACATATTATGATCTTTTACATTCCTACATGAACCCCTTAATTTTGTACCCTTTCTGTGTGATTTCATTTAATTTCTCGAATTCACTACAGTTTTTGACGCCCAAAATGGAGCGACCGGTTTCTGATGTCACAGATCAATTTCCCGAGTTAATTACTACATTTCTGGCACCCAATGTGGGGCCACCTCAATGTAATTTTCACGGCATGTGATGTCACAAAATAATTTCTCGAGTGCACTAGACTGTACTGACTTTCGTGATTGTACGCCAAGGGCGGCGAGTAATTTTCGAACCACATTGTTGGTGGGGACGACAACTCAGATTCGCAACCAATTCCAGAAGCAATCCGCCATTCATGGGGAAGGCATCATTCTTCAACGTGAAAGATCAAACTATGCAGAAAGTATAAATCTTATCCCCCAGAAAACAATTTGCATACGCTGTCCGGCTCGTGGAGTTTAACACAAATAGTCACTCATGCATGGACTTTCATAATTCAGCGCACCTGAAAGTATAAACTTGTATAGCAGATATCCATCACGACAGTCATCCAAAACTGAACTATGGCTGCTTTTTGCTTTTGTTCCAGCGGTGCAGTGAGGAGCTTTCCTCAGTTTCGTAATCACTTACTTTAACTACAAAGAACACCCAAACCCTCAGCACCAAAAATAATTTCGCGGATGTCCTTTCCACCTAACGTCATAGTAATGTGCGAGATGACTCCGCACAATATTTAGCAAGTAGCATCGTCCAAATAACACCCCTCTACTACCTTATCTGTCCCTGAAACTTTATAGCATCCAAAACAAATATACATATTACTAATGCTTTGTGACTCCAGCTGAATATGTCGTATCCGATATGCCAGAATATTGTTATTGTATGAGGCGGATCCACGATGCACATCACGATGCGACGACGTAGTGTGACAGTGTCAGGTCCTGCTTTGACAGTAAATACTTAATTAAAATTATCGTTCCTAAAATTTCTTGCCTCGAATTTGACAATATCCCGGCAAATGAGTAACTAACGTATTTCGAGGCTCAATTAAGAATTTTTTCCCCACAGCGCATACAGAGTATAATGTTGCTGCCAGTCGAGGTAGGCACCATCTGTGAACGCCGCAGAAGCGCAGAATATAGCAAACAGTTATCAAATTAATAAACGGATAGCAACACACTAGCCAGATGCAATAAATACGAACTACGTGAAAATGAATTCCATGGAACAGTGAAGAACGGACACTTTGAAATAACGACACAGAGGCAATCATCTCTGCACAGAGGAGAGGGATTCATATGAACTTCTAGAAGTGACAAGGGTGTATAATGAAATTAGAGAACAGTAGACTTTGGTAGCTAACGAAAGAACCTTTCTGAAAACCAAAGGAAGACCAACTTTGTGGTTACATGTGAAAAAATGTGAGTGCTAAAACTACAAAGTAAAATAATATGACTTGCAAGATTAACTTCCAAAGAACTGGTATTTTCTGTTTAGTTACAACAGTAAAATTTCAGTTACATGTTCTAATACATGTAATTGTTGTTGTTAACTGCTACTAAGTAATCAAACTGAAATGTTTTATCCATTTGTTGACTGTCGGTACTTGCTTATGGCACTCGTTTGAAAACACAGAAATGTTGTTCGGTAGCCAGAAACAATACGATGCCGGAGGAAGAATAAAATACCATTATGGCCTTCACAGAGGCGGAGTGGTCAGTTCCTGCGTTGGTTGCTGCAGAATGCGCAGCTACCAGATGCAGATCACTTATCTATCTGAAACACTAAGTGTGCTGACCGCTGGTAACACCTTCAATGGCGGCAATCCACGAACAAATAAAATTTAGGAAAAGTTTAATTATTTATCGCGCAAGTAATGGGATAAAAATATGTTATGCATCGGTAACAAGGACTAATGCAGTTTAAATCGAAGTAATTTCGGATATGCATACACACATGGTGTCAGAAGTTTAAGTGCACAAATTTTCATCATTGGTACCTTCTGATGTACCAATTTTAGTGTGATGGATGTTTTTCTTTGTATCTAACAGTGTTACCATAAACACATCTCATAATTAAATACCTGATGTTTTTTACGCTGCCATAGCAATACCACTACGTAAACTGCCTCTGTCAGTGTAGCCCAATCGTTTCCCATCTACGCATCCACATTTCAACACCTGACCTACTATCCAGGGGGAAATAACGATAATTGCTAACTCTTCTCGCGTGTACGTGGAGCTACCAAACAACCTAAAAACATACTACTCGCAATAGTTATAAGTACTGGTCTGAAAATCAAGTAAAAACTGATGCAATGTTGTTCGGCACACTGTCCTCAGTCATCAGTAAAAATATCTGCACTTATACCTCTAACAAAGTGTATAGAAAGAGAGAGACGGAAGTAAATGATTTACAAGCCCACATTGGTCCTCAAAGCAAAGATACCAAGTTCAAATCCACGACTAGTAATTTGAATGGCACGGCACCGGTTCAAGACTTTGAAGTAAATAATATTTTATAATTGAGGCAAGGGTGACAACTTTGAATCTACGTCCCGACGAGTTCAGAACGTAATATACGACGGTGCAGTCAGCTTCCACACAGTCAAGTATGAGCAGCGTACTAGTTTAAGTTTCATATCGCGCAAGAATACTGAAAACATCCTACTCGTGGAATAATCGCTACCTAGGGATATTAAAATAACCAAGCCATTTTACCTTAGCTCCACCACGGAAAATAATTGCAGTAGTGCAAACCAGTTCTTTCACCACTGTACAGTCTCCACGCCAGCAGAGGTCGTCGCCAAACAATGTAGGCCGGCCTTGTCATTTTCACGTCGCGAAAGCTTGGCTGACACAAACTGTCCTTGTTCGCCACTTCTTTCGAGCACACTGCGCCTCTTAGTTTAAATAAAACTAGATCAACTTCGTTGTTAGGTGGCCTGGCCGTCCTACTTCATTCATAGTGACGTCTCCACCATATGTTGATTTTTGATCACTAGTCCTTATCCGTGGCACACAGTGCTCATGTGCACTGCCTGCGCCTGCTACCCTTTGAAATTTTTGATGTTTCTTCTTGAAACCGTCCAGTTTAGGCAGTTCTTGCAGTTTCAACACCATCCGGAAGCTGGGAGACCAAGTATTTCAACGAATGTGGAAATAGTTATATGTATACGCCTGAAGATGCGAAGACGTCGTGAAACTGGCTGTCTATGGCCTTTTAATAAAGGAACTGTTAACAGATAATGTGGCTACCAGGAAGTTTTTTAGAAGATTATAATAGTTTTTAAAGAATTTTTAAAATATTGTATCATTTATCTAAGCTGTGGATGTTGAAACCATAAAATCATGTGTTCGAAGACATATCCATTCGTCGCATAAAACATAATATTAAAATTTTGGTCATGTGTTTTGTTTACGCATTATTGTGTTATATAACATGCGTAACGAGGCACCATAGGTGCGTAAACTTGCACCATGTCATAGGCACGATAAACCTAACCAAAAAGAAATTAAAAAACTCAGAAAAGAAATCCGCTTAAATGTGCCCAGCCTCCACTACTACCTGAACGAAGTATCCTAAAACCAATTTGTGGCCCTGCAATTTGCACGAACATGCTGCGAGACGAAGTGGCCATTTAGATGCACTTTAATAACTTTTCTTATGTCACGACCACACTTTTATTCTTACCAAAAATACCTTACGCATTTCGACTTTCCGTCATTTTCAAAGGCAGGTTATGTCAGTCATATAAAAACGTTCATTAGACACGCTTTATCACGTCAACATTCCCAATCACGCGACGAGTGCAAAAATACCGACGTAACCTGCTTTTGAAAAAAACAGAAGGTCGAATCGCGTAAGGTGTTTTTGGAAAGCATAGGAGTGTTAATAAAGCGCAATTTGTTGCTTGATATTGTACACCATCATCAGTTTAT
Organism: Schistocerca americana; assembly: GCF_021461395.2. NCBI lineage: Eukaryota > Metazoa > Arthropoda > Insecta > Orthoptera > Acrididae > Schistocerca > Schistocerca americana. Next base: position 403,983,038 of record NC_060125.1, read on the forward strand.
CTCGTATAAAAGACACTGTCTCCAAACATGTATTTATTTGACAAAATTACATTAAGGTTGTCCAGTATCTTGAACTAAAAATAGTCTGGCAGTGTGGACCGTGGTATATTTTCAAAGAATATACTTAAGAATTTATTTTATTTACTAGCGATTAATCAAGAACATTAACACATTTAATCATACTATGTAAGCGTGGAAGTAGTTGCCAGGGAGTAACTGATGAAATCATAACCAAATTGCTTTTAACAAATGGGAATTTTATTCACTTCACTAGTGCCTAAAAGCATCTTTAAAAGAACAGATTTGAAATTATAATCAGAAAGCACCCTCTAAATATCAGGTTACAATTTATTCAGAGACCGAAAGAAACAAGTTTTGACTGTATGAGCTTTCGAGCAGAGAACCTTGCCGCTCCCTTTTGACACGGCCGTAGTTACGACCGCTCACAACAGCCTCTGAGAGACTACACTGGTGCAAATCTGCAACACACCAGATTACTTTAAACGACAAGTTTTAACAATTTACACAAGCACACAAACTGTGCACCCCCGTAGGAAGGATGGAAATGGTACAAAACACTAATAATTAAGTCATTAACTTTGCCACCGAAGGTGCCACTTGATTTTAAGCTCTAAGAAACTCTTACGGTGAACGGGTGGCAACTTTATACACTAAAATGATCATTTAAATAAAAGCCCATGAAATGCAATCTTATATAAAATTCTTCAAGGCTGGCCAAACAAGTTCAGACGCTCAACAGTGCACAAATACCGCCTCTCAAGATCATAGGCAAGGTCAAAACATATTTCAGATACTAGGCCGTTACACTCCAAGCAATAAATTCGTTAACACACCAGATCCGACAAATACAAAATTGTTAAGGCTTTCATGGCCACTTGTTGACAAACTGCCTATTGGCTTCTGTCTCGGATTCTTCGGCCGACGTTCATCTAATGATTTTTCTGACGTTTCGCCAGCACGAGTGGCTGGCATCGTCAAAGCTTCACCCTCCATTGCCGGTGGTGAACTGGAGCCGAGCTCGCGGCCGCAGACTACATGTACCTGGCGCGCCAACGTCCGAGGGCTTCTCCGCGGTCATTTCCAGTGCGGTTCTCCTCTTGCTACCTGCGACGGTCGTTCGCTGCTGTACGGGAAGCCAGGATCCGTTTACATTAAGGCTTTCTTCTTTCTTGTTGAAACTGATCGCGTGTTTTTGTATTTCTACAGATTCTCTGAACAAGCGCGTGTGATGGTGGTTCTCTACAGCCAGAACTTCCGTGTAGGCGAATTTTATTACGTGGTCGGTCTCATTCAGTGCGTGCTCTGCTACGGCCGATTTCTCCACCTGCCCCAACCTGCAACGTCGCTTATGCTCTTTGATCCTGGTGTTAATTAATCGTCCAGTCATTCCGACATAAACCTTTCCGCATGTGCATAGTATACGGTATATTCACGACATTGCAAGTGGGTCTCTGACAAACATGACAAACATGACAAGAGGCAGCTCCGAACGACACTAACTGCCTAAAAAATGCGGACGAGAGACAGACGAGCAAGCTGGGGACGAGACTGGTCCCAGACTGACTCCTTCAGACTGACTCCAGACTGATCCACTGGCGAGCTCATAGCACGTGAACAGGCAACGTTTCCCCTTTCCCACCAGAGGGAGACACCAAAGCTGCGATTGCCACAGCGGCGCCACCGGCAGAAACGGAGTGCGACTGCTTCACACTACACGCTGCGGCGCGCTCTTCAAAAAAATGGTTCAAATGGCTCTGAGCACTATGGGGCTCAACTTCTGAGGCCATCAGTCTCCTAGAACTACTTAAACCTAACTAACCTAAGGAGATCACACACATCCATGCCCGAGGCAGGCTTCGAACCTGCGGCCGTAGCGGTCGCGCGGTTCCAGACTGTAGCGCCTAGAACCGCTCGGCCACCCCGGTCGGCCCGCTCTTCGAAACAGCAATTTTTACCACGGCTCACAGTGCAGAAGTGGTTTTAATTTCAGCATCTCCCGTAATTATGTAGATGACCTTGTAAAATGGTGGCTGCCGGATATCAAGTTTCAACTCGAAACAGTGAGGTCCCTGAATGCTGCTACGAGTCGCAGCAGACTGCTGCACCTGGAATCTGGAATTCGGCTCTGAAGTGTGTGTGTGTGTGTGTGTGTGTGTGTGTGTGTGTGTGTGCGTGTGTGTGTGCGTGTGCTGCAGGTGGGACAGGTAGCAAATGGGGAGGCGGCGTGTTTGTCCCTCCTTTAGTCAAACACGCAGCGCGCCCTCCCTGGGGCGCCTCCTCGCCTGCTCGCTGCATCGCCGAGAATAATTAAACGACGCCGCGAAGCGCCGTGGGCGCCGGGACTGTGCCGCGTCTTATGAAGAGCACACTAAGACGGCGCCTCCTCCCCCCCCCCCCCCCCCCCATCCGCCCTCTGCCACGCTGTGGCAAAGCGCCCCAGGAATTCCTCCAGCCCTCCTGCGTGTAATCTTCGACGGGGATGTTTCCCAAATTCGCGAACGTCTTGTCTTCGACGTCTCAGACCTTCTCGCTCGTCTCCAAATATGTGGAATAACTTGGCGGAGGGCGCCCAGCATGTAAGACTGGGTGCACGAGAGCGGGCTATATAGCTCTCGTGTTGTTGCGTAAAGATTTTGACGTTGAGTAAGCTCTAGCACGCTTCCCTCGAACACTTATCCTTGCGTGACAAATTCTGTGTTTGTATTGCTCAGTATTACGAGGGTGGTTCAATAAGTAACGCTATACATTTTTTTCTCGTACAGCTTATATCGAAAAAATTAGAATTTATTGTGGGACATCGTGGAATATTCGCGCTTCAGCCCCTACAGCCTCATAAAGCTCCATAGTTGGTGGCGCTATGTCGTGTAATCTGATTTCACAAAAAATGGTTCAAATGGCTCGAGCACTATGGGACTTAACATTTGAGGTCATCAGTCCCCTAGAACTTAGAACTACTTAAACCTAACTATCCTAAGGACATCACACACACCCATGCCTGAGGCAGGATTTGAACCTGCGACTGTAGCGGTTGCGGGGTTCCAGACTGGAGCGCCTAGAACCGCTCAGCCCTGATTTTACAGGCGGAAGATTGCATTAAATTAACGTTGCGATATGTTGCAGCAATCCGCCTGTACAGCCGGCAACCCGTCTGGCGCAACAACGTCACGGGTTGCCAAATTGCCGCGCAACTGTTCTGCACCATAAAATAGTTTTTCAGCACTTCCATTAGACGGCCCTAGCAACGCACCACAAGGTGTCACGGACCGGCGAGTTGAGTGGGGAGGGGGGGGGGATGTGACCTATATGCATCCATTCTCACGTGACCTAAAATAGTCCCTGCGACATCCTAGCGTGCGGCAGTATTTAAGCCCAAGTCCCACTTTGCAGAGTCAGTTCAAGTCGATGCAGAGCTACAGACGGACATCTGCTCCATTAAGACGGCCCACCCTGCTGACGATCAGCTACCTCCTCGACGAACTCCGCCTAGCCTCTGCGGCTCTGATGGTTGGATATCGTAACCTGGTTCACAAACTGGTAAAACATTGACTGAAATCTGTTTCTCCAAGCATCTACATCACTGTGCACGTACTAACAGTAAACTCATGTGGTACTTGGTTCCCTTGTGCAGCAGTAGAACTCTGTAAACATTAGTTTCTGGAAAACCTTATAGCACTACTGTCCTCACCGGCCGTTGTGGCCGAGCAGTTCTAAGCGCTTCAGTCTGGAACCACGCGACCGCTACGGTCGCAGGTTCGAATCCTGCCTCGGGCATGGATGTGTGTGATGCCCTTAGGTTAGTTAGGTTTCAGTACTTCTAAGTTCTAGGGGACTGATGACCTCAGCTGTTAAGTCCCATAGCGCTCAGAGCCATTTGAACCATTTGAACTACTGTCCGCTACTGCTATACCATAACCTCAAAGTTGGAGGCAGATTGAATAATGAAACTATCTTCTTAAAGCAATTATGGTATAAAGCAACAGAGAAGTGTTACCCTCTGAGAGGAATTTTGGTATGTTGACGGTGTTGTACCTAATGGAGGTGGCTTATCGGAAGTGAAAGTCAAAATTACGTAAATATTTAAACAGTAACAAACAATGTTTTACCTGTTTACACTGTTCAAAGAATAAAGGAAACGGTCGCCAGCCTAATTAGGCAAGAGAATGTGTAACATTTTCAATAACTGAAAATAAGTAACTTCAATGGGCAAACATAGCCTATACTTTTGTCACTCGACAGTGCAATGAACTCTGGCACCTGAATATGGTACGTTCACGTTAAGCTTGGAGATAACAGATCAGAACAAACTATTTGCATAAATATAACAGATAACAAAATACACTATTATCTTGAGGATTTAGTCAGACTGAATGATCTCAATAACGTTACTCTTAATATTCACTGTAGAATTGTAAACTGAACATAGGTTCAGTATTACTTTTCAAACAATTCCTATCTGAGAAAAAATTGTAAATGTAGTTCACTGCAAAATTTTGAACTGGTCATAGGTTAAGTCTCTCTCAGCTAAATACTTTTCTATTTATAATTAAAGTTAAATGTATTCCACTAACAAATAATATCTCACTGAATTTTCAATAAAAAAATTTACTGTTTTCATAGATAGTGGTCTTTCTATTAATTGTTATTTATCGTGAACATAAAGGATAAACTGTGGATCCTATTACACTATTAATATGCACTTTCAATACACAAGAGGGATCCAATATTGTACAGAATTTGACTTGAATAACAAGAGTAATTAAAACTTTTTGTAATTAGGTAACAGTGTGCATTTGAACTACTTTCAATGGAGGGGAGGCCCTTAATCTTGACCACTGTAGCACACTCTCAATACACTAGAAAAACAAGTACTTAGCAAGCATGAACATATAACTCTCAACATTTGCAGTTCTGAACTTTTTCTGTAGTGAAACACAAATTTGAGATATTTGTAAGATCCTTTCAAGAAACAGTATTAATTTTAGCACATTCTAATTCCACATTAATTTTAATATTACTTCAATAAAGGACACTCATTAAACACTTTAGTGTGGGAGGGACCCGAAGTGGATATGTGACTGAGGATAAATCACGGTAGGTGCAAGAGTTCAGTCGAATTTTACCTTATATTTGGGTACACTATAACATCCTATGAGCTCATCCTTCACTGTACATTACTATAGTGTTCCATCACAGTGATTGTGCAATGTGGTGGCGATTGCATGTTGGTAGGTGGATTTGCAGGTAGAATTGCTGGTCTCTGTCATTTCTTGCTGGCGATGATAGATACCAATTCCAGAATGGTTCCAGCTCTTTAAACATCCATCCGAGGCATTGAAAAGCGTCCGGAAAGCCTCTCTCGGCGCCAGCACAATACACAACGTTTACATGAGCAGTTGACAGTTTGGTAGCTCGTCCCCGACTGACTCTTGGTTCCACCTTTTCTACCTAGGCCAACCACAAGTGGCGAGCGTACACAGTTCCGTTCCCGAGGGGAGCCACAACACCTTTTACATACAAAATAACTAAGAACCCTAAGTGAAGGTCAGCAGTTTACATAACAGCCAACAAACATTTTAAATAAAACAGAACATTTGCATATATTGGTAGTTCTACACAAAATTATTAAATAAAATTATTTAATTTTAAAGATAACCTAAGAGATTATATGAGGAAAACAAAAGATCATTTGCTCATATTGTGTATATTACAGAGATTACACTTCATTACAGTATCGAATTAATCGTTCGCTAATTACAGAAGTTCAACGATGGGATATTGAACAAAACAGAAATCTAAATGAATCAATAAAAAGTATGTAGTGTCTAAGCTATGGTGTTACAGCCTGACCAAGTACGAGTTGCTGAGCAAGGGCCTTCAGCCTCTAGGATTTTCGAGCGTTAATTGTGTTCGTTTTGTCGGAGCAGACAAGCATACTATTTTTTCTTTTTCTGTAATATTTGAGGAAAATTAAGTTCTGCCTAAGGCGGGTTCTTACCTTGTAGCTAAGTTCAGTCTTGGAAAGGCAGAGGAGTGTCGGCGCAATCGTTTGCTCACACATTGTAGGCGCATCGAGTTTTGACCTAATACGGTAATGCTCACTATGTACGTCAGAGAGGATCTTCCAGAAACTTGAGGAACGCTACAACAAAAAAGAAAAAAAAGAGAACTGGGCAAAGGCTTCCAAAACAGAAATTTTATTGCTCACATTGCAGTTGATGTATATATGTCCGAATGACCTTTGTCGACGGTCGCCAAGCCGCGGACTTAGAAAATTTGAAGGACTGTCTGAAGCATAGCGTTGTTGAGTAGACTCGGGATCGCAGGCAGCTCATTAGTAGAGCTGTGCAGGGCACATACAGTAATAGCAGGCCTTGGGTTAGAACAATTTTATTCAATAGTGCCAGCAGAAGATTTCCGCTGAATTTTAGTTTTTCGGGGTATCACTTACTCCTGAGTTTCCTTGAAATTACGTCGAATTCTGTGTCCCTGAAACCCTAGTTAGCCTTTAGGTTCTTTATAGGGTAGAGGCATGCAAGTTGCGCAAGCTAAAGTCGCTCTTCCACTGCACCGAACGAGGGAAGTCCTTGTCATTCGAAACAAATCCTTCTTACTTGCTCTCGGGACACGGCAGCTATACATACACTTGTGCCTGTAACGGAGATGCATTCGAAGCAGGGATCTGTCACTTTTTCTTTTGGCGGGAAACCAGTGCATAGCAGACATACTTAAACGTTTGCAGGATGTCTATGGAGACCTGACAATGAACAAAAGCACGGTGAGTCATTGGGCGAGGTGCCTGTTATCATGGGAACAATGTCGAACTAAGTTGTCCGATCTCCTACGTGCTCGCAGACTGCACACAAATGTAACTCCCGCAATGTTAGAACGTGTGGACACTCTTTCATTCGAGGTGATCGACAGATCACAATCAAATACCTTGAGGTGAAACTGGGTGTTCCTGTTGGTAGTGCTGACACACTTGCCCACCAATTAGAGTTTCCAAAGGTGTGTGCTGACCTCCATTTGTTTGGCTCATTGCACACAATCAGGATGAAAAATGCTTCATTTGTCCTTCGCTGCATTCGACTAATGTGCGTCGTTTGAATAAAGCCAACACCATGGTTCATCAGACCACACTACGTTCCGTCAGTCAGTTACTGTCCATGTTCGATGAGTTTTAGACCACTGAAGATGCATAGCTTTACGTGCCTGTGTGAGGAATGCCCTCTTGCGAAGAGACCGACTCCAGGTGTTCAGTGTATGCAGTTCCCATTGCAATGTTCTCCTAGTAACAGCTGAGAATGGATGTTCATTCACGGTCTGTAACAATTCCTGTCGGGTTTGGAAGCGATTTTAAATCCACGAGCCGTGAACTAAACATTTTAACTAAATGATTTTCATATGATTTTGTATACGATGTATTATATTTCAGGGTAAAACGTATAAAAAAATTAATTTGTTACAGTCGATATGTACTGTTAAAATAACTTTCTATTACAAATATTTGAGATTACGAAATATCTGGCATACTTGAAATTCGTATTATTAATTGCACAATCTAACCATAATTATTAAATTTATTTTTGGATTCATTTATAAAATAATGTCGTAGCCTGGCGATGATTCTTCTTTTGTCAAAAATGTTTGTAAACGCTTTTGCTTTGTATTTCTTTGGCATATTGTGAGTACCGCAGAAGGTAGATATAGTGGTCGGCATGCTTCTGAGGGAAACAGACGTGATTTTTAATAACAATGTAATTGGTGGGTTTATAAAAACGGAGATTGTGAAGCCAGTGTGGTATAGAAGAATGGGATAAAATAAAAAGATAGTCATAGCAACAGAAAGAATTTCATCAATTATTCAGTTCAACAGGAACCCAAAAATCAAGTTTTCGCCCTTAATAATGTATCCCTAGACACAAGAACTGCAACCAACAACAAGAGATAATGAAGATGAGAAAAACGTTTCTCTTTTGCATATCTTACGCCTCTCGAAGCTTGCACAACTTGTGCAGAGACAGGGAATTTTAATAGTGATGTGGGAGGGTAAGATTACAATGTGAAACAATTTTGTGAACAATATCAAACTCCTGGGTTACACTCGTCACACTTCGTCCTTCTTCCAGTTTCCCGATGATTCTTTTCCGTGTGAAATCCAAATGCTCCCTCCGGGCCACGTTGTAATGAAGAACACTACCATAGTGCACTGTAACTGCTCACTGATTGACGCACCCTGTCTTTCCCCGCTCTTTCAAATGCCTCCTGTTGCTGAGCCAGCGCCTTACGGTGACACAATCACTCTGTTCTCACACCAAGTTACGTCCAAATTTCTGTGCGCGGCTGGGAAACCTGTGGCAACATGCTCCCGCACTTCCACTCCTCCCACTGAGTAGCTAATATGTAATATCACTTCATCTAGCTCGCCCTTGACTTTTGTAGAGCAGTGTAAACAGGGTGGTCAGCAACAGTGCAAGAAGTTTGTAACGGTGTTGCAGGGTGGGTTTCGCTGAGAAATAATTATTAAGAAAGACGTCCGGTCCTCTGTGCCGTTTCCGAATCAGTCAGCATTGAAGTTAATCAGGCCGTGGAGAGCGGAAATTCAAGTGACTCGCCACGATACAATAATTTGTGTCAGATGTCATAGCGTTGACGATAGCGCACGAGACTGTACAACCTTTGAGCCTTACTGCCGTCTCATGTCCAGTTTTTGCTTCGCTCTATTGTTTGGGTTAGGAAACAGAACGAAGAACACATTTTGCGACACATTTTCTGCCGGGCCGCTTGAATTTGAGCGTGCAACAGCCTGATTAGTTGATTTTAATGCTAAATAATTCGGAAACAGCGCAATGTACCGAATTTTCTTCCAATGTTATTTCTCAGCACAGCCTGCCTGCAACACACTTACAAGTTTTCAGCGTGTTTCCGACCACCCTGTGTATACTAAGCGCTTCCATAAAGGAAGCCTTGCACTCGTCCCACACATAGTAAACCAAATGTTTCGCAAAGCGACGTGGGGTAGTGCAGGTGCTAACGGAACTTAACCGAAGTCTGACAGTAGCTTCGTATCACCGGCTGAAAATGGAGGCTGTCATGTGGGGATGTTCCCACAATTCGTGTTTTAAATTCGTCAGTTTCCCCAATTTTCAGAAGAAATATCTAATTTCTTTCTTTTTTCCAGTTGCAGTTCAGATCTCTTTTTAATACAATCGGTTCCTAAGACTTGTGTAACTTTCCCAGTTACTGTTTTACGCTGTATGATGTAGTCAATACAAAGATTCTGTTTTGCCTCCTAGGAAACACTGGCCATATCATTTCCAGCAGATTAAATCATTTCACCTGTTCGGTACTAAAAAGATAGTTCCACAAATCACTCTACTGCCTCAAAAACAGATGAAAAAGAACACCAGACAGGCGCGAGTACGACATGCGTTCTGCGAGTTCCGCACAAAGTTACTTATGAATTTAGATAGCTTATCTATAGACTTTGATAAGTGAGTTTCCAAGTATCTTTTAATTCCGTTGACTTAGAAGCTTAAATTTTTTACATAGCCAAGGCACAGTATGCCATAGTACTTGAGATGAGTTGCAACTTATTACTTCTGTCTTTTCCTGAGGAAAAGGGATCATTTCAGATGGACAGCAAAGTTCCATCTTTATCGATTGAGCTACAGAAACCTTAAGAGAGCTTTTCAGCTTCATAACAGTGTTTAGTCAGTAGAAAATCGACGATCCGATTAGTAGCCTATGGAGGCGATCTGTGTGATTCGTGCTGCAAGTTTTCTCACAAAGTTGTTCCAAGATAACATCATTGCAGTCCGTTATTACTGAGCAAGGTAGCGCACTGATTAGCACACTGGACTCGCATGCGGGAGAACGACGGTTCAAGCCCATGTCTGGACATCATATTTAGCTTTTCCGTCATTTCCCTCAATTGCTCGAGGCAAACGGCGGGATTGTTCCTCTGAAAGCGTACGACCGATTTTTTTCCCCGTCCTTGACACAATCCGAGTTTGCGCTCCGTCTCTAATGACCTCGATGTCGACGGGATGTTAAACCCAATCTTCTTTCCCCGTTTCCTTCAGTTAGTTACTGCAACAATAAATATTTATACAGTTTTCTTTTTCACGTTCAAACAAAGACGTTTTACATATACTATTGTTTGTAAAAACTGAAACACTCAAAAGCAATGTTTTGCAAGACGCGACGGTAATAGGACCCGTAGAACAACGGAACCATGATAAGTTATTTAAATGACGAAGAAGTGGCGTGCACTTAGGTCCAACAGCGCCCTCTTTTTGTGTCCAGACGGGTCAGTGTTACTCCACGCTCAGTCGACGCACAGCCATCGTGTGAAGTCAGTACGTGTAACCAAGTGCCACTACATTTCGTCGAGGTCACAGAGTGGAGTATCGGCATGTGAGTGCGCTCGAACAGGGCGGAATGATTGGTCTCCGTTAGACGGGTTTGTCGTTCTGTGACACTGCGGCTCGTACGGGGCACACTGCTTCAACAGTGAGGCGTAAGTGGAACCAGTGGAGAGAAGAGGGCCGTACACACCAGCAACAGGGTACTGGATGAAGCAACGCAATTCCAGTCCGAGATGACCGCCATCTTGTGCTCTTGGCGGTAACGGAAAGAACAGCTTCGTCTAGAGTCTTGGTGCGACGTTGAAGCTCTGCAACGGATGTGAACATGTCTGCGTCGACGATTCGAAGCAATCTTCTACGGGCTTGACTGATGGCATGCAACGTCACTGCGTCGGCTTCCATTCAACGGGGCGCAACAACGCCGTAGACTGCAGTGGGCCCGTGATCGTTGATACTGGCGTGCTGAGTGGCGAAATGTAGTGTTTTCGGACGTGTCCTACTTCAATTTATCGGCAGCTTGTTTATTCAGGCCCCCCTGCACACACACAGTTTATGCCTTGAGGACGTGCCTACAAACCGCATAGTGGTGTATTCCTCAACAGCATATTCGGGTGCTCTCTTCACAGTCACAGTGCACGTTCAGTTCTGTAATGCTGATCATTTGTATAGTGTCATGTTCCTAATCGGTGGAATAAATTTCATTGTGATCACATGTCTCGGCCTTGGTGTTTGACTTTTTCCAAACAGTAGTGTATTTCTGTAGTGATGCTTTCTCGAAGATTGTAACTGTTTGTTGTATGCAGTTTATTATAGCATAATCTTCAGTTTTTATCACTAAAAATTATCATGAAAGAGTTCCATGATCAGTACCATAGTGGGAGAATTTGTGTAAAAATTCCCACAGAAACATATAGACATGAAACTTCATCATGATTCTCGAGATTGGATCAATCGGTCTACAATAAAATCCTCGCAGCTACATACGAAGTGCCATAGCCAAAAAGTTGTAAGGAATCGGTTTTGAAGTGGTATCTCATGGACCCTAAATAGTTCACTGTAATCGCACGGTATTATGTAGTTCTCTTAAGGCACTTCAGACAAATGCGCAGTTGGTTCTTTTCAAGCAGACACGGCCGATTTCCGACATACACTCTCCAGTGACTCCATCGTTGAAAGGACATTAAAACCAAATTTTCTTTCCTTTATTCCAGTTATGTAGGGACATGAACAAAATGATGTATGAAATAATAAAGCTTCCCAGACGTTGGAAGCAGAGACACTACAGTGAAGTACTGAAAAGAGGGCTTCTTCGTCATCATTAATCTGTATATTGGCTGGCAGCTCTCTATCTGGAGGTATTAGAAGTTACTTTTTCTTACCTAATTAGAGATTCCTACATGATCTACAGCTTGTTTCAAAATGACAGTCGCGATCTTCCTCGAGAAACCTTACCGTGTTAAACTCCTTCTAGGATATTAGCAAGGTATTGGTTTTTTCGTATTACGTGACCAATGTACCGGGAGAGAGTCGTGCTTCGGTAGCTCAGATGGTAGAGCACTTGCCCGCGAAAGGCAAAGGTCCCGAGTTCGAGTCTCGGTCGGGCATACAGTTTTTATCTTCCAGTAAGTTTCGTATCAGCGCACACTCCGCTGCAGAGTGAAAATCTCATTCTGGAATGTACATGTTCTTTCTTAGTTCTGTTATACTCCTAAATGAACATACTTCGCCACATCTTTGCAGATTTTCCAAGTTGGTTGTTTCTTTTTTAACAAGCGTCCCCAGAGTCATACTTCAGATTCAAGAGATTTTATTTCACATCTGCCTTTTGTCCATATTTCAAAGCCATGCGGAGATAAGCTGCAAATGTAGCTCTTAAACATATTTTTCCTCGCTTCAATATTTGTTCAATAAAGCATTTTCCTTTGGTTTATGTACATTGCTTTCGCTCTCTAACTTTTTGTTTCGTCTGTTTTTCCGTGTTGAATTTCCTAAATATGTATATTTTCTTGTTTTTTATGTAATTTGTCCTATTTTGACGTTTATTTCGTCTGCTTCCTTGCTGCACACGGGCATTTCGATCTTTTTTGAGTTAATTTCCGTGTTGCATTAATCTCTTCTGTATCCATAACTTCTAAGATTCATTGAGAATTTTTTTTCATGTGGAGCTATACAGTTATATCATCCGCAAATCTAATCATCTGTATGTTTCTTCATTTATTTTAATACATGTACAGTGTGCTTTGTACTTGTTCATTGCATGTTCCATACAGATGCTTAATAGGGTTGGGGAGAAACTGCATCCTTGTCTAACGTTTTTAAGAATTGTAGCTTCTTTTTGTGTATGTACTATTATTGCTATCGCTGTGTATTCTTTCTGTCTCTGTTGTCTAGTTTGAACATTTTCAAAGTTTCCATTAATTTCTTCCAATTGAAAGTGTCGAATTATTTCCTTGGGCTTACGAAAGCTATGTATAGTTTTCTGTTGACTCTAAAGCCTTGTGTTAAGTTATAGGTAGCGTCTCTTACACTCCTGACTTCTCGGTACCCAAACTGGTGTTCTGTTGCACTGGCTTCAGTTTTGTTCCTAATGCGTCTACGTATTATTTCTGTTAAATTATTTCGCAATGTAGTTAGAATATTCAAAGTCCTGTGATCTTCACATGTAACTAAAGCCTATTGTGAACACATGTGAAAATTAATGAACCATTGTGTCCATTATTTTCGCAATGACCCTCGTAGACGACTACTATGTCATTTTTTGGCAGTTGTATTGTAACCTCCATAGGTAGAGGTTTCCTAATTCTAACTGAATATCCTTCAGTATTTATAAAATCATCATCATCATCTTGGACAGTTTCCAGCCACTGGCTGGGTCTGTCGGGAACACAAGCCTCTCCATCGTGTTCTGTCTTTCCACCATTCCCCCTCTTCCACCTTCGTCCAGTTCTCTCCTCTTCTCGTCACACATTCCTTCACTCCCTTCACCCATCTATCTCTTGGTCTTCCTCTGGGCCTCTTCCCCTCCAGTTGCAGATCAAACATCCTCTTTGGAATTCTTCCCTCATCCATTCTCTTCATGTGTCCATACCACTGCAGTCTTGATTTTTCTATCCTGTCCTGTACTGGTTCCTCCTTTAGTCTTTCCCTCACATACACATTTCGCAATCTGTCTCGTCTTGTTACACTCAACCTGCTCCTCTGGAACTTCATTTCACTAGCCTGTATTCTACATTTGTCGCTTTTGTGCATTACCCATGTCTCACTTCCGTATGCCAATAGGGGGACAAAGTAGGTTCGATATATAATTCCCTTGGATTTCTGTGGCACCTCCTTGCTCCAAATAAGCCCCCTAATGCATTTGTAGAACTGCCCTGCTTTTCTGCACCTTTCATTTATTTCCACTGCGTTTCCCCCCTTACTTTCAATCATGCTTCCCAGGTACTTGAAGTTCTCTACCACTTGTAGTTTTTCCCCTCCACAAGTTATATCCACATTTGGCCTATTCTTCTTCCTTGTTGTGACAATTATTTCACTTTTCTTTGCGGAGAAATGCATTCCATATTGTGCTGCCGTTGCCTCCCATACATCTAACTGCTCTTGCACCTCCTTCTCGCAATTTCCCCATAACATAAACATTTATAAAACACATCCTCAAATATAAAAGTGTCTCCACAGTTGTGTCATACACAAAGAGGTATTACAATCATGTGAGTGAAACGGTGCTCCAGTTTTGAGGATTACAGACGAAGTATTTGTTTCACAGAAACACAACTGCTACTCAGAAGAGCATTAACTCGAATAAGCTACGAACGTGCTATTTCCAGCTGCGAGCAGAAAGAACAGACGCTAAAAACTCTGGCACGTCATCAGCGAGACAAAGGGATTTTTTTAATGTTTCGGTCGGTGTGAGAGGTTTCCTAATATGTCAGTACGGGCAGACCATATTCCGACCCAGCGCAGCTTTGCTCTGCCTTTTGTCAGGGAAGACATATGTGGCGTTCTAAGCGACGAAATGTTAAATACCAAGGAACCTCACTAAATTTTGCAGAAGTGTTTCTTTTCGTATTACTTGTTGAAGTATTAATTTTGAAACATCTGTCAATAATTTTCTTTCGGCGATTCGATGTCACTGATCAGAGTAGTTGATAGAGTTTACCCATATTTACATGTCCTCTTCATTAGATTTTCAGAGAAAAAACCAGGGCCTCATTGAGCAGAAGTTGCGATAGTTCCAACTTGTATTGCGAAGAACTTACAGTAAATTCCTGAAAACTATTTTGTTACGCCTTTGAGGTATATGTGTCACGGTCGGTACCTCTGCTTGCAGAGTGAAGCGTCGTAATTTTCTTCATGGACACTCGGCTGTGGAGGCCAGTCCTGTACGAAGAAACATAGCGCTGTGGGGCATGATTAAGAGACTAAAATCTTAATCGGGAGATAACGTTTCAAATGTCCATCCTCCACTGGTACTGAAGTTTCTTTCAAGTACTTCAGATGTAAGCAGAGATGATTCATCTCCCATCTTTACTCTCCAACCAAGCTACCCGTGTCCTGTTTGAGGAAAAAACTCAATTATATCCTTCACTGTCAAGGAAAATTACTTGCGGATTCTGACAAAAATGATCAAATTAAAGTTCTAAAAACTCATCAGAATTCTCTAAAAAGTCTGTTTTTTTTCTTCTTCTTCTTCAGGTCATAGAGGTGTCTGTTTCTTGTCTGTATCACTGTGGTGGCTGTAGTAGAACCATACACAGAACATGATAAGTACACTCTCTGATGGAAAGACACGGACACCTCTTAGTGGCTGTTAATGCGTAGTGTATCCGTCCTTCGACTTTATGATGGCCTGAACTCTGCTAGGGACACTTGATATCTGAGGGAGAATGGCAGACCACTGTTCCTCAACAGACCAGACCAGATAGTGTAATGATGTTGGGCTCCAGAACCTGGAGCAAAGTAGTCGTTTAACTCATCCCAAAGGTATTCCTTTGGGATCAGATTGGGAGTCTGGGGAGGCCATCCATTTCAGGTATGTTATTGTACACAAACTTCTGCCTCACAAACGCTGCTGTACGACAGTGAGCTTTTCAATCTCCGAAAAGTTCATCTGGTGTACTCGGTACATGAAGTTGTAACATGTATGCATATCCAACTATATTTTGCGTTTTCTTACGCACAATAATGTTTTCATACGATAATTATAAGAAACACCCCTACCGCTAGCACCACCTCATCCGTACATCACTGTTGCCAGTACACGTGATGGCAAGTACCATTCTCCAGGTATTCTCCAAAACCCACACCCTTCCTTCGGATAGCCATAGGGTACAGTGTGATTCATTACTTCAAGTCACTGTTCTCCAGTCAACCACTGTCCAGAGACTCGCTCTTGACACAACCTCAAGTGTTGCTTTGAATCGACTACAGAAATGTGTTTCTAACGAGGAGCTGCTCGACCATTGAAACTCAATCTTTGTACTACCCGCGTACAGTCATTGTGCTAGCTGGCAGAACTTTCGAACTAACGAGTGATTCCTTCCGCTGATTTCATGCGATTTTTTACAGCCACACTCCGCAATGCTCGGTGATCCCTGTCCGCCACTATATGAGGTCTGCCAACTCTTGGCGTAACTGCGGCTGTTCTTTCACGTCTCCACTTAACAATGGCATCACCGACAGTCGATTAGGGCAGCTTTAGAATGGTTGAAATGGTGACATCCAATGACTAGCCCACGTTCGAAGTCACTGGCCTCTCCACATTAATCCAATCTGCCGTAACTGCTTCTCTACTGACTATACAATACGGCGGGTCCGCCTCTCGTGACATCATTCCGCAATATCAAGCCTCTGGAGGAAATTCTGAGCAAAACAGGGGTAAGTTATAGGGAGAGACGGGTAATATACACACATCAAAAAAATTTTGCATCATCCCGGTTTCCAGAACTCCTGAAGATAGTCATTGACTGTGAATATTGTATCACAGACACAGTCTCTTTGACTGTTCAGAGATGTCACTAAACCCGCCCAAAGATGTAAAGAACCACGCATGAGCAGATCCTATTAGACGGAAGAGGTCCAATAACCAATCATTTTCAGTCATTCCACCAGGAAGGAGGTACACAACTCGTCTTTTCTGTAGTTCAACCATGCCTAGATGGTCAATACCGCGGTTCGATCGCGTCCGCATTGTTACTTTGTGCCAGGAAGGGCTCCCAACAAGGGAATTGTCCAGGCGTCTCGGAGTAACCCAAAGTGTTGTTGTTCGGATATGGACGAGACACAGAGACACTAGAAACGTCGATCACATGCCTCACTCAGGCCGCCCAAGGGCTACTAATGTTATGGATGACAGCTACCTACGGATTATGGTTCTCAGGAACCCTGACAGCAATGCCACCATGTTGAATAATGCTTTTCGTGCAGCCACGGGACATCGTGTTATGACTCAAACTGTGCGCAACAGGCTGCACGATGTTCCTCACCCGCGACTTCCATGGCGAAATCCATCTTTGCAACCATGACACCATGCAGCGCGGTACAGATGGGCTCAACAACGTGCAAAATGGACCGTTCAGGATTGGCATCATGTTCTCTTCACCACAGTGTCGCATATGCCTTCAGGCAATCGTCGGAGACGTGTTTGGAGGCAACCCGGTCAGGCTGAACGCCTTAGACACACTGTCCAGCGAGTGCAGCATGGTAGACGTTACCTGCTGTTTTGGGGTGGCAATATGTGGTGCCCACGTACGCCGCTGGTGGTCATGGAAGTCGCCGTAATTGCTGTGCGATACGTGAATGCCAACCTCCGACCGAAAGTGCAACCATATCGGCAGCATATTGGCAAGGCATTCGTCTTCATGGATGACGATTCATGACCCCATCGTGCACATCTTGTGAATGACTTCCCTCAGGATAATGACATCGCTCGACTAGAGTGGCCAACATGTTCTCCAGACATGAACCCTATCGAACATGCCTGGGATAGATTGCAAAGGGCTGTTTATGGACGACGTGACCCACCAACCACATTGAGGGATCTACGCCGAATCCCCGTTGAGGACTGGGACAATCTGGACCATCAGTGCCTTGATGAACTTGTGGATAATATTCCACGACGAATACACGCATGCATCAGTCCAAGAGGACGTGCTCATGGGTATTAGAGGTACCGAAGTGTACAGCAATCTGGACCACCATCTCTGAAGGTCTCGCTGTATGGTGGTACAACATGCAATGTGTGGTTTTCATGAGCAATAGAAAGGGCAGAAATGATGTTTATGTTGCCCTCTCCTCCAATTTTCTTTACAATTTCCGGTACACTCGGAACCGAGGTGATGCAAAACTTTTTTTGATGAGTGTACAATACGCAAGGGAACCAAGAGGGTACAACAAGGTTGGAAGGTCGAGAACGATGTGCTCGGATTAAAAAGGATGTAAGACGGGAACGCATTCTGTCAGCCCTACTGTTCCAATCACACATCGAGGAAACAATGACGGAAAGAAACGAAAGGTTCCAGAGTAGGATTAAAAATCGGGGTCAAAGATTCCCTGATAACACTGCCATCCTCAGTGAAAGTGGTGAAGAATTACAGGATCCGTTGACTTGGATGGACAAGCTAATGAGTACACAATGTAGATTGAGAAGAAACCGGAAGAAGACAAAAGTACTGAGATGTAACAGAAATGACAATAGCGAAAAGCTTTACTTCAAAATTGGTGGTTACGAAGTAAGCGAAGTTAAGGAATTATACTGTCAAAATAAACAATGACGAGCGAAGAAAGGAGGATATAAAAAGCAGGAAACGTGGGCAACCTGTCCAAGAGAAGTTTACTGATGTCAAATTTGAGGAAGAAATTTCTGAGAATGTGCGTTTGAAGCAGAGCATCGTACGGAAGTGAATCGTGGACAGTGGGAAACCTATGGAAATTGGGTGGACTGATCAGATAAGGAATGAGTAGGTTCTCCGCAGAATCGGCAAAGAAAGGAACATATGACAAGATGTAGGGATAGGGTGACAGAACATGTGCTAACACGTCAGGGAATAAGTTGTATGGTACTAGGGGAGCTGTAGAGGGTAAAAACCGTATAGGAAGACTGTGATTGGAATACATCTAGCAAATAACTAAGGACGTAGGGTGCAAGTGCTACTCGGAGATGAAGAGGTTGGCGTAATGAATTCAATGAATTCGTGGTGTGTCGCATCAAACCAGTAAAAAGACTGATGACTCAAAAATAAATAAATGAAAATAAAAAACATCCGACTTTATCCTTACTCGCAAATCAAACGCCGCCTTTTTTGTTGTACTGTAGGCGTAGCCAAAATATTGTTCAACATCCTTATGTAAAGTAGTGTAAAGTAAACTGTGCGTACTTTAAACTAGAGGGACCATCTATTTTGTGGTGTGGTCGCTTTACACTATACGTTTGTAGTATCGCTCCAAAAGGTTTTGTTTGTATTCCTCAAGTGGCGGTTTCAATTTCTTTTTAATGAAACGTTGGACTTAATTCGTATTTGGACACAACGAACGGTAATTTGCATGTGGATGAAAAGAACGTCTGTTCAGGCTTCTGGGAAAGTTTTGCAGGCGTTGGGTTTATCGCAGGTGAGGAGTTTCTCGACATTTGAGGTAACGGTGCCAACATGTTTCAAATACTTTCAAATAGGAAATTAACTGGTTCTTATGCATTAAGTGTGGGCTAGGGTGGGCTTTAGACGGCTTATACATGCATTTATTCATGTACGGTTCCTGAGAATATCACAAAAACCGCTTTTTAGTCCTTTTTTGCACAGTGGGCCGAATTATCTAAATAACTAAAAATAGCCAGAATGAAATTTTTACTCTGCAGCTGAATGTGCGCTGATTTGAAACTTCCTGGCAGATTAAAACTGTGTGCCGGACCGAGATTCGAACTCGGCACCTTTGTCTTTCGATGGCAAGTGCTCTACCAATTGACTTACCAAAACATGACTCACGACCCGTCCTCACAGCTTTAATTCCGCCAGTACCTGGACTCCCACACTCCAAATTTCACAGAAGTTCTCCTGCGAAACTTGCAGGACTAGGACTACTGGAAGAAAAGATATTGCGGAGACATGGCTTAGCCACAACCTGGTGAATGTTTCCAAAATGAAATTTTCACTCTACAGCGGAGTGTGGGTTGATTTGAAACTTCCTGACAGATTAAAACAACGTGCCGGAACGAGACTCGAACTCATCACCTTTGCCTTTCGCGGGCAAGTGCTATTAAAAAAAGCAATTGGCTCACATTAACTGTATATTCTTTTGACATTAATCAAGAAACGCAATTTTCCCATTTTCGAAAGTATTGTGTGGATGGCCACTTGCGTAATTTCTAATCATGGGGAATCTTCTAATATTTTACCGTATGTTCTGAATACAATGTTCTAAGGCAAACTTGAAACTTTTCAAGATATCGTTAGCCGTGACCGAGCCCCGTAGATTCAAAGTTAGCGTACTTATGCATGTAAAATATGCACGTAATATCCGGTCTGAGGCGTAAATGTTGTTTTAACAGACGTAGTGAACGAATGACAGGAGTTCTGGGATGGTTGGAAGGGTTCTGAGGTCACCAAACTATGTTTTTAGCCACCAGTTTTCCTCCAATAAAACTGTACGACGCGCTGTGTCTGCCGCGCTCGTTATTGAGCTGAGCACCAATCTGCAGATGGGTTCGCACGTGTAGGTTTTGAAAGTCCAACCACTTTGCTGCATTCCGCGAAGCAACGAGCCCCAGCGCCGACACGTACACCGACTGAGTGGACAGCTGCAGTGCTGTGCGGCAGTGTGAGAAATTATTCTATAACCTGCTTATATACAAAGCCACTCCTCTAGGCGAACTATGTATGACTGGAGGACATCCTAATTAAAAACAGTAGTTAATATTAGTGTAATTAATGGTCTAAAATCTTTGTATTTAAGTTTCGTGTCGTAGCACATTTAGTAGCAAAGTACTGTGCATTTTTCAGTAAGCACTCCACAAATATCCGCTTGAAGTACGAGATAAACTATTGCAACAGGTAGGTCCCCAAGAACTGATTTCTGTGTTCATCGCTTTGGCAAGTTTAGCCTGGAGGAAACAATCTAGCAGTTTTCATAGTTTGTATCCAATGTCTCATTTCTTTCTACGGACATCTTGCACACAAATTAGTTCAACAGGGATAGGAGTTCATTTAAATATGGTTGTACTTATACGTTAATATCAGCAAACCTACCGTAACTCGCGGAGTACCAGTATCTCGGTTCTTTAGATATAAAAGGAGGCTTGACAGCCGCCGTAACAAATTAGTCTTCCATGGTAGTGGATAGTGTCAACATGTGAAAACAATTCTGTCTTTGTTATTGTTTAATGTAGATTCCCTTTCATGCAGCATAATTTTTAACTTATAATTTGAATCTACACCTGAATCACGTACTTCTCTCTCCAGCCATTAATTTGTAAAGCAGATTGAAAGTGTGTTATTTTACCTCTTATCTCCTGCATAACTTTGTTATTAAAACACTCCACAATTGCCTTGCTGTACACTACCAACTGTTCTATTCCACATTCTTGTGGGAGTTGCCTGTAGAACGTTAAGTTCGTCTACATGGAAATTAATTCACTGGGGTTAAATACTTGCTACTGAGTCAAAACTGCCGGCTGCTGTGGCCGAGCGATTCTAGGTGCTTCAGTCTGGAACAGAGCGACCGCTACGGTCGCAGGTTCTAATCCTGCCTCGCGTATGGATGTGTGTGATGTCCTTAGGTTAGTTAGGTTTAAGTAGTTCCAAGTTCTAGGGGACTGATGACCTCACATGTTAAGTCCCATAGTGCTCAGAGCCATTTGAACCATTTTTTTGTGTGAAGACTGGGTAAGTTGATGATGATGGGAAACACGTTTATTATTTGCAGTTACTATGGCTGGCAACAGCACCTCCTTCCCTGCGGTTTTTTGCTTCTGTTAATAACAAGGGCAAAAACTATTAAGAGTTATTGTCTCCATGATGGTAGCTTCGAGAATACGTATCTGCTAACAAAGGAGTAGTCCGAGTGTCGTGCTGATGAAGATATAGATGCGTTAAGGTTGCGTGACCACAAACGGTACCTGTGCAATGTCCTCAAGTGACCTGTGAGTACATTATGTTGGATCTGTGTATCAGGAGGTAGCATATCAAAGACATTCCGATTAGAGCAATAGATTATGCAATTTTCATATCGCTAAATTTTGGAACAAGAGAGCACTGTGTCAAGATGAGTGCCACCAACACGTGATATTTGACTTGGATCGTTCAGGTTAGTATCTTACGGCTCAGCTACATCTCTATGTGCGTGTGGTGTGGCGGCGAGTTGAGACAAGCAGGGAGACACAGGGCCTCACGAAATGCACTCAGTACAGGGCTGATGGCAGCATGTCATCCCAGTGCTGTACAGCCCCTCTCCGTTAATTTCTAGGTATGCGTTAAGACATGGTGCTGAGACATACATGGGTGCACGATGTGTGTTATTCTCGTATTCTAGAAATGCAGGACAATTTCAGTTTACTGTGTGACGAGTTTATGGCATCTGTAGCCAGCGCAGTACTCCGATATTTTTTGGTAAATCGCGCCACTGGTAACTAAGTTCCCATATGCACATAAAACCCATCCCACACTCTAATAAAAAATGAACTATGTGATTTTTAAATATGGTGTACTTCTTACCCAACTGGGAGGATGTCTATAGTGAGTAGCACAGTTGGCAGTTTTGGTGGCGAGGTGATTATGACGCTGGTGGTGCCATGTGACGTAGTGGATCACTTTCATCAAAAATGTGGTAGATAAATGGTACTTTTTCGCTCTAGGTATCTCTTTATTGCGTGAGAGTTGAACCCAATTTTGATGGATGTGGAGGACTGGGTATTAATTATCAAGCTGAATTGAATGAAATCTCTTTATTTCTTTAAACAGTGCCAAATAATAAAAATATCAAGCTCTCCAGGATGGCCAGCAGCAGCTTGATGATGTGAAGATGGAAGGTGCCCTCTCGGCCCTGCTGGTCGAATTCTGAATGTTAGGGAGG
Organism: Schistocerca americana; assembly: GCF_021461395.2. Classification (NCBI taxonomy): domain Eukaryota; kingdom Metazoa; phylum Arthropoda; class Insecta; order Orthoptera; family Acrididae; genus Schistocerca; species Schistocerca americana. The sequence continues at coordinate 404,005,483 of NC_060125.1, forward strand.
CACTCCGCAGGACTGGCTTGTGAAACTTGACTCTTGCCGAAACTCCAGCACTATGCGACAGGACTCCTGAAACTGCCACGTCGGTTACCAGTTTCGTTCTGGAAGTGACTTAGTCAAGGCTAAATATCTGGCGCCAAGCACGACGACAACAGCAACAAAACTTAACGTTCCTTTGACATAGACATACAGGCTTAAAATGCTGTAAACAGGAAAACATTATTCAACCTGACCGCCCTTAAAATCTACGATGATGCTTTTTGAAGGTGTCTCGTGTGCGATGCCAATGCCAGGAACCCCACAACTCAACACTACTACATGCTTATGTATCATGGATCTCAATGGTGGCGGCCAACTTAAATACCATGGCTTAATTCTCTCAATCAAACAATTAAATTGCAGGATAAGCAGAGCTAAGGCTTTAGCAACAAAACTTTTAGAACTTGCTGTACTCTAAAACAGGCTTAGGGCTGGCCAAGCTCATAACGACTCTGCTAGAATACAAATAAGTTACTGCCTCCGACCGCCATACACAAACAAACACATACACACACGCGCGCGCGCTCGCTGCCCAGTACGCCCACAGTATCACAAAATCAGCTATAGATTCCGGTAAACTGGACGTGGTTCCCCAAGAAAGGGTAACCACACCGGACAGACTTTAGAACAACTAACCCTATGGCGCCGTGCTGAACAAGTCAAGTAATACAGTGCAACCGTACCTAGATCAGTACTTACTGTCAAGCTCCCTTAATTAAATTAAGTAACTATTGTGGCACACCATTTCACTCTTCCATACAAACAAAGCGTCCTACTTCACAGAAACATGCTTCGCAATAACAAACGCCACAAAAGGCTACAACACAACACTATAAACACTTTAAAATCAACTCAACGAAACAAATACCAATGACAATACAACTGATCTCACAACGCCTTGTACTGTCGGGAATATTCTGAACAAGCGATAACGCACACAGGGATGCGTCAGTGTTTCACACTCCAAGTTTCACCGTTTCGGATACTATACCAAGGCAGCAACACACCAGTTCTTCCCTTTTTGATTAATCCTATAAAGACAGAGACAGAGAAAATCATCGCGTATCAAACTTTTGAGAGCTGGCTACTAACTCAGTGACGGTCGTTTCCGTCACTTTATGACGGCATGTACGCGTTATAACACTTCTCTGCAAATAATAGACTGAAAAAACCCATGTTGGCCGGCCGCTGTGACCGAACGTTTCTAGGCGCTTCAGTCCGGAACCGCGCTGATGCTACGGTCGCAGGTCCGAATCCTGCCTCGGGCATGGTTGTGTGTGATGTCCTTAGATTAGTTAGGTTTCAAATGGTTCAAATGGCTCTGAGCACTATGGGACTTACTATCTGAGGTCATCAGTCCCCTAGAACTTAGAACTACTTAAACCTAACTAACCTAAGGACATCACACACATCCATGCCCGAGGCAGGATTCGAACCTGCGACCGTAGCAGCAGCGCGGTTCCGGACTGAAGTGCCTAGCACCGCTCGGCCATACCGGCCGGCTAGTTAGGTTTACGTAGTTCTAAGTCTAGGGGACAGACGACCTCAAATGTTAAGTCCTATGGTGCTTAGATTCATTTGAACCAACCCACGTTGCTGTCATAATCAGTCCTTACTGTAATCCACAACGGTAGCACCACACATCTTCTTGATGGCGGCGTGCTAGAGCGGAGTTTTCGTCCTATAACTTGAAAGTAGACGTTTTCGAGTCGTGATCTATCGCCTTAAGGCACCTATAGCTACCTTGCTGACAAGGTGAAGCTACACACAACAGAGATCCTGAATAACCACTACTCTTGGCTACAAATTACTCAAGCCTGTACCTTTATTGTGGCTACTGCAGTAGCCAGAAACAGCGATCAACAACATTATGACTCCACATACAGTGACGTGCTTAGTTACATCAGATCGCAGAGCGTTTCACCAGACTAAAGCCGAGCTATCGAAACTCACAACCCTGGCCAACGCCAATTCTGCATCGTTGCCGTAGTGCCGCTATCGAACGCTGTGCTCGTAGACAAGCTGTTAGGAACTGACAGCCGGCCCTGGCGTGTGTCACACGTGGCGACCACCGCGGACGCTCCTAGCGCCACCGCATTGCAACGCGTGCACATTCGATGTCAAACGTTGCGTGGAACACAGAGGAAGAACATAAGATGGCGCGAATTCGAAATTTTCCGGGGGAGGAGATCAACCGGCACAGAGTGTATTTTAGGTATCGTATTAACATATGAATATGTAGTGGAAGAAAAACGAATGGAGTTTGTGTTTGTTAGCGCTTACAGACAATGCATCGACTCTTCGGTAAGTAGTAAAAGTTTGTCTTTCTTTGTAGATCACATTATAGTCGTGGCATTGCCACTAATCGAGTTGAAGGCAGCCACATTGTCAAAAAGAGATGTTTTATCTTAACCTCAGACACACTACCATATTTTTACGATTGCTTTTTAGTCTATTCCACCACTTTTTACAGCACTTCACATTTGACAAGAGCGATATGTGAACGTACCAAAGTCGTTTCGGTGCATCTGCAGCTAAGTAGTATAACATCTAAAAAAAAGCCTGTTAGCCAAATGACTGCTTATTTGTATCTGTAGCTAAAATCGAAGTAAATACACAAACTAGATCAATCATATGCTGCTAAATGTGATAGTACCCTCTACACAACATTGCCGAGATTTCCTCGTTAAATAATTAAAACATATACAGGGTGGTCTATTGATCACGACCGGGCCAAATATCTCACAAAATAAGCGTCAAACGAAAAAACTACAAAGAACGAAACTTGTCTAGCTTGAAGGGGGGAACCAGATGGCGCTATGGTTGGCCCACTAGATGGCGCTGCCATATGTCAAACGGATATCAACTGCGTTTTCTTAAATAGGAATCCCCATTTTTTATTATATATTTGTATAGTACGTAAAGAAATATGAATGTTTTAGTTGGACCACGTTTTTCGCTTTGCGATAGATGGCGCTGTAATAGTCACAAACATATGGCTCACAATTTTAGACGAGCAGTTGGTAACAGGTAGGTTTTTAAAATTAAAATACAGAACGTAGATACGTTGGAACATTTTATTTCGGTTGTTCCAATGTGATATATGTATCTTTGTGAACTTATCATTTCTGAGAACGCATGCTGTTACAGGGTGATAACCTGTAAATAACACATTAATGCAATAAATGCTCAAATTTATTATCCGTCAACCTCAATACATTTGGCAATACGTGTAACAACATTCCTCTCAACAGCGAGTAGTTCGCCTTCCGTAATTTTCGCACATGCGTTGACAATGTGCTGACACACGTTGTCAGGCTTAGTCGGTAGATCACGAGAGCAAATATTCTTCAACTTTCCCCACAGAAACAAATCCGGGGACGTCAGATCCGGTGAATGTGCAGGCTTCGACGACCAATCCATCTGTCATGAAATATGCTATTCAATACCGCTTCAACCGCTCGCGAGCTATGTGCCAGACATCCATCATGTTGGAAGTACATCGCCATTCTGTCATGCAGTGAAACATCTTGTAGTAACATCAGTAGAACATTACGTAGGAAAAAAAATGGCTCTGAGTACTATGGGACTTAACTGCTGAGGTCATCAGTCCCCTAGAACTTAGAGCTACTTAAACCTAACTAACCTAAGGACATCACAGACATCCATGCCCGAGGCAGGATTCGAACCTGCGACCGTAGCGGTCGCGCGGTTCGAGACTGTAGCGCCTAGAACCGCTCGGCCACTCCGGCCGACCATTACGTAGGAAATCAGCATACATTGCACCATTTAGATTGCCATCAATAAAACGTGGGCCAATTATCCTTCCTCCCATAATGCCGCACATGCATTAACCCGCCAAGGTCTCTGATGTTACACTTGTCGCAGCCATCGTGGATTTTCCGTTGCCCAATAGTTACTGCCGTTGGTGAATTACGCTTCGTCGCTAAATAGAAAGCGTGCAAAAACTCTGTCATCGTCCCGTAATTCCTCTTGTGCCCAGTGGCAGAACCGTACACGACGTTCAAAGTCGTCGCCATGCAATTCCTGGTGCATAGAAATATGGTAAGAGTGCAGTCGGTGTTGATGTAGCATTCTCAGCACTGACGTTTTTGAGATTCCCGATTCTCGCGCAATTTGTCTGCTACTGATGCGCGGATTAGCCACGACAGTAGTTAAAACACCTAATGGGGCATCATCATTTGTTGCAGGTCGTGGTTGACTTTTCACATGTGGCTGAACACTTCCTTGTTTCCTTAAATAATGTAATTATCTGGCGAACGGTCTGGACACTTAGATGATGTCGTCCAGGATACCGAGCAGCATACGTAGCAGAAGCCTGTTGGGCATTTTGATCGCAACACCGTCCACTGCTCGTGGTCTCGCGGTAGCGTTCTCGCTTCCCGAGCACAGGGTCCTGGGTTCGATGCTCGGCGGGGTTAGGTATTTTTCCTGCCTCGAGATGACTGGGTGTTGTCGTGTCGTCTTCATCACATCATTCATCCCCATTACGGTCGGAGGAAGGCAATGGCAAACCATCTCCACTAGGGCCTTGCCTAGTAAAGCAGTGCGGGTCTCCCGCATCGTTCCCCTACGCTCTGTAAAGAAGCATCGGGCGTCATTTTTTTATACCCATACATCAACACGATATCTACCTTTTCCACAATTGGTGAACGGTCCATTTTAACACGGGTAATGTATCACGATGCAAATACCGTCCGCACTGGCGGAATGTTACGTGATACCACCTACTTATACGTTTGTGACTTTTACAGCGCCATCTATCACAAAGCGAAAAAAGTGGCCCAACTAAAACATTCATATTTATTTACGTACTACACGAATATGTAATAAAAATGGGGGTTCCTATTAAAAAAAAACGTAGTTGATATCCGTTTGACCTATGGCAGCGCCATCTAGCGGGCCAACCATAGCGCCATTTGGTTTCCCCCTTCCAGCTAGAAGAGTTTCGTTCTTTCTAGTTTTTTCGTTTGATGCTTATTTCGTGAGATATTTGGCCCGGTCACTATCAATGGACCACCCTGTATACAGGGTGCATAGACATGTATAGACAGGGAAGACAATAGTCTGTGTTGGATACACTGGTTCTTTTTCTTAAGATCCGCGAAATAACAGTACTTGTAGGTCCAATCATAATTCGATAATATCCTTATTTGATCGTATTATAGTGAAAAAAATATGATACTCCTGGTGCTTTAATAAGACTATTGCGAATGTTTGTTTCACATACAACTAGAAATGCTATATCTCTGCGGAGCAATCGCTCCTCGATATCTGGTGATGGATAAATGCCGTACCGCATCATATGAGCAATAAAGTCATTCCTTGCTGATGTTTGATTTTTCTACTGCGACACAGTCAACCTGAATGGAGAGCTACTAATTATTATGATGAAGATCACCTGCCTCCTTCATGATTTTATGTCTCCTTTGTACTACAGGTTGAGCCAAAAAGGACTTTACACCTTTGGAATGATATAGAAATTTAATGAGATAATTTACAAAATCCGTAGATGTGTCATTTCGTAGCAAACAACCTCAAGTTTGGCTCGTGTAGTGCATCAGTACCCCATTCTGTTTCACTAGGGCGGAGCGTGGTCTCTGTGTATTTTGGTTTCATGAAAAGAATTCTGCAACAAATGTTCGGCGTAAATTCCGCACCGAATACACTAATGAACCTCCACGCAAGCCTAAAATTTTCTCTTGGCGAAAGCACTTTGCTGAGATGGCTTGCTCACTGCGATATGATAAATTGCCAGGTCGCTCGCGTCTGGATGGTGGTTGATTTGGGGCAGGAGACCAAACAGCGAAGTCATCGGTCCCATAGCGTGTTGATGGTTATGTCGAACGGGTTAGGGAGGGCTTTCCTCTCAGTCCACAAAAAATTAAAGTGACGTGCGTCTCCCGAGACTGGAATTCCATAAAAGACTGTTTGGCGAGTAGTACGTAGACATTTACCCTTGAAACTACACAGATTCACAATGGCACAACACATTAGTGATGCAAATAAGTTTGCTCGTGGGGAATTCCGTTCGGAAATGTTGCATTGGATGTAGGACAATGAGACATTCCAGAACACAAAAATCTTCAGCGATAAATCAACTTTCCATATCAGTGCATGGTGTACACCCACAACGTTAGAATACGGGACAGCGAAAATCCAAATGCAACCCTGGAATAGTTTCGTGACAGCCCCAAAGTTTATGTATTGTGCCCTTAGAAAACTAATAGCGTAGAGTCCTTTCTTCTTCCTGGAGAAAACTGTCACTGGTATTGTGTACCAGGATATGTGTGAAAAATTTTTAATTCCACGGACCGATGAAGGACCGAGACGGGATGGTTTATTACCAGCAACTTAGTGCACCACCTCATTTCCTCATGGAAGTTCGAGGTTTCCATGATAATAGCTTCCCAAGTCACCGGATTGGTCGTGATGAGCCTGTCACATGACCATCTTGCTGACCAGCCTTGACACCACTGGAGTTCTTTCTCTGGGGTTTCGTTAAAGACCTCACCCTCCAAACAATTTGACCGACCTGAAAAATCGAATCTACGCTGACGTTACACAAGATAAGCCCGATTTGCTGCAACGAGTGTGGAAAGAAATTGATTACTGTTGGGGTGTTTGCCACATCACAAATTGTAGTCACATCCAAACAAAATCACACTTGACACTTTCACGTGAAAACTGAGATTGTTTTTTCAAAATGACACATCTACCGATTCTGTAAGTCATCTCAATAAAATCTATATGATTCCAAAGTTGTTAAGTCCTTTTGGTTCACCCTGCATACTCGTTAGATTACGAGGAGTTGACCATGGCGTGTATATTGCGGGATCAGCCTCTAGCAAGCAAAGCGGCCATTGCGACTGCTCTTTCAGGCGCCGCAGCTTTATGAGGACCCCCGGGGTTGGCTATGAAGCTCTAAGCTCGGCGTGCGCTCTCGTGTTGGGGTGGAGGTTGGCTGTTGCCGCCTCACAGCCGGCGCCGGACGCCACTCATCCCGGATGAAGGAGTGCAGAGCGGTCTCTAGGACCCGTTTCCCAGGCACTGGCTCACAATGCTAACACCGAAATGCCCCATGATTGGCCTGCCGCTGGCACAGTTCCGCCCGCTTGACTGAACTGAGTGTTTGTAATGAAGTAAGTGTCTAAGAGGCACCAAAACAAGGAAGGAATGGAAATCCACGATTCAATAACCGGAAGTTTCTAAGAAAGTAAGATTTCAGCGAAGAGATATCCTAGCTGACAAACAAATGCCTAAAGAAGCAAAGGCTCTCACAATTAATTTGAGACAAAAATGTTGTCAACTGAGGTGTCCGAAGAACGAGATACAATACCAAAGTTAGTATCTCTTGATAGATGCACAAAAACTGACAGTCGGTACCTGACGCAGTAACCAATGACAGGTGCCGACGTAGAAACGCACTCAAGAAGTTCCATACGCCACCGCTATCGGAAGATTGCTTACGTCAAGGCGCATCGCCGCTCAACCCATATCGGTAATCATCACCTGCATCTTGCTGTGACCTAGTAGAACTAATAGTTAGAACTATGTATCAATGTCTATAGTCAGTTTTACTTTGAGATGGGACTATTATTCTGCATTGTGCCGATTAGTCATGGCGTACAGCGACAGTAACAGATACAGTGTGTTATTCATGTGTGACATGTATTGTTTCCAAGTTAACTATTCTATATTGTTCAGATAATAATAAAGTGATGCAATATTTTGTGTATTATAATACCTGCTCGACCTCCTCCAGAAGTAGATCTAGGCTTGCTATAACACTGTTCAATGTCGACGAGGCTGTTTCAAGCGTTTCTTTGTCCGTCATTACACCAACCGATCTGATTAAACACTCTAAAATGTTTTGGATTCTCCTACAGATAGTCAGCTGATCGAAACCATCTATTCAGCCACTCAGTGGCCATACTGGAAGCAAAACACAAGACGGAGAGAAAGGCGAAACACAAAATTCCGGCCAAGTTAGGTCTAGGGCGCCTTGCGACGGTTCACGCGGCTCACCCCCTCAGAGGTTCGAGTCCTCCCTCGGGCTTGAGTGTGTGTGTTGTCCTTAGCGTAAGTTAGTTTAAGTTAGATTAAGTAGTGGCCGGCCGCTGTGGCCGAGCGGTTCTAGGCGCTTCAGTCAGGAACCACGCGGCTGTTACTTTCGCAGGTTCCAATCCTGCCTCCGGCATGGATGTGTGTGATGTCCTTAGGTTAGTTAGGTTTACGCAGTTCTAAGTCTTGGGGACTGATGACTTCAGATGTTAAGTCCCATAGTGCTTAGAGCCATTTGAATCATTAAGTAGTGTGTAAGCCTAGGGACCGATGATCTCAGCAGTTTGGTCCCATAGAACTTACCCACAAATTTCCAACTACAAAATTCCGTCTTCTGAAACTGCTTCATATGGTTCCTCCTTTCAGTCATTAAACTAATGCTAAAATGGCAAATACTCAGATGAGTGATCGCGGAATAGAAAAGCATCTACAATCGCTTAATGGTGGAAAGGCATGTGTACCAGATGAGATGTCTGTAAGAATTTGCAAAGATTATGAGAAAGAACTTGTGCCCCTTCTACCAGTGAGTAGATTATCGTAGTCGCTGGAGCACTGAAGAGCACCTACTGACTGGAAAAAATGGGCAGATCCTACCCATTTTCAAGAGAGTCGTACGACAAACGGACATAATGCCCGGAGTATATCACTGGCGCCAATCTCTTGCGGATACATGGAACACGTTTTATGTTCAGAAATTATGAAGTTATTGCAGAAATAAAATTTCCACCGTAAAAATCAAACTGATTCTGCAAACAGCGATCTTGCAAAACTCCGCGCTCTTGGTTCAAAAATGGTTCAAATGGCTCTGAGCACTACGGGACTTAACTTCTGAGGTCATCAGTGTCCTAGAACTTAGAAATACTTAAACCTAACTAACCTAAGGACATCACACACATCCATGGCCGAGGCAGGATTCGAACCTGTGACCGTAGCTGTCGCGCGGTTCCAGACTGCAGCGCCTAGAACCGCTCGGCCACATCGGCCGGCACTCCGCGCTCTCTGTGCATCGATGAGATCGGAAGTGCCCTAGACATCGGTGGCCAGGTTAGTGTCGTGTTCTTCGACTTCAGGGAAGTATTTGACACCGCCCCGCATTGCCGCTTAACCTACGTTTTCATGCATGCGGAAATTTATTGCAGCGTGCTGCGGAATACGCTTGCGTCTCTCACTGTACGATACGGGCCGCAGGACGTTTTGCTAGACGCGGGGCGGTGCGCGTCAGAACGTAAAAAATGACCGCGATGTTTTTTTAATAATTTGACAACTATCACGACAAAGTGATACGAGAACTGTCTTCAGGCAGCTTTTTTTTTAATATAATAAAATGTTATGCTACTGAAATATAGAAATAGCTAAGCTTTTAAGAAATATTGGATTTTCTCGGTACTCAGTATCTATCACTCCTTATCTCCTAAACTATGAGTCACACAATATCTTAATTTTATAGGTGCCCTCAACAGTATACGACGATAACGTGCGCGAACTTTCTCGCCAGTAGACTCAGTAACAGTGAAGTAATAAAATAAAATGTCACGCGTGACGCTGAATTTTTAGCAAACCATCATTTGAAATCTCGTAAGCGACAAACTTTTTCTCTTTATACCTTTTGCGGAAGGTCAAAGCGAGAAAAAGCTTCGGAAAGGTTCGAATTTATTTTTACAATTGTAAAACGCAGTCGTTGGGTGCTATAGTTTCCCCTAGACGAGAGCAACATTGTCTGGTTCAGTGGCGCGTCGCGAGTTCCAGCGCCCTGCGAGGTACATTTTGCTATTCCAGGCGCGTGCAGTGCGCCCGAAGACGCGCAGTCGGCACTGCACGCATGGGGTGAGCGGTAGTGGTGGGAGCTACGGGCAGACGCTGTACGGGTAATGCCGAGCGCTGGAGGGAAAGTACCGTTCTAAGCTGAAACCTGTGGTCACATTTTTTGTAAATATTAAGTGGAGCCGCTCCACACTCACACTTGCATGGCGACCATTCAAAAAGGTCTGTCACCTCTGCTTTGGTTAATACCTAGAAAGAATTCAACTGAAGATGCAGCGATTTATTCTTTTTTTGGGTTGTTAACCATTTGTAACTTTCATAGAAGCGTCATGGTTCAAAAAAAATGGTTCAAAAATGGCTCTGAGCACTATGGGACTCAACTGCTGTGGTCATTAGTCCCCTAGAACTTAGAACTAGTTAAACCTAACTAACCTAAGGACATCACAAACATCCATGCCCGAGGCAGGATTCGAACCTGCGACCGTAGCGGTCTTGCGGTTCCAGACTGCAGCGCCTTTAACCGCACGGCCACTTTGGCCGGCGAAGCGTCATGAGTGGTGAATTTTGAGTAAAACCCACAGATATCTGTTTTTGCCAAGTTAATACTTGCTTCTATTGCCAAAACAAAGCACAGTTTATTAAATCTCACCTCACTAACATGATGTGCAGCCACAACTGCGAGAGAATTCTGAAACAGTGGTTTATTAAGTTTATTAAATGAGGAACTGAGGAAAAGTAAGTTCAGTAGCTTATGAAGAAGAACATCCTCGGTAAAAATAAACGTGTAATGGCTTCACCTATGTCGTTCCGAAACACACAGAATTTCTCGTTTTACCAACTATCGATGACTCCTAAAATATGGTTGCCACATCCAGCTGCGACCTCGTGAGGACACCGTCTGAGAGGGTGGGATAGAATGGCATAAATTTAAGTAGAAAATTTATTTAGCGTAATTGACTTTTATTTAGAGCACAATTACATGGAACTTGTTGCGACAGAAGTAGTTGGTATACCATGATTTCATGGAAAAGTAATCTTTCTCAGCAAGTCTCTTTTCCTTTTTACATGTTTAAAAACTCCATGAAAGTCAGCTTTTGGTTAAACTGGCACTGTGAGATTGATCCCACAGTCACTGGCACAATCGATTTTTCTTTCCATCAGTCCACTGGGCTGACGTCAGCGAAAATGCTCTTTCCACAGCGGCGCTATGTGCGGAAATAGAAAACAAATACTCGCGTAATTTTAGCAGTTGACATTTGTGGTCAGAATTTTCGTGTTCCTTAAGAAATAAAATCCACCTTTCTTCCACAGAGTGTTTAGACTTCCGAGCCACGCTTAGTTTCTAGTGAGGTCTATAACTGGCATCATTCAGTCAAATACTCGATATTTGTTAAAAGAAATGGCCCAATTATCGCGGTGGCCGAGCGTTTCTATGCGCTTCAGTCCAGAACCGTGCGACTGCCACGGTCGCAGGTTCGAATCTTGCCTCGGGCATGGATGTGTGTGATGTCCTTAGGTTAGTTAGGTTTAAGTAGTTCTAAGTTCTAGAGGACTGATGACCTCAGATGTTAAATCCCATAGTGCTCAGAGCCAAATGGCCCATTTATTTAAGTAATAGAAAGCCATTGTCTCTTCCTCAAATTTCGAAAGCAAATTAACTATTTCTTGCTTAGGGTTCTCATTATTTAATTTGTTCAAACTCAACCTGGTTTGCGTACCAATAAAATTGGCAGTCTTCCTATCATTCAAACATCTTCGAATGTCGATTAATGTATTTATTATTTCAGTTGTCAAGCCCTTATTCTCCTCCGACTTTCTACAATTTTTTTTCAAACAAAGACAAGGCTTACTGCAGAAACATGACGTAAATATCACTGATCAGACTACTGAAAAAAAACTGAAATTATTTTAGGTGACCTGTCTTCGGCGCCAAAAAATTGTTTTAATGGAATCCAAAGCCTAAGAATTCTCTCAACTGCTGTCATGAACGACAGCTGTTTTGTTTATGACTGAGATATAAAAATCTGATAATTGACATCAACATATAAGCAGAACCGTTTCAGTTTCTCTGTCCTTGCCTTGATATTGAAAAGTAATTAAATATTTTCATAATGATTATTTCAATTTCAACAGTTAAGACCCCACCTCCGTTTGATATAGTATTGGGGAGAATATGGGCAAGATATCCAATTCCTTCTACATCTTTTCCTAATTCTTCTTTAATTTGGTGAAACTCATTCTGCTGGCTGCGTCGATGAAGTCCTCGGAAGTTGGTATTGGTACTGTCTCCACAAAAAGCGATTAATTTATCTAATTGAATTTACAGTTGTCTTGAATTATATAGAAAAAACTTTGCAATGCCTCCGATGTTTCACTGGCCGCGGTGGCCGGGCAGTTCTAGGCGCTTCAGTCCAGAACCGCGCGACTGCTACGGTCGCAGGTTCGAATCCTGCCTCGGGCTTGGATGTGTGTGATGTCCTTAGGTTAATTAGGTTTCAATAGTTCTAAGTTCTAGGGGACAGATGACCTCAGATGTTAAGTCCCATAGTGCTCAGAGCCATTTGAACCATTTGAACCTCCGATGTTTCGTTGATAAACGAATCAAACTTCAACAGCTTCTGTTGGGCTCTGCCAGATTGAGTAAAGTATTGAACAACTAAAGGAAATATCTTTTCAGCCTTGTGGTTCGGTGAGTCGGTGCCTAGGCCGCAAAATGGAACTTCTTGTAATTTTTTTTATGTATTCGGTCACAGAGTGTGGTGTGAGAATATTTTTAACTGCGGCATTCAGTTTTACGGTGCAGTCAAGAGAACTGAAGGACTAGTGATACTGATAACTTTATAAGCTGTTGTCAGTTCTACAGGAGCAAAATCATGAAATAGGTTTCGATATCGATGCAACCGCGAATCTATTTGTATGATAATTCTTATAAATATTATGCCTCACATCTGCGTTACCTCCTTGAGTTACTGAGATAAAACAGCTACAAACATCACACATCGGTTCCTGATCTGTACGTTCTTTCTTCACAAATGACCACTCTTTCGTTTAGCCAACCGAAAAGTGACACTTTCTCTTGCCCTCTTTAGCCATTTTCGTAAACAATGATAAAATAAATTTATTAGACGGTATACAGTCGACAATAACACTTAAGTCATCGAAATACACGACACTATGCACTTCACGCCCTGTATACCCGCAGTAAACACTTCAAACATTTTTAATTTGCACTCGTTGTTTGTATTACGTTTAGGAAGAATTGTCTTATCATATCGCTATTCATATGGGAACCACCCGATTCCTCAACGTGGCGCCGCTTAAGTATTTCCAGCACCTTGCTGCTGGTGAAGTCTGGTATTTTCTCGAAAGATGCCAGTAGATCTAGAAGTGATTGTGTGGTGTCACCGCCAGACACCACACTTGCTAGGTGGTAGCCTTTAAATCGGCCGCGGTCCGTTAGTACACGTCTGGCCCGCGTGTCGCCACTGTCAGTGATTGCAGACCGAGCCCCGCCACACGGCAGGTCTAATCTAGAGAGATTCCCTAGCACTCGCCCCAGTTGTACAGCCGACTTTGCTAGCGATGGTTCACTGTCTACATACGCTCTCATTTGCCGAGACGACAGTTTAGAATAGCCTTCAGCTACGTCATTTGCTACGACCTAGCAAGCCGCCATATTCAGTTACTATTCTGAACAGATAATATTGTGAATCATGTACCGTCAAGAGCGACGTTCATCATTAATGGATTGAAGTTAAGTATGAAACTAATTACGCCCGCTTTCTGAATTCTAATTCTTTGTCATGTTCCAGACCTCACGTCAGTATAGTTCTTCCCTCCTCACACCAGCCTGCGTGAGCTAAAACGAGTGCATTTCGGCCTCCTCTAGTAACACGGTGATGGCACCTCTGCCAACGCAACAGATTGCATCGTTGATACAGGATATGCAACAAGCAATGTCATGTGTGAGACGACTTTGTCAACATAAACTTGTTGACATAAATAGTACTAACTGAGGCTACATTTACATTCTGGGCTAACAGGTGGTTTTACTTCAGTACTTGAGCCAAGATCGTTACAGTATTTTGCAAAATCGGGACAAAATTGGTTCTTGTCGGAATGTCAGGACAAGAAGTTCGGTAACAGTGAGTGATATATCGGAACGGATGGCAACCCTACCCTAAAAACCACATTGTTTCATCGATAAATTATGTAGTTAGTGGAATAACGCTTTAGATAATGAAGTTTTGCGTAATAACCATAAGGAAAAATACACTCCTCTTTGCTTGCTATCTTTTGCCAAAATCTTATTTCCATACCTCAAACCGTTTATGAAATATGACGAATGTTGTGAAAATTTCACTCTGTTTTATCGCTGGTCCAGCCCGATCGCAGTTGATTGTGCTGCATCAGATCAGTTTTCTTGAGACAGACAGAGGGCTCCTCCCAAGTCTTAAGAAAACTTCGATATATTAGCCAAATTTCATACGCAGCAGCTTAATATGTAATATACACCGAATGCAAAATCATAGTACTCAGGAAAGAGAAGGAAATTGGGAAGAGTACTCAGGGAGCGCAAACTAATCACACAAATGTTCTTACATCGTGATGAAGAACGAATTTATAACATTTTAGGGACAAAGCAGTTGCTCGAGGATGTGGAGGAATGCCACTTCCCACTGCCTTATAGTGTAGACATATCAGAAATTAGTGAACAGCCTGAGGGCAACAAGATACACTTTGTAGGTGTCGGCAGTTACTGACGGATTCACTGTGAGGAGCGGATTCAATGAATACTTCAAAGGACCGAACTTAAATCGTCGTTCGCAGTGCTAATTACAATAATAACAAGATCCAACTCATTATAACTGTGGTTAAAAAAACTTTGGAAATTTGTGGTAAATTTCTATGGGACCAAACTGCTGAGTTCATCAGTCCCTAGATTTACACACTACTTGATATAAGTTAAACTAACTCACGCTAAGGACAACACTTACACCCATGCCAGAGGGAGGACTCGAACCTCCGACGGGGGTGGAGCCGCGCGAACGCTGACAAGACGCTCTTGACCGCGCGGCTCAGTACAAATACTCTTACATGTATATTACACTGGGAATAATCAAAGCCATTTCTTCTTGCATATTTCACTCATTTTTCTTCCAATTTCTGCCGAGATTAATTCCTTTTGCATTTTCTTTTTCAACTCGGCCTCAGCCATGTTCCACAACATATCCTGTACGGATACCACCTCGATAATCTGCTAGTCCTATAAGGCAGAGAAGCGGTCAGCCAACATTTCTGGTAAATGTTTCGGTAATTAGATCGGAAGAATCACCTACTCTCTTGCTGCCCGTGACATGCGCAATAAATACTGTAGCTGTCGCGTATATAGTAGTCGCTGCTTCTCAGCCCCACTACCGAGCGAGGTGGCGCAGTGGTTAGCACACTGGACTCGCATTCGGGAGGACGACGGTTCAATCCCGTCTCCGGCCATCCAGATTTAGGTTTTCCGTGATTTCCCTAAATCGTTTCAGGCAAATGCCGGGATGGTTCCTTTGAAAGGGCACGGCCGATTTCCTTCCCGATCCTTCCCTAACCCGAGCTTGCGCTCCGTCTCTAATGACCTCGTTGTCGACGGGACGTTAAACACTAACCACCACCACCTCAGCCCCACTCCCCCCCCCCCTCACCCCACCCTGACAAGCAAAGCGCTGCGACGTGCGGGAAGATACCTCCCGAAGCACGTAAGTGTTTGCTAAGATAGACCATGCAGCAGCACTACGTTGCCCACGCCCTAAGAAAACGGCCTCGTATGTCTGCACTGAGTAAGTGTTAACCGTGCTGTCGCATGCGTTTTACGCAGCACGTAGCTTTAATGAAAAAAATAGGGGCTTACAGAGTATAGGAGCAGATTAGTGACTGGATTCAAGCCAACCTTTTAGTTAGACCTCAAAAAAGTTGCTTTTAACGAAAAGAAACTGACAGATGTAACGGTTACTTCACGAGAACTCAAGGAAGTGAGATATTACCAGTACTATTTCCAGTGCACGATTAATTAATAACATCGGAAGCTCGATGAGGCTCTTCCCAAATGTTGAAATTGTATATAAGAAGAAAGAAACTACGGGAGACCTTAGAATCGCAGATTGGTGCAAAGACTTTCAGTTGACCTTGAAGTAAGAGTAACACGTTGTCCGTAAATAGGCGAATAAATACACCACTGTAAAATTACATTGTTGACAACCAGTCACTGGAAACAATACTTACCGTAAAACACTACAGAGTAAGAATCAAACGTTCTTAAGTAGAACAGGCACATGCAACAGACTGCAGAAGAAACAGATGTCAGGATGATAATTATTGGAATAACCTTAAGGAAATGTAATTCATCGACAGGAGAAGTAACTTGCAGACCATTCTTTCTGTCGCTAATTGACTGCTGCTCACCAATCTGATACCCTTACCAGGTTGGATTAATAGTGAGGATAGACATAATCAAAAGAAGAGCGGCAGCTCGTTTCATCAAGGTATCGTTTACTCGGTACGAGAATGTTTCGGAGGTGCTCGAGAAACACAAGTGGTAAACGTTCTAAGAAGTGCGTTGTTTTTTCACGGTGATGTTTACTAATGAATTCCGAAGTGAGTACATCCCAGGATGAGACGATCAGCACATTAATTCCTCCCACATACGTCTTGCAAAATGACCACAATGAGAAAATTAGAGAAATCGGAGCTAACACGGAGATTTACTGACAATCATTCTTTCCACGCGCCATGCACGAAAGAAATAGGAAATGAGCAAAAGCGTTATGAAAAGCACCCTGCGCTATGCACCGTGAGATGGATTGGCAGATATAGATATAGGTGTAGGACGTCTCCTCGAAAACGAGTGTTGAAAAACGGAGCATAAGCCAATATTGGGAATGTTAACCCGCTACGCCCTATCAAAGAGCCATGCTGTGTTTTTAAGAGGTTTAGCGATACCACGGAAAATCTAAATGTAGATTTCCATTGCCCTCTCCAAAGTGATTGCAGTGTGTGACTTCTGCGCCACATTGCTCGGTGAAGCAAGTACATATTCTCGATAGCTGTTTCCCGGGGTCAAATGAACATCTCTGGCACGATTCATTCAGAAAGTGCGGCGCCGACTCTTTTTCACAGCAGACTTGCGTCGCACTGAGAGTGGTAAACAAAGGGGGAAGTTCTACGTGAGAGGATAGCTTAAATGAATCTCAGAGACCTCTGTTTTTTCTGTTGGTGCCGTAGGCTAGGTTCAGTAGACAATTCAAATTCACAGGCACTTACTTTTATGTGTTGGAGCATGTAATGGAGCTGGGCATAGTGCCATCTCTACTTAGACGTAAAATTTTCGTTCATGGTAAACTGATGTTCGACATATCGTTTCTATTGAAGTCACTGGAGTCGAAGTTCTATGTGATGACGCACTCCTCGTTCACTTTCCTGTCCTATATACTTTCATGTATTTAAACAGAGGTGAGCTCTCGAGGACCAACATACACCATTTTAGATGTATATACGGGTATATGACACAAATAATTGTTCATACTACACTGTTTATAATTACAATATATACATTTCCTATTTTAGGAACGATATTCGTTGCAAACTTAGAAGGAACGGTAGTCACAATGAAATAATAGTTACTGTCTTTTTATTCAACATTTCTTTACTATCTCGCATCTGAAAATGCGTCTAATCCGATAATTTGTTCTGCATTGTCAGTTTCTCACATTCTTCTTACGTTCATATTTTTGTCGCTTGGTATAAAAATAGTGTTACCATTATTCTTTATACAAAATTTGAAAACTATTAAAATATTTATTATCTTTAGAACAAAACAGTTATATTTTAATTAATTACTTGGTTTTCGTGAAAGCATCAGGTGACATAAAAATAGCTGATCTGATTTCCTATCACGCCTATATTAAAATCATCTTAGTACGCATATGTAATTCTCATGTAAGAGAGACAACTCTCAAGAGTGACACCATTTAAGCCCACACCGTGTGAAAATACGTTGTCCTAGTATGAGTGAAAAACATGTTTTGTATCCAATTTAATCACGATTTTATGACAGTGACTAATTTGGCATCAGTGTAGAACTTTGTATCAACGTGGAGGAAGATATGTTTAAAACTAAAACTCTGAAATGAATCGACCGTGATGTTATAAGTTAAGCATTTACAAAAGTAGTGAATATTTTGAACCCTAACATTTACAAGAAATGAACGTCTCTCTACATAAAAAAAGTTCTATATAAATTTGAGATATGGGATTTATTCATTTTATTGAATTCATTTATCTGATTTTTAAGGCTTCTTAAAAGCCCATCCTGAACTATGTTTCTATCACAACCCTTTTGTGTGAAGAAGCTGTATTACGCTGTTAGGAATTAAAGTAATTATTCCGCTGTTTTTTCTTATGAAAGAAGACAGTTGCTTCATAAAGGAGAGGTGTGGCTGTTAGAAGCTTTATTATCTGCAGAAGGCGTGACATCGCCGCTACTCGCCACGGTCGGTGCAGGTACTTCACAGATCGATGGTGCCTCTGTATCAACCAAGGAGCAGAACCCCTTGATTGAAGCGAACTCGCCGTGCAATCTGAACAACGGGGAACGGAGCGTCAAACCCACGTAGATAAGCGCCCACCAGTATACTTATCACACTGCTGGCGCGACCGGCTAACGGCTGAGCACACAACTCTCGGGAAGAAGCGCGAGGCGAGGCCTGCGCGACTTACCTCCGCAGGAGCAGTGGCCTGTTCAGCTTACCGCCGCTCGCAAGTAAACACTTCGCCAGTGTGTCTGCCCTTATGATGCAACATGCGCGCCCCATGGCAGTTACCGAACTATTTCTCTGTTCTACCCATGCCAGCTCATCTGCCTCCATCGTGACGTCTGCTGATGCGGATGGGATACTAAATCCCTCCCCCTTGAAAACTCCACATAGGACCAAACAAGGCCACGATTTGGACACGGCCTCCAGCATAGAAATAGAGAGTGCACTGGAGAACTCAGCAGTGGACTGAGCACCGGCTCCACCAACGCCACCCGCTCCATCTGAAGAGTGGAAGGACACAGTTTCTGTGGTAATGGCGGGTCCACTGGTGGCAGTGAGAACGAGGCCACCTCCATCGACGAAGGTAGAGAGGGGGCAGAAGGGGCCAGGTGCTGTAGTTCGAAATGCATGGGCTCCATCACGGCAACCAGAGATGTGAGGTCCACTGGGGGAGCACGGCTGCAGGTAGAGGGAGGAAGGTGGAGGGTACAGAGGAGATGGCAACGATGGGGTGCGCTGCTGCAAATGGGAGCTAGCTCCGGGAACAACGTTGCAATCAACCACGCCGCTCAGCTGACGGGAAAGATGCAGTAGCGATGCTGCAACACAGCAATGGCGCAACTGCTTGCCTCCGACCGAGCGAGGTGGCACAGTGGTTAGACACTGGACTCGCATTCGGGAGGACGACGGTTCAATCCCGAGTCCGGCCATCCTGATTTAGGTTTTCCGTGATTTCCCTAAAATCACTCCAGGCAAATGCCGGGATGGTTCCTCTGAAAGGGCACGGCCGACTTCCTTCCCCATCCTTCCCTAATCCGATGAGACTGATGACCACATTGTCTGGTCTCCTTCCCCAAACCAACCAACCAACCAACTTGCCTCCGACATCCATCACAAATAACTGCCGACCTTTGTGATCCACCACAACACACAGCAGCCAACCCAGCTGGTGACAAAAGGACTGGGGCCAAACTGCAGCCCCAAGAGGACATTATGTCTCAATGTGGTCTGCAGCATGTGACTCAGGGTGCAGAAAATCCAGGAGACCTCACATTTGGCGCCCATGATAACGTACCATCAGAGTGTACCCACTGAACGGCGTCTACCAGTGTATAGCCAGAAAATTCGGCAATGCATCGTCATGGGAAAAGGCACACTTCTTCATCTGGATCTTGAATGTATGCACGAAGAGCTCCCTCTACGAATTAAGGTCGGGTACAACGACGCTGAATACCGTCGCAGATGAATATTTCTTGAAACTCCAACAACAGAAATTCCTTACCGTTAATGATAATGGGAACTCTCAATGGCAAAAATAACCAACAACGTGTGAACAACGACAGTCGACGACTTGGACGACAGCTTCGCTATATAGAGGAAATTCGACAACGTGTCGACCACTAACAACTACACGCTGCCCAAAAACAGACATACAAAATTCGTCCTGCACTCCCTCCCAAGACTGCTCCAGGACTGGCGAAGAAGGGAACCGGCACAGCAGTGTGGCCTCGTTCTGTGCACAAGACCCCCAAAACTGCACCAGGTGTTCTATGTCATCACGATCTCCGGCCAGTAGGCATGACATCGTCCTAAGCCTTCATCCAAATCACAGTCCAGTGTGTCGCACGCAGCAATTTGAGAATTCGAGGATGCTATGTCTGCGGTGGGGCGGGGGGGGGGGGGCGGGGGGGGGGGGCGGCGAGGGCATTGCTCCTCTCTAGCAAGCATGTGGAACCCCCTAGACAAGGTTCAGCCGAGCACTTAGTCGGCGGTGGGGCGGGGGGGGGGGGGGCGGGGGGGGGCGGCGAGGGCATTGCTCCTCTCTAGCAAGCATGTGGAACCCCCTAGACAAGGTTCAGCCGAGCACTTAGTCGAAAATATGCACGCTGCACTGGATCCTCATCCAGAAAGCTGCTCTCTGGCTATCCCATCTGGACCACTGAAAAGTTTTTTTCAGAAAAGTGGGTCAGCAGCCATGGTGGTCGCTACCTCTTTTGCTGTCAACGGAAAAGCCGAAGAGCCTGCTGCCGATAAGGCTCTGGATCAGGCCCAACCAGTAGCTATGAAAGCTCCCAGCATTGACATGGTGGGCTGTGCAGCAGAAGCAGATGTCATTAGTTACTGAGAAGGAGGGCGCACCCCAGCAGCGACTGGGCTGTATTATCTGCCAGACTGGTGTAAGGGTCAAATAAGGAAGCCAAACGATGTAGTCAGTGATGAGAAGGGACATCACCCCATGCAGCAAGATTAGACACCTTTTAACCCTGAAAATAATACCCAGAGCCTCATTTTCCACCTGCGAGTAGTTCTGTTGAACAGCAGAAAGTGTCATCATTTTGTAAGCGATGGGCTGTTCAGCGCTGTCCGGATTGCAGTGGGACAGGATGGCATTAATGCTATACTTGGATGCATCACATGCCAGAATCACACGTTTACCTGCTGTAAAGGAATCCAGACAAGGAACACAATACATACACCGCTTGAAAGACTGAAAAGCCCATTGACAGTCCGCAGAGCAGACAAACTGAAAGGTCTTCTGGCGAAGCCTATTAAGAGACTGGTAGACAAGCACAGTCTCGGGAATGAACTGAGCATCATAAGAAATATTACTCAAAAAAGATTGGAGCTTTTTTATGTTCTTGGGCGCTGGTATGTTGACAATGCCCTCGACGTGGTCGTCCTAGGGGACCAGACCACCTTTACTAAGCACATAACCCTAAAAATGCACCTATGTGCGAAGGAAACTGTAGCTTTCCAGCCTGTAACGAAGGCCCTTTACCAGGAGGCATTGGAAAGCCGACTGAAGATTCCGTAATGCTCCTTCAGAGTAGCGCCTGTGACCAAGATATCATCCAAGCAATTGACGCAACAGGCAACAGGTAATTTATTGTTTATAAATTACCAGCGCAGATGAGATTCCAAAAGGCAAACAATTAAATTAGTAAAACCCAGAGGGGGGGAGGGGGGTGTTGAGGGCCAGCAAAGGCCAAAACAACTGCGTTCAACGGCAACTCCAGGTAAGCATCGCACAAGTCGATGCGAAAAAATACTGATCCTCCGACGACTTCGTCAAAAACTGCCACGGAATGGTATACGAATCTGCGACACATTGTGATCGACGATATGTTACCAATTGCCAATGATGTTAAGGACAAGTTACTGGCTAGCAGAAATGAAGTATATTATGATCAAATGCTACCAATGTATGAATGTTGCTGCGATGATTTATTCTATGTTGACAGCGTTATTTTTAACCTCTCCGTTTTCTTATGACTATAAGACGCCCGACGAGTGGTATCGATACATGATATCATGTTTAACGACTATATTATACTGAAAGTAGCTTTATCTTTTATATAACATTTCTTTATTTTATTGATTTGAAAATATATCTGTAATAATAATTTTCTCTTCTTAAGACTGCCCTTGATCATTATGCCTTGAAATTTGAGTTAGTTGATCTAGAATGCATGTGTTTGTGCATGCACTTTAAAATTTAGCTATTTTACTAGGTGTGACAGAGCTTTGATAACATATTTTGAATCACGATTTATCATGTCATCGTGTGAGCTATTTTTTCTGGTTCATGAAGGGGTATCTTAACGTACTTTCAATTTCAGGTGATCGCAATGGTTTGCATATATGCACCTTAATCTACAAGTTTTACATAGTTGTTTTTAATTTCTTCTTACGCCGGCCTTGCGTGCCAGCTGGCCACCTCTTGCCGTATTATAGACAGCGGTTTTTGCGTTCTGGTCTGTCAAAGTAATATTTGTCTGCACGCCTAACAGACATTTTGTGGTATGTGCGGCTTATTCCATGTGTCTCTTACAAGTGTGGTTTATTAAGTATTGTTATGGCTGGGACTGCTGCTATGCTTAACGTAAAATGTGATAGTTCTTGAAATTTTTCCGCCGGCATCTTGTACATTTCTGTTGATATATTGGCGGTTTTATTATTTTTTTTAATTAGGTCCACCTCCAGTTCTGTATGTTTTTATGAGGGATGGGTTACATATCCAATTACGTTTGCATCGAGTTTCCATATATTATGGTTTCATGACGGTTGGGTTACGTATCTAGGCACTTTTAAGTAAGTTTCTATTACTTTTAGTTTATTTTACCTGCTTAGTCGCACAAAATACGATCATACCCCTTCCTTTATTTGTTTGTAACAGATTATTTTCTTGTTTCATAGACAATCTGGTGGTGCATCAAAAGAGCTAAGCGCGTTATTGACATAAATAACTCTTCAATCTAGACTGTTGTTATTGTGAAACAGTTCGAAAACAGTAGCTGTACCGCCCGCCAGGATAGAATGGAAACATTTCTGTCTACTTTCAATTCGACTGGCCGCCACCCATAATCGTGACCAAAATACGCTGCGGCCACATGTGCACAACGTGTCCAATGGGCAGAACTGTGGTGAAATTTGCTGTCAGTTTCTGAGTTATGGACTTTTTCTTTCGCAAGTGTCGACACCTTGCTGTTTGAAGTGTCTTTAAGCCCTAATGTGTGGTCGGAGGGAGCCGCGCTTTCGCAACATTACAGAGGTAGGCTAGAGGCACTTTTTAGCAAAATTTCAAACTTCTGCATCGCAGTGAGAAACAATTATGGGGTTTCTAAACAGTTATCTTAAAATTGTGTTGCATAGCGTACTAAGAGCCAAAACATTTGACCTTCTGCTTGACAGCTTAATTGTCCGTCTCTGGAACGAGACATATCACTGATCTTGCGTATCAGGGATTCGACAGTTTGTTGGTAGGTTTGTGGAGGTATGTGGTATTAGATATCTACGCACAGGTCATCTAAATAACGGGCTGTTGATTTGAGTACTCGCCCCTATAGCGACCCAGATTTACATCAGGTGAATTTGGTCGCCACTACATCAACATGAGTTCACTGTAATGCTCCTGAAACCACTGTAGCTCGGTTCTGGCTCAGAGATACGGACAGTCACAATGCTGAAGGATGGCACTGATGCCGGTTCTAGGAGCTACAGTCTGCAACCGCGCGACCGCTACGGTCGCAGGTTCGAATCCTGCCTCGGGAATGGATGTGTGTGATGTCCTTAGGTTAGTTAGGTTAAATTAGTTCTAAGTTCCAGGGGACTGATGACCTCAGAAGTTAAGTCCCATAGTGCTCAGAGCCATTGGAACCATTTGATGGTACTGACGTCGGGGAAGATATCAAGTATGAAGGGATGCAGGTCGTTCGCAGCTCTCAGCTCGCTACCAAAGGTCCAATGGAAGAGCAGAAGATTGTCTCCCGCAGCACAATATTGTTCACACCGGCGCTGTACGCTTCGAGCCGCCGTGCACCTCAACGAAGCGTTTGTGGAGGCGACGATAGATGTAGTGTAGCAAAAACGAGGTTCACCCAGAAATTCGAACGTTTCCATTGATCTACGGTTGAATCCCGGTGGTCCTGCGCCCATTGCAATCGTAGTCGACGATGTCATGAGGTCAACATGCCAAAACGTAGGGGTGGTCTGCTGCGGAGCTGCATGTTCAACAATGTACGATGAACGGTGTGCTTCGAAAGACTTGTGTGTGTGTACCATCATTGTGCACTTTCGGCAGAGATGCCACGTATCACAATCTGTCGCACTTCACAGAGCAGACAAGCTCCGAATCCACGTTCCGTGAAGTGTCGTGGACGTCCAATCATTTATCACCTAGTGGTAATTTCACTGTCCTTCTATCTCTTTCTGTAGATGCTCACAACAGTAACTCGTGAATATACAGCCAGCTTCGCCGCTTTCGGGATAGTCGTTCACAGTACCTGCGTAGTATTAATCTGCCTTTTGTCAAAGTCGCTTATCTCAGCAGATTTCCCAATTTCCAGCCCATATCTTCCCCCGTCCGTGTCTGTTCCGCTTACACACTTTTGTTACCGCACCACGTGCCCACTACGCCACCAGGCGGTATCTAACGTCGCGGTAGGTATGTTTGGGCTTATCAGTGTTATCATAACGAAACGGTAACGATATTTTCTATTCCTGGCACCAGAGTCTGACACAAAGAGTTAAGATATGGTGGAAGCACAAATTCAGACTGATATAGATTCCCAAAATATTGGATGGGATGTTACCGAGCCCGCCGGCCTGGGTGACCGAGCGGTTCTAGACGCTACAGTCTGGAACCGCGTGACCGCTACGGTCGCAGGTTCGAATCCTGCCACGGGCATGGATGTGTGTGACGTCCTTAGGTTAGTTAGGTTTAAATAGTTCTAAGCTCTAGGGGACTGATGACCTTAGAAGTTAAGTCCCATAGTGCTCAGAGCCATTTGAACCATTTTGGTTACCGAGTCCACGCAAAATTATTATTCTTCCAGGTAAAAGCCTAACTCGCTACCAAAGGTAAAAGATCTTCCAAGAATACGCCACTGATGTGTCTTCAAGTAATCGCAGCAAAATATGTATGTTGCATCCACAAGCGTAAGCATTTCTATGAGCTCATAAGGAATCATACCATAACCATGAGGTAATTAACAGTATCGATCACTGACTGAATAATTAGACATCTCAAGCAGACGGACCACTTTGGTTTACTTGCCTTGGAGCCAGTGCCACGGAAGCCTTAAACGACCATTACTGTTCAGAATGAATGGCCTGATGGGTAACTTCGGCAGTGCCTTGAAGCTCTTCGCCGATGAAGCTGCTGTACAAGGAGAACGCGCAGCGCAAGAAAATTGTAGTGATCGACGCTTCCTGACCAATTTACCATTGACCGTCAACATAAACAAATATTACTAATCGTGCACGAAGGTGTGGAAAGCCCCATTATCGTTTGTTTATATGGTTTATGGAACCAGTCACATGGATCACGTGTCTGCGAGTAAGCATGCGAAGCAATTTAAAGTGTAATGACCAGATGAAACTACTTATAGGAGAGATTCATTCGAAGAATGTTCAGGGAGTGTGATGCACCTACGAAGCATGTAGTTTACGAAAACCTTCTTGGATCTGTACTAAAATATTTCACCTCGTTCTCCAATTTTTACCAGATAGAATTGGTAAATGAAATACAGAAATTCGAAAAGAGTAGCACGCTCCGACTCAGGTTCGTTTAATAAATTCGAATTCTTGACAGATTGCGATCGATACCAATATACTGCACATAGTTATACTATCTTTACCAGATAGAATCGATAAGCGAAACACAGAAAATTCAATGAAGAGCTTCACGTTTCGACACAGGTTCGTTTAATAACTTAGAATCATTGACATAGTTGTTCATCGACCTCCAGCTGCAGACGTTACAAGAGAGGCGTTGAGCACCACGGCGTGGTTTACAGTTGAAACACCGGCAGCGTACTTTCCTAGAAAGTCATTAACTATGTTACTGTATCCTATATACAGCGCTTCCAAAAGACCATGAAACTAAAATTAGAGAGAGTGGAGGTCACAAAGAGGATAACCAACAGTCTCACTTTGGTAAACCCTTGTCGCCAGTTTTGTAAACCTTCGTCGACAGTTTTGTAAATGCCTTGTCGCTACTGTTGTGGAGACGTAGATGCCACTGTTGTTACGGTAGGCCGAGTTTATGAGTTCGTGAAATGGCTTCCAGTGCAGTACACCGCTAAGACAATTTCTCCCTGCCTATTACACAGCTATGCCCCAGGGACAGGTAACAGGATAGGAGGACGAAGGTTCTACAACACACCAACAAATAAGTTAAAAATCTTTACTTATCTTTGTGATTTATTGAGTAATGAAGTCTAAAACACTGCATGTAATATAAGACAAATAAAAGGCCCTCAATAACTAAGTGCGAGTAATCGTAGGTAAACGTCACACTACATAGCAAATGCAATTTACAACAACTGTCTGTTCACTTAAAAGAATTCACTAAAAGACTTTTCCTGTCTAAGTCAGCCCTGGACGATGATCTACACTACTGGCCATTAAAATTGTTACATCAAGAAGAAATGCAGATGATAAACGGGTATTCATTGGACAAATATATTATACTAGAACTGACATGTGTTTACATTTTCACGCAGTTTGGGTGCATAGATTCTGAGAAATCAGTATCCAGAACAACCACATCTGGCCGTAATGACGGCCTTAATACGCCTGGGCATTGAGTCAAACAGAGTTTAGATGGCGTGTAGAGGTACAACCGCCCATGCAGCTTCAACACGATACCACAGTTCATCAAGAGTAGTGACTGACGTATTGTGACGAGCCAGTTGCTCGGCCACCATTGACAAGACGTTTTCAATTGGTGAGAGATATGGGAAATGTGCTGGCCAGGGCATCAGTCGAACATTTTCTGTATCCAGAAAGGCCCGTACAGGACCTTCATTACCCTGCTGAAATGTAGGGTTTCGCAGGGATCGAATGAAGGGTAGAACCACGTCTGAAATGTAACGTCCACTGTTCAAAGTGCCGTCAATGCGAACAAGAGGTGACCGAGACGTGTAACAAATGGCACTCCATATCTTCACGCCGGGCCGGCCGCTGGTGGCCGAGCGGTTCTGGCGCTACAGTCTGGAACCGCGCGACCGCTACGGTTGCAGGTTCGAATCCTGCCTCAGGCATGGATGTGTGTGATGTCCTTAGGTTAGTTAGGTTTAAGTAGTTCTAAGTTCTAGGGGACTAATGACCTCAGCAGTTGAGTCCCATAGTGCTCAGAGCCATTTTTTTCTTCACGCCGGTTCATACGCCAGTATGGCGATGACGAATACACGCTTCCAATGTGCGTTCACCGCGATGTCGCCAAACACGGATCCGACCATCATGATGCTGTAAACAGAACCTGGATTCATCCGAAAAAATGACGTTTTGCTATTCGTGCACCCAGGTTTGTCGTTGAGTATACCATCGCACGCGCTCCTGTCTGTGATGCAGCATCATGGGTAACCGCAGCCATGGTCTCCGAGCTGATAGTCCATGCTGCTGCAAACGTCGCTGAACTGTTCGTGCAGATGGTTGTTGTCTTGGCAAACGTCCCCATCTGTTGACTCAGGGATCGAGATGTGGCTGCACGATCCGTTACAGCCACGCGGATAAGATGCCTGTCATCTCGACAGCTAGTGATACGAGGCCGTTGGGATCCAGCACGGAGTTCCGTATTATCCTCCTGAACCCACCAATTCCATATTCTGCTAACAGTCATTAGCTCTGGACCAACGCGATCAGCAATGTTGAGATACGATAAACCGCAATCGCGATAGGCTGCAATCCGACCTTTATCAAATTCGGAAACGTGATGGTACGCATTTCTCCTCCTTACACGCGGCATCACAACAAAGTTTCACCAGGCAACGCCGGTCACCTGCTGTTTGTGTGTGAGAAATCAGTTGGAAACTTTCCTCATGTCAGCACGTTGTAGGTGTCGCCACCGGTGCCAACCTAGTGTAAATGCTCTGAAAAGCTAATCATTTGCGTAAAGCAGCATCTTCTTCCTGTTGGTTAAATTTCGCGTCTCTAGCACGTCATCTTCGTGGTTTAGCAATTTTAATTGCCAGTAGTGTATAATCAAGTGAGCGAGAGCTGCTCTTCTATCTTCCGAGTAGGATTCTGTTCGTTGTCGTCCGGTGACTGGCGGATTGTAATCGGCCCGCAATTGGCCGGGCCGAAATGAATATCTTCATTCTTAATGCCGCCCGTAGCGCTGGTGGAACTCGCGCTAGTGGCGAGTCCTTATGGCGATGGCACCAGCTCGCATCTTTGCGCCTGTGGTGCTTTTGCTCTGGCTGGGTCTTGTTCGGATGACAGCATGCGGTTTCCGCGAACCATTCACGGTCGGTACAGGAAAAGGGACAGTGGCACGCAAAGTACTACTTACCACATGCGTGAGGTTTCCAGCTGATTACAGATGTGGATGCAGATGAATGGAGCAATGCCGACACTGAGCAACCCGTTCTTTCATTCATCACTTCCTGCTTGGACTCGTTTTAGTGTTCGAGTATTGAAAATATTCTTCTTCTCAGTTAAAATGCCTCCCCTTAGACAAGGTTCACTTTAAGTAGAGAACTACTTACTTATTTGCTTACGTCAGCATTATCTTTCTGAGAGTCGGTTGCAGTCTTAATACAATGCCCGTTGACTCACAAAGGAATGGTCCAATCCGACATGTCGAAACCTGCCTTGAAATACACTGAGAGAAACACAAAATTTTAGCTGCTAAGACACACTGCAAGTATTTTCAAGTATTTTTCAAAAACAATTTAGGAATTTGCCAAATTCGTATCTCGGTAGGCGGCTGGAGATATATAGACCCTACCGCAGTTGTAGCAGACAGCGCGTGCGCGATGCCGCAGTCGCATATCCTTGATTGTCGCGACTTGGGTTAAACGCAGAACACGGCACGACGCGAGCTTAGCTTCTGTTTTCGTTGTTAGGTTCTGTGTCATAATTGTCCAGAGTTACTATTCACTAGAATTCACAACTCGTTTAATATCCCTAATAATTATCAGTTCCCTTTCCCGTACCGGTAAGTGTCAACAATGGAGATGAAAATGAATTAATTTTCCTTGTGTTTCCGTCGCATATGCTTGCTAATAGCACCTGTCTTTCCGCAATTTCCAAAGTTTCACAGTAATGTTGTATGCAATAGTGTTCTAAACCTTGCAAAGATGAAATATGAAGAGCGTCATATGCAATTGAAACCACCTACTTCTCCTGAATAGCTGCATATGTGTTTGGAAATAACTCTGTGAGTTGTGGTTCGAACAACGATTCTTGTGATAATGAAAATCCAGGACAAAAATACGATACGTTCCAAACCCAAAGAGGACATGAACAGTAATAGCTTTTAGTGACAAAGAAAAGTTTAAACAAGGGAGAGAGAAAGCGCTTAAAGTTAAGAAGTGAGTAAAGCTGGTTTCATTTCATAAATTCTGAAACGATGCGCTGAAATGAAACTCACAAAAGTGTGAAAGATAAACTATTCCAAAGATTTAGAAATGCTCGAGATAGTAAATACAGTGTTACCGAGGGAGAGCTACAAGACTGTCACCTCTGGTAACACAGATTCAGCAAATTATACGGAAGAGGAAGTCGCAGAACTACGAAATTTACTTAAAGTAAACAAGTAGATATGGCGTTAATAGGTAATACTATAGCTGACGTGAAGACGAAGCTTTTTAATATCCCTTAAAATCTTGTGTATCAAGGCAGTCAGTCAGGTTTCGTGCAAGATCTGTATGCCAACTGCACTTTATTATTACGAGTGAACAAAAGACAGAGCCGCTCGTGCAGATGATGAACGCTATAACTTATTCGTATACGACAACGCCAGTGCAAAATATCAAAATATTAATGTTTCCGCAGTATTATATCCGTTTACAGGAACCTCAAGGCAAATTAGGATCATATTTTTTTTTTTAAAAAATGACTATTTACTTCCAAAAATCTTGTAATCGACGCTACAAAACTGAAGAAATGTAAAAGAATAATTTTCAGAATTACATCCGAAATGTCTTCTTCCTAGATGCATAAACTTATTCATTGCTTTAGTTGGACTCTTGGCCTGGACACGACACCTCTTTGTTTATGAGGACTGATAAAGGCTGTAAATACTCGTATAATTCAGATTCCACTCAGAACTAAGCGTGAATCAGCTTTTCGATAAGGAAAGTTTTCCAGAGTGTAAACCATTTTTTTGGAAAATGGTCTGACAATCTAATTTCCGGTATTATCGTCAAACGTCAGTCATTTGTGAACTGTCAGTTTGCGTCACCATGTTTTACAAATTTGTTGAAGTATGCCTGGTACGCAGCACTATATGCAGAACGGCCAGGACCAATTGTTACGCCATCCTTATTCCGTCTAAATGAAACTAGTAAATACCGTGAAGTGCCTGAATGCATCACTTTTTCTTTCATCGGGTGTGCCTGATGTAAAGAAAATGTTTGTTTTCCTCATGCAATAGATATTTCGCGTTTTGTGACGACGGCAAGGAATAAACAAGAAACTCTTTCATTGTTAGTAGGATAACGTTATCCAAAAATTATCATAAGAACTGTGCTACAGAAATAGTTACAAAATATTTCATGTCAACAAATTAAAGTCCCGACTGGTGGAAGTCGTTTGTAGTGTAACATCATAAACTGCATTGATTCCATACTTACTTGTGTAACAATTACATCTGCAGCAGCTTGACTGTCTATATGAGCTGCACGATACACACAAAAAAAATCAATGATTTCAGACATTTTTGGTATGGTTTAAGTGCTTCAAATTCGCGTGTGTGCACTTTGAACTTCTCCAAATGCAGCGCTAAGTTGTCATGTCATGCCTGCGTCTCTTTATTCACAGACGCAAACGCGAGATAGGAAGGGCTGCCCAAAACAACTGTTATAAGCGTTTTTTTCTTTGTGCCAGGAAAAGGCGTAATTTCAATTTTTTTTCACAAATATTTGCAGAGTGTCTTAGCAGACAAAATTTTGTCAATGCATTTCTTTCGGTATATTCTTACAGGGAGAAAAATTTCGGGACAGGTTTCGACATGTCGCATTGACTCATCCCCTTGTTATTGCATTTAGACGCCGACATAATCACTACAGTAGCCTGATTCAGTTTGGACCTGTAGCCATAATCTACATCCAGTAGTGATTTATATTATGTCAACAGAATCTTTCGTCTTTTCTTGGAAGAACAACATTATAATAAATGAAAAGCATTAGTTTGCTCTTGTTCTACAATATTACTTTTACTGTTAACCCGTTTTCGGCTTACAAAGCCATCTTCAGACATTTACTGAGTATTATCACCAAAGAAATTACAATGTTTGCAAACAAAAGAGAAGTAACATGTCTAGACTGAAGTAGGAACGGGTTAACAATAAAAGTAAAATTGTGGAACAAAAGCAAACTGCTGCTTTTCATTTATTAGCGATTTATATCCTGAATGACAAGGACTTAATTACCATCGACACTTCTACGAGCAGAACATTAAAATTTTTGCATTGCGAATAGTTTGTCACCACCTGGTTTTAGCTCTAATTTAATCACTTTTGTTTCTGTCTAGCTTCACAGGTTAACATATCTATGGATTGTTGGCGTCACGGGTCCTTGATTAAGTAGCTGCTGCCCTGAACTACTAAATGCTGGGTCGGCGACTGTCGACCAGCTCCATATGGCCGCTGCAATGTGCACCGACGATCGACGGGCTGGGTACTCTCCTGTCGCGAGCGCGCCCTGGAAAGTAGCAGCTGCTCTTTTACTGAAGTGCTCCAGATGGATCCCTACCCTGACAAGAAGAGACCTCGCAACAGAGACTGGAAGGGACTTGTGAGAACCCAGTTCGTATGCCCCTCGCTTCTAACGAATAGTTTCCAGTTATTCCCTCCCGCCGATAACGAGGCTGAGCCCGTGGTCCTAGCCTCGCTTGCTCCAGCAGCGGTCTCTGTCGTGGTCTGGCCGCTCACAAAAGGACAGGAGGAATCAGCTAGTAGCTGGCAGTTTTAACCCCATGATAACCGCTGTTAGCAAACCAGCAAGAGGGAATGTGAACAGATAAAATGTGCACTCGCTCTGTATTGCGGGGGCGAGTCATCCGCCAGGCTGAAAAAGCCATGAAGGCGATCGTCACAAACGCAGAAATTAGAATCGTTCCGACTGAGTATGACGTTAGTCAGTCATAGAGCGAGTGCGTTGGCAATTCACGTGTCTGTGTACCACGGAAGGCACTTAACTGCCTCCATTTGTACTGAAGTAGTGGGGCGCTTAAGGGGCCTAGTTGCGTGTTGCCGCAGAAAGACAAAGCCCATATTTTCTAGTGTCTTGAAGTGGTGTTCTCGCCCCAAAACTGAGGTGTGCTCGTCAATCTGCTGCTCTCTCTGTGAGGATGTAGTGAAACTGCTAACAGTTGGCCTGAGTCTCTATCCCACTGAAATAACAATTTCTGATCGTCAAAGGATGCCATCTGTTTTTTATTCTGCAGTTTAAATTAGACAAAACAGACAACTGACAAAACATGTTGTGTGGAAAAACGCACGCCTACTAGAGACCCACGCTAAGTTATTGATAACTCTTCTTCTCCAAAAAATATAATTCCTTGTACACTGTTAAACATGGCACGTAGTACTGTCAGTCATTCACAAATCAGATACACTAATCTAAGATTAGTTGTATGTACTTTGCACTGCTCGCAGGATCGCTTACTGAAACCCATAAGAATAAGTACCTACTTTCCTATTAAATTTCTAGTAAGAACCGTTTCGTTAGTTCGAACTGTATCCGGTTGGCACCCACCGTGTGTGGGGGGATTGAACCTTCAACGAAGTAGCCACATTCAAATCAGCAACAGTTGTTTCTTATTAGCCACCATCTCGTGAATTTTCATTAATGATTTTATTTTATTGTGTTTTGAGTATTATACGTACAGCCATCCACGTAAGAAATCGTTACGACACACAAGCAAGTATAGATATATAATCAAATTGATGAAAACAAAGACTGACGATGATGACATAAAACTAAGGTAAAAGCCTAATAATCCTGGGTTCGGTGTGGTCGGCGGTGGGGTGGGTGGACTGCTGTGGCCTGTTGTGGGGTTGTGAATCACTGAGGGCTACGGCTGGACGAAGCCTCTTCGTCTTTTTTAGGTCCCCGGTTCAATACACAATCGACACAATGCACACGAGGTAAAAACCATTTGATATAAGTTACTGAGGTTATTTACAGGTAACTAATGATGGATGCGATTATCAGTATAAGTCATTTAATTTACGTGATTTAGTTCATATTTCTCTTTTCACTTCCGTTAGAAAGAAATAAACATTTTTACAGACTGAAAAGTTTGCTTTTGCCACTAATGGTGGCTCAGATGTTAGTTACTGGTATTCCTTACTAGCAACATTGCTTAGCATCTTTGATGTACAGTCCCATCCTTGATGCTTCCGAAAATATGTGATCTGTTTCTTCTACTTCGCCGCAGTCACATAGTTGAGACGGTACCACACATATGTGGTGTAGGTGCTGTGCAAGGTAACAGTGGTCAACCACTTCAGGCAGGCCGGGGTGGCCGAGCGGTTTTAGGCGCTACAGTCTGGAACCGCGCGACCGCTACGATCGCAGGTTCGAATCCTGCCTCGGGCATGGATGTGTGTGATGTCCTTAGGTTAGTTAGGTTAGTTAGGTGTAAGTAGTTCTAAGTTCTAGGGGACTGATGACCTCAGAAGTTAAGTCCCATAGTGCTCAGAGCCATTTGAACCAACCACTTCAGTCGTGGTGTGGTAGATGAAAATGTCCGTGAACATGTAAGTCCATGGTACCAAGGTATGGTTGGTAACTCTTGTGATGTTCGGGCATAGTATGTTTCTTTCTTTATCGAGGAAGCTTGCAATTACTTGTGCCATTAAGTCCGAATATACTTCCTATAACTCGCTGCTAGGCCCTTTGCTGAGATCACCACTGCCTTAGCAAGAGTGTGTAACTTTATTGGCTCTGGGAGCCGTAGCATTCACATCCATGTGTCTGTGTGTGTGTGCCGGCCGGTGTTTCCAATAATAACTTTAGCATTATGATGTAAAGCAGACGGAGTACTTTGTGCGCCTTCGGCAAGCCGACGATGTAAGCCGAGCGAAGTATTTCGGGTTCACTACAGTTGGAATCGAGTGCGAGCGGTGGAAGCACGCTTTTACAGTGGCTTTAGGGTCGGTGTAGGCAATGCCGCGCGAATAACTTATTTGCTCACAGAATATATAAATATTAACGTACCGCGACTCTGCGTGCAATGCAGTGTAGAATGTGGATATACGAAGTTACTTTGTTTAGTGACCTATATGAAGTTTTAATGAACAAATATCACACTGTTAACAGTTAACTGTATAATATGTGGCACTATAATCGAAAATTTATTGTGTTTTTGTTAGCATTTTGTGACTTTGTCTGCTATACCGTTCTTGTTTGTTAAATGTCACTGGCATTTTTCACTTTTAAGTCAGTAGCGTTAGAGATCCTTAGCCTATTCTCTAGCAAGTTGCAAGTTTCACTACAGTCTCATGTCAAGAACCTCATGACCCACGAGCTAGTTCTGTGCAGGGACATCAGGTGAAGATACCACGGTGTTGGACTTTTGTATTCTGTCTGGACGCGACAAATCATAGCTGTGGCCCATCGCATGCCCAGTATTCGCAGTATATTGTGAAAAAGCACATCTAATCTGCAGCAATACAGAGGAGAGAATACGTAGTACTACCCTTAATTTGTCTTAAACTATGCAATTGTTTAAGGGAAAGCCCTCGACATGAGAGGCGCTGCAGAATCAGTGTGTAAAACCGTCTAAAATACGTACTCAAGTTCGCCACTGCATGAGGTAACGGTTTTGCTAACCCTGGATGCGAAAACCCACCGAGTTGGCTCACTTCACTGTCACACAAGATGGCACATGCCTATTAAAATGAATTAACTTACACTGAAGAGAAAGGAATGGAACGATTGGGATACTGTGACATGGTATGTCGATAGTTCATTCAGCTGAGATGAATTCAAATTGCGAAGAAATGAACCGATACTGACAACTGACAGCCTGTGCTGTATTTGCACTCGAACCCAGGTTTCGTGCTTCCTATCGAGACCAGGAGCTTCACCCATTAGGCGTCTGTGCAAACCTCCGTTACCCAGCAGATTCAGCATATCTGAACGGCTTCCACCGGTATCATCTCACATCATTGCACTTGCATTGATTTCATTAACAGTAGTCCATTAACTTCATCCATTTCATATTCATTCCTTGTGGTGGGGTAAGTAACAGTCCCCCATCGACTCCATTCCTCTAGCGGTTCTTTTCCCATACACATCGCGGGAGAGCCTTGAAACACGGCAATCGCAGGTAGAATGTGTTTCATATTCGCCCACTCTTGCGCCACGCCCAAGTTACTTTTCAGTTCAAACACGATCTGACGCTAGCCGACTCTGTGTGACAGAATGGTGGCTCTTTGCAGTAGGAATAGGCGGGTATCTCTTACGAAGACGTGGAAGCTTTGACCAGTGAAAGCCAATCAAAACACTGATCAGCCAGAATATTATGACCACCGACCTACTATCGATGTACACCCTCCAAGCGATAGCTACGTCACATAACGAGGAATGACTGCAGGTCATACGCAGGCACGGTGCATGTAGTACCAGTAAGCGTGCTGTCCGAGTGTATATTAGGGAACCGAGAGCAAACTGTGATTACCCTGAGGCTCGGCACGATCATTTCGGAAACTGCTCGTCGGGTGTTCGATGTGACGAACATGTGGCGAAACAAAGGTGAAACCACGTCCAGATGTCTTCGGTTTGGGCGGTCATGCTTAATATCGTAGGCTGAGCAGGCTGGTAAAATTGGACAGGCGGCGAACTATGGCGGAACTAACAACAGACTTTAATGCTGGGTAGAGTGTCCGAACACACAGTGCACCGAACACTCCTAAGGATGGGCCTCCACAACCGGCGACACATGCATGTGCCAATGTTAACACCACGGCACCGGCAACTATGACTGACCATCGGCACTTGACCATAGGCCCTCGACGTTGGCGAAGTGGCAGAGCGTTGTATGGTCATGAAGATGGAAGGGCGCGAACCCGTCGTCTGCCAGGTGAAGATCTCTTCCACACCTGTATAGCAGGACGGAGACAAGCTGGCGCCGGCTCCATTATACTCCTAGGAACATTTACGTAGACATCCATGGGTTCAGTGGAGTTCCTGGAAGGCACTAAGACGGCGTCCAAGGATTATCGTACACTGGTTGTAGACCAAAGGCAGCGGTATTTTTGAATAAGATAATGCGCCACGTAGAAGTGCTAAGAGCTGATGAAGTGGTTCGAGGAACACAGTGGCGAGCTCCAATTGATGTGCTGGCCCCACAGTTTTGTAGATTTTAGCCAGATCGAAGATCTGATACCGATCGAACACATCTGGAATGTAACTGAACGTGGCATCAGAGCTCATCCCCAGAATAAACGGAAATTAGATGACTTGTGTGTGCAGATGTGGTACTAGCTCCCTCCAGTGATCTACCAAGACCTCATTACTTTCATATCACGACACATCGACACTGTTAGCCGTGCCAAAGGTGGACATAGGGGATATTAGGTAGGTGCTAATAATGTTCTGGTTTATCAGTTTATGTTCAGCTAGACGTCTTGTGTAGTTTCAGCAGGAATACTCTCCTTTTTAGTTGTATTAATAGTGCTAAATTATTGTTAAAACAGCGTACAGACTGTTTACTTTGATTAGTTCCACATCCCTGGAGGGTTCCAATGGTCTTGTATGGAGTGCGATGAATGAACAAATGAATGAAGCTAACTGGAAATGCTCACTCCAAAATTAAAAAAGTATTTCCAGTGCTGTGGTGGCGTACGTAAGCGTGCAGAGAATTTCGTTAACTATACACATCTTAGTTTGATGCGCTATCATTATAAATGAAACTGAATAAATGTTAATTTGTAGTCCTTTTTCAGGTAATGTGTTTCCTTTCAGGAAGTTAATTTGTCATTCTGGTTAAAGTAGGTGTACGAGGTGTGGCTAGAAAAAAAACGGACTAGTACTGGTGAAACAATAAAACGAATGCAATAAAGCTGAAAGTCGCGTGGCCTGTCACGTGACTCTCGCTCCGCCTACTGCTCGAGTTTCATCTGCCTCCTGCACTCAGTCTGCCCGTGGCGTCTGTCTTAAGTAGTTGACGTTTTGTCTGTGCGTCGGAAAATGTTGAGTGTACAGAAAGAACAGCGTGTTAACATCAAATTTTGTTTCAAACTAGGAAAATCTGCAAGTGAAACGTTTGTAATGTTACAACAAGTGTACGGCGATGATTGTTTATCGCGAACACAAGTGTTTGAGTGGTTTAAACGATTTAAAGATGGCCGCGAAGACACCAGTGATGACACTCGCACTGGCAGACCATTGTCAGCAAAAAATGATGCAAACATTGAAAAAATCGGTAAACTTGTTCGACAAGATCGCCGTTTAGCAATCAGAGCAGTGTCTGAGTTAACAGGAGTTAACGGCGATCTTGTCGAACAAGTTTACCGATTTTTGAATGTTCGCATCAGTTTTTGCTGACAATGGTCTGCCAGTGCGAGTGTCATCACTGGTGTCTTCGCGGCCATCTTTAAATCGTTTAAACCACTCAAACACTTGTGTTCGCGATAAACAATCATCGCCGTACACTTGTTGTAACATTACAAACGTTTCAATTTCAGATTTTCCTAGTTTCAAACAAAATTTGATGTTAACACGCTGTTCTTTCTGTACACTCAACATTTTCCGACGCACAGACAAAACGTCAACTACTTAAAACAGACGCCACGGGCAGACTGAGTGCAGGAGGCAGATGAAACTCGAGCAGTAGGCGGAGCGAGAGTCACGTGACAGGCCACGCGACTTTCAGCCTTATTGCATTCGTTTTATTGTTTCACCAGTACTAGTCCGGTTTTTTTCTAGCCACACCTCGTATATATTTTGTTGTGGCGATCTTTTGCAGTTGACTACAGCTCTCCTAGAAAAAAGTTTTGAAGCTTGCTAGCTAGCCCTTGTTTCACGGGGTTTCGACTGCGAAGTAAGCCTGCGACCGTACTGTAGAATCTACGAAAACAAACAATCACCTGTCACAGTTTTTGGACTCACACCACTGCAATACGTCGTTCTGAACGCCAGAAAGAAGTCTAGCCTAACTTATTTATGTGTTCCTGAGGATGCTAAGACAACAGGAGATATGGGAAGAAAAGGAAAATACCAAACGTACCTACCATTCCTTTGCGAATTCGAGGCTACCACTTACTTTCTCTTCCATATAGTAAAATGGTACGTTCCTAGGAGAACACGTGTGTGATACATGCTCATGTAGCTTATAAGGCAATGTGCTAGCTTGTAAGAGAGCATACAGAGCAAATCCGGAATGGTATCCTGTTGTGTGCCTTGTCGGCACATATCGATAGTTGCATCAAGAGGCAATGACCTCTCTTCAGGCTGGGGAGCGCCGGAAGTTTTCTGGCACAGAGGGCGGCTGCGAGTGAAGTTATGTTGGCTGGAGTGGGGCAAGCCGGAAACGTGGCGGGCGAGTCGTAAGTGGGTGGTCGAGAGAACTGGCCGGGAGCGAGCGGTGTGCTCGGCGCCCTGCTCCGGCAGAGTTATTGCAAAAGTATTGATGCTTGATCAGAAAACGTGATAGCTGCATTTGTGACGATGCAAGTACGAAGAACCCGACGTTTGAATTAAGATATGGTTGTACTGTGCCTTTACTGAGCGCTTACTGAAGGAGCCTCTTGGAATTGTTCATCGTCGTTGTCACGGTCTACATCTCGTAAAATGCCAAGTACTTACTGTTCGTGCTTCGGAGACAAGATGCTGAATTTAATAATGGTCAGTCCTTTGCAATGGGTCAATGGTATCTTAAAAGGAACGCTAAAGGGACCCTTATAAGGCGCCGTAGTGTTTAATACTGGTGTTTAATACTTTTTATGTTTTTACGTTAATGTTACTGGCCTCGTTACGGGTGCTTGTATATTATGTAAGCTGATGAAATGTTGTTGTTTCGCGTTGTGCATCACATGCTTGTTTCAGGTTAATGAAACCAGTGTCCTGTGTATATGAGGGCACAGTCTGTGCCGGTGATCTCCATGTAATGTTACTACTGTAAAATGAAAACGTGCCGCATACACGTTCTATGCTACTGAATTACTGAACAGGATAGCTGTTGAGACGTGCTGCAACACAAGGGAAGCATTACTTCGTATTCATTACAATTTCTATATTTCTGTAAACGATGCTGTAAAAGTATTCATTTACTGGGTTCTAACCTGCATTGAAAGACTCATGGGATACATGATTATGGTTTGTTTGGTAAAGGCGATAATTCAAATGATTGTATTTAATTTTACAAACGTAATAATTCTGGATTTTGCATTTGTTCTTTTTAAGGAGTCTTGTCTTAATAACATCCTGTGAAGTGTGTGATTATCGGAAACTATATTATCGAAGTTAAAGGTTGCAAATTGTTTGCGGATAAGATATCACTGCAGCAATTCAGTTCTTGGTAGCTTTATCCTTATATGAACTTGCAGCCAATACGTTGTACTAGTTACGCTATTCATACTTCGGGCCAATATTGCGAAGTTTGACCAATAAATTTGATCTTGTACTGCATACTCAATCAATTGACTCTAAGAGTAATTATTTTGGGCCTAACTCCCTGCTTCCATTGTGCCCGTATTAAAAGCCTTTGTTCTTGTACACTGGCAAACTTGGGTGTACATTTTAGGTGATTTTCCGCAGTTGTATATTAGAAACCAAGATGACATCACTTCTCCGTTACAGAATAACAGGCACACTCACATGAATACAATACGAATACACACAGAATAAACTATAAATTTTGTTTCAGTCAAAGTTCAAGTAAATTGTTCGGTGGCTATAGTCGTTTTGACTGATTAGTTGTTTACGAA
This sequence comes from Schistocerca americana, assembly GCF_021461395.2. NCBI lineage: Eukaryota > Metazoa > Arthropoda > Insecta > Orthoptera > Acrididae > Schistocerca > Schistocerca americana. The sequence goes on from NC_060125.1 coordinate 404,045,551, forward strand.
GGCAATGACTGAAGTAAACTTTAGGATTAAAAGTTAGGTTTCACTAAAACTGCAGTTCATTACAGGTAGCAGTCGGCTCTACATATTCATGAACTGGCTCCTCACGTCATCTGGAGCTTTTCGTCTGATGACGGCCGTATAAATCGAAATCGGTCACCAGAATAAAGAAAAAATATTCATGTTGCCAGTTTTCTATTAAAAACGAAAACGAACAGTGTTTTTAGTGAAGTATCGAAAAAATTTCATTTTGGTGTTTTCGTAAAAACACGCTTGAAAACATGAAATAGTAGTACAAAGAAATGTGTATAATGTACAAATGTTTAAGTATAGCATTGAAATTAAGAAACATAAGCCCGGACAGTTTTGGTATGCTGGGCACAGCTGTTTCCCGTTTCTAAAACGCTGTTTTGTAAATGTCTCTATTGCAACGCTTCCTCATAGCTGATAGACGGCTATCTTTTCCGCCTACAGCTGTCTGCGCTTTGCAGTTGCAAATTGTCAAAAGCGCAGCCAGATTTCAGGGACTTCCGTAAGTTGACTCCACTGTAAGAGCCTCTTAGTAGCAAAGAGTAAATACATTAAAACTTAACGCATGACATGGCATTTTTCACGTATCTCAGTGTTTATGACTCATATCTCTTGATATATTCGTCGCACGACGTCATATTTTTGTTGGTATATCTGCAGCATATTAGGGTGCCCTCAGGGAAATATGCTGCGAATAGCAGCAAGGCAGTAAAAGATTTAAACCTCATGCATGATGCGGCAGTTCTTTACTCACGTCATTGTTTATGATATCACATATCCTGAACTACGATATGTACGATATTCTTACCCCCCACAACAACTGATGCCTGACAGTAAGGAATATATGTACCAAGTTGGTTAAAATCGATCCAGTGGTTTAGGAGGACAAGTGAAAAACACACACAGGTTTGTAGTACATACGGATTAAGCACAATCGTTGTCTTTCCTCTGTGATGTTAAAAATTGTTATAAAATTAATATCTGGAATAAAAACAGCCACCAGTTGTGGGAGGTAGTAGTCAAAAGCCCTTGACCTAGGTTTCAGTCCATATGAATTGGCCTTTATCAGAAGTCTTTTTACGTTTTACATGTTGACCATGATGTGCCGCCAATACACTAAGTAATAATTACGATTCTAACGTTATAAAACTAATGTGTTCGATGATGCCCTTTGCCAACAATACGACAAATATGAATACAGAATAAACTTTGCCCCAAACTATTTTACTTTCTAGTTATCTGCAGCTGTTGAAAGGCATGATGTTAGGAAGAACTCCGCTGACAGCTTCTTTCCGGTTTTCTCAGTCATTGTTTCACTAGCATACAATGCTGAACTCCTGACGCAGATTCTCATAAATTTCTTTCTCAAATTACCAGCTGTTAGCGGAATCCTTCCTACCATCATAAACCTTACCCGATGTACAAACACATAGCGCACTTGAATTTTTCGTGTTTACTGCAACTGAAGATATCTAAAAATCAGCTGGTATATATACAAGAAAGGACAAGATCGTAGAACTTACTCTGAGATAAAGAGGTTGGCACAGGAGGGGTATTCGTGGCAAGCCGCATCAAACCAGTAACCGGTTAGAAGAATGATTTATTTCCCTCAGCCCATACCTCGCTGCCATAATAGTGTGCCCCGAACGTACATTCTCAGAAATTTCTTCCTTAGACTAAGATTTATGTTCGATACTTATAGACTTGTCTTAACCAGGAATACCCTTTCTGCCAGTGCTAGTCTGTTTTTTGTGTCCTCCTAGCTCTTTCAGTAGTAGGTTATTTTGCTGCCTAGGTAACAGAATTTCTTAACTTCACCTACTTCGTGATCGCCAATTACAATATTAAGTTTCTTTATTATCATTTCTGCTGCGTTTCATTAATTTCGTGTTTCTTCGAATTGCTGTCAATCTACACTCCTGGAAATTGAAATAAGAACACCGTGAATTCATTGTCCCAGGAAGGGGAAACTTTATTGACACATTCCTGGGGTCAGATACATCACATGATCACACTGACAGAACCACAGGCACATAGACACAGGCAACAGAGCATGCACAATGTCGGCACTAGTACAGTGTATATCCACCTTTCGCAGCAATGCAGGCTGCTATTCTCCCATGGAGACGATCGTAGAGATGCTGGATGTAGTCCTGTGGACCGGCTTGCCATGCCATTTCCACCTGGCGCCTCAGTTGGACCAGCGTTCGTGCTGGACGTGCAGACCGCGTGAGACGACGCTTCATCCAGTCCCAAACATGCTCAATGGGGGACAGATCCGGAGATCTTGCTGCCCAGGGTAGTTGACTTACACCTTCCAGAGCACGTTGGGTGGCACGGGATACATGCGGACGTGCATTGTCCTGTTGGAACAGCAAGTTCCCTTGCCGGTCTAGGAATGGTAGAACGATGGGTTCGATGACGGTTTGGATGTACCGTGCACTATGCAGTGTCCCCTCGACGATCACCAGTGGTGTACGGCCAGTGTAGGAGATCGCTCCCCACACCATGATGCCGGGTGTTGGCCCTGTGTGCCTCGGTCGTATGCAGTCCTGATTGTGGCGCTCACCTGCACGGCGCCAAACACGCATACGACCATCATTGGCACCAAGGCAGAAGCGACTCTCATCGCTGAAGACGACACGTCTCCATTCGTCCCTCCATTCACGCCTGTCGCGACACCACTGAAGGCGGGCTGCACGATGTTAGGGCGCGAGCAGAAGACGGCCTAACGGTGTGCGGGACCGTAGCCCAGCTTCATGGAGACGGTTGCGAATGGTCCTCGCCGATACCCCAGGAGCAACAGTGTCCCTAATTTGCTGGGAAGTGGCGGTGCGGTCCCCTACGGCACTGCGTAGGATCCTACGGTCTTGGCGTGCATCCGTGCGTCGCTGCGGTCCGGTCCCAGGTCGACGGGCACGTGCACCTTCCGCCGACCACTGGCGACAACATCGATGTACTGTGGAGACCTCACGCCCCACGTGTTGAGCAATTCGGCGGTACGTCCACCCGGCCTTCCGCATGCCCACTATGCGCCCTCGCTCAAAGTCCGTCAACTGCACATAAGGTTCACGTCCACGCTGTCGCGGCATGCTACCAGTGTTAAAGACTGCGATGGAGCTCCGTATGCCACGGCAAACTGGCTGACACTGACGGCGGCGGTGCACAAATGCTGCGCAGCTAGCGCCATTCGACGGCCAACACCGCGGTTCCTGGTGTGTCCGCTGTGCCGTGCGTGTGATCATTGCTTGTACAGCCCTCTCGCAGTGTCCGGAGCAAGTATGGTGGGTCTGACACACCGGTGTCAATGTGTTCTTTTTTCCATTTCCAGGAGTGTATTTTCTGTACTCTTTCCATTCAGCAGATCCTGTAATCCTTTTTCACTTTCACTGAGAATAGCAGTGTCATCAGCGAATTTTATCACGGATGTCGTTTCACCTTTTAATTCCATTCTCCAACATTTCCTTTATTTCCGTCATTTCTTCTTCGATGTATAGATTGAACAGCCGGGGCGAAAGACTTCATCTCTGTCTTACACCCTTTCTAATCCGAGCACTTTGTTCTCGGTCTTTCATTCTCATTATTCCATCTTGACTCACGTCTTTTGCTATATCTTTCTGAGCATTTCGAACATCTTGCACCATTCACATCGTCGAACGTTTTCTTCAGGTAGAGAAATCCCGTGAAAGTGTCTTGAATTTTCTTGAGACTTGCTTCCATTATCTACAGCTACATCTACATACATACTCCGCAATCCACCATACGGTGCGTGGCGGAGGGTACCTCGTACCTCAACTAGCATCTTCTGTCCCTGTTCCACTCCCAAACAGAACGAGGGAAAAATGACTACCTATATGCCTCTGTACGAGCCCTAATCTCTCTTATCTTATCTTTGTGGTCTTTCCGCGAGATATAAGTTGGCGGCAGTAAAATTGTACTGCAGTCAGCCTCAAATGCTGGTTCTCTAAATTTCCTCAGTAGCGATTCACGAAAAGGACGCCTCCTTTCCTCCAGAGACTCCCACCCGAGATCCTCGCGTGATGATCAAACCTACCAGTAACAAATCTAGCAGCCCGCCTCTGAATTGCTTCTATGTCCTCCCTCAATCCGATCTCATAGGGATCCCAAACGCTCGACCAGTACTTAACAGTAGGTCGTATTAGTGTTTTATAAGCGGTCTCCTTTGCAGATGAACCACATCTTCCCAGAATTCTACCAACGAACCGAAGACGACTATCCACCTTCTCCACAACTGGCATTACATCCTTTTCCACTTCAAATCGCTCTGCAATGTTACGCCCAAATATTTAATCGACGTGATTGTGTCAAGCGCTACACTACTACTGGAGTATTCAAACATTACCGGATTCTTTTTCCTATTCCTCTGCATTAATTTACATTTATCTATATTTAGAGTTAGCTGCCATTCCTTACACCAATCACAAATCCTGTCCAAGTCATCTTGTACCCTTCTACAGTCACTCAACGACGACACCTTCCCGTCTGAGTTGCCCTCTGGTACCTTTACCTTTTTAAAGCCAAACTGATAATCATCAAACACATCTTCAATTTTGCCCTCCATTCTTCTGTATATTATTCTTGTCACCAAATTGGATGCATGAGCTGTTAAGCTGAATGCTCAATTAATTCTCGCACTTGTCGGCTCTTGCAATCTTCACAAATACACTCCTGGAAATGGAAAAAAGAACACATTGACACCGGTGTGTCAGACCCACCATACTTGCTCCGGACACTGCGAGAGGGCTGTACAAGCAATGATCACACGCACGGCACAGCGGACACGCCAGGAACTGCGGTGTTGGCCGTCGAATGGCGCTAGCTGCGCAGCATTTGTGCACTGCCGCCGTCAGTGTCAGCCAGTTTGCCGTGGCATACAGAGCTCCATCGCAGTCTTTAACACTGGTAGCATGCCGCGACAGCGTGGACGTGAACCGTATGTGCAGTTGACGGACTTTGAGCGAGGGCATATAGTGGGCATGCGGGAGGGCGGGTGGACGTACCGCCGAATTGCTCAACACGTGGGGCGTGAGGTCTCCACAGTACATCGATGTTGTCGCCAGTGGTCGGCGGAAGGTGCACGTGCCCGTCGACCTGGGACCGGACCGCAGCGACGCACGGATGCACGCCAAGACCGTAGGATCCTACGGAGAGCCGTAGGGGACCACACCGCCACTTCCCAGCAAATTAGGGACACTGTTGCTCCTGGGGTATCGGCGAGGACCATTCGCAACTGTCTCCATGAAGCTGGGCTACGGTCCCGCACACCGTTAGGCCGTCTTCCGCTCACGCCCCAACATCGTGCAGCCCGCCTCCAGTGGTGTCGCGACAGGCGTGAATGGAGGGACGAATGGAGACGTGTCGTCTTCAGCGATGAGAGTCGCTTCTGCCTTGGTGCCAATGATGGTCGTATGCGTGTTTGGCGCCGTGCAGGTGAGCGCCACAATCAGGACTGCATACGACCGAGGCACACAGGGCCAACACCCGGCATCATGGTGTGGGGAGCGATCTCCTACACTGGCCGTACACCACTGGTGATCGTCGAGGGGACACTGAATAGTGCACGGTACATCCAAACCGTCATCGAACCCATCGTTCTATCATTCCTAGACCGGCAAGGGAACTTGCTGTTCCAACAGGACAATGCACGTCCGCATGTATCCCGTGCCACCCAACGTGCTCTAGAAGGTGTAAGTCAACTACCCTGGCCAGCAAGATCTCCGGATCTGTCCCCCATTGAGCATGTTTGGGACTGGATGAAGCGTCGTCTCACGCGGTCTGCACGTCCAGCACGAACGCTGGTCCAACTGAGGCGCCAGGTGGAAATGGCATGGCAAGCCGTTCCACAGGACTACATCCAGCATCTCTACGATCGTCTCCATGGGAGAATAGCAGCCTGCATTGCTGCGAAAGGTGGATATACACTGTACTAGTGCCGACATTGTGCATGCTCTGTTGCCTATGTCTATGTGTCTGTGGTTCTGTCAGTGTGATCATGTGATGTATCTGACCCCAGGAATGTGTCAATAAAGTTTCCCCTTCCTGGGACAATGAATTCACGGTGTTCTTATTTCAATTTCCAGGAGTGTATGTGGAAGATGTTTCTCCGAAACTCAGATGGTGTATCACCAGACTCATATATTCTGCACACCAACATCAATAGTCGTTTTGTTGCCACTTCCCTCAATGATTTTAGAAGTTCTGCCTTCTCCGGTCTTAAATCTTCCTAACCTCTTCTGAGTTATTACTCTAATACTGTTGTAACGTCCCCTTACAAAAATTAATGAATTACTGTGCTATTAAACCCCTAAGTTATTTGCTTTTCAAACAGCTGAGCAAAACTGAACGTACTCAGACATTATTCACTTTACTTACTCTGATCATCACTAAACTGACACACAATATTTTTAGCGCAACGCAGTCTGACTTTTAATAATCCCTACAGAAGAATGGCCATGACTAACAATAACCTATACCTTTATGAATCACTTACATCACAAAAATCTTCGTTACTCGAACTACTGCAATACAGCGAGCGCCAATACTGCCAGCTAAATAAAAGATTCTAACTACTGAAGGCACTAACTACTGATTGGCATAGTTAGCAAATGAAAGATTTTGATAAAGAACAAACTATGCATTTATCTTAATAGTGTTCAAAAGTTATAATATATATATATATCAGTTCATGACATCCAGTCTTACAAATTTACTGTCTCTGTCCAGATCATCCGCTCTCAAAACTCCGCCATCTCACTTCCCACATCCACCACTGCCGGCGGCTCACCTCCAACTGCGCAACGCTACGCGCTCTTAACAGCTAACTGCCCAACACTACAATAGCAATTCCAACAATGCCACCCAGCCACAGACTGCACACAGCACAGCCAGTGATTTTCATACAGAGCGCAACGTGGCGGTGGCGTTACCAATATAACAACCTAAACAGCCTGCTTACACTGTATCCCTTATCTGTTTCCTCATAGAGGGATTCAATACCCTTTCCACCTGCCTGCTCTTTTCTCTGCATTTAATAGTGGTCTTCCCGTTGGAAGAGATTACGAGTCGGAAAAGTTCAGCATTATACCAATCCTGGCCAACCAAATGAGTGACGATAAAATTTTCTTCGAGCACCGGGACTGGAACAGGCAATCCCCGAGTCGAACGTCAGTGCACGACGGTCCGCTAACGATCTCGCCCTGCGTAGAGCGTCTCGCAGCCTCGCGAGACTCTCAAACAGTAATTAGGAACAGGCTGCTGCGGCTGTTTGGCTGTTTACGTCCCGCTTCGCTCCCTCTCTGCTGTTCCCTAGAGGGGACGCCGCGGTGCGTCGCTTCCGCCCTCGCCGTCGGACGGCGGTGACGGCGTTCGGAACAGGTGCGGGCGGAGCGGAGGCAAGCCGAGTGCAGACGCGGTGTGATGAAGTGCCGTGCCATTTGTTTCAATAAGCGCCGCCTAACGACGTCGTCCATGAATCTATGAGGGCGCAGCGCAGCGCCGCCAACACCAGTACCGGAGCCCGCAGCAGGGCGTGCCAACAGCCGAGCAAAAATCCGCGCGCAGATTTCCGACGCCGATATCTGGCGCGCCGGCCTATGAATCATTTAGAGCGAGAGGCGTGCGGAAAAAACGTGCGGCAGAGCGTTCATTCTTCTTCGGCGTGTGTGAAGGCAGCTAATAAGGAGGCACTGGAGCTGCAATTCGATAAACCGCAGTCCATGTGTGTTCGCCTTTTAATAATCTCCTACACAGGGATTTAAAAAATCCCAGTGTAGGACCATTCGAAATACATACAAAGATTACAAACAGCTATAGGTATTTGGTATGCAGCGATACGTCGATAAGAATTACAGAGAATGGAATTTTTTTACTTGCTTGTGTTTTTGTTACACAGGGCGTCCGCAAAGCCTCTCCGCGGCGGCTAGTTCTGTGTCTCGCCCTGCAGGGCGCATAAGGTTCTCACCACATTTATTTCTCTACAGGGTGGTCCATTGATCGTAACCGGGCCAAATATCTCATCAAATAAGCGTCAAACGAAAAAACTATAAAGAACGAAACTTGTCTAGCTTGAAGGGGGAAACCAGATGGCGCTATGATTGACCCGCTAGATGGCACTGCCATAGGTCAAACGGATATCAACTGCGTTTTTTTTTAAATAGGAGCCCCCATTTTTACTACATATTCGTGTAGTATGTAAAGAAATATGAATGTTTTTGTTAGACCATTTTTTTCGCTTTGTGATAGATGGCGCAGTAATAGTCACAAACATATGGCTCACAATTTTAGACGAACAGTTGGTAACAGGTAGGCTTTTTAAATTAAAGTACGGAACGTAGGTAAGTCTGAAATTTTATTTCGGTTGTTCCAATGTGATACATGTACCTTTGTGAACTTACCATTTCTGATAACGCATGCTGTTACAGCGTGATTACCTGTAAATACCACATTAATGCAATAAATGCTCAAAATGATGTCCGTCAACCTCAATGCGTTTGGCAATATGTGTAATGACATTCCTCTCAACAGCGAGTAGTTCGCCTTCCGTAATGTTCGCACATGCGTTGACAAAGAGCTGACGCATTTTGTCAAGCGTTGTCGGTGGATCATGATGGCAAATATCCTTCAACTTTCCCCACAGAAAGAAATCCGGGGACGTCAGATCCGGTGAACGTGCGGGCCATGGTATGGTGCTTCGACGACCAATCCACCTGTCATGAAATATGCTATTCAGTACCACTTCAACCGCACGCGAGCTATGTACCTGACATTCATCATGTTGGAAGTACATCGCCATTCTGTCATGCAGTGAAACATCTTGTAGTAACATCGATAGAACATTACCTAGGAAAGCAGCATACATTGCATCATTTAGATTGCCATCGATAAAATGGGGATGAATTATCCTTCCTCCCATAATGCCGCACCATACATTAACCCTCCAAGGCCGCTGATGTTCCACTTGTCGCAGCCATCGTGAATTTTCCGTTGCCCAATAGTGCATATTATGCCGGTTTACGTTGCCGCTGTTGGTGAATGACGCTTCGTCGCTAAATGGAACGTGTGCAAAAAAATCTGTCATCGTCCCGTATTTCTCTTGTGCCCAGTGGCAGAACTGTACACGACGCTCAAAGTCGTCGCTATGCAATACCTGGTGTATAGAAATATGGTACAGGTGCAATCGATGTTGATGTAGCATTCTCAACACCGACGTTTTTGAGATTCCCCATTCTCGCGCAATTTGTCCGCTACTGTTGTGCGGATTAGCCGTGACAGCAGCTAAAACACCTACTTGGGCATCATCATTTGTTGCAGATCGTGGTTGACGTTTCACGTGTGTCTGAACACTTCCTGCTTCCTTAAATAACGTAAGTATCTGGCGAACGGTCCGGACACTTGGATGATGTCGTCCAGGATACCGAGCAGCATACATAGAGCACACGCCCGTTGGGCTTTTTGATCACAATAGCCATACATCAACACGGTCACTATCAATGGACCACCCTGCATATAAGCTGGGGACCGGGATTCACTGCTAGTGGTTGTAAAGCTGGGAGATGGGATTCAGAATTATTACTGTTGTGTTCTGCAAACTCTTCTAACATAGGGTGCCTAGGAAAGCAGATTTCTCGGATCGCAGGACAACAATCAAGCATATCATATCAATGGAATTTATATAAGTAAGATAAGTGGCAATACTTAACTTTGCGTATTCACAAAGGTGTGCCGCAAGAAAATGGCGACATGCAAATAACCTGTGTCCTTCAGTATATAAAATTCCAATACAAGCAAAGAAATACAGTTCATAAGTCACTGCTGCAGCGTTCGTAGGGCGGCTCGTCTTCAACTCGGGCCGCGGCCAGGCGGCGCGGAGCTTATATTCTCTTCGTATAGAGGCCGCTCCTGTCTCGGTGTCGTCCCAGAGAGGGGTCAGTCAGCTTACTATTGGCTGACGTCGTCTCACGTACGTCTCTGCTGGAACGTTCCTGGCCGACCCGCCGGCGCTTAACGTTACGTCAGAACAATTACAATTAAAATAATTAAATTATTTAACTATAATAATTACAATTAATTACACTGTACTCACCAATACCACAATAGATGCTGGAAATGTTTTCCTCTTCTTAAAGTGCTAGTTCAACACGTTTACATTTATTTGCAAGAACACTTACCAATGTTTCAGATGTAATCGAATGCAATGATCAGTTAGCGCTGTCTTCAGACCATCAATTGTCTTTTAGTTATTTTGATACACAAATGTTTTATCCGCACCCCAAAGGAAACAGTCGGGCTGAGACAGATCGGGTTTCAGTGGGGGCCTGTGACTTTCTTAATCTCTCTGTCTCTGAAGATTTCATCTAAAAGTCGTAGTACGGGTGTGCCGTTAAGAGCAGTGGAGTTATCGTGTTGTAAAAATTAATGACTGATCTCATTTTCATTCAGCAGAGCAATAAATGGATAAATAACCTGAAACAGTAGCCATCGGAAGAGACGGTAGTATCGAAAAAGATCAGCCCTGCAATTCGCGCTCACGTTATGGCAGCCCACACTCCGATTTTCTCTGCGTGCAATAGGATTTCTCTTAAGGCAATCGGATTTTTTGACGACCAGAATCGTGAATTTTGGGAATTAATGTAGCAAGGTAGGTGAAGCCAAGCCTCATCAGTGAAAACGCTTCGATCTAAAACACAAATCGCTGAACCATTCACAATACATAATGTGAAGGAGAATCAAATAATTTAAAATCAGAGATGATAAAACAGTCTATGTTAAAATTGAGTGAAAGTCCAAACCCGCAGTAGCCATTGTGGATTCGGACTTCAGTTTTAATACAGACTATTTTACCATCTCTGATTTTAGTATTTTAGCTGTGATTCCCCGATCTATAAGGTTATTTGCATTCACAATACGTATACATTCGTATCGCATGGTCCGCAAAATTTAATGATTGCCAAGCAGTAATTTTATACGGATACGGCGCCAGTTCTTTGGTTAAGGCCTTGTGTGTTGTCGTACCAGAGCCTCTAGCCTCTTCCAATAATCTCCTCATGGATTTCATAGGACTCCGCAACATGGTGTCCGGAATACCATCAAGCTTCCGTTCTGCTGAATGTGTGGGTGTAGCAGTTTGTGGTGCATCGTGAACTGAACCTGTTGTCTGGAATTTCCGAATTAAATCACCTAAAAGTAAAACGCAATCTAAATTGCCGCCTCACATGCTCCTTAGAGTTTCCTCCTGCACGGAAAACCTCTTCCAATAAAAACGTTCTCCCTGCAATAGTAAGCATTCTCACTACACTCAATTTACACACGGACTAGACAATACCACAATTAACAGCTGCAACGGATACGCAACCATACTATTCTTACGGTACCACTGCAGGTCCACGGAACACATGCAGGCGAAACGTGAATGTGCTACCAAGACGATGGGCCCCGCAAGGCGAGATACGCGAGGCATGCCGCTGCAGAAAGTAGTGTTTGGTCTAACGGATACCACTCGCGATGAAGCGTGACCTCAAATTACATTATTTTTATAATTGTTGCTTCATGAAATGTAAGAAAGAATTGTTTTGCGTTATAAACTCACACATCAAAAAAAGTTTTGCATCAACCCAGTTCCCAGAGCTCCTGGAGACAGAAGTTCACTGTGGATACTGTATCACAGACACAGTTTCTTTGACTGTTCATAGATGTCACCAAACGCGCCAAAAGACGTAAACATCCATACATGAGCAGCGCCTGTTGGACTGAGGGGGTCCGACAGCCTATCACTTCCAGTCATTTCACCAGGGAGGAGGTACAGGGCTCGTGTTGTCTGTAGTTCAACCATACCTAGACGGTCAATACCGTGGTTCGATCGCGTCCGCTTTGTTACTTTGTACCAGGAAGGGCTCTCAACAAGGTAAGTGTCCATGCCTCTCGGAGTGAACCAAAGCGATGTTGTTCGGAGTGGAGGAGATACAGAGAGACAGGAACTGTCGATGACATGCCTCGCTCAGGCCGACAGAGGGCTACCACTGCAGTGGATGACCGCTACCTATGGATTACGGCTGGGAGGAACCCTGACAGCAACGCCACGATGTTGAATAATGCTTTTCGTGCATCCACAGGACGTCGTGTTACGACTCAAACTGTGCGCAGTAGGCTGCATAATATGCAACTTCGCTCCCAACGTCCATGGCGAAGTCCATCTTTGCAACCACGACACCATGCAGCGTGATACAGATGGGTCCAACAGCATGCCGAATGGACCGCTCAGGACTGGCATCACGTTCTCTTCACCGATGAGTGTCGCATATGCCTTCAGACAATCGTCTGAGACGTGTTTGAAGGCAACCCGGTCAGGCTGAACGTCTTAGACACACTGTGCAGCGAGTGCAGCAAGGTGAAGGTTTCCTGATGTTTTGGTGTGGCATTATGTGGGGCCGACGTACGGCGCTGGTGGTCATGGAAGGCGCCGTAACGGCTGTACGATACATGAATGCCAACCTCCAACCGATCGTGCCACCATTTCGGCAGCATATTGGCGAGGCGCTAGTCTTCATGGATAGCAATTCGTGCCCCCACCGTACACATCTTCTGAATGAATTCCTTCAGGATTATGACATCGCTCGACTAGAGTGGCCGGCATGTTCTCCAGACATGAACCCTTTCCAAAATGCCTGGGATAGATTGAAAAGGGCTGTTTATGGACGACGTGACCCACCAACCACTCAGAGGTATCCACGCCGAATCGCCGTAGAGGAGTGGGACAATCTGGGGCAACAGTGCCTTGATGAACTTGCGGATAGTATGTCACGACGAATACAACCATGTATCAATCCAAGAGGAAAGAAAAATGAAACTGGTGCTGCCATTTTATTTAAAAACAGTAGTATTTACTGTTACGGAATCTCCATCAAGATGCTCCAAATATTGGATAAGAAATTATTCTATATTACTTCCTTTGGTCACACTGACCACATCAAAGCGATAAATCATTTCACAGCACACATTCTGAAGCATATGTGGAGTCACCGATGAGGTCGCATTAGATACTCACATTTTGAGTTTCTAGATGAAAACTGTAAGTCTTAAAATTAACACAACAAATCTCATATCGTCGCTTCAAGAAGTAGGTCGCTGATCAGTATTTAATTCTTTTAAAAGAAAGAGCGATGCAGTTAGAAGTTTTTGAAATGTCTAATTACAGATAAGTTTTCAGCTTTCGTTTCTCCTCTTTTACTTTTTCATTGCTCTCTGTCGTTAAGTTCATTTGTCTAGTAGGATGACCTCTGCTCCAAAAGGGAATTACAGATTTCGCGCGTCTTCATCAATTCACTTAAATAAATATTTGCAAAATACCTTGTCCTCTCTCCCGTATTTAGCTATTACGTTTTGCTTCAGATAATATACACAATATCAGTACTCAATTTTTCATCGGTCACATATACGTTGTTTATCAGACACTTCTCTAAATAATTTAAACGCTACTGCTTAACAAAACTTGCACATAGCGAGAGGCCAAACAATACTAGTGAGTCACTGAGTGACACTAGTTAAACATACTTTCATAGCACAGTTTTAATAGACATTAACTAGTCTGCCTTAATAGTTGTGTAATTTAATATTTCTACTATCTATTTAACAAGTTTTCGATCTGAATTCATTGGAACCGCTACCAAAGTGTTTTATCACAGAAGCGAGAATTTTTTAATTGTGTTATGATTTTTAATAGTTTTAATAATCAGTAATATCAAACACATATCGTTGTCCTATGTAAATTATAAATTGGCTTAGCCAGGTTTGACTGTATGTGAGGCTGGTTGGACGATGGCCCCGTCGTGTGGCAATAATTCAAACCTCGGTCTTGAATCTGGCTGGCAGCTTACGTCTCTTGCAGGGTCTACAGACTCATTGTGTTAGACAGCCTTATATCTATCCTTGGCCTGTCACTGCTGTGGATAGACTGTCAGGCAAGCACTAGTGTCAGGATGACGGATGAACGATGCCTATCTCGCTGTGGAAGCCCACATTGCAATAGATGCCGATTTTATGACGCACCCATTCGATGCCCAACCTAGCTGGATAGCTCCTCTGAAATGAGATAGTCGTTGAGTGTTCACGTGCCGAAGCGTCATTAGGGATAGGGTAACTTCCTTGGTCATTGATTGGACAGGTAAGCAGTGGCTCCTACGCAGGCAACATGGCTCAATGCTACATCTACATCTACATCTACATTTATACTCCGCAAGCCACCCATCGGTGTGTGGCGGAGGGCACTTTACGTGCCACTGTCATTACCTCCCTTTCTTGTTCCAGTCGCGTATGGTTCGCGGGAAGAACGACTGTCTGAAAGCCTCCGTGCGCGCTCTAATCTCTCTAATTTTACATTCGTGATCTCCTCGGGAGGTATAAGTAGGGGGAAACAATATATTCGATACCTCATCCAGAAACGCACCCTCTCGAAACCTGGAGAGCAATCTACACCGCGATGCAGAGCGCCTCTCTTGCAGAGTCTGCCACTTGAGTTTATTAAACGTCTCCGTAACGCTATCACGGTTACCAAATAACCCTGTGACGAATCGCGCCGCTCTTCTTTGGATCTTCTCTATCTCCTCCGTCAAACCGATCTGGTACGGATCCCACACTGATGAGCAATACTCAAGCATAGGTCGAACGAGTGTTTTGTAAGCCACCTCCTTTGTTGATGGACTACATTTTCTAAGCACTCTCCCAATGAATCTGAACCTGGTACCCGCCTTACCAACAATTAATTTTATATGATCATTCCACTTCAAATCGTTCCGCACGCATACTCCCAGATATTTTACAGAAGTAACTGCTACCAGTTTGTGTCAGTCTTTCATTTAAAAAATTATTTGAGGTAGAGGCTCATAAAATGCGAGGTGGAAGACCTTTTCCAAGTGCTGACACAAACTGCTACCAGTGTTTGTTCCGCTGCTTCAGAGGGTTGCCGCAAACACTGCAGTAAACCTTTGCAAGGAGTCACTATCTATGGCGCTTGTCTTTACAGATGTGAGCATCTGCTATGACATCCAGGAATAGTTCAGTTGGAAAAATAGTAGACGTAGATGAAGGATATCCAATACAGTTTAATTATTTAGGATATTTGGTGTGAAATGAAAAGCACAAGTTAAGAAGAGATGGAGTGTAGCATCGAACCACTCATATTATTGACAAAACTAAAGCTTACAGCAGTTGTGGAGTCAGAACTAGATACCTCCATTTAATGGCTATCGTCCCACAGCTGAGTCCAAGTAGCACGCCTCAGTGTTTGACTTAGGGGTCCAGTTTATTTAATAGCTTTTCTAAATTCCTTACAAATTACTCATTAAATAACAAAGGACTCTTACAAGCATAGTGAAAAAGATATAAAGCATACGAATGCTTTTTTTCCTCTTATGTAAGGTGACAAGACATGTCCAAAAAGTGGTTCCAAATCTGATTCAGACTTCACAATTTTGTGAGTTTTCTCTAGTTTCCCTAAAAACTTCAGGATAGCAGTTTCCCGAATTATGTTCTGGAAACTCTCATGCCAGGGCTCTGTCTGACACCGTTACTGATCTGTCTCTAGTGACCCAAACATTGGCAGATCAGTTAATCTCCTTCACTCTTTCCATTCTGCAAGATTATGGAAGTCTTTCAGATGCAGACACAACTGCATCTAAAAGGAAAAACTGGGAAGAACCGAAAGACTTTCTCCTTAATTCAAGTTTCCTTATTCACTCACACCGCCTCTAAACGACTATTGCGTAACTGCTTGAGTGTGCATGCTTAAGAGTGTTACCAAATTTGCAATCTGCTGATAGATGTGACAAAATTCAAGCTGATCTCTTATTTGAGAATTTCCAAAGCTTCAACCACCCTTTTTTACAAAAATACATATAAGACATAATTGTATGGAGGTACCTAAGAGGTCGGTTAAATGATGGCTATCGTTCCTCATTTTCACTGAAAGCACGTAGGAAAAATTAAATGCTCGGAAGATGATTCTTGGGCTCTCACCTCTGGTCATAGCCTAACTTGAGTAAGGAAAATTGTCCCATCAGACCCACCATTAATTGAAGAAACAGCTCTTCACAAGAATAACAAACTACTAGCTCTTCTCAGTACTCTCTACACCTTTGAAAACAACTTTTCCTTTACAAACGCATATGAACTCGCTGAAAATTTGAAGATTTGTGCATTCCAGTGGCAGCCAGATTTGCATCACTCTAAACTGTATGAATTAGGTTACTGAATTTTTTTTAAGGAATTGATTTTAAAGTGTATTGTTAATATGTTTTGTTTAGTTAGCGTTATAGTAATAATAATAATAATTATTATTAATATTATTATTTCTTTATCTTTAAGTGCTAGTTTATTTAGTTCTTCTGTTATTTGACTGTTGTTTAGTTAATTAACTGGTAATGCTATGAGTTCAGTGTGTTTTTAATATCTCACAAAATTTCAGAGAACTTACAGAAATCACTTTGCTGGTCTGTGAAGATCTTGCCATATAACTGCAAGTCCGATAAGTAACGCATGATTACCTGAAACCCGATGCTGTAGTTACTCTCACACACAGCATGTTCGGAGCCTGTACAGATGCAAGTGCAGTACTCAACTGATTTAGAGGTGTAGATTTTCACAAAATAACAACAGGTTATTAATTCTCCTGATGAAGTAACCGTGCTTGCAGATTCGTCAGAAAACGACCAGATATCAATGCCCGAAAATCCTATGGCAATCTTCAATGTGCGTAACTCAATCAGTCACTGGTGGATAAATAAAAATTCTGTAGACCTTGAACTTTTGGTGTTATATTTTCTTGAAAATATTACACTCGTTTAAATTGAGATAACATTACTCAGATGCTATATATGTGTCGGAACATTGTCTCTTAATGAATGCAGGCTGTAGTGGAGGTCAACAATAGCACAAATACTGATAATAAATGTCTGTTTATGTACTCATTAAGCATGCAGAGCAAAATCATAATCACTGCTTATGTTCATTATAAAATTTGTTCTCCAAGGAGATGTATTATAGTCACAGAACTGATAGCGCGCTCCCACAGTCAGAAAAACCGCTTTGTGATACATTTAATAAGGTCCGTTACACTTGGAAAAGGTCTTCCACCTCGCATTTTATGTGCATGTACCTCAAATAATTTTTTAAATGAAAGACTGACACAAAAGCACCATGTTATACTATAACTCAACATTATAGACAATTATAGTAACATCCCTATAGTTGATATCTTAAATATAACAAGGAATAATTTGCTTGAACATAGAAAACGTTGTTGGGATGGCTAACCAAAGACTGCGTTTTATTGGCAGGACACTTAGAACATGTAACAGACCTACTAAGGAGACTGCTTACACTACGTTTGTCCGTCATCTTTCAGAATACTGCTGTGCAGCGTGGGATCCTTACCAGATAGGACTGACGGTGTACATCGAAAAAGTTAAAAGAAAGGCAGCACGTTTTGTATTATCGCGAAATATGGGAGAGAGTGTCACGAAATCATACAGGATTTGGGCTGGGAATCATTAAAAGTAAGGCGTTTCTCGTTGCGACGGAATCTTCTCACGAAATTCCAGTCACCAACTTTCTCCTCCGAATTAGAAAATATTTTGTTGACACCGACCTACATAGGTAGAAACGATCACCACAATAAAACAAGGGAACTGAGAGATCGTACGGAAAGATATAGGTGTTCATTATTTCCGCGCGCTGTACGAGATTGGAATAATAGAGAATTGTGAAGGTGGTTCGATGAACCCTCTTCCAGGCACTTTAATGTGATTTGCAGAGTATCCATGTAGATGTAAACTATACTAAGCACGTCAGAGATCTGTGAGCTCACCGAGTTAGATTGATGCTGTCATACAATTCTTTAGTTTTATCAACAAAATATACAGACAGATAGATTCTTTGGCAATGAGTAGCTTCCTAACTGTGGTGTCAGTAGATATTTGTAAAAAACGGACTAAACATCTTTCGAAGCTAATAGTCGCAAAAAAACTGCAAAATCATCTGCTATAAAGGATACATGGGTGATGCAATTATCCTTCTTGATATCATCAATGAGAAAACACACACAGTAGCAATAAATATGCATAAACATATTAAATTCGCCTTTGAACATTAGACCAATAACTTTAGACTTCAAAATCTCCAAAAAAACATCAACGTAATTTTGAGATTTATAGAAAACTAACTGTGCATCCCCCCCCCATGAACCATGGACCTTGCCGTTGGTGGGGAGGCTTGCGTGCATCAGCGATACAGATGGCCGTACCGCAGGTGCAACCACAACGGAGGGGTATCTGTTGAGACGCCAGACAAACATGTGGTTCCTGAAGAGGGGCAGCAGCCTTTTCAGTAGTTGCAAGGGCAACTCTGGATGATTGACTGATCTGGCCTTGTAACATTAACCAAAACGGCCTTGCTGTGCTGGTACTGCGAACGGCTGAAAGCAAGGGGAAACTACAGCCATAATTTTTCCCGAGGACATGCAGCTTTACTGTATGATTAAATGATGATGGCGTCCTCTTGGGTAAAATATTCCGGAGGTAAAATAGTCCCCCATTCGGATCTCCGGGCGGGGACTACTCAAGAGGACGTCATTATCAGGAGAAAGAAAACTGGCGTTCTACGGATCGGAGCGTGGAATGTCAGATCCCTTAATCGGGCAGGTAGGTTAGAAAATTTAAAAAGGGAAATGGATAGGTTAAAGTTAGATATAGTGGGAATTAGTGAAGTTCGGTGGCAGGAGGAACAAGACTTTTGGTCAGGTGATTACAGGGTCATAAATACAAAATCAAATAGAGGTAATGCAGGAGTAGGTTTACTAATGAATAAAAAATAGGAGTGCGGGTTAGCTACTACAAACAGCATATTGAACGCATTATTGTGGCCAAGATAGACACAAAGCCCATGCCTACTACAGTAGTACAAGTTTATATGCCAACTAGCTCTGCAGATGATGAAGAAATAGATGAAATGTATGACGAGATAAAAGAAATTATTCAGGTAGTGAAGGGAGACGAAAATTTAATAGTCATGGGTGACTGGAATTCGTCAGTAGGGAAAGGGAGAGAAGGAAACATAGTATGTGAATATGGATTGGGGGGAAGAAATGAAAGAGGAAGCCGCCTTGTAGAATTTTGCACAGAGCATAACTTAATCATAGCTAACACTTGGTTCAAGAATCATAAAAGAAGGTTGTATACCTGGAAGAATCCTGGAGATACTAAAAGGTATCAGATAGATTATATAATGGTAAGACAGAGATTTAGGAACCAGGTTTTAAATTGTAAGACATTTCCAGGGGCAGATATGGATTCTGACCACAATCTCTTGGTTATGAACTGCAGATTGAAACTGAAGAAACTGCAAAAAGGTGGGAATTTAAGGAGATGGGACATGGATAAACTGAAAGAACGGGAGGTTGTAGAGAGTTTCAGGGAGAGCATAAGGGAACAATTGACGGGAATGGGGGAAAGAAATACAGTAGAAGAAGAATGGGTAACTCTGAGGGATGAAGTAGTGAAAGCAGCAGACGATCAAGTAAGTAAAAAGACGAGGGCTAATAGAAATCCTTGGGTAACAGAAGAAATATTGAATTTAATTGATGAAAGGAGAAAATATAAAAATGCAGTAAATGAAGCAGACAAAAAGGAATACAAACGTCTCAAAAATGAGATCGACAGAAAGTGCAAAATGGCTAAGCAGGGATGGCTAGAGGACAAATGTAAGGATGTAGAGGCTTGTCTCACTAGGGGTAAGATAGATACTGCCTACAGGAAAATTAAAGACACCTTTGGAGAGAAGAGAACCACTTGTATGAATATTAAGAGCTCAGATGGCAACCCAGTTCTAAGCAAAGAAGGGAAGGCAGAAAGGTGGAAGGAGTATATAGAGGGTTTATACAAGGGCGATGTACTTGAGGACAATATTATGGAAATGGAAGAGGATGTAGATGAAGATGAAATGGGAGATACGATACTGCGTGAAGAGTTTGACAGAGCACTGAAACACCTGAGTCTAAGCAAGGCCCCGGGAGTAGACAACATTCCATTAGAACTACTGACGGCCTTTGGAGAGCCAGTCCTGACAAAACTCTACCATCTGGTGAGCAAGATGTATGAGACAGGTGAAATACCCTCAGACTTCAAGGAGAATATAATAATTCCAACCCCAAAGAAAGCAGGTGTTGACAGATGTGAAAATTACCGAACAATCAGTTTAATAAGTCACAGCTGCAAAATAATAACGCGAATTCTTTACAGACGAATGGAAAAACTGGTAGAAGCGGACCTCGGGGAAGATCAGTTTGGATTCCGTAGAAATGTTGGAACACGTGAGGCAATACTAACCTTACGACTTATCTTAGAAGAAAGATTAAGAAAAGGCAAACATAAGTTCCTAGCATTTGTAGACTTAGAGAAAGCTTTTGACAATGTTGACTGGAATACTCTCTTTCACATTCTAAAGGTGGCAGGGGTAAAATACAGGGAGCGAAAGGCTATTTACAATTTGTATAGAAACCAGATGGCAGTTACAGGAGTCGAGGGGCATGAAAGGGAAGCAGTGGTTGGGAAAGGAGTGAGACGGGGTTGTAGCCTCTCCCCGATGTTATTCAATCTGTATATTGAGCAATCAGTAAAGGAAACAAAAGAAAAATTCGGAGAAGGTATTAAAATTCATGGAGAAGAAGTAAAAACTTTGAGGTTCGCCGATGACATTGTAATTCTGTCAGAGACAGCAAAGCACTTGGAAGAGCAGTTGAACGGAATGGACAGTGTCTTGAAAGGAGGATATAAGATGAACATCAACAAAAGCAAAACGGGGATAATGGAATGTAGTCAAATTAAATCGGGTGATGCTGAGGGAATTAGATTAGGAAATGAGACACTTAAAGCAGTAAAGAGGTTTTGCTATTTAGGGAGTAAAATAACTGATGATGGTCGAAGTAGAGAGGATATAAAATGTAGACTGGCTATGGCAAGGAAATCGTTTCTGAAGAAGAGAAATTTGTTAACATCGAGTATAGATTTAAGAGTAAGGAAGTCGTTTCTGAAAGTATTTGTATGGAGTGTAGCCATGTATGGAAGTGAAACATGGACGATAACTAGTTTGGACAAGAAGAGAATAGAACCTTTCGAAATGTGGTGCTACAGAAGAATGCTGAAGATAAGGTGGGTAGATCACGTAACTAATGAGGAGGTATTGAATAGGATTGGGGAGAAGAGAAGTTTGTGGCACAACTTGACTAGAAGAAGGGATCGGTTGGTAGGACATGTTTTGAGGCATCAAGGGATCACAAATTTAGCATTGGAGGGCAGCGTGGAGGGTAAAAATCGTAGAGGGAGACCAAGAGATGAATACACTAAGCAGATTCAGAAGGATGTAGGTTGCAGTAGGTACTGGGAGATGAAGAAGCTTGCACAGGATAGAGTAGCATGGAGAGCTGCATCAAACCAGTCTCAGGACTGAAGACCACAACAACAACAACAACAACTGTGCATCGATAGCTCATTTCGTTGTCCAAACGTGCATAAGGTGGGCTATGTTAGGACCACCTTAACTCAGGCTGTTCCAGCTCACCATTGCACTGGCAGATAGTCAGGTATGCACCGTGACACTTCGTGCAGGCATAGCCAACCAACTCGTGCATCCACAGAACGCGTGCAATACGGTCATCCGGTATTACAAGCGCCTGCCTGCGGGCACGATGAGAAGTGGTCATGAACTCTCATGCAACATTAGGCAGCATTTGGAGAGCCGCGTTCCTCCGGGAGTTATAGTTCCGCTGGTATGCTCTTAAAACTTCTGTGAAGTGTAGGAGTTAAGAGAAAAGTTAGTAGCAGAAGTATAGCTGCAAGGGTGCTTAGTCAGTTGTCATTCGATAGTTTAATCTGTAGAACACTTACTTAGGACTGACCACAAGATTTCCCTGATCTGAAACCGATGGATCACATCTGGGGCACTACTGGCAACCAGCTCCGCGACCACAAACCACCGGCCAATAATTTCAAGGACATACGTGACCTTTGCTCATATATGTAGTCCCACGTACCTCCAGAAACCCTTCAAGCATTTTTCGAATCCATACCAGACAGGATCACTGCAGATTTAAGTTCCTAAGCTGGACCAACCACATTTAAGCAGATGATCATACTATTTTGGTTCAACATGTTGGTGCATATCTACAACAAATGCCATAACAACAATGGGAACTATGTAGAGAAATAGCCAATGAAACTCTGCAAATACAGAAACAAATACAAAGTGATGCATGTGGTGTAGAAGTGGCGTGTCCAAAGTTGTGCAAGAGGCAGGCATTGATGAACGCGTAAAAATTATATTTTAAGTTTTATTTGTATATTTTTAGGTAAAATGTGACTGTGTGTTTTGACTACAAGTCTTCAGCTATTGACGATGTGAATTAGGAGTAACAATGTACAATAAGTTAGGCCACCATTATCCTACTTGGTAATTCATCAAGTTAATCAAGGATGTTGCTGATAGATTTGAATAACCCAAGTACAATATTTCACACTTTCCCTCCTCCACTCCTTAGGCTGGAATTAAATCCCCCCACCCGCCCCCCAAAAACACACACACACACACAAATCACCTGAAGTATAATATGCTGAATATTTGGCACATCTGAAATTAACCTTCTAAGGTAAGTTTCGCCACATTCTGAATGTTTGAGTCACAGAGCACAGTTACAGAGAGATACTATTGCATCAGTCATTACGATTATTGTGGGCAGATTAATCAGATTAATTCAGTGCCAGACTTGATACATTATGATTTGCTCTTAAAGTAATAGTAATGCAGTAGGAATTTCTAGGCAACTGAAGATTATTCATGTTCAGTTGCGCTTATTCTTCAACACTTTCGTGGCGGATTTGATAAGAGCTAGGCCAGCCGGTGTGGCCGAGCGGTTCTAGGCGCTTCAGTCTGAAACCGCGCGACCGCAACGGTCACAGGTTCGAATCCTGCCTCGGTCATGGATGTGTGTGATGTCCTTAGGTTAGTTATGTTTAAGTAAATCTAAGTTCTATGGAACTGATGACCTCAGCTGCTAAGTCCCATAGTGTTCAGAGCCATTTGAACCATCTGAATAAGAGCTAACAAGGCTCATATCAGTGGTAAAGATAGGCTGTGTTCATTGGGATAGCTTTTGTCACATTGCAAAAGTTATTCCTGCCGTATCGGAATTTCTAATTAAGTGATTAATTTGGTACATGCATATGGTATTGTGAGGTCAAATGAGTGCACTCATGCACAGACCACAGGATCAAGATAACTTGCACAAACACACACACACACACACACACACACACACACACACACACACACACACACACACATACACGCACATGCGAGTCGAACATTTTGACCTTTCGATCATACTAGTTACAACTGAAACCTTGTAAAGTACACCTTGTAAAGTACACCCACCTTTAACTTGTGACAGATGTACGAATGAGCATGGAGCGATCTCTTTTGTAAAAATTTATAAATTACCGAAATCCTTACAGTCATTTTACGTAATACAATCCAGAAAAACATACCCGATGTCAATATTGCAGCTGACTGTTGCACTCTGTACAATGGACACGATGATCCTGAAATGCTTTTTTATCTGGTGAAATTTGTCTGCATTCAACGAGATAATTGAAGTTGCAAACACTAGACTTTACAGGTATGAAAATCTTCATTAGTTACATCAAGAGTCTCAGCATTATGTGGAATGGGTTGTGGTGTGGAATTAGTACATAACAAATAACTGGGCGTATCTTTTTCCACCCACCTTTAACTTGTGACAGATGTACGAATGAGCATGGAGCGATCTCTTTTGTAAAAATTTATAAATTACCGAAACCCTTACAGTCATTTTACGTAAAACAATCCAGAAAAACATACCGTAGACTTGCCTGTGGCCATATTACGGAAATAATCAGACTTAGCTACGAAAGGGTGATCATATGGTTCTCCCTGCACACGCATTAATTTCATTTGACGTATTGCTGTTATAATTGTTTGTCACTGTACATAACGGGGCCGGCCTAAGTGGCCTTGCGGTTCTAGGCGCTGCAGTCTGGAACCGCGAGACCGCTACGGTCGCAGGTTCGAATCCTGCTTCGGGCATGGATGTGTGTGATGTCCTTAGGTTAGTTAGGTTTAACTAGTTCTAAGTTCTAGGGGACTAATGACTTCAGAAGTTAAGTCCCATAGTGCTCAGAGCCATACATAACGGGATGTGTTTGTTTAAAACTTCAAGTTGTGCGAAGAGCTTGATTCAATTACGTAACAGGTGAAGTGGAAGGATGCACAGCGTAATGTTTACATGCATGTTAAACTTACGATGAATGGCGTATACCTTATAAACTTTTCAAAGCAAGTTAAGTACAGCTAAATAACAAACAATAAAGCAGCCACGCAGCAACATCAACACAGTTTGGACTTGTGATAAAAGAAACTGATGCAGGTGAAGATAGTACCAATATTCAGAAGGAATTTATCTTTCTCGGTTCTGTGTCTCGCTTTTCTTTTTGGTTTCACGTGTTGTCATTCGGCAACTAGTTGGGTCCGCTTGAAAGAATTATTACGTGAAGATTCACGAAATGAACGAATGTCCATATGAAACTTGTCATGCTGTTGCAGGTGATGAAATTTATTAACAGAACCAGTACATAGATACATGTAAAAAAATCGTTTTCTGAATCTTTGTCTTAAAAAGTTCTTTGTAGTTTTCTGAAAAAAAGCATACATCGAGGAAATTTGACCAAAGAAGCCCCCAAGAATAGAGGAATTTGAAAGTGGCTGCACGCATGATGAAGCCCCCATGTCATGCAGACAGTTCTATTAAAATCAGAATTTCTCACTTGTTGGTTTTCTATAAATTTTTAGTCTCTAGTCTCTACAGAGAGTTAAGTCTTTGATTTCCTACTAACATTTGTGTTTACAGTATAGTAACTCAATTAGTTGCAGTAGCTCTCTCTGAGCCTTTACCAAAGGCTTTATGGA
This sequence comes from Schistocerca americana, assembly GCF_021461395.2. NCBI lineage: Eukaryota > Metazoa > Arthropoda > Insecta > Orthoptera > Acrididae > Schistocerca > Schistocerca americana. The sequence continues at coordinate 404,070,637 of NC_060125.1, forward strand.
ATTTTGTGTGTATTTAATAGTTGTGGAAACCTTCTGAAATGAATCACATTATATCCTTACCTAGATGTTTGGAAGAACAGATAGTGTTGACAATCCACATCAGTACGAAATAATTCTAAATTAATTAGCTGAATGCATATTCCTTGACTTAAGCTATATTATGTGTACATCTACTACCTAATAGTGACATATGCAATTATGACTAGAATGGGACTCAAACTCGGTTTTTATGGGTAGTACATCAATGCCTAAAACAGCTGATGTGAAGAAATTCACATTCAGCGAAAATTTCTAATTATTTCGTACAGCTGCAGGTCGCCAACAGTGTCTCTTCCTACAGACAAGCATGTAAATATTACAAGCCTAGGCTGGCAGTCGATAACAACGTTCGTCTCAGTTCCTCATTCTCTCATTTTACCTGTTGTGGGAATCCAAGTAATGTTGCGAGGATTAGGCGATGACTTCACTCGACTGCGAAATAAGGACGTAGACAGAGTGACTGGGGAGCGTGCACATATAGCCAGAGGGGGTAAGGCAACCACAGCGATAAATGGGAAATCTGGGTTCATGTCTTGGTGTGGCACAAATTTTCAAGTGTAACTTTTGGGTAGCAGACCTGTTCTTAATACAGCTGATGTCAACGAATTTGCACCATCATTCAATGCACGACATGCAACCATAAACCATAAGCATTCGTTGCTATTCACTACACATTGTAAAATCTATATATAGGGATGTAGTGACAGCAGATATTTAGAGAAGTGTTTACGTGGTAGGACTCAAAATCCATATGAGAATTTTAACAATTGTACGTGGAAACCCGTACTAGAAACTGTTCTAGTAGGATTAAATACATTGAAAACAGGTGAGTTGTATCCTCTACTGTGTTTCAGTGATGGTGGAGTGTCGACGCATAAGGCTGTGCAATCGATGGGAGTGCCTGGTGGACTAAATATGAAGAGAGATTTAATTGCCGTTGACTACAGGAGACTTATCAGTGACAGAAGTCACCAAAGAATCATTACTAGCAACAAGAATGTTGTAAAAGAAATGGAGGAAGAACAACATCACAAACAAGACAAACATGAACCTGGGGTGTACTAGTGGTATGCAGGTTAGATACAGAAAACGTTTTGACTTCAAATCGAATTTCCAAAAGTTCACTTTTTTATGTTCTGGTACACTTGACTAAAAAGCAGACCATTCTTCTTCTTTCAGAAGCTCAACAAACGTTTATGTACTTTTGAGTGAGTTTTTACTTCTTATCGTTTGACTTAGTATCAGACTCAGAACGTGTTGCCAGGGCCGGCCAGGGTGGCCGAGCGGTTCTAGGCGCTACAGTCTGGAACCGCGCGACCGCGACGGACGCCGGTTCGAATCCTGCCTTGGGCATGGATGTGTGTGATGTCCTTAGGTTAGTTAGGTTTAAGTAGTTCTAAGTTCTAGGGGACTGATGACCTCAGAAGTTAAGTCCCATAGTGCTCAGAGCCATTTCGTGTTGCCAGAGATCATCAAATTTGCTTTCTTCAGCCAACATGCGGCTCGAGCATGTTGCAAAATGATCCAGGCGTCACTCCCCTCCCAATAGCTCAGGCTCCCCACCACTGTTACCGATCGGACCATCTCACTATCTCACTGCTCCCCACCACCCTCAGGAATCACACTGCAAGGTAGCTCTCTAGTTCACTGCTCTCCCCACCACTCCTACAGATCAGATCGCAACCAGCACACTGCTCCCGCCCCCCCCCCCCCCTCGCCCCTCCCAGTGAAACTAGGTCTCACAGACGAGATCGCACGGAGCAGACCAGACGACGACTTGAGGTGTCACTCTGTTCTCCGCACTCTTGGCACAATGATACAGCTAGCAATTCGCTCTCTTTACTGAGCACCTCTCCATTCTAGTTCAGCTCTTTATCTTTTGTATCCTTATTTGATTTGTTCTAGTCGTCGTCTTCTTGTGTTGTATGAAGATGGTACCCGTTCTTTCGGACATGTTCTCAAGGACTTACAGGTTTCATGAAGAGAGCGAGAGAATACGGAAGATCCTGGGCAGTGGGCATGCGTCGAGGTGTAGGTAAGCCAGTTTCCGGCAGTTTCCCATGTTGATAGACCACGTGTCCCATTCGTCTCGACTTCGTCTACACTACTATGGTACATTGTAAACAATGACAATGTACTGAACAATAAAGACAATAAGTAACAATGTACATTAAATATGTTCTGTCTCAGAAACCATTCAGATCGGCAAGAAGTTTTTTGCTCCAAATGATTGTTCCTGTCGTATCCCTGAATATTGACCATTAATTCTGGGACTAACTGTACGTTATGTTTAATTTCTTATTTATTCACTAAACCCGACCAGATTAATACCTTCAGGAATCCTTTTACATCAGACCAGAGTTTTATTTACAATTACAAAACTTATTAATATCACAATTACTGAAAAAACATAATATTTTGAATATGACATCTCCTCTTCTTCTCTCTGCATGTATCAGGCATTTACCTGTTACGCCCTCTTGGTTGAAATTATTGATTTTCCTCGTTCTTCCTAAATATCTTCTGTCCACTGGGCTGTAATTATCACCAATTTTGGTGATCTGTCGTCTTCCATTCTTGTGACATAATCCTTCCAGTTGTTTCTATATTCTTTAATCCGGTCATTTGTGTTTTTCATTCTCAGTTCTTTTCTGATGTCTTTATTCACATTCTATAAAGCAGAATGTACCCAGCTACTCTTCTTAGCAATCGGATCTCTAGTGCTTGTATTCTGATTGGAACGAATATTTCTGCTGTTGTCCAGGCAAGAGTTTCAAGGTCTAGTGAGCATTAGTTATTACGAGCAGTAGTGGCTCAACAGTAAGATTGACGATTTGTACTGCGACGCCGTCCTGTACAGTAAATGCTGACCTGCAAGATTTTTCGACAGTGTCGTCAGCTCAAGAAAGAATTTTTATTTATTCGTTTATTTTTTATTTACTTATTTAAACTGGCAAGATTTGGGCCATCAGGCCCTCTCTTACATCTAACCAGGCATTCTACTTATTTTACCTTCATATGTTTTAGTAGGCTTGTTAAACTACATCTAGTACAAAAGGTGTCTCCGAGATACATGAACTGTTTCAACTCTTCCGTTAGCCAAGGTGTAGGTTTTCCCTTCAGGTTTCCGGTCTTTGAGGGAGCACATTTACTGTGTAATAGAGTTAATTTGATAGTAAATCCATGGGATTGGTCCAGGAATGGCATGGTATGTAAGTCGTCTGCCGAATTATCTCTTGTGCTTTTGCAGCAAGTTTATTTGCTTGTTGATTTCGGATCGCCGGACTATAGGCTGCATTATAGATAGGTGCAAGCTGAAACACTGTTACATTTGAAGAAGAAACTATAAACTTGAATTTCACAGAGAAGGGGCAGAATATATATGTTGGTGTTCCTAGCACTAGTGGTATGCTCTTTAGTCGAATCGAATTTCGAAAGGTCAGTTCTGAAACAGGCTGTCCCTCATACTTTCTGTAGAGAATGCACATTACGCGAATTTCCCTAAGGTATTTGATATTTACGAACATATATTTGACTTTTTTGTCTTCGTTACTAATGGATGTGAGTAGCACGGTCGGTAATAAATCAAAGCATTTGTATGCTGTTACTCCACCACCCCATCTGTTACATATGTGGTGTCTTAGGCCAATGGAGTCTTTATTTACGGAACTGGGAAGCATGCTTGGATTGAGCAAGTGTCCATGTTCGTTAGAAGAAAGACATGGATATCGATATTCTGAAATCTACGGCGGAGTTCGTCGAAGTGAGTTGAAAGTGATGGTCAACTATGTTCTACAGTAACACTACTGACACATTGGTAGAACTAGTGGTTGCACGAGAAGGCAAGTTCATAACTCCTAAAGTAGAGGCTTTAGAGTTCACTTGCACTGTTTTTCCAGCCTTTATCCGCACAATTATCCTGCCATCTCTTTTTCAAGCGCTATGTAGCCAAAATTCGGGTATAATAATACTCAAAATTTTTATCTTTCGGCAGTGAAATCCTCGCATAATATCAGGTTTATCTTCGCGAACTTCTTAATCACTGTGACTGTTTCAGATCCTTTCGTATATGATACAAACTTCACAATTGTGCGTCCAGGTTTCGTAGATCACAACGTTCTACATCCTATTCCATAACTTCTGATTGCAGAATGCGCTGCATGTATATTTGTTCTCGCTTTAAGCTTTTACGATTTAAAATGGCTATGTTAATAGTAAATATTTTAATTTTACCAGTGTACTTTTCAGTGCTGTACAACAATATGATATCCACATTGCCTTCGCCGAGAAGAATTACGAGCGATGTTCGGTACCATTTTACCAAAATGGAAGAAAAAGGAAAATGCTGCTACTATCAGCAGATAATCGGCATTGCGTCTGGCTCATTATCAAACTTGAAGAGACATCTAATATCGAAGCATCCTGCAGTACCTTTGGAACGATATTTGTCAGAATGCTGATCAAGATCGCCATCAATCGATGCAGAAATTCAAGAACTCATTTCTCTTCAAACGGGCTCATTGACGACTGCTTCCATGTCGGTGAAGGTATCCTCCCAGAAATGCAAATTGGGTCTCAAGTTGTATCCAGCCCATCAGTGTCGCCATGTTCTGGACGAAGTCCTGATTTATTTCCTTTTGTGGTGCCCTCACCTTCAACTGCTTTACATTTACACCAGCCAATAAGTAATTTTTTAATATTATGAAGCCCTTCACATTAAATAGCAGTAAATGGCATTACATTTATAGCTTTCAAAAATGATTTGTAGAGAATACCATCCTTTCTCTGTAGCCGAAGAGAATTTGCCCAAAATATGATCAATCATGTCGAAAAAACGTTGTCAACATTATAATGCCCAGTTTGCAGCATGAGCTATCTGATAAAATCAAAATGACATGACCATCGCAGAGGTAGTCTGCCTTTCGATTGATGCATGGAAGAGTGTAAATAACACTAGTTTCTATGCACTCACTGCACATTTCTTAGTTGAGAAGAGTGAACTAAACGCGTATGTTTTAGAGAGCTCACAATTCAAAGACAGACATTTTGCAGAAAACATCTCAACAGTGCTACAGTCTGTTATCCCATATACAATATCAATTTTAAAATCACTTCCATAATAACAGAAGATGCATCAAATATGAAATTAACTGCCGTGCTTCTGAAACTTCTACAAATCCCTTGCTTCGCACGTTCTTTAAAGCTCACTGCACAACACGCATTTCAGGAGTCCATACAGAAAGCCGTTGACGAGGTTAAATGAGTCGTTATGTTTCTTGAGGAGAGACCATTTGCTTTAAGCAAGCTTGCTGAAATGTAAGAAAATTTTAAGAAAAGACTGACTGAAATTGAACCAAGATATCCCAACCAGATGGAGCTCTACTTACGATCTACTGCAAAGATGTACTTTAAATAAAGATCCCACAATTTCTTGCCTCGCTATTTTGGGTGGAAAATCGATCACCTTAAACATAAATGATACAGACTGGGAGATAATGCAATTGGCTTTAAGGATTTGAAAGTTTTCAATGAAGTAACCAAAGAAGTATCCTCAGAGAGAAGTCTCACTTGTAAAAATATAAATTTGCCAAGATGAATGGAACGGCAACCAAAATCTTTTAACGACAAAAATGAAGAATAACCTCAAGAAATGTAGTTATTAGTTGATTGTTTACTTAAAGCGTTGTCATAGTGGTTTGGGGTTATCTCCAGCAACGAACTCATTAGTCAACCAACGTTACTGGCAAGGATTTTCAGACGACAAACTATTTTAAGACTGCTACATGAAGGATATTGCAGAAATGAAAGCGTTGGTTGTTCAACAAGAAAAAACATAGCCCATTTCTCAATCAGTCACCACTGATCCGCAGTTGTGATATATAGTATTAAATTGGAAGTGAAATGGGGTGAAATGAAAGGAAAGGGAAGGAACTATTGATGCCAACTGCGTCGGAACTTTATTGGAATCAGCGGCCTTGAGTGAAAATGTGTGCTGCACTGAGACTCGAACTCAGGATCCCCTAATTACTAGACAGTTCCGTTAACCACTGCACCATCCGGACACCGTGTATCGCAATTGCACGGACTATCTCAGCACGATCTCCTCAATCTGGGAGAAGTTCAATGAAACTATTAGTCGCCTTCAAGCAACTCACGACCCAAAAAGTGAGGAAGCTGTCGAACTGGACAAATATTTAGTGAAGGGGTATTTGCCTTGAACTGGTGGGGAACAAAGAAATTGCTGCCGCCAGCGCTGTGTCAACTGGTTCTAAAAGTATTGTGCATCACAGCAACATCAGTGGCCTTTGAACGAATATTTTCAAACGCAGGACAAATATGCTCCAAGAAGAGAAAGAGACTTCTATTGACTAAAATGGTCCAAATTTTATTTATAAATGACAATACCGATTAATTTTTACTTTACAGTAACATATATGGTAATATTGACAATAAATGACGACTGCAGGTACACTTCAATTGCAATTGTTATAATTTGTATGTATTTTTCCGATTAAAATATCAAAATATAACAAGAATCAGTCTTCAATCTTAAATTTTATCTTATTCATAAAAAATATTTAGGATTTTCTTGTAATTTTCAAATTTTTTATAACAGGTCAAATTTAAAACTTTTATATCTGAAAACTACTAGTTAAATAACACAAAATTATTACTGCTTTTTATATGTTCTTCCGAAATTTGACAAAATTAGTTAAAAATACAGGTTTAGTGAACTGAATTAAAAAGACAATATGCCTTCCTTTTACTTATTTTTGTGAGTGAATGGTGAATGCAGAACCATGTAAAAGAGCGAATTCATTTCAGTAATTGACCAGTTCTGATCCGATCTCTGAAAAGAACGGTTTTGCCCAACTCTATTGTGCCGATCCCACGCCCCTCCTTAAGCATCCAATGATGCCATTGGCGGACGATGACAGGGCAATTGCTCGGTACCCACGGGCTCCCCAAAGCCTGTGCAAGGTTACAATGCTATACGTCGTGTGTTTCTAATTCACTGATGTATATTACTTACAAATAGAATTGCGCTCTAACTAAACTATTGTTCGGTGGTTTCGATACACTGTAAGTGTCATAGTAAATGGTAGCATTAACGGTGGTGTTGGTAGCATTGGGAGGGAAAGAAAGATGAATTAATTTATGAGAGAGAAACTGGGAGATGACGATTTCTCGTTGTTCTTTTCTTTGCTTATTTTGCATATAATTAGATCCGCGCATCGTTGAGCGTTATTCCAGTGTGTATTCCATATCCTTACAAAATGTAAACTTCGTATCATAAGTAGTAAAAATCAGTTTTCCACGTATTTTCTGCTCTCTTATGTAACCAAAGCAATTACTTTTGATGCAAGCAACTTTACAAGCACAAACACGAAAGTTTGTAATTATTGTCGTTATTTAATACTCAATGGAACGTGCTTCATCATTATCAAAGGCAAGAGTTTCCTATTGTGTTTGAAAACTTTTTTATGAATAATAGAAACATATTTCATAGAAGTTCAATGAAGAATTGAATCAATTTTTGACATGTTTTTATGTTTCTTTCTGTTACCTTTTTGAGGAAATTGTGTTTTCTAGCGCTGTATAACTTTCTTTTTATTTTTACTGCAACATCCCTCTGTTTCACGTTATAAATCAATAATTTTCGAATAAAACATGAGTTCAAAATTTGATAATCTTAATTTTGCTGTAGATACTTTTTATTTTTAAGTAACAGACAGGAGGATAACTATGAAGGGAAAAAATGTTGCCTAGGCTACCCAGCCGTTTATACATCCTCACTCAATTTCTAGACGGTTCAGCGCTTCCGGTTTCCAGGGAATCTACGTAGTAAGGCACTGATCGCATCACAAACAAAGCAATCGAAATAAGTTAACGTCCTGTAGCATTCAACATACTAAACACACAGGTAAAACGGTTGCGATCTTAACTGACCAAAGCTACTAGGAAAACTACCGTACTCTCCGCTTACTTGCGATAGTCTACGGTAGCCTTTGGTTGCTTTACAACTCTAATTATAACTAATAGCTCCTTGAACACATGCTACTGACACACCGGACCACAGTGATGAATGAATAAGTGGATACCTCAACCTTATTTTTCGATGCCGCTATTAACTCGCTGTTAACTCGTTCGGATAAAACATAGCCAGCTGCGCAATCTGAGAAGCGGGTTCGAAGTCTACCTCCCTGCTACTGAGTCCTGTGCAACTCTGGACACAGCAGTTCCATCGAAAGTTAAGCAACCTGTGTTCCTTATTTATTTATGCTGTTTTTTCATCAGCTGCTTTTATAACACACGCGTATTTAGTTGAAACACTTTCTGTTATGGACTACAACAAACTCGTAACTGGCAACAAGGTTTACTCTGTAAGGGATGGAAGCTGCATTAACTACAAACTGCCTTTACATTAATATACACTCTGTCTCTGTACCCAGGTACTTTATCAATTTCCAAAAAGCTTCTGTAGCAATCTGCTTTACATCACTTTCTAGTCCGTCTGAATCTGGAATTAGTATTCGAGAGGTGCGATGCTTTAGTTAGATCTCTATGCTTCTGACTCAGTAATGTTCCAGTTATCTCAAGGCTCCAAGATATTATAATCACTCCTTTCTCTTCCCTCGCCGACAGCTGTGCTGAAGTACTCTTAATTTCTTTCCGTAGTGCTGCTTGGAGAATAGTCATTGAAACGGTCCCTGTGGTTCTGTCCGAAAGAAGACTGTCACTGGAAAGTAAATTGGCTTGTATTGTCCTTTGAAACGTATAAACCTGAGAACAACCCCTTCACGTATAGTTTTTAAAGTTTTAATTATATACCGGCAGTTTTGATGAAACGATTCATCTTAAATTATCTCATCTTGTCAAACACGGTAACTTCACGGGAAGATAATAATTAAAGTTCACCTGCAAAGTTAGTAAGTGGAACTATAACGAAAAGTATTAATCTAACATTGTCTAAGTTATTTCTCAATAGCTTCACTTCATCCGCAAAGTAACATGAACGGCGCACGATAATGATTAAGCATTTTCAAAGTCCTGAGAGTCATCGTCGAATTCAACTCAGTTCCCGGAACTATTTCAATTATAATAAAATCAAAGCATTTCAAGCTATGGACGAAAGTAAATTAAGAATCTGAAAGGAGCTCGAGAAATGTTTCTATATATGTCCGCAATGTGTACAGTACCCAGTCCGAGGTTAGTGAGTCCCAATTTTATTCTGCATTAGGTGCCTTCTCCCAGCGAAGATGTAAAAAGCTCAAAATTCTCAATTCAAACCCCAGTAATATTCTTTCTGGGAAACACATCAGTTTCACGGTTTAGGTATCTTAAGAAAACGTTAAAGGAATAACTGTGCCTGAAGTTTTGCCTAAAAATCTCTAATTTTGCACAGCTTAATCAATAAGTTGGTCCATAATGTACTATGAAATTGATTATCTTTCTTTAATAATCTTGGACATCCTGTTCTAAGAGTTTTGTAAAGCAAGTAAAATAGTATTAGATGTAGAGTATTACTGAATATATCATCATTAATTTCATTGGCTTGAGGATACACGTCGAGAAATATATTTACCACTATAACTAAATTTACACTTACTGTGAGTGTTTCTCTGCTGATTATTAAACAGTGTGTACAGCGAAGATATTTGTATTGCATTACAATTTCTAAATTGTATATATAAACGTGACCAAATGGAAAGAGTCAGTTAAGACTAAAGTAGGAGGCAACTCATATAGAAGTAATTATGGCATTATTCAATTCAAGGCAAAGATCTTCATAGATTTGCACATAGCTGAATATTAATAACAGCACTTAATTAGTGTTAAATGGGATAAATTTAAGATGGGCGCGATATGAAACTGTAAAATAAAATAAATTCACCCACTGCCATGTATCTGGATTTGCCTTCGCAGTCACTAAACGGAAATCCCCAATAGCAGCGGAAATTATTTGTAGAAATTTTATAGCGCTCTAGGAGCTTGGAAAGAAGAAATATGTTCTCAGTATATGGATATCCTACGAGCCATTCGTAACAACTGGCATAGAAATCTGTGACCAATTGGAAGCAGAATTCTCCAATACTGAACCCATATTGCAGGAAGCACGGCAGTATTTTACGGCAGCTATGTAACAGCTTATCGTCTTTTTTTCTTTTTCGAGTCCTAAGGAGGTGTTAGGCAGTACACTAAGGAAAATAGAACGTGCTAGGAAAGATTTCCAATTCAAAGATGTTTATCTTAAATTTTCAAAATAATTTCCGTTATGGGCTTGCTTATTGTATCACAATGTTCTCGAAAACATCTCACCAAACCGACATCCTAAACACCTGTCCCTATGAGGGTTCGCTAATCGCCCTATTCGTGTAGCAACTTCAGCGAAGAAAACCGTCGATCTGTCAGAAAACAAGATAACAAATCTCACTGTATTACACCATATTAAAAAATATCTATAAGGCAAGAGACTTTTAATATGATTTCCAAAACTATGTTGTCACGAAGTTACCAAAAAAATTCGTGAATAGGGAAACGTATATTCAGACAATTAGACTATCCCACATTTGTGACCTGTCACCTAAAAGAACAAGGGGAAAAACGCAACGCAATAACACAAGCAAGTCTACAGTCAAAATCCATAACTAGGCCCTCGTTATCATATTTGCAAAAGGAGCAAACATTCCGCCAACAGCTGCAGAATGCTGGCATCGATAGGAACGATTCCACTTTCGGATTATGTCCGACGTCGGGAGAAGAGATAACAACGCTCTGACTTCAAAGATAGGGTTGTCAACAATGACACCCCCCCCCCCTCCCATGAAAGCCTCTACTAATCGAATGATAACCAGGGAAGGCAAGTGACGGTACGGAAGGATTCTCACTTGAATAGCGTCCTAGAAGTACTGGGCTTAGACAATTCAAGTTATTTCCTGACGCCCATCTAAAAGAGGACAGTACTGGAGTGAAAGACGGATTACTAAGAAACATAATGGTGGAAACAAGATTTTATGCAACAATCGCTGCTGGTGGCGCTATAGAAAACAACTGAGTAATAGAAAGGAAATCAAGAATGCAGGTTTCTGAAAGCATGCGGGAAAGGAGAAATCGTGTTATTGAAACGTCTGACAGAGAAGAAAGCCCTTGTTATTGAGTTTATAATTATTTTTTGAATCTTAGGTGTTTAGATTGGACTATGAATTTTTCTATATTTATTCTACCTTTTGCAATTTTTTCATATGTACACGACATGTAAACATGTTCTACTTTCTGTCTGTCCCCATTTTTTTTCCCCCTATTGCCCCTCCAGCAACTGTTCGTGTTGTGTAATCCGCAGCGAGTCCGCTTGTGAGACAGGGAAGTGAGTTAGCCGGAGTGTGTTTTCCAGGGGGTTTCCCACGCTCGTTCAGTAAATGCTGCGACGGTCCCCAAATTCCGACTCACAGAATATGATACACGAACATTTAAAACAGATAGCCCAGCAGAATTAATTTGTTTCCATCTTCTGTCCTGAACATGGAAACAAATTGATGCTAAGAACGCCACAAGGTCATAATTACAAATGACAATCCTTCCTCAATGAAGCGCGGGCGTATATACTTCGCGCAGATCCAACAACGATTCCGTACTGCGTGACTCAAATTGTATTCTTGGTTCTGCCGGACTCTGCACTATAAAATATAGAAAAAAGTTTTCACGCTTCGCAAGCAGATGGCGCAGACGAATTTTCTCTCTTACGTTGCCTTGATGACTGTGGCTTCTGGAAGGAATCCATCCACAGACTTAAATAACAATATTGTCAAACCGTTAAACAGCGGCCCATATTAAACAAGATAAACTCTAGCGGAAAGAAAAAAAAATTTCCAGCTCCAGCGTCACATAAGCTATCCTTGGTTGCCACAGTAGATGTCCCACTGATCTGACACTATTTCTGGTAAGGGTGTAAGAGGTCCATGACTATGGAATTTATTGCTAGCGCACTCTAGAAGATGTAACTTCGATGGATTGCTCACGCGCTGCCTGCGATATTTAAGCTACAATAGAATCGCAGACCAGAGAGCAGTGTCGACAGCAGCAGTAGTAGTAGTAGTAGTAGTAGCTCGCAGTCGTGCGGTTGGGTCAGGTCGCTCGTAGAGAGCAGTTATCGAGTTGTATAGCTCACAGAGAGCACTAGCGTCCTGGAGTTCGAATAATGCAGTAGAGTAGTGATGTTTTGTAGCTCGAGAAGAGCAGTAGAGTTATGAAGTTACCAAGGCCGGTCGTGGAGAACGATGGCGGTGCCTGAGCGATGTTGTATAAGGTAAAAACAAAAATTATTGTTCTTTGTAGCCGCGCATATGTTAATTGCTACAACTGATTTTTGTACTATTGTTATATCAAAGTCCCATGTAAATGTTTTCAAAATATTTTCAATAATAATCTTTCTTATAAAGACAACTTTTGACAGTCATTCATCTGAATTTAAAGTTTTTGCTGATTTCTCCTATCCATAGTCATGCTGATTATCGTAAAGACAATCAGTTGTTTTTCACACATAACAAAATCTAGTGGCAAGCATTGCGCTGGGCTGTGCCAGAAAAATTTCTTACTGGAGCAGATATATACGCGTTATCCGGCGACATCATTGAGGTAAGAATTTTCAGTTTATTCAGAATCATTTTTCAGGGCCTTGATGCAGCACTGCTGAAGTCCAGCTTTACCAGTTTAGATTCACAGTCAGTTAATTATTGAAAGGTTACATTGCGAGAATTCTTTTGAAATGTTATATATGAGTCACATTTTTATTCGGAGGTTAGATACCTTTTTATTGCGAGGTTACGGCATTTATCTGTTGGGAGGTTACAAGGGTCACCCACACCATTCTTCTCTCACCCATTCTTTCCAGAACTTCTTCATTTCGTACATTATGTGTCAACTTAATTATAGCGTTTTCTTATAACATCGCATGTCACGTGCTTCCAGATTATTCTTCTCCGCATTTCCGATGGTCCACTTTTCTATGTGATACAAAGTTCTCGCTTTCACATTGGGGAGCTTTCTCCTCAGTTCCACATCAGTATCTACCACCGGTAGAGTCCTTTAATCCTTTGCCGGCGGAATTTCCCAATTATAGCAGTGCTCCTTTCACCACAGAAAGGGCAACTATAGGTCTCTTAGTTTTATTACAATGAGCCCTTATAAACTTTTTTGTCATAAAAGGTGCTAACTCACGATTAACCAACTGAAAATCCGCAACTTCACCCATATTCAATATATAATACCTCAGTTCCAAAATTTTGTGACATATTAACCGGTACTTCAACGACACACCTTACCCCAACAGCTGATGAGATGAGTCTTTGAGGTCAGGGGTCATTATCGTTTTAATTGTGATGTTAAATTTGCAACAAAATACGGCAATTATTCCGAAAATTTTCATTTATAGCGTTGGATATACAAATGAGATTTTATCATGTAATAAAATGGAATACCTACAGTCTTCCTTATGATGTCATTTACTATACGTCTACCAGTTTCTGTGCTTCGGTTCACCATCTTCAGACCTCAGCTGACGCTGAGCGGGTTAAGACCATCCGTACACACGATTCATCAGTGACCAACATCTGTAATTGGTTTTCGCAGATTACCTGTAGCAGCGATGATGTCTCTCCAACCATCAACTCAGGTGAAATTAGGCTAATCATCCACATTGATCTAGTACGGTTAAAGTATTTTATTCTTTTATCTACGCAACGTATCAATGAAACACTTCACTAGGCTACAATATTTATGATCAATTTATTTCAGATACGACTTAAAAAAAAAAACTTTCTGAATGTCATGCGCTAAACCTTAGCAGTGGTTACTATTAGAACATGGCAACGAAGTGGAGGAGGAGGAGATTACTGTTTAACGTCCCGTCGACAACGAGGTCATTAGAGACGGAGCACAAGCTCGGATTACGGAAGGATGGGGAAGGAAATCGGCCGTGCCCTTTCTAAGGAACCATCCCGGCATTTGCCTGAAGCGATTTAGGGAAATCACGGAGAACCTAAATCAGGATGGCCGGTCGCGGGATTGAACCGTAATCCTCCCGAATGCGAGTCCAGAACGAAGTGGAATATGAAACCTTATTGAACCATAGAAATTTGCCCATCCATTCGCTTTATGTAATTTGACTTGATCTGTCACTTGTGCGTCACGTTTTGCTGCTCCATTTTCGGGCATGCCACCACAAATTTACCTTGCGAAGACTTTGTCGAAACCTCTGGGGAGAAGATGAACCAAGTTAGGTGCTTTATTCCATTTATTCCTATGGTTGCTACTTTAACTTCTTTCATCCTGTTCCGTGACTGATGGTCGTTGAAAGGTTCAGTAAAAGGAACAAAATTTAAAGTTCCGCTCACTGGCCCTGTCGAGACAATCAGGCCCGACTGACCACCGTGTCATTTTATGCCAAATAGTCATCGGATGCAGTACAGAGGGCCATGTAGTCAGCAAACCGCGCTCCCTGTCGATGACGGATTTCATGAACTTCGAATTGCTACTTGTCGGTACAGTAGCTGTTCAGTTGGCCTTCTGAAGCTCATTGTATTCCGTTCGTGTCCTCCACCAAGGATAAATCTCTGGCAGTACCACGAATCTAAGCCGGGTCGCCGCGCGGGATTAGCCAAGCGGTCTGTGAAGCTGGTCCCGGCGGAGGTTCAAGTCCTCCTTCGGGCATGGTTATGTGTGTTTGTCCTTAGGGTAATTTAGGTTAAGTAGTGTGTCAGCTTAGGGACTGATGACCTTAGCAGTTAAGTCCCACTAGATTTCACACACTTTTTTTTACACGGGTCGCCAACTTGGCAGGCAGCCGCACTGACCGCTGACGTATGGAGATGAATGGAATGATTGCGTGGGTCTTTGAAAAAGTAGTGTAGCAGAAGACAGAGAAGGGAACTGGCCGTAAAAGGCACAGGCCAGAAAACTGGCTCAGAGTTTCAAACCCAACGAACGTCTCCCCCTCCCCTCCCCCCCCCCCCCCCCCCCCCCCCGCCTTCACCATTATTTTCTAGGAACCGCTCTCTAGTCATTGTCGTTTTAGAAACAACAGAGACGGCTATAAATGGCGAGGTCTGAAGGGAGAAAGTGGTTGGTTATTTTAATCGAAGAAAACTCTTCCCCGACCTTTTTTAAACGAAGCGTGGTCGTAGACTGGACGGAGACAGATTCAGACAAGGATGAGAACGTTATAACGGGAACGAGAGATTTTGGTTGGTCATTTTTGAACCCAATGAATCTCTCCCCCCAGTCTTAAGGACAGAAGCGTGTTATCTCTAGAAGTGATGCTTTCGATCACTTCTTGCAGAAACGGTTAAGCTAGGAGACGCGGTCGTCTGAGCATTCCGTCTGAACATTCTTTCTGGCCTTGGGACAAAGATATCACCATGCGTTAGCTTCGTGATGTATCTATTCGATTAAGGTCACTGTTGCTCGGTTTTGATGGGGAGGGGTTTTGTAATGTTATTACGTTTCTTAGTAATTGATGCTTCCCTATCCTGTCATCAGTGTTTTATTGTAGTGAACAGTAATTAATAGAAAGTCGTGTTTTCCATGTGTGTTAGTGAGGAATGGGAGAAATATTTTGCTTTATCATTAACAATTACCTCTTTTCCTTTCCAGATGGAGGCATCTTTGACATTAACTAAAATTATTGCTTGTTGTTTTGATAGTTATTGGAAATGCGTTTGTACTAGTTATCTTTTATTGAAAAATAAAATATTATCATTTTAAGTTATGGAAGCATCTCACCATACACAGGGTGAATCGCCTAAAATTTGCTCCGTGCATATTGCGGAAATTGAGAATGCTATCGATGTGCGGTTTTCACAGAATGGATTGGTCACACGTTGTGAGCCAATCAACATTTTGTAATAATACTTTAGGAAGTGTATTTTCTGTGCAAACATATTCTTCTTTAAATGGAACAATGGCTGTTGATTTGCTGGCCAGTTTGTGTGTGAATGGACGATGGAATGCATAAGAAGCCAACGTGCTGATGGCCTATGGAGAGTATACGAAGAATGCAGTTCGTTCTTGTACGCTGTATCAGACAAGACACCCCAATAGACGTCAATCGTATCGGCATTAATTTATCAAACTCTTCAACCAATTACGTGAAAGTGGTGGTGCAACACCGAGACAACGTAACAGAAGGTAACAAGTGACGACAGAAGTGGGGGAAATTAATGTTCTTGTTGCTGTTGTAGTTGATCCGCACGTTAAAGCACGCCGTCTTCAGGCCACAAGTGGCCCATAGGGACCATCCGACCGCCGTGTCATCCTCAGTTGAGGATGCGGTTAGGAGGGGCGTGTGGTCAGCACACCACTCTCCCGATCGTGATGGTTTTCTGTGACCGGAGCCACTACTATTCGGTCGAGTAGCTCCTCAATTGACATCACGAGTCTGAGTGCACCCCGAAAAATGGCAACAGTGCATGGCGGCCCGGAGGGCCACCCATCCAAGTGCCGACCTCGCCCGACAGCGCTTAACTTCGGTGATCTCACGGGAAGCGGTGTATCCACTGCGGCAAGGCAGTTGCCGATCCGCACGTTAGATCCCACGCAATCGAACAAGGAAGTGGTATGAGTCGGGCAAGTGTCCCAGCCATTCTGCTTCGACATAGGTTCCTTCCCTACCACATCTCTCTCCATTAAGACCTGCATGGAAAACGCGTTAACTTGTGTACACGGGTATTAAGACAGGATACTCCAGGTGTATCATGTATATTGTTTGCATATGATGCACATTTAACGATCATGGCCGTGTACGCTGCCGAAACATGCGCTGCTGGTCTGTTGACAATTCCTGTTGGCTTCGTCAGGTGGAACGTCAGTGTCCATGGAGCGCAAACGTGTTGTGTGGGGTACCGAACGGTCAGCTCATAGGCCTGCTTTTCGTAAACGGAACAGTGAAAGTGCACAAGTATCGCAGCCTCTTAACAGACTATCTTCCACATATGCAATAAGACGTTCCTCTGCAGACTAGGAGGAACCCGTGCTTCCAACATGGTGGCTGTCCAGCCTAGAGTGTACGAAGTACTACAGCACGTCTTCACGAATTGTTTCCAAATCGTTTGATTGGACGCAGGGGACCTGTACCTTGGCCGGCCAGTTCCCCAGATTAGACACCTGTAGACGTTTTTCTGTGGGGAAAGCTGAACTACTCTGTCCACAACGATATACGAACTACACTCGATGATATGCAACGACGTATTACTGCAACATGCTCGGACATCTCCGCTGAAATGTTAGTACGTGTGCAGCAGTCGTTCCATATCAGACTGGATGCTTGTGTTGCCGCAGCCGGTGGTCATTTTGAACATGACATGTGATGGTCTCCTGTCTTGTTACTGGTCAGAATCCACATAACTAAGATATTGCGCAAGTTTCGGGGTGGGAACTTTTCAAAATACAATATCTCGTACACGACTCGCACTAAAATCCTGCAGCAATCACCACTGACATTCTAATTACAGCTCATTTTAATCTTTTAATGTCAATAGGCATTGTTCCATTTAAAAAAGTGTATGTTTGCACAAAAAATACGCTTTCTATGTATTATTACAGTCTGTTGATTGGCTAACAATACGATTACTTGACTATCAATCCATTCTGTGAAAACCACACGTCAAGAGCACTTTCCATTTCCACAGTATTTGCCGTGCGAGTTTTAGGTAATTCACTCTGTATGAGTTCCTGAGCGTTCACGAGACTTTATCCATACTTGAACAGTGAGAAAGAGTACCAGAATGCTTTCAGTGCTGAATCACATCGGAATCCTCCAAGTCACTTTCCAATATCTGTTCGCTAATAAGACATTATTCCGTTGCGCGCTGGTAAATTATTTTTTAATGAGGCTATGATTTATTTGTTTCATCCTAATCGCCAAAGCAACAATAAGGAAACTGACGTGAGGGAGGAAAGCAAAAGCAAAGTGGCAGTAACAGCATAATTTCACTGGGATACAATCGACTAAATTTATAGACATGGAACAATTAGGTAATCTTTACTATGACCCCGTAAATGTAAACAATTAAAATTTATTCTGAAGCATGTGTATTACCATCTTCGAAGCTAGTGCACCGCAATCGAATGTTTGTCGTATTCCTGCATTTGAAGTGCGCAAAATGCGGCCTTCGCGTTTGTGTTTCCACGTTTAAATGATTAATCAGTTACAGGGGTTATCGTCAGCAAGAAGCATGTTATTTATCTTCAATTAGGGCCTTCTTGGCGTGAATTTGCGGCGTTTGAGGGTGCTATCAGGCTTTGCGGAATATTTTCTGAATACCAGATGCATATCACTGCGGTCAATCGAAAGACATAAAAATTTGTACACAGTCATGCTCTGCTGCTATCGTTCTGTCATTTCAGCAAGCGATTTAAATGGTCGATTCCCGTTTTTCCTTGACACTTCTGTAATACGTTCCCCACACTATTTTCACCCACTCCATCGAGTGTAATAAGCAAATGATTACTGAATGGACACAGTTCATAATATTTTCTCATTCTTGGCTTTACTGGTATAGGTCATCATACATAACGTTTTCTCATAACATTTCCCAAACGCTTCGTTAGAACTCGATTGCCTTCTCTAGTCTCGCAAATTCCTCAAGTCAGTGGGAAACTCTTTCCTTCAGTAGCACCTTTTTCTTACTGGTTTCTCTAGTTGTAGACTGTACGAAGAAACTGGAACAACTGTTTTGTTCCTCTCTTTAATTTGAATGGACCAACTTCCTAGAGGGATAGGTCAGATTTTTTCACACGTTCACCCACTTTATTTAACTCACAAAATTAACTTTTAAATATGAAAAATCCCTATCTCATTTAGAACAGTCAGAACATCGAATGACAGATATCCTGAGTAGTAATCGTCGAAGTAACAAACAAGAATCTTACGAATTTGGGCATTGCACTCATACCAAATTCAAAATTTTCTAGAATGATTGAAATAACAATAAACAATTGGATGCAAAACCATGACCTAGATTGCTATGTGGACACTTGTGCATGATCTCGTGGACGACGAGGAAAGGTGCTAGAGTCTAACTACTAAGGAAATAAATTCTCGTTGATTTCTAGCACACTACCAGAAATCTCCGCATTTAACGACTCGCAGCACTGCTACGCTTTATGGAGCGTCGTAAATTGTTGTAAGCCGAGCAGTTTAAGAGTTCCTACAGCCCGTCAGATTTATGGGTCTCCACAAAAGAACGGCGGCGACAGCCGGTACCAACGATCTGCATAAAATGTGTTACCAAAGGTTTTACCCTTTCATTCCAATTTCTTGTAAACACGTCACGTGAGAGTGCGTGACGACGCATTGCCCACAGAGTAGCGCCCAAGACAACCTACAAGGGTTGGGTACCAAGTCATGTGAACAATATGTTATAGTCGCTATTCTTTACTGGACATACATTTGTGTGAATTAGTCAACCGGTATTCGAGATACACCAAAGCATTGCCTCATAGCGACAGTAAGGAGATTAAACAATGATGGGGCAATACAAAAAAAGAGATAGTTGGAAGCTTGTACGAGACTACCCATTGTATATCAAAAACAGAATAAAGTCAAAGGTCATACACACTGAGGTTCTAGCTGCACGTTCTGTGCATTTAATATACGTTACGTGTCAAAGATTAGAATTACACAAGCAATACGATCTGGCTTCGCACGGATAGCGGAAAGACGAGTTGAGAAACTTAAATTTGTAATATTTATAGACCTAGATGCGTAGTGACAGGATCTGTAGAGATTCTCGTCAACCTTCGCTGCTCTCTGGGGTTGCAACAGCTGTTTACTTTACCGCGTTTTGCATCATACACCGCCTTCTCCGTAATTAACCTTTTCGTAGTTCCCATCATTGACACGAATGTCATTCCAAACGCCACTTAAATATGAACAGATAACATATATTACCCGCTCGTCATTACTTTAATTATACACATAAATCTTACGCGTGAATCAGTCTATCAATAAAAACTAAATCTAAACTCCTACAGTAGTTCATGAAGAACAGCATACACAAATAGAAAAAAAGCGGTGGAGGTCTTTATATATATTATGTATATATACTCAAGCATTTGAATGAGCTAACATGTAATACACTTTGGAAAATGAACGTTGTAAAAACGTAGACGAAAAAGTAGACAAATTTAAAAATGGCTCTAAGCACTATGGGACATAACAGCTGAGGTCATCAGTCCCCTAAACTTAAAACTACTTAAACCTAACTAACCTAACGACATAACACATATCCATTCCCGAGGGAGGACTCGTACCTGCGACCGTAGCAGCCGCGTTGTTCCGGACTGAAGGGCCTAAAACAGCTCGCCCAGCGCAGCCAGCGATAAATTTAAAAACTTAAGAGAATATGTAACACGAAGAAACAGAAATAATGAGGAAATAATAGAGAGAGCGAAGAAGACAAGTGTTTCCTGTGATATAATTATGTTGAATTCACCGCTCGTTTTGATCATCTAACGAGGAGACCACGTACCAACTGGATTTTTATAATTTTATATAGTTGTGATACGTGAAGCTCAGAACTCAGATATCAATTTCCTAAAGCAGTTCGACACAACTGTCAAAAATTATCAAGAAAATAGGTTTTGAAGTTTTCCGAGTGTGAAGCGTAAAATGAATAAAGAAGGGGAAAAATCAGTAGCGCTCGAGAAAGGTTCCAGTCTCGTTTCGATCATCATTTTTTCGTTTTTTATTCCCTTCAAGTCGGGCATCCACGTCATTTAAATATAAAATTCATTGTACACATATCCTAATTAACGTATATCTAAGTTTCCTTTTTATGAAAAATGCAAGTCTTATTATTCCAAATTACATTATTGCACATAAAAAACAGTTTTCGTGGCAAATATAAATTTGTAAATTCCGTTCATTTGTAAAAGACTGTTACCAAAAATTGTTTACATTAAAAAAAATTACAAAAATATTTCATATTTATGTACTTCACACTTCATGGGAATGCTAGTAAAGAGACACCATACCCAGCAGTGATTTTTTAATGGATGTAAACTTTACTCTCAAAATTATCAAAGATACTATTGTATTATAATGGGATGTTTCACTTTTTTGGTGATTCTCTTTATTTTCTAATGCTGAAATTTATTTTTACATTAAAATGTCTAGAAACCTGTTAAGATACTGGGCAGAGCGACATTTTTTGCAGTTTATGTTCGGAACAGACAATTCTTAAAGAAACACATTTGATTACGCGTGAGGCTATACTGACCCTATGACTTATCTTAGAATATAGATTAAGGAAAGGCAAACCTACGTTCCTAGAATTTTTAGACTTAGAGAAAACTTTTTATAATGTTGACTGAAAGGTGGCAGTGCTAAAATACAGGGAGCGAAAGGCTATTTACAATTTGTACCGAAACCCGATGGCAGTTATAAGAGTCGAGGGGCATGAAAGGGAAACCGTGGATGGTAAGGGAGTGAGATAGGGCTGCAGCCTATCCCAGATCTTATTCAATCTGTATATTGAGCAAGCAGTAAAGCAAACAAAACAAAAATTCGGAGTAGGAATTAAAATCCATGCAGAAGAAATAAAAACTTTGAGGTTCGCCGATGAGAAATAAGATGAACATCAACAAAAGCAAAACGTGGATAATGCAATGTAGCCGAATTAAATCTGGTGATGCTGAGGGAATTAGATTAGGAAATGAGACGCTAAAGTAGTAAATGTGTTTTCTATTTGAAGAGCAAAATAAGTGATGATGGTCGAAGTAGAGAGGATATAAAATGTAGACTGGCAATGGCAAGGAAAGCGCTTCTGAAGAAGAGAAATTTGTTAACATCGAGTATAGATTTAAGGGTTAGGAAGTCGTTTCTGAAAGTATTTGTTTGGAGTGTAGGCATTTATGGAAGAGAAACATGGACGATAAATATTTTGAACAAGAAGTGAATAGAAGCTACCGAAATGTTGCGCTATAGAAGAATGCTGAATATTAGATGGGTAGATCACATATCATGAAGAGGTATTGAATAGAATTGGGGATAAGAGGAGTTTGTGGCACAGCTTGACTAGAAGAAGGGATCGGTTGGTAGGTCATATTCTGAGGCATCAAGGGCTCACCAATTTAATATTGGAGGGCAGCGTGGAGGGTAAAAATCGTAGAGGGAGGCCAAGAGATGGATACACTACACAGATTCAGAAGGTTGTAGGTTGCAGTAGGTACTGGGAGATGAAGAAGCTTGCACAGGATGGAGTAGCACGGAGAGCTGCTCAAACCAGTTTCTGGACTGAAGACCACAACAACAAGAAATGGTATGCAATATCGCCAAAATCACGAATGGCTGGAGGGTTCTCTCGATAATGCTCCACACATTCTCAATTGGGGAGATATCCGGCGACGTTTCTGGCCAAGGTAGGGTTTGGCAAGCCCAGGATGGCTTGCCATGAAGGGCAACCAAACCGTAAGTAGAATAACGTCGACGGACCGTTGTGCTGTAAGACCGCCGCGAATGACAACCAAAGGTGTCTTACTTTGTAAATAAGTGGCTCCCTACATCATTGCTCCTGGCTGTGGGTCAGTATTGCGGGATAGAGCCAGGTTGGTATCCCACCGCTGTCCGGGGGTGTCCGGAAACGTCTTTGATCTAAAATCTCGTTCACTGGAGTAATATTGCCTTCATTGATGAGTCCCGTTTCGAACTGAGCTGCAACGACCAACCGAGACGTGTCTGGAAACGCTCCAGACATCGATGGGATACCAACCGTTTCCTGAAATTGTATTCATTTGTTTGTCTGAACATGTTCGCCACGTCACATATACCGATTTCCCACCACAATTTCTTCGTGGTCCGTCTTTTTTTTTTTTTTTTTTTTTTTAGTTTATTCGGGCACACTGCAAGCAAACAATGACTGCAATGACTGTATATGATTTGGATATGAGATAGATATTCTTTTATAAACAACTGAAGTGACATTGATGCTACATCTAATGGCACATAAATTTATATTGGCATATGAGGAAGAAAGGGCATTACATTATATGTAAAGTTATGCCATATTGATTTAGACAAAAGCGAATGAAATTTAAGAAATTCGCTAACAGAGAGAGAGAGAGAGAGAGAGAGAGCAGATTTATAAATAGAAACTCTGTTAGAATACACATTCACACATAGGGAACATAGTTTAAATACATAGATAATCTCGCACGATGAAGAGTGATCGTTGTTTTTGCACACGAGAAAGGACGCAAGAAGCTTAAGAACATGAGATACACTTTTAAGTGAAGAAAGATCAGTCTCTTTCACCAATACTCCTCACTTTCGTCTTTTGTGGGATGCGGCAGAGGAGTGAGGGCGTCGGCAGCGACGACGAGGGCGTGTTTGTTGTGGGTGGCCGGCGTTGGTCACGGGTTGCGGAAGGCGTCCAGTGAAATCTCCACGAAGTTCTGGAACGCCTCCCGATGTTTCCAGCACTGTTTTGTCCCCTTATGCTCTGCTCACTAGTCCGTAAGATACTAAGCTTTGTCCGCTTGTCTTTTTGTGATGGCTGCGTGAGCTGTCACAGCTACTATCCACATCATGACTAAGCGCGTTTGTCTTTGGAAAGGCTTCGCATCACGGACTGTGAGTGCCGTAATTTGAATGGTTCATGGATCGCTCCGGTTTATGTGCGCCTAGGGGCCATCCACATAACAGGCGAGCACTTTACCACACAGCTATAGGACTAGTCGGAAAAGAGGATTTTGATCTGTGGTATTAACCCTCGTGCGCCGTACTCATTCTTCTCACATTAGCGGGTCCTCGGCGTACTTCGTACTCCGTACTCTGTCAGTCTGTCTCTTGTCTTTCGTGTCAGTGTAGCCGCAGTTAAGGAATGTCTCATTTGGTAGTATTTTTTTATTATTTGAAGTTGTTTGGTTGACAATCTTTACTACAGAAGGCATGCCTCTAGTAGTATTATGTATGGGGTTCATAATATATGAGGTCTGCTGTCTTTATTAGATAAAAATTTTTTGTTGTGATATCTAAGTTAAATGGGTTCTTTCGTTAATATTCAAGACCTCTTACTTTATTATATAAACTAAAATGTTTTCGAGTACATGGTTGTTGCTCTATCATAAAATTATTACCTTAAAAACATATCCATCGGTTATTTTATTATTTTTATTCATTTTTTATTTATTTATCATCCATTCCATCGTACAAGCGATATTGGACTAGTCATAAACGGAAATAGGTTAACAATGCAGTACAAAACTGAAATGCAGACAAAAATAAAACAGTAAATTTACATTTTGTCAAGCGATAAGTCAGGTTAAATCAATCACTACTAAAGACAGAATTCATACAAAATAAACTGTAGATAATAGGCTAAACTTCTATAAAATTCAACATAATAAATGCAAAATATATAACTTCTCACAGCAGTTAACACACAATTGTACTTCCTCGTCTGTGGTGATGAATTTCCTGGTCTATTACAGCCTGAGATTACATAAAATAACAGTAAATTTAAACTCTGTTTGAAGATGTTGTAAGTTTTAATCATCATCAATAATAATATAGAGACTAAAGTGTTGGAGTTTTGAAGGAATACAAAATACACAAAGAAAATAAAGTCATCTCAAAACATTTAACAAACGGGTCCATTGCATTTATTGTAATGATTCATTAACTTCATTTACTTAATGATAACATTTTCCAACTAAGTATTTCTTAAATCCTAATTTAAATTTTATAATATTCTCTAAATCTTTATAAAGTTTAACCCTAACATAGCTTACATGCTTCTGAGGTGATGTTCTTTTCGTATATTCTACATGCAAACCATTCTTGTTCCTTGTGATATAATTGTGACAGTCTGAATTTGTGTGGAGACTGCTTAGGTTCACTTTGGTTACAAGTACACACCTGAATATGTACAGTGATGGCGAAGTGAGAATTCCTAACTTCTGGGCTTCTGTTTAGCTGTGTGTAATTCTTCGGACAGCCCGTTTTTGTAGGGTAAAAATTTCTTTTAAATTAGATTTTGAACTGGCCCAGGAAGTTATCACATATGAAGCACCAGAATGGAAACATCGAAATTATGCCATTCTGGTGCCCTCAGAAGTGCAAATATTTGAAATAACTCTCAAGACAAATCAGGCTGAGTTGAGCCTGTCTGGAAGGTATCTGACATGGCTTTTCCAACTTAAAACTTCATCTATACGGAGATCAAGTACTTTTGCAAACTGAAGTCTCTCTATTTGACTATCATTCTATTCTAGAATAATGTCCTCATCCTGAACTATTTTTCCAAACTGTAGGTAATTTGTTGTTTGCATTCAGTGAAAGTTTGTTTGCACAGAAACAAGTCTCAATAATTTTCAATATGTTATTTGATGAATATGTAATGAGCTTTTAATGTCACTCAGTATTAGGTTTGTACCATCAGCAAATAATACAAGTTTCTCTCTATCCTCTGTCAAATGCAAGTCATTCACATAAATAAGAAAGAGTAGTGGGCCTTAGGTGCTTCCCTGCAGGACAGATATAGTTACTTCTTTTGTTTCCGAAAGTAGACTTATTTTTTGATTCAAACTAATAGTGATGAGCGCTGTGATCTGAAAGCTGTTCTTGAGATAAGACTGAAACTACATTTTTGCTGTTCCTCTAATGCCTATTGCTTCCAAACTGCCCAGAAGGATTTCATGACAGACAGTATCAAATGCTTTACTCAGATGTAAATTAATTCCAGTTACACTTTGGTGTTTTCCAAATTTTTTAATAATTTATTGAGAGTAGTCTGTGACTGCAGTTTCTGTGCAGTGGTCTGCACGAAAACCATGTTGATTGCAGTTCCAGCATGTATTTTTGTCTAGGTAACTAGTGACTATTAATTTCGATATTTTCTCAAATATTTTGGAGAAAGCAGAAAGCAGTAATATAGGATGGTAGTTTTATATTTTATTTCTGTCTCCATTTTTAAGGAATGATGTTACATTTGAGACCTTTATCCACTAAGGAAACACACCTTCACTAAATGATAGATTTGCAGTGTGAGCTATAGGTTTTGCAATCTGCACTGCAGCCATTATTGTAACAGGTACCCTACTTCATCTACACCTGCTGCCATTTTAGGCTTCAGGCTCCTAATCACCGTAATTAATTATTGTTAATTAGTTGGGGGAAATTTTATGTTACAGTCAAACCTTCGAGCCACTATTATTTTTTGTTTCTTGAAAATTAAATTTAGAATCTGTGGTGTATATAAAAATGGTAATTAATGTAATCTGATATTTTATTTTTCTCTCTGTTGTGGTTTTCACTGTTTTTGAGTGTTATTTCTTCATCTTCACGAATACTACTAGTTTCATTTTCTACAATTTTCCATATGGTTTTCGATTTGTTATCAGATTTCGTGATTAGAATGTCAGTAAATAGCCCCTTTACCTTTGCTATTACCTTCCAATATATCTTTCTATGTATTTTTCATATTCTACAAACCGTGGATCAGGTCATGTTCACATTTCTTCGGTGAATGTTTTTATAGTTGTGCTGGAAATCCTAATACCCTTGGTTATCGAAGTCTTTTGGTTCTTATACTGAGAAGACTTGGACGTCATTAATTTTTTTAGGGAAACAAAATTCAAACTGTGACATGAAAACAGAAGAAAAGTTATCATATGCCTTATTTGTACTTGACTCTGGCAGCACATCTGTAGAGCATTCATTTGCTAAACTGGTTGCAAAATGTGCACAGTTTTCTTCAGAGCAAATTCTTTTATATGTGTGAGGGGTGCTTGTTTTTCTCACAGACATAGATGGAACTGTTAGGACAAGAGCTCTATAACACGAGGTAGCATGCTTAAACTCTTTAAAATATTCAAAAAGTGATCTTTATCTGCGTTATTGCACAGTAGGTTTATATTAAAATCACCACAAAGGAGGACATTCTCTCTGTCCCATAACTGCTGTGGCTGTAAGTCCTTTCATCAGATTAATACAACTCCTAACAATTTTCTTCAGCAAAATCCTCCTCCAATATGCACTACCCTAAAAGTTCTCCCAGTTTGCTGCATGTTCAACACTCGACTACCCTGCACTCTGCAACTGATCCAAAGATTCACAACTTCACAGATACTAATATCACTGTCGTAAGTCGGCTATTCTACAGATGTCACACACGACAGCTTCACTCTCGTAACCTGAAATTTCCACTCATTCTGAAACTATCCGCAAATGAAAATCTTGTCCACCTGCATACGTCCACCTTTCATAATCCCCCATTTTATAAAATCGTAGTACGTTTTTTTTGTTGCCTTATACAAGATTCATTCAAATGAAAGCCGGTCAGTGCGTCCACCTTTGCCTTACACATTTTGTGGCCACATGTAACTACGAGTATGGTGAAATAGCGCCAGTGTTGTTTCACGCCAAAGAGAAGGTGGTCACCCAAGTTATCGTCCACTATCGAAAATGTAGGCGAGTAATCAGGAACAAAGAGGAATGATTCGATATTTGGAGGCGGAGGGAGTTGGAGACCATGAGACGTATCGACAGTTGAAGGCTGTGTAGAGTGAGTACAGTCTAGTCGTTCAAGTGTTGTGGAATGTTGCAAACGATTCCTTGAGGGGCGCGAGTCACTGGAAGACGATGCTCGTCCTTTGCTGGTAGGAAGACCATCTCTGACATGAGCGGGAAACGGTGGAACATCCAGCGTACAGTCACCACCTTTCATCCTTTGACTTTCATGTGTTTGGACCTCTAAAGCAAACAAGCTATTCGCGGACATCGATTCGCAACAGATGGCGAAGTGTGTGACTGGGTCCAGGCCTGGATCCGACAGCAGCCCAGCAGCTTCTTCAAGTATGGAATCGCCTGGCTAGTATCACAATGGGATAAATGGGCCACAGTTTTGATGACTATTTTTGAGTGTGTTCTGTGTATAACTACATTTTTGAGTTAACGAAATCGTTACCGTTACTTTACACTAGTGACTGGGTTTCATTTGAGTGCCCCTTATAACGTGAAAACTAAGAAAATTTGACAATATAAATAAATATACAAAATTTTACAAAACATATAAATTGAGAACATGCACATAAAGAAATAGAACTTGTGGTTTTTCGTTAAAAGCCTGTTCACGGGGTATTGTCGAGTTCTGACTAGAAACACAAATGAAACACTTAATAGTCACACAAAATATCATTGCAGAATGGAAGTGACTGCAGTCTATATAAATTCCTATCACAACTAACATCCACCAGTCCATGATTTGCCTCAATTACTATGCATCACTATACTTGTAAATGAAGCTGACATTTCAGTCTCTAGAAGTCCACTCCTGAAGTAACATCACGAGTATTGCAGTAGAATGACGAATGATGGCTGGCGATCATCCAAATGACCAGTAATAACTCATCTGAAAGTGTAACGTCAAATCGTGCTGTGGAACATTAAGCAATAGCCTTACTCTGACCAAGCGTCCAGCACAGAAAATGGTCTCTTGCCAACCATGACCCATGTTGTTAGCAGTAGTGAAGTTCTAGGTTCTGGAATGATACAAAAAGTCCTTCACTAATCAGCATAATACCATTCATAACAAATGAACATCTTGTGCAAAATAAATTTTTACACTCATTGAAAATTGTCTCTTGCAATAAAGACTGAGATGTTTGACTCACAAGTAAACTATCTCTTGACTGCTAGCGTCACATATTGGAGATATGCACAGAAAATCACAGTGAATATAACAACAGGCAAACAGAAAGCTATACCTAATCTGAGAAAAGTGTGCTCTAATTGTTTTATCCCTATCACTTGCAAAAATATTACAGATTATGAAAATGATGTACAATCTTTCTACATGACCTAGAACTATATCCTAAAAAAGAATTATATCAACATCCATAAGAGAAATTATATAAGACATGATACACTTATACAATATATAGATAACTATGAAAATTCAAACATTCAGAATAAACTGTTCATAATAAACCCAAAATATAAGACATATGCAACAAGCAAAGAAAACACATAAGAAACAAATCAAAGAACTAAAAAATAAGAATCATAGTAGTGTAATAAGAACAAATTTATGTATATTCAGAAGAAATCTAAAACATATTAGAAATTGGTATCTTCACATTTAAACTATAACTAGGAAAAAATATAACCTATCACGAGAAACATATATTCTTTGGTACCAAAATGATCAAAATTTCAGATATCTGCCTTGGACTCATGATCGTCTGTTTAGGGAAGGAAAATGGGAGCTGTCTTAGACTCATGTGTCAACAAGTCATGTTCATCCAAAATTGTCAAACATACCCCTACCTGCATCAAATATGCACCTACACTTCAAAAACTCCTCAAATTATATTCCAGCCTTCAACTTCTTCAGCCCCTCAGGAATTACTTCCAGAATCTCATATTCATCACTTACAGTTTCCTAAAATTTCATCTTCCAACCCAATATACCTCACAGATTGCTCAAACTTAATTTTCTAACTTCAGGTTATCCACATTATTAAAACCATCAACTCAAAACATTTTATTCTGAATTGTGCATTTCTCAAATCATCACCTCAAATAAAACCATAATCTTTTATCAAACCTTATATCTCACATCACTTCAAATCGTTTCCTTAACTCTCATTTTTACAACCATGGTAACTAACATCTTAACATATACCTGTGGTAAACTATTGCTAACTCATGAGTTTCTACCTTACACCTATTACTTGAAGTATGGAGATCTGGCTAAAATTAAAGTAGCACATCACACTCATTCACACAACATGTAAAAAAGCAAAGCATCCCCTACAAGTAAAAGAAGCGCCAAGCAAACTGTACAACACGACATTTTAAGGAAAATTCACCATCAATGTAATTGCATGCAAGAAAACCTTGTAAGCACAAAACCATAGAAAAGTAAGCTGTCATAGTGCATGCAACAGTGTATCATTCCCTAGGGAAAATTAGTCTAAACAGTGCAAAATATATTGCATACCTACATAAATCAGTCTGCCTTTCAAGTGAAGAAAGATGATATAGAAATATAAAATAAGAATAAATGTGTGATTGTCTACATTAGATTACTTATATTTGTACACTAAGATACTGCTTATATTAACTATGTGTTATATTGTAAGTTAAAAGTGTTTTCTCAAAAAAACTGTTAGTAATTATTAGAATTTTGCTCCTTTTTCTTTGTGACAGATTTCCTTTCTCATTTCTCACACTTTTTGAGTAAGTCGCTCTCAGTGATCTATTAGAATGTAAACTTTTTCAGTAAAATTTATCATTGTGTACTTTCAAGAGGTCTGGTGAACAGAAAAGGATAAATATTAGAACAAAGTACCAACAGAAAACTTAAAGAAATACTCTTGTCATGCATACAAAACATCATTCACAGGTAATGTGCTACAGATGGTCAGTAAAAAAAACAAAGTGACTTACTGTATTCCATCCAACATTTTACTAACTCATATATCATCTCTTTCAGGTGTTCAAGCAAAGATTCTCATATACAGTGTGTAAATCATCCCATATCACTCAATCATATCTAGCATTTCATATGACATCAACACTTAGTCACTTCTTAGCCCACAGCCTACTAAATATACTGTTCTCCCAACAACATGTGTCACAGAAAACAGTCCCTAACCAAATCTAGTTATCATTACCTCAGATATCGTCGACGTATATCATCATACCACTCATCATAAATTACATCATCATCATCAAAATATAGCACAATGTTTATTGCTGTTATGTTACATAATACACTAAATTGTATACAACAATCTCAATATACTTGTCTATGCCATACAAACTTTGCAGAAAACAAAATTTCTTTGCATGCTTAATGAGTTACATAAAATTTCATACATATCACAGTCTACGCTAACAGGTATTGCCAACATAGTATTTACTGAAAAAATCGCCTTGTGTGTGATGTTGTTGTTGTGGTCTTCAGTCCTGAGACTGGTTTGATGCAGCTCTCCATGCTACTCTATCCTGTACAAGCTTCTTCATCTCCCAGTACCTACTGCAACCTACATCCTTCTGAATCTGCTTCGAGTATTCATCTCTTGGTCTCCCTCTACGATTTTTACACTCCACACTGTCCTCCAACACTAAATTGGTGATCCCCTGATGCCTCAAAACATGTCCTACCAACCGATCCCTTCTTCTTGTCAAATTGTGCCACAAACTCCTGTTCTCCTCAATTCTATTCAATAACTCCTCATTAGTTACATGATCTACCCATCTAATCTCGAGCATTCTTCTGTAAAACCAGGTCTCAAAATAACAGTCTTGTCCAAACTATTTATCGTCCACGTTTCACTTCTATACATGGCTACACTCTATACAAATACTTTCAGAAACGACTTCCTGACGCTTAAATCTATATTCGACGTTAACAAATTTCTCTTCTTCAGAAACTCTTTCCTTGCCATTGCCAGACTACATTTTATATCCTCCTACTTCGACCATCATCAATTATTTTGCTCCCCAAATAGAAAAGCTCCTTTACTACTTTAAGTGTCTCATTTCCTGATCTAACTCCCTCAGCATCACCTGACTTAATTCCACTATATTCCATTATCCACGTTTTGCTTTTGTTGATGTTCATCTTATATCCTCCTTTCAAAACACTGTCCATTCCGTTCAACTGCACTTCCAAGCCCTATGCTGTCTCTGACAGAATTACAATGTCATCGGCAAACCTCAAAGCTTTTATTTCTTCTCCACGAATTTTAATTCCTACTCCGAATTTTTCTTTTGTTTCCTTTACTGCTTGCTCAATATACAGATTGAATAACATCGGGGAGAGGCTACAACCCTGTCTCACTCCCTTCCCAACCACAGCTTCCCTTCCATGCCCCTACGCTCTTAAAACTACCATCTGGTTTCTCTACAAATTGTAAATAGCCTTTCGCTCCCTGTATTTTACCCCTGCCACATTCAGATTTTGAAAGAGAGTGTTCCAGTCAACATTGTCAAAAGCTTTCTCTAAGTCTACAAATGCTAGGAACTTATGTTTGCCTTTCTTAATCTTTCTTCTAAGATAAGTCGTAAGGTTAGTATTGCCTCACGTGTTCCTACATTTCTACGGAATCCAAACTGATTATCCCCGAGGTCGACTTCTACCAGTTTTTCCCTTCGTCTGTAAAGAATTGGCATTAGTATTTTGCAGCTGTGACTTACTAAACTCATAGTTCTGTAATTTTCATATCTGTCAACACCTGCTTTCTTTGGAATTGGATTTATTATATTCTTCTTGAAATCTGACGGTATTTCGCCTGTCTCATACATCTTACACACCAGATTGTAGAGTTTTGTCAGGACTGGCTCTCCCAAGGCTGTCAGTAGTTCTAATGGAATGTTGTCTACTCCTGGGGCCTTGTCTCGACTTAGGTCTTTCAGTGCCCTGTCGAACTCTTCACGCAATATCATTTCTCCCATTTCATCTTCATCTACATCCTCTTCCATTCCCATAATATAGTCATCAAGTACATCGCCCTTCTACAGACCTTCTATATACTCCCTCCACCTTTCTGTTTTCCCTTCTTTGCTTAGAACTGGGTTTCCATCTGAGCTCTTGATATTAATACAAGTGGTTCTCTTTCCCCAAATGTCTCTTTAATTTTCCTGTAGGCAGTATCTACCTTACCTCTAGTGAGATAAGCCTCTACATCCTTACATTTGTCCTCTAGCCTTCCCTGCTTAGCCATTTTGCACTTCCTGTCGATCTCATTTTTGAGACGTTTGTATTCCTTTTTGCCTGCTTCATTTACTGCATTTTTGTAATTTCTTCTTTCATCAATTAAATTCAATATTTCTTCTGTTATCCAAGGATTTCTACTATCCCT
This sequence comes from Schistocerca americana, assembly GCF_021461395.2. NCBI lineage: Eukaryota > Metazoa > Arthropoda > Insecta > Orthoptera > Acrididae > Schistocerca > Schistocerca americana. The sequence goes on from NC_060125.1 coordinate 404,103,544, forward strand.
CGTCTTTTTACCTACTTGATCCTCTGCTGCCTTCACTACTTCATCCCTCAAAGCTACCCATTCTTCTTCTACTGTATTTCTTTCCCCCATTCCTGCCATTTTTTCCCTTAGGCTCTCCCTGAAACTCTGTACAACCTCTGGTTTAGTCAGTTTATCCAGGTCCCATCTCCTTAAATTCCCACCTTTTTCCAGTTTCTTCAGATTTAATCTATAGTTCATAACTAATAGATAGTGGTCAGAGTCCACATCTGCCCCTAGAAGTATTTTACAATTTAAAACCTGGTTCCTAAATCTCTGTCTTACCATTATATAATCTATCTGATGCCTTCTAGTATCTTCAGGCTTCTTCCATGTGTACAACCTTCTTTTATGATTCTTGAACCAAGTGTTAGCTATGAGAAGTTATGCTTTGTGCAAAAATCTACCAGGCGGCTTCCTCTTTCATTTCTTAGTCCCAATCCATATTCACCTATTATATTTCCTTCTCTCCCTTTTCCTACTATCGAATTCCAGTCCCCCATGACTATTAAATTTTCGTCTCCCTTCACTACCTGAATGATTTCTTTTATATCATCATACATTTCATCAATTTCTTCGTCATCTGGAGAGCTTGCTGGCATATAAACTTGTACTACTGTAGTAGGCGCTGGCTTCGTATCTATCTTGGCCACAATAATGCGTTCACTATGCTGTTTGTAGTAGCTTACCAGCATTCCAATTTTTTTATTCGTTATTAAACCTACTCCTGCATTACCCCTATTTAGTTTTGTATTTATAACCCTGTATTCACCTGATCAAAAGTCTTGTTCCTCCTGCCACCGAACTCCACTAATTCCCACTATATCTAACCTATCCATTTCCCTTTTTAAATTTTCTAACCTACCTGCCCGATTAACGGATCTGATATGTCACGCTCCGATCCGTAGAACGCCAGTTTTCTTTCTCCTGATAACGATGTCCTCTTGAGTAGTCCCCGCCCGGAGATCCGAATGGGGGACTATGTTACCTCCGGAAAATTTTATCCAAGAGGACGCCATCCTTATTTATTCATACAGTAAAGCTGCATGCCCTCGGAAAAAATTACGTCTGTAGTTTCCCCTTGCTTTCAGCCGTTCGCAGTACCAGCACATCAAGGCCGTTTTGGTTAGTGTTACAAGGCCAGATCAGTCAATCATCCAGACTGTTGCCCCTGCAACTATTGAAAAGGCTGCTGCCCCTCTTCAGGAACCACACGTTTGTCTGGTCTCTCAACAGATACCCCTCCATTGTGGTTGCACCTACGGTACGGCCATCTGTATCGCTAAGGCATGCAATCCTCCCCACCTCATGGGAGGATATGTGATATGTGATGCATTTCTTCGGATTTCTGTGAATTTAGTGTTTCAACTTCGATAGCATTCTTGTGCACTGTTCTTTTAATTCTGTAGTGTCTGTTGTAGACAACGAAGAATTTATGACTAACAGACTTATCTTTATTTGATATCTGATGAGATCTGACCAAAAATTTTTGTCCTACGTGGACTTTCCTGACTTGTGCCTTCATATTACGAGATTTCCTTGCGTTTTTACCTGTATTTGCAATATTTTTTAAGGTTAGTTGTATTATATCTTTGTGCCGTAGTTTTCTGGTGTGAGGAAACTGTACGAATTCTTTGGTTTTGTAGGCTCACTGTTGGTTTTTTAACACTAAGACTGGTGGTAAAGAAGTTCAGTTGTGAGGAAGTTCATTTCAGATACCTTGAAATAAAGTGATATATCTGTCCTAGTTTCTATGTCGACGGTGACAACAGAGTCTGCACGACTGTTAATCTCTTTCATTATATGTTATGATGGGACTGAATGTGGAGATTATACTGAAATACATCTCAATTGGATCTTGTATTTAATTATGTAATCAAACGATGGCTCGAAACGTAGGGCCGTTATCTAATATGACCTTGTCAACATGTCCTACGCGGTGTAAAAGTGCTTAATGAAAGCTTTGGACACTGTTTTAGACATAGCCTTAAGGAAAGGGGTGAGTGATGCAAATATAGATTTCAACTCTAGTGCGATGAAAAGATAATAAAAGCTATTTCTGAATCTAAATAGTGGTCCTAGTAAATTTATGGCTGCTAATTCTTTTATCTTCGATTGTATGATTCGAAATAGTGAGGCACTATGTGAGATGGTGGCAGATTTGGCTTGTTGACAGAGTTTACACTTTGCAAGTACTTTTCGTATTCTTTACTCCGTGTTGTTAAAATAGCACGTGGTCCATAATGTGTGGTAACACCTCCGTGGTCCGAAATGCACGTAGCTTAAGTGTGTTTACTATATTAACTTATTGACGTAGTCCTCTGGAATACACGCCACCCAAAGTTTTCCAAAGGTGCCATACTTTCAGGTGGAACAATTTGGACTAAAAAATTTACTCTCGTAGTACCAAAATGTGGTTTTCCTAAGTTTAATGTCAAACGTGCACATTCAAAAATGTCCAATAAATTTTTTAACATTTTATTTTGTGTTGACCATGTTAGCTCTGCTATCAAAATATCAACGACGTAGGTGGGGATGTGTCTCCTTAGATGGCCAGAAAGAATAGTGTTTAGTCCGCGAATAAACACTGCTCGTGAAATGTTTAAACCAAAAGGCAATTTACAGAACTGGTAACTTGTCCCAAAGCATGAAAATGCTGTATACGTCATGCAGTCAAGATGCAACTTTACTTACCTAAAACTGGAGTGTAAATCTACAGATGACAATACTTGTATGCCATAGAAATTTTGTAACAATTCCTCAAGTGTCTGAGTTCTGTCTGTCTCCCGAAGAATGACAGTACTGATCTGATGAACCTAATTGAACCACCTCTTTTTTAAACGACTTGCAATGGATTGTTGTAGAAGCTGACAGCAGGCTCAAAACACCGTTTTCTAACATCGACTGTATTGAGGCCTTCATCCTTTTCCCTGTATCGAGCAGGTATTATATAAAGTTTTACAAAGAATTCTTTCTGCTCTCTAACCTGAAACTGGTATTGAAATCCCTTCATGGTGCTGGGTGTTTGTGTAAACACCACCACATTTTCTTGTAAAATTTCGCCAAGCTATTTCCTGTCATGTTCATCACTGCTTTCTAGATCTTTCGCTGGATTAGTTAAATTTAAATTGATTGCCTGATCGTAATTGTCGTCGTTTGTACACTGATAAGCTGTATTATTGTCAAACGAATCAGGCGAGCACTGCAAAGAATCATTAAAAGCGAAACACAGGCGACTGAGCTCTTCTTCTTGTAAATTTACCCAATCTTCAAATTTTAAAACATGTTGATCCAGAATAGTTAAATTAATTTATGCAGTATTAAGTTCATTACTGCTTTTTACTGATCAAAGAAATTGACACTATTTATTAAAGAAACTGACACCTAAAATTATTTGAGGTGAGAGCAACAGCGCAATGAGAAAGTTCATAGCAATACTATGTCTCTGACAAGTGAATTCCAGAAAGGTCTCATGTTTAACGTCAACAGCTTTTCTCGAAATGGCACCGTGTATTTTAATTTTTCAAAGAGGTAGTGTCGGGAAAAGTATTGTTTTTGGACATTTATTATATGCTGACTCGCTGATAACTAATATTGCTCTATGCGAGTCCAAAACTGCGGTAAAATTATTATTAACTACGCAAATGTCGATTATAGGGTGTACAATTTGTTTTGGTCCAACTTCGTTTTCCTGGAGCAGAATGTCCCTTATATCTTCGAATTGTATAAAGTTACTAGTTACGGCAGCAGAATCATCTGTTCCCTGTCTTTTCCTTCTGCTGCCGGAACTGAAGTCGTTGTTTATTCTTTTTACCCTGTTGTTGACTGCATTTGGTGTCAGTGATCTAACTTCGATTATATATACCTGCCGTTGTGGTGACGATCTATCGGAAGCCTACCACGTAGACTTGTTTTGCTGACTATTAATTTGATATTTGTTGTTGCCTGAATTTCTGTCGTTATGTCAAGCGTTGTTTTTACCAGACTGATTGTATTGCAGATAACATGAATATTCGTGATTATTATTCTGCTTATTATATTTATGACTGTTTCCAAAGCGATGTTTACCTCCGGAAGAAGAATTCGAATTGTGGCTTCTGAAATTGCGTCTGTCTTTGTAATTATTTTGGGCTGGACTTGCGTGGCGTAAGGATTGTGTCTATGATCGCGTCTGTTATTCTTTTTACCATTAAATTTATTAAATGATCTACCGTTAATGCTACTGTCAGGTCGTGAATATGAGCAATTGTAATCATCAAACTTGTGATCAGCTGATTTTCTGTTAGAGCATGATCACTGTCTAATTCCAACTCTTGCAAAAGGCTCAAAAGTTCTTCTAAATCGTCCTTACATATGCTTGCCAAGACTGTTTGAGGTACATGGGTACGTAATTTGGTGAGGCAAATTCTAATTAACTCAGGAGTGGTGAGCGGATGATACAGGTGTTGGTTCCGCCGTATCACGTCCTCGAAATACTGTACTGGATTTGAAAATTCCAATTGTTCAGAGTTGTTCAGTGTGATTACACTGTGTTAAATTCCATCATGCTTTGATGTAGACCAGTGCGCATTTAAAAATGCCTGATAAAATTCTTCTGATTGACAGTGTCTTATAGTCGATCGCATTCTGACTGCTGGTTCATTTTCTAAGTATCCGTACCTGAATTCTAGCTTGAGTTCAAGGAGCCAATTTGGTTGTAAGGCATAGATAAATTGATCATGCCAGGACCTAGAATGAAATTCGATAGCGAAATTTCGGTAAACTTTGTACTTTCTTACAGTGAGGAATTGTTTACAATCAAATGTGTCTTTGCACTTTGGCGCAGTGTTTCCACGGTTGAGCCAAGCGCCTTGTTCGCGGCCATGTCTTAACATGTGAAACTGTTCACGTTCGTAATCTCGCAAATTCCATTAAGTTCCTATTATCGTCTAGGTTTTCTTAATGTGGACTTGTGTTACTTGGTATAAACTCTTGTCTACGGTTATTATTGCTCAAGTTTTCTACAATACGCGAAATGTGTGACTGTACGGTTGCAGTGTCAGTCTTTTGTTGCTTATTGATTTTTAACTTTTTTCCCTTGAAATGTTTCAAACAATAGTATTCGGCAGTGTCTGCGAAGTGCACAGGCACTGTGTCTTTGGAATCTTAGTCATTGTTGGCAGAAACATTTGTCATTTTTTTGCATAGTTCATCCATTTCCTTGGGAGTGTTACTATTTTTTCTGTCTGTACTTCAGATCTTAAAGTGTAATGTTTGGAATTTTCTGGTAATATCTGTGAAATCATCTTGTAGAAATGCCACCTGCTCTTATACCTCGCCAACTATTTCTTTGGGGACGAACACGGTACTATTCGCCATTATTTCTCCGCCGTCGATTTTTGCGTGTTTTTAATTTGCTCAATGTCGGTTTCTGAAACTTATAATCCTTTAGTAATACCTTCGAACTTTGATTGAAAATATTTCTTTATTTCTTCCTTGAGTTTGCCTGATAATCTTTGTATCTTTTCTGGTGTCTGTTTTAACTACTCATTAGTTTGTTCTTGTGACTGTTTGATCTAATTGGTTGTTCGTTCTTGTCGCAGTTGCGACTTTTTAAGATGTTCAAATAGCCTTTCAGACATTAATATTACATTTTGATCTGATTTCGTATTGTTCGATATAGAAGTAGTGACAGAATCTGACCTATCGAAAACAAACGATGCAAAACCTGATTGTGTTATTCAGCTGCATATCCGTATCTGTGTTATTCACTGTTTGCTGTCCGGATTGCATACTATAAATTAGTGACTTATCACTATCGCTCGATTCGGAATTTTGTCCTATTTCAGGTGTAGGCACGTTTCCCTATACTTGCATAATTAGATTACGTTACGTGTCGGTTACAGTATTGATACTAAACGGTAACATACTTTCGCTTTGTTGCGTCAGGTTCTGTTGCTATTCGTCACTGCACTAAACTCTCCAGTATTCACTGTTGTAACAAAGTGAGATTGACAACCGTTACCAAAAATGCTAAAATTGTAACACGGTTCATCGCTCAGTAACTGAAAATATGACATAACCGTTGCCCAACACCAATATCCAATAGTCACATTTTTAAGCGTAATGAAACATACTGAAATTTGTCACACCTAATGAATATTCATCATACGCCAAGTATGTGAAAACTTGGAAATTTCGCAAGAAACATTTACACAAAACATAGCCATAAGGAAAGAAAAATGTAATTATTAGTACATAAAGTTTGCACTGTGCTGTGTGTTGTAGCAAAAGAAAAAAGATATCTGACAGCTTCTCAGAAGTGCTAGTAGACAATCCGAAGCAGAGGTAGACAAGTGACAGTTATTTGCTCTGACTCGATCGTTCGTTCGTTCATGACCATAAAAATGTTTTCCTGCTTTTTACTCAAAATTGAATGTACTGTCTTATGTTATAAAAAAAGTTGGACCTAAACTACTGTTCCGAACAGTGTGTCTCAGTACACACATTTCATAAAGACAAAACTAAATGGCATTCACTGTGCAGGAAATTAAATAAAAACTGTTACTCAAAATCCACTACCAAAATCAAAATTTTCAGTGCGCAAAAGAATTGAAACACTGAAATTACCTAGGAACACTATGAAACCCACACTGTTCACTGAAGCATTGCAAATCTGAATTACAAAGAAAATGTTTTGAATTTGCACAATGGAAACTTGAGATGAGAAACAAAAGAACCAACAAAATATGAAAAGAAGCTCAAATTAAAAATTACAGGATAATCAGCAGCAACAGCACAGCACGAAAGAATCGGCCCAGATAATCTGTGTTAAAGTAAAACTAAAATACTGGAAGAAAAATTGGGATTATTTTCTCATACTAAAAAAAATGTGTTACTTGAAATGAAAATACTAATCCTTTCATTATAGTGAGAATGCTGTATTATTTCATGAGAAAATAAAACTCTCAGAAAACCAAAACCTTTACTTTCGTTACAAAAGTCTTACAAGGCAATGCTTTCACAATTATACAAACTGAAATGAATTAAACTGAGATGACCTAATCTGAGGTGGGGAGGTGGACTGTTCTGTTGCAAGAATCGCTAACAATGTCAGTACGCGCCAGCAAAAATTATTATCTTAAATACATTTCCATAATGCAAATCCATTCTCTCTGTTCCATAAATACTGCGTCTGTAAGTCCTTCCATCAGATTAATAACCCCAAACAATTTTCTTCAGCAAAATCGTCCCCCAATATATACTAAGCTTAAAGCTCTGCCAGCTTACTCCACATCCAACAGTCGATTACTCTCCGTTCTACAACTGAGCGAAAGATACACTAGTTCAGAGACACTAATGTCACTGCCGGAGGTCGACTATTCCGTACATATCACACGCGACATGAAAATTCCACTCATTCTGGAACTATCCCCAAGTAAACGTTCAGTCCTTCTACATATATTCACCTTTCAAGTTGCATTGAGAAGTATCTTTTTTTATATCTTGTTGGTGTCTAGTTTCGGAGACCTGTGTCGTTTTTCAAACCATCCGTAAGTGTGACAAATACAGGCGGTAGCCCATGTACAAAAACTATCCCAGCCCCAGCGTACAAAACGATTCCATCTACTGCTGGAAAGGACTAACCCATAAACAAGGTTCATGGTCGTAAGGTTGGTTTATTACGAATTTATGACCAGCTTTTGTATCTAAATTCCCCCTACAATCTTCGATAACCTGTAGAGGGGATTGAGTACATAAATTCTGAAAATGAACCGATGTACGGAAACGTACCGTGTCCGTTCTACGACAGTTTCAGTTCATATGTTTAACTCATCAACTTCCCCTTGACCAATTCAATTAGGCGTGACGCAATTACCAACTACTAGGTAAAAATTCGAAAGTAAACATAACGGAACATCCACTTATCGCTTAATCTTATTTGTCTGTATTAACACTTAAACATTGCGGTTTACATTACTCCCACAAAAAACGCAGCATACTGTACGTACAGAATAATACTGATGCATTACAACAGTGGTTCGATGTGGCGATCACCAACGTTGTTACAGACAATGTACCTGCGAAGCATACTTTGGTACATGCTCTCCATCTCATCTGATGTCTCTTCCCTTTCTAATGCAGCAGCCAGAACTCGTGTTAACCGATCTCCCTCTGTCGCTACAGGAGTCTCGTAAATTAAAGTTTGCATATAACGCCACAAGAAGTAGCTCATATGATTAAATCCGGCGATCGCGGAGGCCACGCGATTGGACCACCTGGCCTCTTCATTTTTCACCATATCGTCTGCTGAGATGTCTCCGTACTGCACGTAAGAAGTGAGGTGGTGCACCGTCATGCTGGGACCACATTTCCTGATGGACATTCTGTGGCACAGCTTCCAATAACGGGTCAGTACGTTTTGTGGGAATCTCCAGTATGTAGGGTCAGTTAGTTTGAGTGGAAAGAGGTATGGCCCCATCACATAAACGTCAAGAATACAATTCCCATATATTAATACCTAATCGGTGATGAAAACCCTGAATATGTGTGGCAAGAGGGCTTTCGTCTGCCCAGACTGACTGTTTCGCGAATTCAGAATACAGTCCCTAGTGAACTCAACATTCATCTGTGGTCAGAATTCGACGTGGAAAAAGGGGTGTGTCGATGCAATGGTGCAGGAACCACATGCAGCAGGCAACAATTTGTGGATAATCAGCTGGGCCCATAGTGTGTAAACTTTGTAACTGGTACGGATGTAATTGTTGCTCACGAAGAATGCCGCAGACAATACTGTAAAATGGAAATGCCGTGTGGCTAGGGCCTCCCGTCGGGTAGATCGGTCGCCTGGTGCAAGTCTTTCGAGTTGACGCCACTTCGGCGACTTGCGTGTCGGTGGGGATGAAATGATGATGATAAGGATAGCACAACACCCAGCCCTGAACGGAGAAAATCTCTGACCCAGCCGGGAATCGAACCGGGCCGTTAGGCATGATACAATACTGTGACTAAAATCCACTGCATGCGCAATTGTTCGTGTACTCGATGACGGGTTCTCTTGACCACGATCCAGTACATTTTCTTCAAATTCGGGCGTGCGGTGTTATTACGGAGTACCACATTCCTACCTTCTCAAGGTGAAAGTACCTGTTTCTCGGATTCTCTGTGTAATTTGGCCAAAGTGCTTGTGCGATGACGAGATACGTTGCGGAAAACTTCCGTGATACAGCCTCCCTTACCTCGAAACTCACTCACCAGACACAAGGAGCATATCTGTGTATTCCGAAGACGTGCACGAAAATAGGGTTGTATTGGAAACGCACAGGCATTAAATAGGTCTCGCAACAATGCAAACACTAAGTGACATCAGGTGACCGTCTTACGTAGTACACGTCATCAGGTCTATCGTATTGGATACCAGGACAAACAGCTCTGAGACTTTTCTCTTTCCCTCGGCAGACGTGGACGTGTAGAATAGAAACGGTAGGTTTCTGGACATTAGTTCCTGTTCAAAATATTTTGTACTCACTCCCCTATACAAGTGCTAGAAGCTTTTAACGGGAATTTCCGAACGCCCTCTACATCAAAAATGGAATATAAAGTATGTGGCGGTCGCTTATCGGGAGATGAATATTACAACCGGTGTTGGCAGTCATTTCACTTTCCACCTTCCCGAACATGGGCGCACAATGGTTTAAAGCTCATCGAGGGAAAGCGCCAACTAAAGTGGCCTAAGATTAGTCATTTGAGAATGTAAAAGGATTAAAACTAGTTCGAAACTGCTCAAAATTGATGTAAGCCAAATACATGAAGTCTCTAGTGGTCCCAAGGAGTAATTACTGGCCTACAAAATCACGTAATTAGCTACACTTTCAAATAAATAAACTGTTCAGGCTCTAGTAAGCAGTCACTGCACAATAATATCAGTTCAATAAATACTAGTCTATAAGACACTAAGCCGCGAGTGCTGTAACGCATGACATTGTATTTTTCGAAATTATTTACTGCTGGCCCTGGCTAACTTTAAATATTTCCAAATAAAGTAAATACAACTTTGATTCATTTAAAACCTTTGTCTGGTGTATACATCTTTCAGTATACAATTCGAACAATAAAAGTAAAACTTTCCAACCATAATTCCATTGGCCTCATAACGCAGAACTGCCTCTCAGCACTCCATGACTGCTGACATATTTGTGATTCAATCTCTGCTGATATTTTTATCTCCTCCAGCTCCTCAGGATACAGCGTGGTGTTAGAATACAAATCTTACCAGAAAGATAGTGAGCCCTTGCGGAGTGCATCACCTCTTTGTTTTTGATGGTTTGTGGAATAATTAAAAGAAAGAAAAACACAGAAAAATTCTTGTAGATTATTACTTTTTCCTTGTTTGTTAGCATTAACTGTTAATATACAAAACAAACATCGATTTCAGACAGCCAATCAGTCATGTTCGACGCTGTACGTGATATAGGTTCCGTCTTTGTGCAAAAATAATGTTTTTTTTCATTTTACCCAAACATGTTTCGGCACCTCTGTGCCATCATCAGTGGGGTGTGTTTATTGGAGACTGTAGGAAGTGAATATATTGTAGGTTGTAACCGATCTAACAAAGTAGTACCTAAAGAAAATTTGTTCGTTTTCCTTCTTACCGTGATTTTACATTACATGGTTTTGCAGGACCATCTGTAGATGTCCTGCACATATAGCTTGTCATCTGCAAACTAAACAATGTAAATGTGAACTTTATCGCCGAGTTAATACATCCCTTGATTTTATAAAAAAAGTGATTTTGGCGTGGCAAAATGTTCGTGTACTCGTGTTTCGCTGTGACTGATCCTCCTCCTTTTGCGTCATGAGGGCACTGCACACACATTAATATACTTCATGTAATTTCGTTTGATATAAACACCTTTTCACTTCGCGAAACGCGGTGAGTACTACGTTGTAGTGTTTCCTATCCCCATCAACGTTCTTCTGTTTCCGAGAAAGTTTGGCGCCGAATTTGAATTTTGCTTACTTTCTCTCTCTCTCTCTCTCTCTCTCTCTCTCTCTCTCTCTCTCTCTCTCTCTCTCTGTGTGTGTGTGTGTGTGTGTGTGTGTGTGTGTGTGTGTGTGTGTGTGTGTGTGTAAGCTCCTTTAGCTGTTTGTGTTCTCTTATCTGTAAAGTTCCTTTAATGTGCTAAATAATGTGCCTTTACAGAGTGTAGCGTTTTCATTTAAAACTTGTTTATCTTCCGTCGTTTCCTTCTGTATGTGGAAGTTCTCTTCTGTTGTTAGTTTGTAGTACAGGCTGTAGCTGAATTTCAATATTTTTTAAATCTGTTGCTATTGTAGTTGGGTGGTGGTTATGGGCTATTAGGTGGCCTGCAATTGTGCTATGGGTGCTGTTACTTTCTAGGGCTCCGAGTATCTTATTTTAAAGTTCATGTATACTGATTGTCAAGTGTTGCATGTGAATTCACATGTTCGTGATTTCTTGAGTTTATCAGTGGGTGTCTCCTGTGTTCTGAGTTTTTTCTGTGTTGTGTTGTCTGTCCTGTATCCTATTTGCAGTCCCTGTTTCTTCCATATGTTGCTTTTTCTGTGGACAATTTTGCTATTGTAGGTGAGTATGTGTCATTTAGTTTTGTGTTGGTGTTGTTGCACTGTCGTATCTTGCATATGGCCACTGTTTGTATGTTGCGTTGATCTCTGTTATGTAAGGTTTTGTGTTTGTGCTGTGCATTCGTTCGTTTTCTGTTTACAAATTTGTTGGTTTAATCATTTGGGGCTTGTAACAATTTTCTTTTGCTATCTGTTCTATCATGTTTAGCTTGTGTGCAATTCTGTTTGTTTATGGATGTTCTGTTCAGTCTGTGGGACCTATATCACATAATTTAACTGCAAACACGGAAAAAAAGACAAAAGCTGAAGATCTAAAAGATGAACATGTCCGACAATTTGTTGAAAAAAAAACACTTGTTCCGTTACTTTACTTGCAATTTAAATATTCGTGTGCACCCTGCACAGTCACTATTCTACCCTAAATGTTCATTTGATCATTATTTCTGCACCTTCTCCCACGTCATCCGTTGTCGTTCCCTTCCCTGCCACAGTCTGACTCGCATCGACATCCCTCTGGCCCTACTGCGGCTGGGTGCGTCCATCTGCTTCGCACCTCTACTTAAGTAAACACCTCGCAGTATTTGGCCGCAGCAACGCAACAAAACATGGGCCTTCCGCGTGACCTTGAGAGGAGCACATGAGATTTGAATACATCCAAAAAATAACTGGGGATGTGAGGACGTAGGGTGCAAGAGTTGATCTGAGATTAAGGGCTTAGTGCAGGTGAGGAATTCAGCAGATAAGATTTGAATACATCCAAAAAATAACTGGGGATGTGAGAACGTAGTGTGTAAGAGTTTCTCTGAGATTAAGAGCTTAGTGCAGGCGAGGACTTCGTGCGTATCGCATCAAACCAGTCAGAAGACTGATGACTGAAAAAAATAGTAATATACAGATATGTGGTGAATAAGGGAAATTTCTCGAGAAAGCTTTTTCTTTTTCTTTTTTTTTTTCAGCCGAGGCTGGGTATACAATGGGTTCTTTCCACCTCTGGATTAGTAAATGTAAATTAATAGTTAACAAAGCATTGACATTACAAGTGATACATAACTAAAGAAAAAGAAGGTGAGTGATACGTCAGCCAAACGGCCCAGTTCGGCGTAACAAACGCCTTTTAAGTCCGTCAACAAGGTTCAGCAGACTAGCAAGTTTTTGTTTGACCATGTACCTAATATCAACTAGAGCAGATGTAATACTTCCCACGAAAGAGGTAAAGGCGTCGGCAGACTGAGGCTGTTGATGATGTTCAGGACTCGGAGCTTGTGCATATGTCTGCTGTCGACTCTGGGAGGTGACCTGTAGCAGCTGCTGGTGTTGTTGAGGTTATGGAGTCTGTTGCGGAGGCTGCTGAGTTCAATGGAGTGACTGAACGGACATCGGAGGATTGGTAGACGTCCTGATACGACGGCATCACAGCAGTGCGCCCAGGAGGCCGCCTCCTTGCTGGTAGGCATTAAGCGGCTTTTCGTCTTCTCCGTTCAGAATGCAATTCCCTGCACACCTCATACACGGTGGTGGAAGGCGGCAGTAATTCGCCGTGTGCTCGAATAGCTGGAAACGTTTACACTGAGGGGGATCCTTCCCTGAGTGTATAATCTTCGACCCACATGTATTGCAGATCGTAGATTCGGTCATTGGTCTCCTCTGGCGGTATAATGATAACGTAAATAGGAAGAGGTTGAAAATCCTTAGACGGATCCTCCCGTTTTTTTATTGTGGTACACAGTTTCTGTAGCAAAACCGTGCCCTCGGATTTCTCTCGTCAAGTTATCGAGCGCAGCTTGCGCCGAAAGACCATTCAAGATGACCCTTAACCGCTTTTCCTCAGGCAGCCGGTGAGTGTAGAAACAAAAATGATGATGTTGAAAAAAGGCGATGACTGTGGTTGGTCGGTAACGGTAGTGAAATGATATATATGAGAAAAAGTACCACCTCAGCTGTATCTTGAGAATGTCTTTGTTGTCATTCTTTTGGCAGTGGTGGAGCCTGAGGATGGCGGTAATGTGCCACCGAAACTAGTCGTGTGAGACAATACAGACATTCTCGACATACAGCTGTGGTGGTACGTTTTCTCGTATATATCCATCAGCTGAAGTCCGTCCAATAGCATGAACATGCAATTGGATGGACATCCATATATATAGTGATATACTTGACACTGTTACCGTGACACCCTTGAGGGTGCCCTCCAACTGTGCTATGAACGCCACATTTCATTCAAGGTATATTTTTCATTAGAATCAATGGTAAGAGGAGAAACTTTCTTCTGGAGTTGCGGAGCAGCAGCCACTGCTGTTTCAAGGACAGCCGTGCGGGTTTCCTGTCGATGGACAGGCGAGTCCTCGTCGAGACTCTGTAATGATGCAAGAAGTTTGAAACGATTGGACTTTTCTACAGTCTCCACCCGCCGTTTCCCGGAGGTTGAAGTCACCTGGCAGCGAGCCAGATTTGCGGTGACGTTTAGATTGTAGCGTGACAAAACATTCATAGGAGGCGCGTTCCGGCTCCGGAGAGTCAATTATGGTACCTCTATCTTCTTGAAACTTCCTGGCAGATTAAAACTGTGTGCCCGACCGAGACTCGAACTCGGGACCTTTGCCTTTCGCGGGCAAGTGCTCTACCATCTGAGCTACCGAAGCACGACTCACGCCCGGTACTCACAGCTTTACTTCCGCCAGTATCTCGTCTTCTACCTTCCAAACTTTACAGAAGCCCTCCTGCGAACCTTGCAGAACTAGCACTCCTGAAAGAAAGGATATTGTGGAGACATGGCTTAGCCACAGCCTGGGGGTGCTAGTTCTGCAAGGTTCGCAGGAGAGCTTCTGTAAAGTTTGGAAGGTAGGAGACGAGATACTGGCAGAAGTAAAGCTTTGAGTATCGGGCGTGAGTCGTGCTTCGGTAGCTCAGATGGTAGAGCACTTGCCCGCGAAAGGCAAAGGTCCCGAGTTCGAGTCTCGGTCTGGCACACAGTTTTAATCTGCCAGGAAGTTTCATATCAGCGCACACTCCGCTGCAGAGTGAAAATCTCATCCTCTATCTTCTTGTTCCACGGTCTCAAGCAATCCACGTTCATCGTCATCGTCAGGAAGAGCATCGACGTCAAGTAGGCTAACCACTGTTGATTGAGAGGTGGTGCCTTTGACAGCATAGGTGTGCCACAGGCAATAGTTGCTCTACACTTGTGGTCGGACGTTCCGTTTCTCCAGGTCGAAAATACAGTGTTGGCTGGTTGGCAGCATCTCCTTGAACAGGTTCCCATTGGCTGGCAAATGTAGCAACTTGCATAGAACTCAGTTGCAATAGATAGCTTCTGATTTCCCGTCGGCTGCTGTTGTCTTCACCCTCCACATCATACGTCGCAGCTCATTCTGCATCTATATCTATATCAACATGACTGCTCTTCAGTTCATACTTACGTTCCTCACAGAGCGTTCTTCGAATCAGCTTCAGATTATTTCTCTATTTTTCCACTTACCAACAGCGCGTGGCAAGGAAGAGCACGAAGAACTTTCTGTACGAGCTCTGATTTCTCTTATTTTATTACGGTGACCATTTCTTCCCATGTTGGCTGGTGACAAAAAAAATATTTTTCACAATTAGTGGAGAAGGTTAGCAATTGAAATTCCATGGAAAGCTCTCGTCGCAACGAAGAACACCTTTCTTTTAATGATTGTCATCCCAACTCGTTTATTGTATCCGTGAAACTCTCTCCCATATTTCGCGATAACGCATAACGAGCGGTCCTCCTCTGACCTTTTCAATGCCGTCCGTCAATTCCAACTGATAAGGATCCCATACAGAACGGCAATACTTTAGCAGACCACGAACAAGGGTAGTGTAGACAGTCACTTTAGTACGCGTGTTGCATTTTCTGCGTGTTCTGCCAAAAAACCGCAGTCTTTGCTTTGATTTCCCCAAAACATTGTCTGTGTGATCGATCCAATTTAAATTGTGCATGATTGAAATTCGTAGGTATTTAGTCGAAATAACAGCCTTCAAATTTTTGTGTGATTTATGGTGTAACGCACCGTGGGATATATCGTGTAACCAGATTATCCTTCGCCCTCCCCCGTTGCCATTCGTGCCCCTCCTGACCTGTGGGTCTCATTTTCCAGAGCTATACACTTCTCCTGTTCTTCAACTTTCATCATATTTTCTTATTTGGTTTGCTATTGCGGCTTCCGGAACTTTATACCGTCTGTCAGGTACATCACAGTCCGTTCCTAACATGCAGAACAGACGGCGTAGCTGCCGCCTCCGGAATGGAGTACAGAGGCTGCACGGAGCGACACCATGTGCCATTGAGATAACAACCTTATTCTATTTACCAGGCCGTGGGTTGTCTTCCACGTAACTCTAGGCTGCGGTTCCCACAGACTGCTATCAGCAGCAGCCAGCTGAACCCAGGTTTTTTAACGCGGCTGTTGCAACCTCGCCCCTTTTTCTTCCTCATCCAGCTTGACTCCGGCAATGGCGAAGTTATGAGTGAAGTATTCAGATACAAACACTGTGGTCATCTACCAATTGATGTAAAGAATTTAATAAACAGTAAAATTGATCTCAAAACGAGTTAAAATCATATCCCATTAACTTATCATTGAACATATAAGAAATTCTAGGACTGTAGTTGTATGAAAAATGGAAGGAAGATTAGTGTTTAATGTCCCGTGGACAGCCTGGTCTTCAGAGAGCACAAGCTCAGATTATGAAAAGACTGAGAAGGGCTTTGGCCGTACCCTTTCAAAGGAACCCTCCAGGCGTTTGCGTTAAGCGATTTCGGCAAATCATGAAGAAACTAAATCTGTTTGGCCCGATGTGAATTTGAACTGGCGTCCTCCCAAATGCGAGTCCAGTGTGCTAGCCACTGCGCCACATTGCTCGGTGTGTGTGTGTGTGTGTGTGTGTGTGTGTGTGTGTGTGTGAATGAATGCGGGTGCGTTTAACACAATATGCGCCACACACAGAGAGAGAGAGAGAGAGAACTGAAATATAAATCACAGTAAGCCTATTACACTACTGGCCATTAAAATTGCTACATCAAGAAGAAATGCAGATGATCAACGGTATTCATTGGACAAATATAATACTGGGTGTTGTGTGCTGTCCTTAGGTTCGTTGGGTTTAAGTAGTCCTAAGTTCTAGGGGACTGATGACCATCGATGTTAAGTCCCATAGTGCTCAGAGCCATTTGAACCATTTTTTGACAAATATGATATACTAGAACTGAGATGTGATTACATTTCACGCAGTTTGGGTGCATAGATCCTGAGAAATCAGTACCCAGAACAACCACCTCTGGCCGTAATAACGGCCTTGATACAACTGGGCATTGAGTCAAACAGAGCTTGGATGGCGTGTACAAGTACAGCTGCCCATGCAGCTTCAACACGATACCACAGTTCATCAAGAGTAGTGACTGGCGTATTGTGACGAGCCAGTTGCTCGGCCACCATTGGCCAGACGTTTTCAGTTGGTGAGAGATCTGGAGAATGTGCTGGCCATGGCAGCAGTCGAACATTTTCTGTATCCAGAGATGCCCGTACAGGACCTGCAGCATGCGGTCGTGCATTATCATGCTGAAACGTAGGGTTTCGCAGGGGTCGAATGAAGGGTAGAGCCACGTTTTGCCATTCGTGCACCCAAGTTTGTCGTTGAGTACATCATCGCAGGCGCTCCTGTCTGCGATGCAGCGTCAGGGGTAACCGCAGCCATGGTCTCCGAGCTGATAGTCCATGCTGCTGCAAACGTCTTTGGACTGTTCGTGCAGATGGTTGTTGTCTTGCAAACGTCCCCATCTGTTGACTCAGGGATCGCGACGTGGCTGCACGATCCATTACAGCCATGCGGATAAGGTGCCTGTCATCTCGACTGCTAGTGATACGAGGCCGTTGGGATCCAGCACGGCGTTCCGTATTACCCTCCTGAACCCACCGATTCCATATTCTGCTAACAGTCATTGGATATCGACTAACGAGAGCAGAAATGTCGCGATACGATAAACCGCTTTCACGATAGGGTACAATCCGACCTTTATCAAAGTCGGAAACGTGATGGTACGCATTTCTCCTCCTTACACGAGGCATCACAACAACGTTTCACCAGGCAACGCCGGTCAACTGCTGTTTGTGTATGAGAAATCGGTTGGAAACTGTAGTATCATTGCCACAGATACTACTACAACGCCGCGCCAACACAAGGTAGGCAGCCCGTCGTCTGCCGAGCACAGCGCACTCTAGCGGGCTGTGCAGCTCGACGGAACTGGAGAATGCCTCGTTCACTTCTTAGCTATATTTGAACCTAGGCAGACGCACTTTCGTAATCAGCCCTCAGCCAGTTCTGTTCGCATTGATTCTCTGAGGAGGGCCCATCAGGCTTAGTCCCTGAGAATATGTTGTATTATTTATAGTCGTAGCTGCAGTCCTACAAACTACTGAAGATAATTTCATTGTAGTACGTGTTTCTTGAATAATAATCCTTCTCTCTAACAGTGTGCCGTACCGCATATTATTGCAACCTGGAACCCTTCAGCTCCTATCAACTCGGCCTCCTTCTTATTTGCATTTAGTAACGAGCTGATAACACCCACGCGTTTTGTGCCTCTAAACAGTGAGACACAATAGAAACGTTCCTCATGTCAGCACGTTGTAGGTGACGCCACCGGCGCCAACCTTGTGTGAATGCTCTGAAAAGCTAATGATTTGCATATCACAGTATCTTCTTCCTGTCGGTTAAATTTCGCGTCTATAGCACGTCATCATCGTGGTGTAGCAATTTTAACGGCTAGTAGTGTAAAAAGTATCATTCAAAAACTTAGTAAATCGTCTAAAGTGTTCACCATATTTCCACTGAGAAGTTTTACTATAATCATAAAAAAATGTCAAATGTATGTGAATTTCTAAGCCATCAAACTGCTTAGGTCATCGGTCCCTGGACTTAGACAGTACTGAAACTAACTTGAACTAACTTATGCTAAGAACAACACACACCCATGCCCGAGGGAGGACTCGAACCTCCGGTGGGAGGAGACGTGCAGTCAGTGACGTGGCACCTCTAACCGCGCGGCCACTCCGCGCAGCTGTAATCGTAAAACTGAGTCGTTTCTTATCATAGAGAGAGGTCGTAGTTATGATGCCCGGTAAAGGCAAATAGCTATCCGATAATATATTGCGATTGGCTGATAATACAAAGCCAATATCAGCACAATCTAAGACACAGTTGTAGTGCATGGTCGACCGTTTTCAAACTGCAGTCTAAGAAAACGGTACTTGTTAAACACATATGTTAGCTCAATGATGAAGACTAAACAATACATAAGCTTTCAGCCAAAGTCCACATTACGGTGTTTATAATGTTAGAGTTGGGTTTCCACGTCTATCCAGCCCACACGACATCCGAATACGTGAACCGGCCTCTGACGTTGGAACTGTTTTCATTATCAACATGAAATATGAGTCCTTCGTATTTCCCGTTCTGTACCCCTGAAGGAAATGAGAAAACCACCAGGTATGATTTACAAGGTAGGCATTGATGTAGATTGAGGCGCGGCACTTTATCGGGCGCCGTACCTGTGGTCTCTTTATTACTAGGGCGGCAAAACGTTTGGGAGCGGCCCTTTGGTAATAGCCGCGGAAGTTGGGCCACTTGCACGCGGCCACGTCGCATGCCCGACGCGCCGGACTGCTGCGCATTAAGCGATATAAATCTGGCGCGGCTGAGTGATGGCTGGCGCGCTACGGCCGACCACGCAGGGTGTGGCTCGCGCCCGCATTACGCTAATGCTTCGCGTGCTGCCGCCCCGACTATGGCCTCTACCCCGCCGGGCCGTGGCTCACATACGTCACGCGCCGATCTCCTCTAATAAAGGCAGAAAGGCCGCCGTCGCTTAACATCAAAAGAGACAGCACGATCACGTCAAGCGAGGTTAAAATCCACCCTCATGCCGCTACTCTACCTTCACAGCTTTCACTAACGTAGCTGCATCATTTTTGACATGAAAACTTCTATTCGCTCGTCGTTCGAGCGTTATTTTGTGACATATTACTCCCAGATTTGAATCGCTAGTCACTACGAGACCAAAGTTGCGACCACACTGAGCGGAACTGCTCTGCTGCAAAGCGGCGCGGCTCAAAACGACCAAATATTCTTCCTTTTTTTTCTAGAAGTATATTATTACATTTTTCTAAAACTTAATTTCTCTTTGACGTCACCCCTTATTTAACACGTTGTTTTGTCAGACCAAACCATCTAGATGGGAACTGAGAAAATACTTGAATCTATCCTGTATCTAGATAGCGTTGTTTGCGAACTTGCATCCTACATGAGGAAGGTCTCGCAATTATATCTCTTCACCTCTTCATTGTCAAACGACACTGCATCGTCCCTGAGAATATTTTGCAAGACGTTCTCTACAAGTTCCGGACTGTGACAGATCTTGCGATAGTAAATCCTACATTTTTGACAAAATTTTCCAAAGGTGTTTCCGGAATATTTTCGGGCTCCATTATGCCTGTAACGGTGTAGTTTTGAATTGGTCGTGTAACAGTTTGGTGTATTAAAGGCATTTGTTTCCAGTTTTCTTGCTAAATATGACTGTGAAAGTGTCCTGGAATCGCTATTCTTTCCAAGGTCACTTATATAATATTGTAGTCTTCATCCTCACAAAACAAAAGAATTATTATCAGGTCCCTGTCACGTCCGTCCATTTTCCTCGGAGGTTGTCGAACGACTTACATAATAGATTTTCTACACATTGTAAGAGTTGCAATTCTGCTCAGTGCGCTCTTACCTTAATAATGAGTTAACAGTGTTTGACGACCCGAAGAATAGATCATGTCTGTACGTGTTTGTCGCGCAGTATCAACATCTTCTAACACACAGGCCTCCCCAACAAGGCGAATAGGCTATGTGACATCTTTCCCGGCAGCGCTTTGTGGGCGAACAGAATCTGCTACAACTACCGCTACTGGTGCCCAGAGCTCCGTTTAATGGCCGTACAAAGAAATTAATTTTTTATGTGAGCAAGTGTATTTCATGGGTGTCCAAAAGAACCCTTACAGATATTCATTAGACTGTATTATATTTTGTAGTATTTTATTCTCAACATCACCCCAAGCTTATAACAAACACACATTCTTTTGTGATGCCCCATATTAATACAATGCATAACATTTCTTCACTTTTTTAAACGATCCCAGCAGATGAGCAAGTGGGTGTAATTTTTTTGTTGTACACATAACAGAAGTTCTAGTTTCTTTGTGTATCAGATCATCTTGTTTCACTAATGGCTGATGAAATTAACTTGAAGCCTTATTTGGACTTCATAATAAGTAACATTTTAGGTGCTGCATTCAAATCTAAAAGTCTGACAACTCGCGCTGAGGTTTTTAGAATATAAAGTTTGCTTTCTTCATTTAAAGATGTAGTTCACATCCTTCCAGTGGGAAACATAAATGGTGAAGAACTTTCCACTCCAGTTACAAAAATACTTTCTGGTCTATATTCAATAGGTTTTAAGGTTGGCTGTGTTGTTAGTTTTTAAGGTTGTCTGTGTTGTTAGTGACAACAATTCAATTAACAGACGTCCAATGTCATTCTTTTTCCCTTCCTCAGCTACCAATTGCTTACAAACAAACTTTCGAAGTTTTTTATTTTTTTTTTATTTTGTTCACATATTAAAATATATTGCAACAATTGGAACAATAGTACAGATCAGACAATAAATTACTCCCAGTTTGCAAATGATTCAGAGAGTACAGAAAGTACATAACTGCTTATGGCAAGGTCTCTGCAGTTAAAAAGCTACATCGTATAGAATTCACACAGATAGTAAAATTTGCCAACAAACTTAAAGTTTCATTATCCAAGCAACCTGGAGCGACAAAAAGTCAAACTTGTTATTCATATTTTCAATGAGATGATTGTCCACGGTTTGTTAGCCTTGAGGAACATAATCGTATTGAAAATTTTGAGAGGACTTCTAAATTCGATTAAACTGACTTGTATATGGTGAACACTTTAAATGTTAAATCATATGATAGAGATATCCGTTTCAAGGATTCACTCTAGAAAACACTCTCCAGCACAAGTGATGAAAATATCAGACATTTACAGATTGTTATCATGGTTGGATATATGGAAACATTTTCCTCGTCGTTCATTTGGATTATCCAGTGAGAGACATGTGGCCATATCGCTTACCACTCGTACTCTTTTATAAACGACCAAGTATTGCATTGAATACTTGAATTTTAAATCCACTGGTGTCTAAAATTAAAGGAACAAACGGAAATTTGGCAAGGTTGCGTTTATTTTGCCACAAAACAGTATAGGCTGGTGATAGTGAAGTAGAAGTTATGTAAAGAATACAGAAACGTAAACAACTGCGACATGCATAACAATCGACAAAAGCGTTCTTTATGTTTTCATCTTAACGGATTTCCACACACGTTCTGACAGCTGGTTAGTGTGCTCAGTATGGGGCGCGACCACCTCTGGCAGTAACACAGACATGACAACGACAGGGCATGCCGTGAGTGATGTCATCAATCTCATGTTGATGCAATAACGCCCGTTCCTCCTGCAGAGCTGCTCGCAAGTCTTGGAGAATGGCTGGTGAACGCTGACGTGATGCAACCCGTCTCCCCGTGCATCCTAGACATGCTCTATGGGATTCACATCGGGAGAACTAGCAGACCACTCCAAGAGCGCAATATCTTCCGTTTTCAAGAAAACATCAACCACCCGTGCTCTACGACGTCTAGCATTATCGTCCATCAATACGAAGTCTGGGCCCACAGCGCCTCGCAACAACCGCACATGAGATCCCAAGATCTCGTCACGATACCTAACCGCAGCTAAACATTGCCGACCCACCCACATAATTTCATGAAGAGGTGTTCGTGTGGTTAACGTAATGCCTGCCCGCACCATTAGGGATCCTCCTCGATATCAGTCTCTTTCCAAGGTGTTTGGGCCCATAAATCGAGTTCCACGTTCCTTCCACATGCGAATCCGTTGAGAATCACTCTCCAGATAAAACTGGGACTCATCTGTGAAAAGAACATTGGTTCACTGTTCGACCGTCCAGGTGACATGTTAACGACTCCACTCCAGACGTTTCCGTCTATGAAGAAGCGTCAGAAGTACACATACCGCAGGTCTTCGACAATAAAGGAATCTCTGCTTAATCCTTCCGTATACAGTTTGCCTCGATACAACACGTCCAGTGGATGCTGCGGGACCAGATGCCAGTTGCCGTGCAGTACTAAGGCGATACCGTCGTTCCCTTACAGCCAAATAACGAAGATCCCTATCTGATGTCACAAATGGTCCGTCATGTCCTCCTATTTGGGCACAGTTTCGGTGTCTATAAACTGTCGCCTATTCCTAGAAACAACAGAACGATTAACATTTAGCCACGGGGCCACATTAGTTTGCGACTGTCCTGCTTCCATTCTTTCTATGGCCCTCCACCGCAGAGAATCTGATGGGCGTCTTCTCTGTGGCATACTGCACCGTCTGTGGCTGTGTACACAGCAATTGTAGATGAGGGACTACCCGGCAAACACTACGTAGTTTGTTACGTATCCTGACGTCGTCGTTGGTGTGGTTGTCCGTTGAATGCCACCTTCCGTGCAGAACACGATCATACGGACATTTGTTCACTGTTTGTACCGTGAATTAGACACAGACGGAAAAATAATGGTTTGTTGTTTTAATTTTGGACGTCAGTGTACCTTTTGCCAGGAGAGGTCCAGGTAGATGCTCTAGAAGCAAGATTTGAAAAATATCGAACAATGGAAGGATCTGAATATTTGGTATCTTTGAGACAGGTATTCGAAATTGAATCCAACCTAAGAATTCAGACCCTGCTATCCTTTTGTCATCTACTCTTGGAGAAGTTTTTCATAAATTTAGAGTCTTCTGAAACTGACTGTGTAGGTGATGTCACCTTACACCACTGCCATCAAACGTTGAGAGTGTAATGGATTTCAGTGGGGAACAAATTCAATCTGTTCAGGAATACTTGCCTGATTTCACATACTTGCCAGGATAGAGTGCCAGCTGTTCTTAAGAAGCTGAGATGTAGGATATGTAAAACATACTTAGTGCTAGATAAAACATTGTCAGTCACAGAAAATGATGAAGTCTGTGAACTTATAAGAAAGTTGGACAGAGATGTAGTTGTTAATACTGTTATTTTTAGGCGCTCCAGTCCGAAGCCGCGCTGTTGCTACGGTCGCAGGTTCGAATCCTGCCTCAGGCATGGGTGTATGTGATGTCCTTAGGTTAGTTAGGTTTAAGTAGTTCTAAGTTATAGAGGACTGATGACCACAGCAGTTGAGTCCCATAGTGATCAGAGCCATTTGAACCGTTATTTTGACTTATTTGGTTGTTAAAATCTTGGAGTCTGGATAATATGAAAACAGCTTCATTCCAGCTCATTCCAGAAAAATTTAGTAATAAGATTAGCTGTTGATGTGATTAAAAGAGAAGACTTCATCCTAAGGGAGTTTTTTGTAGTCCGATAGATCACACAGACGAAAGAATTCTTCAGTGAATAGTAAAAGCAGCGTGTAATATGTTTCTCAATTATGTTAAAAAATTAATGATAGCAATAACGGCAATAACAGCAAAAAGAGAAAATTGTCAACTGTAAAGTAGTTTGGAATAGATTTTGTGACAGGTTAACAAACATTTACGTTTGTCATTTTCTCCTCATTCTCACTTTTCTCTTCTCAATATGTGTAGCTGCATTGTTAACACTGAATGTGCATAAAACTAGGCCTGTATTTTATTTACAAGGAGTTCATTTCATTAACAGCAGTATTCTGGCATATATTTGACAGTTCTGGTGACACAGACAGGCAAAAGGGTCAGATTTATAAACTCTATTTGTTTGCTTTGAAGGTTAAAAAATTGGTTACATGAGCGTTTATAATTAAACTATTTCCGGCGAAAATACCGGTGCGATATTTGGTGAGTCATTTATGACGCAATGAATTACATTTTTTGTCGAAGTAACTAAATTTACGATCACCAGAATAATTACATCATCCTCTCTGCTAACTTTTACTGTAAGTAGCGCTATCACATTAATTTTATTAGTGTAATTTACAGGCTGTGGTGTGTGTAGGTTTCTGTTGCAACATTTTTCTCAACAGGTAGTAAAATTTTGCGTATGATCTCAAGCACAATAGAAGGAGATCACAGTGTACTGTAACCAGCGTAACATGAAATTTGCGCTACAGCATACAGGAACGGCACAATTGCTTTGTAAATGACACACAGATAGACGAGAACTAAGTCGAGTTACTTTGTTATGCTTTCACGAAAGAAGCACACCCTCTAGCGGTAATGATGGTTTGCAGCGACAGCCTAGCGGCGATGACGTCACAGTTGCGCCGTGAGGTCTGTGTATCAGAAGGTGTTGGCAGTATTCGTTTCGCTTGTGACGTCATCGTACCGGTGTAGGTACGTGCGATTGATAGTTACGAATTGCGTTCGTGCAAAGTTATTAATCTGTGCAACGTAAAAACATAGTACCATGCATGAGTAAAACTGAGACATGTACATCACACATACTTAAATATCTCATGAAAATGCCTTCTCCGAGTTGTAGGTAGTTTAAGCAGAAATTGCTTCGTTATTCACTTTGCAACAGATACATGAACTAATAGACAGTGCAACAATAACTGCGTAATAGTTACTAAATTTCTGTAGAGCCTCTGCAGTATCATTATTGTTATTACTATTATTATTATTACTATTATTATTATTATTTTAGTTTTTGAAAACGCTCATAGGTCGGGCTTTGTATTTTTTATTTACTGGTTCCGCTTTTTAAAAGAACAAGATCATCATCAGAATATACAGTTTAAAGCTAGCTGACAGCAGCAAAGATTGCGTTTAACGTTCTCTGACACCACTTAAGACCAAACTGGCTGTGCCTGTTATATAAATGCCATGTATCTTTCATCACGTGTTCAAATAAAATTCGTTGTTAATACTGGTGATAGTGTGGAGAAGGGGGAATTTGGAAGGGGAAGGGAATTAGCTGACATGTGATTGCACTCAGGTCTGATCGTCTCAGAAAGGTTGCGAACCACTGAGACAGGACTTGATTCATGTGTTACAGTGAAACGTGTGCAGAGCACTACCAGGACCCAAAAGTGAGACAGTAAAAATATTCACCTGGGTATATGTGAAAGCCGGTACATTACAAAATAGTGAAAGCTGTCGCCTTAAATAAGTTCGTAATTATAGAAAACACAAGTCAAAGTTCATGTCTAAAGGAATCGATAAAATATGAAAGGTCGACTGCTGAGCTAATGCGGGAGCTACAGCAGCGTCGGAAAGAAAACAACAGAACGACGCAACAGGATTGCGTAGTTGGCTCACCGAACAGATAACGACCAGTGATAGTCCAAACGACTATGGATCGTGTGCAGGTGTCGTTGGAACAGTGATGGGATGGCGAGGCGCGGCGACTCGAGCGCACCGAGAATTTCTCGAGCCTCTAGTTCTCAAGCAATTCTCGAGAAACTCACGAGAAATGGCTCGGCGGCGTGTGCAGCTGCGCGCCAGTTGGTTGCGACAACATACGCCGCGCCGCTGTTGTTTTATGAATTGAATGCCGCCGCTAGACAAACAGGCTCGCTGTGCTCGTAACTAGTATGTCTCAGGTTTCATTCGAGTAAAGTTGTCATTCAAATCAATATGGACACTCGAAAACGAACGTCATGGTGCTGGCAATACTTTACGGAGGATGGAGATAACGTTACTTGCAACATTTGTCGTAAAAATCTCCGTAATGTATTAAAAAACACAACGGGCATGATTAGACATCTTAAACTGCACAATTTATCGAGCAATAAAACAGCGAGGTCCGTGGATACAGAGGCTCATTCTTCCAATAGTGCGAGGCAGACAAAATATCCAGGTACGTATGGCAGAAAAGGTAAACTCCGTGCAAAAGATCGGATAATGTCCGAAGCGGTCCGCCACGCTTAAAAAACATTGATTTTTTATTCGTACTCCGATAATCTACAACATACCCCAAAATCAGACCTATACTATCCTAGCTTTTGCACGATACGATATGTAATTTTATTGGACTAGTTGTCGAGCATAACGTATCCCGTCGCAGGAGCACTGATCTAAATCTTACGTTTTTCTTCATAAAGGGAAGTAAACGGCAAGAACAGCTAGATGAAGCACTAGTGGCCATGATAACAGACGATTTTCAACCACTCTCAATCGTCGAGGACACTGGTTTTCGACGTTTTGTTTCACTGTTGGACCCACAATACTCGATACCAAATAGAAAAAAGTTGCGCCTCATGATTGAGGACGATTACCATAAACAGAAAGAGGCTGTAAACTTGGCCGTGGAAGACTCTACTTGTGTTTCTTTAACGACCGATATTTGGACCTCACTCAATAGTGAGGCCTATATTGCTCTAACTGGTCATTTCATTAATACTAATTGGTGCCGGAAAGCTTTAGCTCTCGAGACATTCTGTTTCCCGGAAAAGCATACAGCGCTAAATATTAGTGCGGCGTTAGATAACGTGATTTCAAAATGGAACATTGAAAACAAAGTTGTAAGCATCACAATTGACAACGCCAGAAACATGACGGCAGCCGTATAACTTATTCACAGTGGCAACATAGATATGCAACATGTGCCTTGTTTAGCACACACCATCAATTTAGTGAAAAGTTCTATGAACAGCAACAGTGAGCTCTGCATAATGCGGGAAAAGGCCAGAAAAATTGTTAGCTATTTCAAAACAAAGTTGCAATGCTAATGAAAAAGTCCATGAGATCCAGGATCTAATGAAGAAACATGTTCATAAATTGATTCAGGAAACCGAAACCCGATGGAACAGTACGTCTTATGTGCTACGCCTATTGGAGCAAAGGGAATGCATTGCAGCCTGTTTATCAACTTTGTATTCAGCTGTAGAGAACCTCACAGCTGACGAGTGGCGAATTTTGAGCGAATGTTTATGTGTACTAGAGCCATTTGAAGTGGTAACAAATGAAATCTCAACTGAAAACTATACCTCTCTTTCGAAAGCTATTCCAATAATCAGACAGCTAATCATAACCGTATGACATGGGAAGTGGGCTGCCACGACAGCACAAGAGCTACAGCAACATCTGCACAACCCATAAATAGCCCGGCTAGGATTAATAGAAACAAACAAAGTACATGCCGTTGCCACAGTTCTCAACCCAAGATTCAAAAAGTTACCATTTACGAATCCCATTCATTCAAAACATACCATTGCAAGCCTAATTGCAGAGTGCACAAACGTGGTAGAGACAGTACGATCTGCTAACGACACTAGCCACGAGTACCATTTCGTACAAAACGCCAGTAGATCCTTATGGGCTTCTTTCGGTGAAGAGGTTTCCAATAAAAATCTAATGAAAAGCGGTTTTGATAGCATAGACCTGGAGGTACAACGATATTTGGAAGAACTGTACCTACAACGCACGGATAAGCCTTTAGACTAATGGAAAAAAATGAATGCAGTTACCCAGGTCTAGCTGCCGTGGCAAAAAAATATCTTGCAATACCTGCAACTTCTGTTCCCAGTGAAAGAATATTTTCGAAAACAGGACTAATTATAAACAAACAAAGAAGCAGACTAAAAGGTCAATTGGTTAATAAAACCATATTTCTAAACAAAAATCGACGGCAGTTTAGCAATGGGATGTAAAAATGCCTTCTGCTGAACTACTTTTATTTCCTTTCTTTCTTCAGTAAGTAAACGCATGTACACAGTTTATGTATATAAAAGGCTATAGCACTTCTCTTTTAC
Source organism: Schistocerca americana (assembly GCF_021461395.2). Taxonomy (NCBI): domain Eukaryota; kingdom Metazoa; phylum Arthropoda; class Insecta; order Orthoptera; family Acrididae; genus Schistocerca; species Schistocerca americana. The sequence goes on from NC_060125.1 coordinate 404,131,983, forward strand.
GTTTAAGCATGCATGCAGAATGTATAAGGTAATTTATTTTGTAAGAATAAAGCTTATGTTTTACGCGATTTCTGTGCTTTGTTTTAAACAACAATTCTATGATTTTTGTCTTATGAGACATATACTAATACTTCAGTACACATTAATAACGGTAGTACAGTTGATATCAATCACAGAATTTCAAAGTTTTCCGAGCACGTACGTACGACGAGTACGACCGCTGCGGCTCAGTGCTTCGTGTACTGAAGGTTTGCGCAATTTCTCAGAGAGCGCAGCACTGTCAACTTATCGAGCGTACCCGAGAAATTCGCGAGAAATTGCCTTCGCGTCTCGCGTTTCTCGAGCGCGATCATAGCCCATCCTTACGTTGGAAGGCAATACTGAAAAATGATACTACAGACATAGACGACAAAGTGACAGCGCCAGATGTGTTATCAGTCGCCGCCAACAAATATCATCGTCTTTTTAACCTATTTTGATATGTCGGACATCAATGCGCGAACATCGATGGAGGGCGCTACGGCAGACTGTGATGTTATTCGGTAACCCACCAGAGATCCACAAACTGATAACCGTAGGAAAGCGGCGCGTACTCACTTAGCCAAGGCCTTCAACGCAAATGAGTTCGGCTTATGCGTGCAGAGTGAGCGATTGCTTACTGTTTCAATGCAATCTGAAGAAGGTTGAGATTAGACATCACACTCTACTGGCAGAAACACTCCCCGATGGTACAGTCTCGGAATTTGCATCATATGGCAGTTGTACTAGGAGACGCGATGGCTGGCGCTTGCTGCGACAAATACTTCAATTTGATCGATGACTACGTGGAAAAATAGCTAACACATAAGAATATTTTATGAATTAAGTTCCTCGAATAAAAATGTCTGAAAAAACAAACGAAGAATTGCCCAAAGAACAAATTCATTTGTGACTTTTGCACATGACATAGTTCTTCTCCCCAGAAATAAGGAAGATAAGAAGGCCTGTTGAAAAAAGTGGATTAAATACTAAGTACGGAATATGCCGAAGATGAGTAGGAATGGTGGTAACGACTATCTTAACACGAAACTAGTAGGACGATACTGTAGTGGAAAAAGGTAATTCGTTCTCCTATCTACAAAACAACATTACACCATATGGCTGTAGGAAGAGAGAAGAGAAGTAGATTGACAATGGCTAATAAAGCTTTCTTCAGTAAAAAAAAGTGCTCCTGGTATACCGATGCCTCTTCTTCTTGTTTCATGTTTATCCTGACTTCTTGAGATCTCTTGTGAAGAGACACGATAAAATACGTTCAGTAGTGGTGTGGGACAATCAATGAAGTTACACAACAGTTAGTAATTTAACTTTTGAAACCGTCGATTTATTGGCATTTCTGGAAATAAAATCACTCTCATACTCTCATGTGGTCAGCAAATTTCGTGTAACAGTTTGTATGTGTAATGGGACTTATTACGTCGCAAATCGTTCTAATGAATTAAGTAATCTGCATTGCAGTGTTGCTAAGCAACGTGATCAACAAGATGATATGTGTCTCAATTAAAACAGAACCTCGATATTTTGAATAAACTTTCGGTTCATTTTTGCCGAAAACAGCACTTCTCTCAAAATTAATTTCCAACTACGTGCATTAAGTCCAAGCGCGTTTGCAACTATTGTACGCAATTCACTGGACAGCTAGATCACGCACTAGCGTGTAACGTATTCCAAATCGAGCGTGCAGTTTCATTGTTCCCTAATGGGCTAAACGACTCTTTTTGTAATAACCTGATGTGTTTATCCCACGTAAAATCTATATGAAACTGGGTTTGTCTCCATTCGAGTCAAAATCACAAAAAAAAAAAATTCACCGTGCAAGTCAGCGAACTGTACATGAGCACCTCTTTACACTCTAAATGATAATTCGTCTCATTGTCAGAGTAAAAGCCGCACATAAATTTACACTTTTTCATGCACACAAAATTCAAAACACCTTTATATTAAACAGATAAATTACGGCCTGCAATTACTAATTAACATATCCCATTCTGAATAAACTTCAAGAACTTGTTCTTCATAATCAATAAAATTTTATCGCCTGAAAGAAACTATTATTTTGCTAAAACGCATTCACTCGTGTCTAGACGATGACGTCACGAATCGATACTTATTTGGAATGAACGAAGTACCTGTACTGAAAAACACTGCCTGTTGAGTAATTTACTGACTTTTATAACAAATTTTGTACCCCTTGCATTGCTACACTGGGATCAGGCATTGAAAAGTAAGAACTTCCCGAAAATACATAGACGTGAAACGCGAACCGAAACCGCAAGTATTTGAAATGTGATGTGTCTATAGCTTTGGTACAACAGCGAATTGGCTTACGAACGTGGGATCTAACTTTTATAATGTTGCATCTACCTGCAATTTACTCAGGCAACATTTGCGAACTGAATGTCAGAATTAAGGGACCTGTCATTTCTAATTCACTCACTTCATTTAATCTTTGACATCTGTCACGTCGATATCTTCCAAATCTCTCATCAGTTCTTGTACCTCTACGAGGGTCACATCTCTGCATGTTGCAGTATTCTAGCCAGGATTATGCTGCGTAATTTGGTAAAAATTGGGTATACCCCAAGAGTTTTCTCTTTCTATAGTCGTTTTAGCTTAACCTGATATGTCAGTTTCCACCACTAGTGTTTCACGCCTAAACAGCTTGATAAATTTAGTGAGCTAACTCTATTTCGTTATGGTTTCGGCAATGCTCACACCACTATTAGCGAGAAAGGTCGCTTATGTCCTACGATGGCGTTTGTTGGAATTGTGAGTTTCATTCTACCAGCACTACGGAGGGTTTGGCGTAAGAAGGGCTCATTCATTATGTAAGCTTCATAATTCAAAATGAAGTCCGTTCAGGAAATTCACGTCGGTGTCCCAACAGTCATCAAAGGAGCGGCGTGTTAAGTACCATAACTCGCAGGCGGCGTATGTGGCCATCCTGTGATGGGTGTGAATATTAGGCAACGATATGGCAACGACTTATGAACGGCCTTGCCAACGCTAGGACGCCGTCAGGCCCCCAGCAGGTGGCAAGAACACGCTGGCCCACTGGAAGCTCCTTATAGTCAGGGGCAAAAGAGCCCAGCGCTGGACCCATGGGGTCGATCAGAGTTTCAGTGGATGACATCCTAGAAGTGACCTCGTCAGCTCGAGATCCGGTACCGTCAGGTCTAGTTGGCGGCTAGTAAACCTAAAGCTAGCTAATGACGCTGCTTGACGAGGTTGAAGCTGATCGGCCTTACATTGGACCGTCGGTTGGGATGAAGACTGTCACGGCATTGATTCTCGTCTGACATCCAGGAGTCAGTCGAAAGTGCAGCTGATGGCTGAGCGGCGAGCATTCACAGTCTCTCTGGGCAGCTGCTTTGTCAGAGGAGCCAGGAGCCACCTAGGTGCCTACGTTAAGTACAATCTTGTAGCATGGCCTATAGAAGGCCAACACACCGCTAAAGCCGACTTCTGTGTTGACAAATGCTACACCGCCAGTATTTTACAAGCCAGTGGAGAAATTTCGCAGGACGTCTCTCGACGGATGGTATGGTCTGGTCTGTGGTTGATGCCGCAACGTAACCATTTATGAACGTAGAAAGGTGACACTCTTTCGAAGTTCCCCTTGTCTAGAGCCGTATTTTGAAACAGACTAATTGTCTTCTTGTTCAATGGAACTCTTTTTTTTGGTTGAAACTCTCAATGGGCGAATCCGGTCACTTTTTAGGATTGTATGTTATTGTTCGCATCTCGCCGAGGGTGTTTTTGGGACATGCACCGGCACCTATCGATACCTGATAACAGCGGTCAAAGACCGTGTTACGGTAGCGCGTCACGATGGTCTTCTCCAAGGCCTGATAGGAGGCTACACAGAGGGGGTAGAGTGGTGTTGCTCGCCAGGTCTAACGCTAGAGCTCTTCTTTGGTACGCCGCCTGGTGTGGAAGCGTGCTGCGGCGCCGCGCATCGCAGTTTGCGGGTATAATCCGTTCATCATAAGAATAAATCTGATGTAAAAATTGCACTATGCATTATTTAGCGTTTGCTGGAACATCGTTGGATTTCCGTTTCACGTGGGACTGCAGCCAAGCTGTCTCGGGTACTGTCAAGAGCGATAATAAAGGTACGTTTTTTTTTGCTATGCGTTCGGCGCACATCTGCTTAGCGATAATACGAGGCAACAAGCTTTACCGGCGCATTTGACTTGGACAGCACTGACCGGACAGCAGGTACAGCTAGCCTGCAGTGACACAGCCAACTGCAGTTCACAAGTAAAAAGAAACGATCAGAGGAGGAATATAGCTTCGAAAGTCATTTAATTTTTAGGCAGAATGAAATAATACATTGCAAATCTCCCACAATACTCTACTTAGACGACTAGACGAAAACCGCAACACGTTTTAGTTTTTAGCTGACGCACTATCGTAATGAAAAACAAGAATGATGAAAGTTCTTGACTTAACCACAGGATTATTTTTCTGCATAAACTTTGTGTAACGTAAGAGATTTTTCAAGGATTTCACTGTATAGTTAAATATTGAAGCCACTGAAGGTATTACTTACAGTCAGTCGTCTTATCCGGATCTGATAAATACATTTCAGTTCTGGAAGTGTCATCTGCTACGTTGATAACGAGCCTATGAACAACAGAAACCACGAATCCAACCAGGCGCAACATTTTCTCTTCTTTTATGACGCGCTCTTCTATATCCCGCCAGCGTTCGGCAGTGACGTGTGAGAAATCTGCGTGCGTTAGTTCCAGTACGTCTGAGAGCTTAACTGTCTTCTTACTTCTCGGGCCAAATCCCGCAGCTTGGCTCCAGATTAGTTCTGTTGGGTTCATATTGAAATGGTACAGTAGCAAATGTAAAAATGCAGCATTTGTATGATGTTGATGCTGTGAAAAATTGTTTTTCGTGTTTCTACTATACTTATCTCTCTCTGTGGTATAAAACGATGGACATAGCCCAAATAAAGAGAATTTGGTTTTTTAATTTTTGCCTTAGAAAATTGATTTCTTTAAAATCGTATTGACCGACTAGGATCACGTTAACAACTTCTGTTCCTCTTCTTCCTTTGTTGTTGTTTCCTATTTTTCCAGTAACTCCTCATTTTCTCCCCATGAAGTCTCTTCCTTTTTTCTGTCCATGTTGTTCCCGATTTTTTATTTCTTCTGCTTTGAAAGCCTTCCACATTTAGTATTTTATTTTGAAAACGGATTCTTTCTGCTATTTCTGACTCTTTGATGTTGTTTCTTTCTAGATCTCTTTTTATTTCTATAATCCATTCTATTGTCGATTTCTTCTTCCAGAAATATAGGAGTAGTAGTTTGTCCATCTTATAGTTCATCATTAGGCATTCAGTTTCATATAAACATTCTTGTCGTACCACTGTGGTATAATGTTTTACTTTTGTTTTCTAGATATACATTTCTTGTTGTAAATATTTTTGGTCAAATCATATGCTCTTTCCATTTTGTTAATTCTTACATTTGTTGCAGATCTTTCAAATCCATTCTGTCGTATAGTTTCTCCAAGAAATTTAAATTTATTTACTCGCTCTATTTTACCTTTTTGTATTTCTATGAATTTTGGCGCATTTTTTATATTTATCATGAATTTTGTTTTTTCAGCCGAAATTTTGAGACCAGTTGTGTTTGCTATTTTTCAAAAATGTTTATTGAATAACTGCTTCTGTCAGGTTTTCTTAAAGTATTGCAAAATCATCAGAAAAAGCCAAGCAGTTTACCTTAATTCCATTTGTTTTCATTCCCAGAGTTATTGTTTCAATCTTCTTAATTTCTAGCTCCAAGTTCCTGATCCTTACAATTTTCCCTAGTACACAATTAAACAGCAAAGGTGACAAACTATCATCTTGTCTAACACCAATTTTTATTTCAAATGTCTGAGATACTTCTCCCATAAATTTGACTTTAGATATTGTACCTGTTAGTGTTTCACGAATTATATTTTACTAATTTTGATTTAACACCAAATTCTCTAATGACCTTATCTATTGTTTCTCTGTCTATACAATCAAATGCTTTCTTGAAATCAATAAATGGTACTATTATTGTTTTGCTGGTTAACATTCTATGGCGAATTATTGACTTTAAGTTAAAAACTTGTTCTGCACAGGATCTTCACTTTCGAAAACCATCCTGATTTTCTCCCAGTTGTTTCTCTAAAGCATCTGCCACTCTGTTCAGGAGAATTTTTGATAATATTTTGCATGCCACTGGCAGGAGTGACACTCCTCTCTAATTATTGACATTTTGTTTGGCTCCCTTTCTATGTAGTGGGTGGATTAATGCTGTTTTCCATTCAACTGGAATCTTTTCAGTTTACCCAATGTTCTGAAAAAGCAGCTGTAGATCCTTTATGCTTTTTGTTCTGACCACTTGAATAATTCTGCTGTAATGGAGTCTTCACCATTTGTTTTATTGTTTTTGAGTGTTTTGATGGCTTCATGAATTTCTAACTCTGTTCATGGGAAATCGACCTCTAGATTTTGAGGTGACACTGGAAATTGTAATTTATCTGTAGGAACTGGACAGTTTAACAGCTTTTCAAAACATTTTGCTAAAATTTCACTATTTTCTTTGTTATTTATACCCATTTTTCCATTTTAATTTTTGAATCAAATACTTGTGACTGATATCCTTTAATATGTGTTTAAAAGTTTGGTAAGAATTTCTAATATTAGTTTTGATCAAATTTTCTTCTATTTCAATAAGCTGAGAATTTTCAAATCTTCTTATGATTTTCCAGATTACTTTTGAAGTTTCTTTTATTTATTGCCTGAACTGTTCAAGGTCTTCCTCTTTTCTCGAACATCTCCATTTTCTTCATTTTTCGCTCTTTGAATTAGTGCTTCTTCACACTCCTCATTCCACCATGTCTTCTTTTAATTCTATGCCAATCCTAAAGTTTTCTCGCTGCTTGAGTTATTTGCATCTGGAGTTCACGCCAATGACCTTCTTTACTTGTTTCTGTTTCTTCTCTAAATTTCTCTATATTTTCTTTTGTAATATTAGCTGCAGTGGTGTTGTATCTGATCACTTTCTAGGTCGTCTTTTTTGTTTTAGATGGGAGAAATTTTATTTTAATCTTAGAGAGATAATGATCTGAATCAGATTCCCCATTCTGGCTATTTTAACATTCATAGTTTCTGTGATATACCTTTTAGATATGGCTACATGATCCAGTTGAAATTCTCCTAGGTTCGGATTTAGATGTCTCCAAGTTTTGGCTTTTCTTGGTAGTTTGCGGAAATGTGTGGACATGAATTTTAACTGGAACATTTCACACATATTGATCAGTCTTTGACCATTTCTGTTTGTTCTTGAGTGTGCTGGATATTCACCTACAATATTCTTTTCCCTCCCAATTTGCCCCTTGAAGTCATCAAGAAGTATTTTAACGTTCTTTTTAGGTATGACAGAAATTTAAAATTTAAAAAGATTCCATAACTGATTTACTTTCTTCAAATTTCTTCTGTTGTCAGCATTTAAAGGTTCATGACAGTTTATATGGGTGTAACTTTTATTCTTCGACCTTATTGTTAATGTGGATATTCTTTCTGAATTCGATCTAAATTCTGTTACACTGTCTACGATTTTTGTTGTCTTCTTAATTTAAACAACTTTTATCAACAGTCTTTCATAAAACATCGATAATTAAGAATTTGCATTTGAAATGGAAACAGGAATTTCGCGTCCACTATGTAATTAGAAAGAAGAATATGTGGATTATACATAAAAAATGATGATGAGTTTTATAAGTACGAGATGTAGTTATTTCAAACTGAACGAGAAAAGAAATGACACTGAAGAGATTTGAACCAACGCATGAATTACTGCATGTTGTGCACATTTCGTTACGCTACCGATTGCGCTACACATTCAGTGTGGGTTAATTAATCAACTGCAGTATATACGCCACTGGAAAAACTTCAAAGCCGATTATCTCTACAAATTTATGAAACACATTAAGAACGGCCTATTTCTTGGCACTTTTTAACCGTGTTCCACGCGCGCTTCACTCCGGAACGGAAAGCAGCGAAAGCCATTTTCATACTGCGCATTAACGGCGTGACAATTAGAGCATAACGCTGCAGAGGAAGTGACTGTACACAATTTTTGAAATAAACACTGCGTAGCTAAAGCGTGATTAAGAAGAACGTTAATGGATGTTATTACATTTGAATATCTTATAGTTCTGTTTAATGTAACTTAATAATAAGTAGGACCTACTCCCAAGAGCGTAACAACACTAGTGTAAGCGTGCTGCGGCTTCTGACCAATCATAGTGTTTGTGTTTGTTTGCATCAGGTTTATTCTTATGATAAACGGATTACAGTACCCGCTGTTTTCAGCACCTTGACAAACGATGTTATCGAACAGCGTCATCCGGCTGGAGATTTCTGCCAGGCAAGATTTAAACTTGGTTACTGTGCCTATTCTTTTGAAACCAGTCTGGTTATCACTTATGGTAGTAACCAAGTATTTAAAGTTGAGACAGAACTGTGTTACTTTATCCTTTTGTTGGTTTTAAAAGTGCTTTGATAATTGTAGTTGATTAATCCAAGCTATAGCCTTAATGGTCAAGACTATTACTTTTCTTTCAATTTTATTTTATCTCATGGTACAGAGTGCTTTATTGAAACTGTGTTAGATTAATTGGAATATGTCGTTTAAAGGACTGTGGCGAATTATCTTTGTGGAGACCTCTTGAACAACTATTGTATTAAAACACATTCTACTGTAACCCAGTCGCTACCACTTCCTTGTGCTATAGCAAATATTCTTCATCATATCAGGTTTTCTTTTTTTATTATTATTACTGTTATTATTATTAGATTTGCCAACCCACAAGTAGATAAGGAAACAAGAGCCCACCCAGACTGAATCCCGCTGGCCTGGGTAAGCTTTGCACAAATGAGGAGCGTCACGTTCCCCAAGGCTACCCGTTCCACATCAGCAGTCTGTCATCACACTGCGTTCCACCAGCGCGACGCAGGGTGATCGTTGAAGGACGCCTAGAGCGTAGTTGACAGGGGACTGGCGGTACTCAGCAGCTCAAGAAATCCCTGCCTGCCAGATCCGTCTTATCAAGCGGAAACTGAGCTGCCTAAGGTCCTCATCATCACGCACGACCAGGAGGCCGCAGTGAACTTTACATCTCAACAAAATAAACTGTACAGATTGTGGATGAAATGTAAAACTGATCCCTTCATAGACTGCGGGAAGTGAAAGCTTAAAATAGAAATTAATTTGAGCCACATCAATAGAAGAATATTAGCTACTTTGACGATCAAACTAATACAGCTGTAAACTGAAAGATGCTTATCAAATACAAATAATTTATTCAAAATTGTCTAGGTTGTGATATGTAACACTGAATAATTAACCTTTTTAAATGAATCAACAAAAGTAAATATACTTTGCAATAGTGATATTACGTTATTAATTCAAAGCAAAATGTTAATTAATAAGTAATTTTGGTGGTGTCCGAAAGGGTTCACACATTATAGTGGTATATATCTCTATCATCGGTCCCTACCTGTCCCGTATCTGTAAGACGTCAATGTCCTTTTGGATTATCCACGCCACCCTGTTCGTCACTCAGAGTCTGAGTTTGCGATCTTTGTCGTGTGATGCATTTGTAACTCCTCATTACTGCAACTACGAGTCATTTTAGTCTTACAACTAGGACAGCTGTCTTTTTCCCCTTTTTTCTTTTTTTTCTCTAGGTTAGACTTTGGAATCATTGTAATTAGACGGGCAAGAAGAGCACGAGATCTGACTCCGAGCGGGCGTCGGTATGTGAAGCATTTGCTGTCTCTGCCTGTGAACTCGAAAAATGTTTCCACGAAAAGACCAGAGCGATGATGAAATGAGTTCCATTAATTACAGTGAAGACTATAATGTATAACATTGCTAGGTGGAAGTTCGTGAGGGGTTTTTGTTCAGCCGCCTAAAAAGCAAACGCCGCTAAGCTTAACTTCCACATGAAGTCTCGCCTAACTCACTGACAATACCATCACTTAATGAAGCACTAGGTTGTATTTCGATGGACCAAAACTACACGTTACTACTTCACCACATTCTGGCCAAATATTGATGATGAAAATTTCTCCAGTCGACATGGTGCGAACCGAATACCATTGAACTGCGGATATTAATGCGTGTTTTGCTGATTATTTTCTTGTTTTCTTCTCATCTAGTTCATATTTATAGCTCATATATAGCAGTCTACAAATTATTGACCTCTTCGACAAAACGTAAACTAAAATGCAACAGAAAAACTAAAATAAGGAATGACTTTTTTTTTAAGAATAATAAAAGTTGATTCCGGTTGGCTTCATTCTACACTTTACTTGTGATTTGGAATTTTACCTTCAAATGGTTCAAATGGCTCTGAGCACTATGGGACTTAACATCTTAGGTCATCAGTCCCCTAGAACTTAGAACTACTTAAACCTAACTAACCTAAGGACATCACACACATCCATGCCCAAGGCAGGATTCGAACCTGCGACCGTAGCAGTCCCGCGGTTCCGGACTGCAGCGCCTAGAACCGCACGGCCACCGCGACCGGCGGAATTTTACCTTCGATTATTTATATGTTGCAGTTACTTTCAATCTTTTCACAGACTTAGAAACATGATTCATGTTTTAACTTTTGCTTTTATTTTCTAAGACGACGTCTCGACTTACAGAGCTTTATTGACCATCAGATCTATCTATCTTTCACTGTTAGACGTTACGTTCTGTGGACGACAGCTTAGTTGAGTTAATCCGAACTTACCTCTTCTGACAGCATCACGATACTTGGCTACACACACTTTTTTATAAACTGCCGTCTGTCGTAAGACTCTTAATTTTCCATAAAAGATAACATTTTGATTTGTGTCTATTAGTGAAGGCATCTAAATCTACGTCTACATGATCACTACGCTGTTCACAATTAACAGCCTGACAGAGGTTTCATCGAACCAACTTCAAGCTATTTTTCTACCATTCACTATTGAACAGCATACGGGAAACAGGAAACTTAAATTCTTCCGTGAGTACTCTGATTTCTCTTATTCCGATATTTCTCCCTATGTAGGTGGGCGCTAACAAAATATTTTCGCATTCGGAGGAGAAAGCTGGTGATTGGATGATAATGAAGAGATCCTGCCGCAACGAAAAACGCCTATGTTCTAATGATTACCAACTTAACTGGCGTATCATATTCTTGGCATTGTCTTCCCTATTCCGCGATAACACAAAACGAGTTACCCTTCTTTGATATCTTTCGATATCCACCCTCAGTCCCATGTGATGTGGATCCCACTCTGCGCAGCAGTACTGCAGAATATGGCGTACAAGCGTAGAGCAGACGTCTCTTTCGTAGATATGATATACTTTCTAAGTGTTCTGCCAATAATTAACAGTCTTTGGATCGCTTTTCCCACAACATTATCTATGCGATTGCTCCAATTTAACTTATTTGTTGTTGTAATCCATAAGTACTTGGTTGAATTCACGTCCATTAGGTTTGTGTGATTTAACGTGAAACCGAAATTTGGCGGATTCCTTTTAGTTCTCGCGTGGATTTCACAATTTTCATTATTTAGAGTCAATTGCCACTTTTCACACCATAGAGATATTTTGTATAAATCATGGGTTTGCTCATCTGTTGACTTTTTGAAACGGTAAATGACAACATCACCTGTAACAATCTAAGAGGTCTGCTCAGATTGTCTCCTGAACAGTTTATAAAGATCAGGGACAGCATAGGGCCTATAATACTTTCTTGAGGAACGCTAGCTATTACTTCTGTTCCACACGACGATTTTCCTGTCAAGTACCACGAGGGTAAATCTCTAATCCAGTCGCACAGCTGAGATGATACTCCGTAGGCACACAATTTGACTGGAAGTCGCTTGTGAGGGACGGTGTCAAAAACCTCCTGTAAATCTAAAACTATGTAACCAATTTGATTTCCCATGTCGACAGCACTCATTATTTCATGAGAAGAAAGAGATGGTTGTGTTTTTCTAAATTCGTGTCGGCTGCTTGTCAATCGTTTCCTTCGAAGTAATTCGTAATGTTTGAACACAGTATACGTTCCAAAATCCTACAGCATAATGGTACTTTTCGATCATTACGTCTTGATAAAATATAGTTCCAGACTCATGTTCCTTAGATAACTTCTACTGTTTAATATAGATGTTGACGGAATTGTTCTTAATTTTTATTTTGATAATGTTGTTCTTAATTTTCCACCAATAAAATTTCATGTCAACGCATTCAGCTGTTATCATACAAACATTCGCATAATTAAGAAAGCAGATCTCCTGAGGGACTTCCTGTTACACGGTTAATATGCCTTCAGCCTAAAATGACGATACAGAAAGTAATCGTTAACCTAATAGTCATAATGCATACATCATTTGCTTTAGAAGTGTCGGCACGAACCATATCTGCCTCAGATGAATTCTCGGAGCTGAATTTTGAGACACGATGTGAGGTGTGGGACCCTAGTAACGATCATTGCGTCCACATGACAGTTCTCTTCAGCCATGTTTACTATTGAAATAATATCACTGTTAGCGTCTGCTTTTGAGCTGAAGTGGTGGAATTAAATATACAATGACTACTAGCTTAGCGCTCTCTGCTTCGCTCGCGTTTGCGTAGTAGTTACAACAGAAATAATTTTATAAACATATAACAGGCCTACTGAAATATTAATGTCTTACAATGTTCACATGCGTGTGAATTCCTAAGGCACCAAACTGCTGAGGTCATCGGTCCCTAGACTTACACACTACTTAAACTGACTTACGCTAATGACAACACGCTCACCAGTGCCCGAAGGAGGACTTGAATCTCCGGCGGGAGGGGCCGCGTAATCTTTTTCTATGCAATTCTGACAAAAACGATTTGGCGTGGTGGTTGTTAATAGCTTTCTTTGATGTAGTTTACACATTGTAAACACCTAATTTTTCCACGCTGGTTAAGACCGTAGAAGCATGCTCTTTTCCGAATGTAGTTCTGACGAAAAGTGACGCTGGTAGCTGTAGTCGGAGGTTTTAGTCAAACCTGACTTCTGAGTTCTTGTGGTGACCAAGAAAACAATATAAATTTTCATAGATTCAACTTCAAATGTTTTAATATAACGAAATATTTTCATAAAGATTTTCATCCCCTATTTCACCCCCTTAGGGGTTGAATTTCATAAAACATTGAAACACGATTTCTTTTATTTCTAACCGAGAAGCCAAATACAGATTTTCATAGATTTAGTTTCAAAATTGATTTCATAATCAATACTTTCATAAAACTTTTCATCTCCTATTTCAGCCCCTTGGAGGTTGAATTTCCAAGAATTTTGAAGCACGTATACTATTTATTTCGAGCTGGGAAGTGAACTACGAATTTTCATGGATGTAGCTTTAAAAATTCTTTAGTAGTTCTCTAATAAAGATGTGTTCCCAAACAAAACTTTCACCCACTATTTACTCCTTTAAGGGTCAAATTTCTGAAAATGCCGAAACACATTTTTTACCTCTGACAGAGAAACCAAATACCAATTTTCGTAGTTCCAGCTTCAAAATTGAATCAATAGTTACGTATTAAAAAATATTATCCACTAATTCACTCTATTAGGGGTGGAATTTCGAAAAATTTCTTCTTCAACGACGCCTACAGTATAAGATCGGCACTCTCTCCAATTTTCCAGTTTCTGTTCTTAGATGTTTAGGCTGGGCAATGGTGAGTCAATCAGTCAGGACATTTCCTTTGATACGTGTTTAGACACGAGCCAATAGATTAAGGACACTGCTGACCACGAGATTAAATACCCTCTGGTGGCGATGTGGGTACGTAACAAGGTAAGTACAGAGGGTAATTATAATGTCAGTGAAACATTACGAAAAATCGGTACAGATAAATTTCCAATATTAACGTAACAAATAATACACTGTGTGAAAGACAACTCTCAACTCCTTTTTAAAAATAATGTTTATAAATGTTCTATGTGTCCGCTCTTCTTCACATGGCATACAGCTAATCGATAGTCCAGTTCTGCCCACATCTGCCCCACCATATCAGCAGTGACTATAAGAACGGCTGCTGCGATGTGGTGTCGCAAGTCCTCAAGATTCTGTGGTAGAAGTGGAACATAAACGCTATCCTGGACGTAACCCTCTCCCCCAACACAAATAAAAATCTCAAGACGCGAAGTCCAGTGGCCCTTGTGGACTCTCGAGAAGCGCCAGGTCAGAGGCCACAACACGGCCTGTCCAGCAATTGCAATTTATATGACTTCACTCTTAATCGCGTATGCAGGATTTTCCACACTGTTGGCTGAGAGATGTTTAATTCTGCACTAGCTCGAAACACAGACTTTGTGGGACTTCCCAGCACTACGCCTCTCACACACTGCACTGTCTGTTCTTCCACGCCCAGTCGACCTGAACGTTTACTACAATTTCTTGTATCACTTCACAGTGTCGTTGTAAACTTGTGCTGTCTTGTGACACTTACCACGGAAAGCTCTTTACACCCTCACTACCGATTGGCAACGAGCAAATTGTAGTACACAAAATGCTTTCTCTACTTTCTCCACCTGGTTCGCTGTCATTTCCATCACAGTCGATGGCGCCGGGGGTTTTCCAAACTAACTTGTTGGCACCACGTTCAGAAAAAAAACTTTGAGAGTTGGGCTTTCGCTCACTGTAACACTAGTTACGTTATATTAAAACATTTATCTGTGCCGATTTTGTGAAAATGTTTCATTAATTTGTAACTACCCTGCATAATAAAACCAATGGAGTATTGTTCTAACCCCAACAATAGTCCATAGAGAAGCAGTGTTACATCTAGCTGCGTCTGCAGGACTTCGTTATGAACCGCGATATTGTGTAGTTGTGAACGAGTTATGGTATTGTGCTAGCATGCAGACGGTAGTTTCGAGTACCGTCGACTGACTATTTTGGTATAATAACAATATTAGCTGACGCCGAACTATCACTATGCTCGATTATACCCTCATGTAATTGTTAATCAATAAATTCGTCTGCTAGTGGCTGTAGATGTTTCTCTATTCTGTATGGTTTCCTATAGACTGTTTGGTAATCACCTGTTGGTATACAGTGTTTTATGATGAGAGTTGCTGGTAGTGGACCATCTGAACTGAACAAATCTGAATGTTCTAACAACAAAGTTTCCATGGGTTCCCGTTCACCGTCCTCTAAGTGACGAACCTCGGCACGTAGTACAGATGCATTGGCGCTTCTCTGGTGCTTCGATCACCTCGTGATCCATTGATATACTGATCCTCGAATATCTCTAAACTCGTTATAGTTAATACTTCCGGGAGATTCACTTCATCTGTCCCAAAGTTATCAAAGCTTACTGGAATCATCATTGCCTCATTAACAATGGCTACGCGCGCAACGCTTCTTCGCATAATACAATGCATTTCATCTCATTCTTTATTGTTATACAGTGGCTCAACCACAGATCTCTGCTGTGGCAGATCGGCATCTACAGACGCCCAAAAATAACTTCCCTGTGCCGGCATGTATATTGTCATGCGTAGTTATCTTTAATGTACGTGTACCCAGTTCAGTTGGTGACACGTTAGCAATCAGTGTACCGTGCGACATTGAACAATTTACAGCTGGACTCGTCAGAAACAAGTTCCCACCGAGTTCAACTGTGTACTGTAAAAGATTAATTTTTGCATGATGGCTATCCAGGAAGTCAAGTCGAAAAATGGCGGTATATACTCGTGCCGCAGTTTCAACTCTTCCATATGTTAACGAAATTCTGTAGTTCCAATCCTAAAAACAATCTTTATTGTCCCCAATTAAACCAAATCATTATTTTTCATTCCACGTAGTTTATACCTTGGAGCACCTAGTCTTCTCCTACCCACGAGGTCTAGACTAATCACAGATACATGTGCACCATATCGATTAAAAATTTACAATCTTTACCGTTTACAAAGTCCATGAAAGAACAACCTTTCTCTGCATTAGTGTCCGCAGTACTCTTACTGGGAATCTTTTCGAACGGACAAAACAATATATTTTATGTTTAACGTTTTCTGTTGCTTGTTTCAGTTATCCTGCTTCCTAGTCTCACACTCGTTTGCCTTGCGCACATTTGTAACATTGTGGTCGATTGCATTGCGCCTTCAAATACCCTTTCTTCCCGAAACTATAGGAGTGTTTTTCAGAAGTAAGAATTTGCTTACCATTCATTATATGTGTAGAAATTTCTATTTCCTGGAAATGCGTGGCATCGCATAGTGTTGTAGCCAGATCGTCTGGATTTTCCATGCGTACTCTTCGCGAAAATTCCCCAGGAATTCCTCGCAAGAAAAACTTCGAAAGCTCTGGTTTCTACTTCCCTGAGTAATAAGTGATCCGCTTCTGGATTCCCTGTTAACTCATATGTCTGTCCATTTACGTTAAGGATACTGTCTGAAAAAGTCTCCACAGTCTCATTTACCTTCTGTGTGAGTCCGCTCAAGTTTTCTCTTACAAACCTAGTACTATCCTGCTAAATGTATCTATGACGCAAACCTTCTGCTAATTGTTCATTTGTATTTGTCTTGCTCAGCGTTTCGTTATACGTCACGTATGTCTTGGCTTCACCCGTAAGACGTAAACTGGCCATCTGTAGAATAGTGTCATCTGACCAATTACTCATTACGGTTGCAGCCAATACATCATTAATGAATACCGTTACGTCCTCTGTTGCTCTGCAGTAGAAGGGTGTGGTTAGGTCAGCTCCTGAAGGATCTACTGAATGGTGGGGCATTGCTACTGGCGACTTAAATTCACTCGAACAAGACTGTGGCTCTTTCTCAGCCCGCAAAGATTACAACTGAACCATCAATTCATTATGGCGTAACTTTTGTTGAGCATTTTCCTCAAATGATTGTGACATTTGCTCCATCATGGCGATTATATTATCACCAGTACTAGCTGACCTTGTGCCTGGCATTTTCAACAATCTACCACTAACTTAATTTTATACTGAAAATACGTGCTTCGGGCAGAGTAACATATACCAGACAAGAAAAATACAACTTACGATGTACGAAACTAGATTCAAACTACTTCTTTCGCTTGACCATCGTCCAGTGACACTCGCTACACTTGTGTGCTGCATGACCATACCGTCTACAAGTAGAACAAGTTACTGGTACGAATTTGGTACATGGTTGACTACGAGCCGCTAAATTACAAATGGTACATATCACGGTAATAAATATTTCTCTTTATATTTTACTTTCTGTTCTGATTAATCAACAGATTCCTTAGATTTCAGAAAAGATGTTTTGAACATAGCACGCCCATCGAAACGACTAAGCACAACCAGAGAAAAAGAAGAATTTCTTTCGTACTTACCGCATTGTGGTTACTGTCGCGATGCGTCGTCGATGCAAGTCCACTGCCTTCGAATTCCAAGCGCTGGAGTAGAACACTTCCGATGACGAATCCTCTCAGAGCGGAGTCGAAGTGCGAACTTTTGGCACCAATTTAAAGAGTGCTAAGCGAAGACACACGTGAAGTCAGGAAAACTGCGGAGAACCAATGAAGTGTCAACGACGCCGGAAGAACACCGTTAGGTTTCAATTATTTATTCACAATGTTTCCAAGTTGCCGGTCTTCTGGAGCAGCCTTGATGACCTACCCGTTATGTGACTGCTATCGGTAATCGAGTGGTCGGCTGATTTCCTCCCCACCCATGGTAGGTTTCAGCGTCCGAAGCCACCTGTGTGTTGAACAGGACTGTAGACTCAGAGACCCTCTGTTGCTGACTTCCGCGTTGATGTCCGGTACTGGCAGCAGTCTACGATATGACGTTGTTGGACAACAAACAGTTCCTCCATCAGTAGATGGTAGGCGGCGAGCAGAATGAGGTTCTTCTGGTGAAAGGCATCGTCATCAGTACATCCTCGATTAGGTCATAGACTCTGCTGAAGCATCTATGACATAGATTCACTACAGCATCGTAATCATGGAATCGAGTGCTCTTACTGTGAATGCCACTGATTTCAACCCATGGCAGGAGCTGGAGTTTTTAAAAGGAGCTATCATTAGGCTATGAAGTAAAGATCGGGTCGTAATGACTGAATGTGTCCTCCTTACTCTGCTACATTCACTTAACAGGCTATTAACTGCTGTGTCTTTCCACCGCTGTGTGCTGCTACGAAATGGTACAGTTTCTTGCAACATGTTTTATGAGCTACCGAATATGCGTGTCTGGCTTCCTTAGTTTTTCCGTTTTTTTTTCTACTGAATGTTTATTCTTTGCTTCGCAGACAGTGTCGTTGACCTGAGCTACTTGCGACATACCAGTTCCCTTCCTGCTTCTGCCACTGTCTCTGACATGACTTGAATTTTTCTGAGGCAATGTGAATGAGTTTTGTTGTAACTCACAAAGCCAGTAAGAACTTCCTGCTAGAGATAACAAAAGATGTCTTCTAAGTTTCTCGCAAGAGTCCGATGTAACACACATACACTTAATTCCAAGTCCTATTCTCATGGCGAAGACGTAGTCTTCCATGGATACGTCCATGAGGTCGGTATTCGGCGTGAACTGACGTCCAGTGCTGGTTCTAGCCTTTAAATAGTATTGGGCAGCCAATTAGATGTTGGTGTACTAATACTTCCTGCAGGCCATCTCGAACTCCCTCTGCAGGAAGTAGTACGCACAATGTCTGTTTTCAATATAGCCGATGTTTGCCACTGCTTACGCCTTGGGTGTAGACAACCTCGGTTCTGTGTGGTGTTAGGTGTGTTGCCGGCCCGCTGGGGCTACCTTGGCGACGGCGTAACAAGTTTTAATATTGTTTTATACCTTCTACCCCTTGTTATTCTGTGCTGTAAAAGATAAACATTTAAACACAGCAAAAGAAGTTGACTATCGGATTTCAAAATGCATTTCGTCTACCTCGAGAACCAACAGTCGAGCATTAATTCCAGTCTAAGTACGAGCACTTCTAACTTTTCTTCTGACGGTGGCTAAATAGAAACCGACTATTTTATTTAAAACATTTAACTACTCCTTTTCTCTCGGACTTAACCATTTGTCGTAGCGTGGTGCCAACTTTTCAACATCCTCATCAAAGAAGGCAGTTGCCTGTCCTTTTTGCCAATTCCCTATGCTGGTCTCCACCTCTCTGTCTGTGTCAAAATGTGGTCCTCAGAGCCAACGGTTCATGTGAGCTAAGAAATGAAAATCAGAGAGAGCCAAGGAATTAAAGCTGTGGGGACAGGTCTTGAGTCGTGCTTGGGTAGCTCAGTTGGTAGAGCGCTTGCCTGCGCAAGGTAAAGGTCCCGAGTTCCAGTCTCAGTCTGACACACAGTTTTAATCTGCCAGGAAGTTTCATATCAGCGCACACTCCGCTGCAGATTGAAAATTTCATGCTAGAGTCAAGTTCGCTCTGTATGGTGGGTGATGAGACATTTTCAGTCGCAAATGATACAGAGTGTCGTTATTGCATCTGCACCGTATGGTTGAGCATTCTCATGAAGAAGGACATGCATGACAGTGACGTCATGTTGGCTGCATAAAATCAGGCTGAATCTCTCAGTAGACACTTCACACAGGGCGGGAGCCTCTATTGTTCTAAGCATCTTTACTTTCCCTCTGTTTCCTCCAAACTGAAAAGCAATCACTGGATATATTACAGACAATGCGGAACATATCTACTTGTGGAAACCTTAATACGATTTTCACTGCAATTTTAATTTCGCGATACGTAGTATCTAGTGACGCACATTTTATTGGAGTTTAGTGTGAATTTTGTGGTGCATCAGATGATAATGGAACCAACAAAATTACATTTGCGACCCTAAATATCATTGTTCATGTATTAGAATTTTCACTATCCAGTTCATTATGGAACCGCTATTAACGTGGAAGAGTAAAAGAAGAAATACTATATTTCGCAATGCGCATACAGTAGCACGTCGAGTGTGCACAGTGGCCGCATTTAAGTTCTTAGGGCAACAGTGAGAGAAGCACGTATTTTTGTACAAATCGTATTATTGTAATTTATTATATACGACTTCGCCGAGCGAGGTGGCGCAGTGGTTAGCACACTGGACTCGCCTTCGAGAGGACGACGGTTCAAACCCGCATCCGGCCATACTGATTTAGTTTTTCCATGATTTCCCTAAATGGTTTCAAGTAAATGCCAGGATGGTTCCTGTAAAAGGGCACGGCCGACTTTCTTCTCCATCCTTCCCCAATCCGATGGGGCCGATGATCTCTGCGTTTGGTCCCCTCCATCGAATTAACTAACCAACCAACTCTGCGGTTTTAAAATGTATACACCTTTGTATAATTTCGAAATAATTCTGGAAACATTTTTTCTACTGTGACATAGGTACCTTGAACACACTGTTTTGAAAGAATTCAACATCAGGAAACAAAAAGAAGGCATTAGGTCATAAATCAGATGAATCCGGGCGTTGAAACATTAATTCGATATTTTTCTCCATAGAACGATGAATTTTATAAAGTGCTGTGTGACTGCTGATTTGTCATGATGTTCTGGTTCAGTTATTGACTTGTGACAAAAAAATGTTATATGACATTTAGCAATAACTCTTCTTCGATTCCCTAAAGGAATGATCGTAATAGGTCTCGTGTTACTAAAGAAACAAGCGACAGTTTTCTTGAAAGTGCTTCGCAAAGAAGTAACTGTTGTTGGTGTCAGTTAATTATGGAACACCTTAACTTTCGGCTCCTAAGAAAATAACGAAGTTCTGTCTCGTGTCACGATTTTTTCCAATAATATTTAATTTCCACAGTTGAAATTATTTATAATTTGCTTACGTCTAGCTAAACGAGCCTTACCTTTAAAATGAGCGGAATTCATCAGAACTAGATCTCATTCGTAGCTAAATCTTCACGTAAAATGAAATTGACCACAATCTTAGATACTATTAAGGTCGCCTCTGTTCCAAGGTAAGTCGCATGCTGATCGTCTTCTCTCATGTTACACGCTGCATGCATGTTTTTTGAAACTACAATCGATATCGATCAACGTACAGGAAATCTATCGCCGATAAAAGGACGGCCTCGGGAAGAAGCCAAACGACGTCTCCCACCTAAAATGTGCCACATGATCATTTCATTTCACTTCTGAGTTTCTAACCTACTCTTTCCTAATGGGATAAAAATAAAGTTGTTCAACAAACCTCAGCGGTGTAAGCACTGGTGGGGCCTGCGTAAATAATTCTCAGTAGTTTGAGAACGCAAGACTGTTGAATCACCGTTGTAAAATTATTCAATACTTATCTTTATCTCTTTTCGGCGGTTTTCTCAATGTTTCTCATTGGCACAGTAAGACTGTCTATAAGCATACTATAGGAGAGATCCAGGATCATGATTTTGTTTATGCAACAAATTAAGAAACAATTAGTTGCGACACTTTTTCTCGTGATTATTTCCATGTTTTAATAGTTAGGAAAGCCAGTTCTGACAAAACTCTACCATCTGGTGAGCAAAATGTATGAGACAGGCGAAATACCCTCAGACTTCAAGAAGAATATAATAATTCCAATCCCAAAGACAGCAGACGTTGACAGATGTGAAAATTACCGAACTATCAGTTTAATAAGTCATGGTTGCAAAATACTAACGCGAATTCTTTACAGACGAATGGAAAAACTGGTAGAAGCTGACCTCGGGGAAGATCAGTTTGGATTCCTCAGAAATATGGGAACACGTGAGGCAATACTGACTCTACGACTTATTTTAGAAGCTAGATTAAGAAAAGGCAAATCTACGTTTCTAGCATTTGTAGACTTGGAGAAAGCTTTTGACAATGTTGACTGGAATACTCTCTTTCAAATTCTGAACGTGGCAGGGATAAAATACAGAGAGCTAAAGGCTATTTATAATTTTTACAGAAACCAGATGGCAGTTATAAGGGTCGAGGGACATGAACGGGAAGCAGTGGTTGGGAAGGGAGTGAGACAGGGTTGTAGCCTCTCCCCGATGCTGTTCAATCTGTATATTAAGCAAGCAGTAGAGGAAACAAAAGAAAAATTCGCAGTAGGAATTAAAATCCATGGAGAAGAAATAAAAACTTGGAGGTTCCCCTACGACATTGCAATTCTGTCACAGACAGCAAAGGACCTGCAAGAGCAGTTGAATGGAATGGACAGTGTCTTGAAAGGAGGATATAAGATGAACATCAACAAAAGCAAAACGAGGATAATGGAATGTAGTCGAATTAAATCTGCTGATGCTGCCGGAATTAGATTAGGAAATTAGAGTAGTAAAGGAGTTTTGCTATTTGTGGAGCAAAATAACTGATGATGGTCAAAGTAAAGAGGATATAAAATGTAGACTGCCTATGGCAAGGAAAGCGTTTCTGAAGAAGAAAAATTTGTTAACATCGAGTATAGATTTAAGTGTCAGGAAGGTGTTTCTGAAAGTATTTGTATGGAGTGTAGCCTTGTATGGAAGTGAAACATGGACGATAAATAGTTTGGACAAGAAGAGAACAGAAGCTTTCGAAACGTGGTGCTACAGAATAATGCTGAAGATTAGATGGGTAGATCACATAACTAATGAGGAGGTACTGAATAGGATTGGGGAGAAGTGGAGTTTGTGGCACAATCTGACTAGAAGAAGGGATCGGTTGGTAGGACATGTTTTGAGGCATCAAGGGATCACAAATTTAGCTTTGGAGGGCAGCGTGGAGGGTAAAAATCGTAGAGGGAGACAAAGAGATGAATACACTAAGCAGATTCAGAAGGATATAGGCTGCAGTAGGTACTGGGAGATCAAGAAGCTTGCACAGGATAGAGTAGCATGGAGAGCTGCATCAAACCAGTCTCAGGACTGAAGACCACAACAACAACAACAAAAATAGTTCGTTTCAAAGAACGCACCATAACACACAAAACCTACGAATAAAAATCTTTTCCATAAAGAAGTCCCTTTTAACGCCACGTCGCTTCACAAAATATCCTTCTCAACAACGACTTCTGAAAGTGCCATAGTGGGTTTAAGGACAAAGCCATGACCGAGATGAGAGGGGCACCAGAGACGCCCAAGTGTGAGATATGTATTTAGTGTGTGTTACAATTACTAACGAAAACAGACAGTGGTGAACATGTATGAGGGAAAAGTGGAAAGTGCTGCGGGGAAAAATGATAAGTCGCTTGTGAGGAAAAATATTTTGAACCGATCCTGGAAAGCGCACTAGAAAGGCAAAGAGATCAACAATGTATTTAGCGATACAGAGATGTTTTGTAAACTTCCAATACAAGCAAAGACTATTTTAGGTGTAATTTATTACAATTTCAGTAACTGGCGTTATAAATGTTACAAGTGATCATAAAAAACTGTAGAAACAAAAATAATAATAATTATTATAACAAAACATTTCTCAGAATTATTAAATACATTTTTGTTGTTGTTTGTGTGGTCTTCAGTCCTGGGATTGGTTTGATGCAGCTCTCCATGCTAATCTATCCTGTGCAAGCTTCTTCATCTCCCAGTACTTACTGCAGCCTACATCCTTCTGAAGCTGTTTAGTGTATTCATCTCTTGGTCTCCCTCTACGATTTTTACCCTCCACGCTGCCCTCGAATACCAAGCTGGTGATCGCTTGATGCCTCAGAATATGTCCTACCAACCGATCCCTTCTTCCAGTCAAGTTGGGCCACAAATTTCTCTTCTCTCCAATTCTATTCAATACTTCTTCATTAGTTATGTGATCTACCCACCTAATCTTCAGCATTCTTCTGTAGCACCACATTTCGAAAGATTCTATTCTCTTCTTGTCTAAGCTATTTATCGTCCATGTTTCACTTCCATACATGGCTACACTCCATACAAATACTTTCAGAAACGACTTTCTGACACTTAACAATTTTCTCTTATTCAGAAACGCTTTCCTTGCCATTACCAGTCTACATTTTATATCCTCTCTACTTCGACCATCATCAGTTATTTTGCCCCCCAAATAGCAAAACTCATCTACTGATTTAAGCATCTCATTTCCTAATCTAATTCCCGCAGCATCACGCAATTTAATTCGACTACTTTCCATTATCCTTGTTTTGATTTTGTTGATGTTCAACTTATATTGTAACACCCCACCCGTCACTTATCTGATTTTGGCGTGTGTTCACCCCAGCTAATTGACTAACAGATCAACAGAGAGTGCAAAACTGCCGCAATATCGGATAACTCAAAGAAAATAATAAGGCCCTGTGAGTCCTGATTGAACTTTGGTGGCAGTGTTGACATTAATTGATTCAGAATTGATCCCTTTTTAATTAAAAAGGGGTGCACATTGATGTTACATTCAGCTATTGAACACCATATGCAAATGTTCCCCCCCCCCCCCCCATGAACCATGGACCTTGCCGTTGGTGGGGAGGCTTGCGTGCCTCAGCGATACAGATAGCCGTACCGTAGGTGCAACCACAATGGAGGGGTATCTGTTGAGAGGCCAGACAAACGTGTGGTTCCTGAAGAGGGGCAGCAGCCTTTTCAGTAGTTGCAAGGGCAACAGTCTGGATGATTGACTGATCTGGCCTTGTAACAATAACCAAAACGGCCTTGCTGTGCTGGTACTGCGAACGGCTGAAAGCAAGGGGAAACTACAGCCATAATTTTTCCCGAGGGCATGCAGCTTTACTGTATGATTACATGATGATGGCGTCCTCTTGGGTAAAATATTCCGGAGGTAAAATAGTCCCCCATTCGGATCTCCGGGCGGGGACTACTCAGGAGGATGTCGTTATCAGGAGAAAGAAAACTGACGTTCTACGGATCGGAGCGTGGAATGTCAGATCCCTTAATCGGGCAGGTAGGTTAGAAAATTTAAAAAGGGAAATGGATAGGTTGAAGTTAGATATAGTGGGAATTAGTGAAGTTCGGTGGCAGGAGGAACAAGACTTCTGGTCAGGTGACTACAGGGTTATAAACACAAAATCAAATAGGGCTAAGGCAGGAGTAGGTTTAATAATGAATAGGAAAATAGGAATGCGGGTAAGCTACTACAAATCAGCATAGTGAACGCATTATTGTGGCGAAGATAGATACGAAGCCCACACCTACTACAGTAGTACAAGTTTATATGCCAACTAGCTCTGCAGATGACGAAGAAATTGAAGAAATGTATGATGAAATAAAAGAAATTATTCAGCTTGTGAAGGGAGACGAAAATTTAATAGTCATGGGTGACTGGAATTCGAGTGTAGGAAAAGGGAGAGAAGGAAACATAGTAGGTGAATATGGATTGGGGGGACAGAAATGAAAGAGGAAGCCGCCTGGTCGAATTTTGCACAGAGCACAACATAATCATAACTAACACTTGGTTTAAGAATCATGAAAGAAGGTTGTATACATGGAAGAACCCTGGAGATACTAAAAGGTATCAGATAGATTATATAATGGTAAGACAGAGATTTAGGAACCAGGTTTTAAATTGTAAGACATTTCCAGGGGCAGATGTGGACTCTGACCACAATCTATTGGTTATGACCTGTAGATTAAAACTGAAGAAACTGCAAAAAGGTGGGAATTTAAGGAGATGGGACCTGGATAAACTAAAAGAACCAGAGGTTGTACAGAGATTCAGGGAGAGCATAAGGGAGCAATTGGCAGGAATGGGGGAAATAAATACAGTAGAAGAAGAATGGGTAGCTTTGAGGGATGAAGTAGTGAAGGCAGCATATGATCAAGTAGGTAAAAAGACGAAGGCTAGTAGAAATCCTTGGGTAACAGAAGAAATATTTAATTTAATTGATGAAAGGAGAAAATATAAAAATGCAGTAAGTGAAACAGGCAAAAAGGAATACAAACGTCTCAAAAATGAGATCGACAGGAAGTGCAAAATGGCTAAGCAGGGATGGCTAGAGGACAAATGTAAGGATGTAGAGGCCTATCTCACTAGGGGTAAGATAGATACCGCCTACAGGAAAATTAAAGAGACCTTTGGAGATAAGAGAACGACTTGTATGACTATCAAGAGCTCAGATGGAAACCCAGTTCTAAGCAAAGAAGGGAAAGCAGAAAGGTGGAAGGAGTATATAGAGGGTCTATACAAGGGCGATGTACTTGAGGACAATATTATGGAAATGGAAGAGGATGTAGATGAAGATGAAATGGGAGATATGATACTGCGTGAAGAGTTTGACAGAGCACTGAAAGACCTGAGCCGAAACAAGGCCCCCGGAGTAGACAATATTCCATTGGAACTACTGACGGCCGTGGGAGAGCCAGTCCTGACAAAACTCTACCATCTGGTGAGCAAGATGTATGAAACAGGCGAAATACCCTCAGACTTCAAGAAGAATATAATAATTCCAATCCCAAAGAAAGCAGGTGTTGACAGATGTGAAAATTACCGAACTATCAGCTTAATAAGTCACAGCTGCAAAATACTAACACGAATTCTTTATAGACGAATGGAAAAACTAGTAGAAGCCAACCTCGGGGAAGATCAGTTTGGATTCCGTAGAAACACTGGAACACGTGAGGCAATACTGACCTTACGACTTATCTTAGAAGAAAGATTAAGGAAAGGCAAACCTACGTTTCTAGCATTTGTAGACTTAGAGAAAGCTTTTGACAATGTTGACTGGAATACTCTCTTTCAAATTCTAAAGGTGGCAGGGGTAAAATACAGGGAGCGAAAGGCTATTTACAATTTGTACAGAAACCAGATGGCAGTTATAAGAGTCGAGGGACATGAAAGGGAAGCAGTGGTTGGGAAGGGAGTAAGACAGGGTTGTAGCCTCTCCCCGATGTTGTTCAATCTGTATATTGAGCAAGCAGTAAAGGAAACAAAAGAAAAATTCGGAGTAGGTATTAAAATTCATGGAGAAGAAATAAAAACTTTGAGGTTCGCCGATGACATTGTAATTCTGTCAGAGACAGCAAAGGACTTGGAAGAGCAGTTGAATGGAATGGACAGTGTCTTGAAAGGAGGATATAAGATGAACATCAACAAAAGCAAAACGAGGATAATGGATTGTAGTCGAATTAAGTCGGGTGATGCTGAGGGAATTAGATTAGGAAATGAGGCACTTAAAGTAGTAAAGGAGTTTTGCTATTTGGGGAGCAAAATAACTGATGATGGTCGAAGTAGAGAGGATATAAAATGTAGGCTGGCAATGGCAAGGAAAGCGTTTCTGAAGAAGAGAAATTTGTTAACATCCAGTATAGATTTAAGTGTCAGGA
Source organism: Schistocerca americana (assembly GCF_021461395.2). Lineage (NCBI taxonomy): Eukaryota > Metazoa > Arthropoda > Insecta > Orthoptera > Acrididae > Schistocerca > Schistocerca americana. The sequence continues at coordinate 404,159,252 of NC_060125.1, forward strand.
AGTCATTTCTGAAAGTATTCGTATGGAGTGTAGCCATGTATGGAAGTGAAACATGGACGATAAATAGTTTGGACAAGAAGAGAATAGAAGCTTTCGAAATGAGGTGCTACAGAAGAATGCTGAAGATTAGATGGGTAGATCACATAACTAATGAGGAAGTATTGAATAGGATTGGGGAGAAGAGAAGTTTGTGGCACAACTTGACCAGAAGAAGGGATCGGTTGGTAGGACATGTTCTGAGGCATCAAGGGATCACCAATTTAGTATTGGAGGGCAGCGTGGAGGGTAAAAATCGTAGAGGGAGACCAAGAGATGAATACACTAAGCAGATTCAGAAGGATGTAGGTTGCAGTAGGTACTGGGAGATGAAAAAGCTTGCACAGGATAGAGTAGCATGGAGAGCTGCATCAAACCAGTCTCAGGACTGAAGACCACAACAACAACAACAACAACATGCAAATGTTGAACATAAAATTAATTAAGAAAGTGATTTGGGATTTCAACTACTTGAGTGAAAACAGATTCAGTCGATTAGCACAAATTTATTTTAACTCACGACCTTCAATCATCACATTCCATGACTCTCCTAACAGGCTGCGGGAATAAATTGCGTTTACGTGGAGTATCCCGCAATAAATCAAAATTAATTCCTATCGACTGACCCAGTCATAATGCGAAGTGCGAGAAGAATTCCACAATAAACAGTCCATTAAACCCTCATGGAAACTTTGCCAGAGTGATCCAACAAATTAATCAGCGACCTAACTCAAGCCAGAGCGGGTGCAATATCACTGAATTCAGTGTGGAGGGGCGGTGGCGTCGTGCAGACGTCGGCTGGCCCCGTGGTCCTGCAAGGCTGCACTCGTCTATTCACTCCTAGTTATCTTGCTCAGCACATAGCTGAACGAAAACTTTCAATCTCCAAGCTCAATCGTTCTGTTTGCTAAGTCATAAACTGCAGAGATGCTCACTCTCTCTCAGGCAAGCTGAGTAAAGAATGCCACGTCCACACTCTAGGCAAGCTGGGAACGCAAGACTTCTATGGAGATTTCTGCCAGTCCACTCTTCGCCTCGGTTGCTTTTCCAGCAAAATCACTTACTCTAATTGCAGTGCAAGTCGTGTTAATTATGCGTCACTTCCCAGCGCCGACCAATGCCTGCTCTGGGAAGTGAACAAATTCCCACAAAATTTCCCTTCCTCTCAACTTCTGCTATTTAGCTTCTCCCAGGCCACCCATCAAGGCTAGCATCTGCATAAAACACCAATTTTTCCGAAATTCTGACTCCCAGGAGAGTACTTCAAATTCCTTGGTCCTACATTCTCACCGAAGGGCGGCGTATTTCATTCTGTCGCTCTTCACCTGATTTACTTCAGACTCTGTGGACCGTGAATTCAGCGTGAAGTTGTTATAGTCATGAACACGCATATTTTGGCCTCTGTTGACCGCTCCACCGTAGCTTTGCGCGGCTTTCTCACATGTTTCACTGAAACCGGGATGAGGGACATTTATCAACAGGCATACCGTTTTCCGTCTGCTTCCCGGTACACCAGCATGGGGTCAAACACCCCCTCACTATCACTCATCTTAAGGCAGCTGGAGGCCGCGCCCCGTTACTGCTTTCTCAGAGTTTGAGCCGCCTTAAGCTGCCTATTGTCGCTTCCTTTTGCTACTCCACAGCTGCACCCAGCTGTGGTCAAGACAGAATACTTCCCTGGGATAAACTAGCCTCCAGTAAATCGACGCATTTCCACAAAGTTTTCATGTCGTGTGAATCACTTTAAAACCATCACCCAACATTAATTATTCCAATACGTCCATTCTATACACTCTGCAAGATGCATTGTGCCTTCTCAGTCATTTTTGTTAAGCCCTACTGTTCTCTCAATGTGAGTTCAGTGATCTTTAATGACTTCATGCAAGGGGCATAGTTCTTGCCATCTTACAATATTATTATGTTTTTTAAAAAAAATCTTTATTTCCAAATCTTAATAATTATACAATTTTAACCCACTACCTTATATGATTAGTTGGTCCAGATCATAATACAATGATTACAATTGCAGCTAAATCCTAAGATATATTTAAGTAACTAATTAGTAAAGTGAGCTGCAGGATAATTGCAATGGGCAAAGCTGGTTGATTTTGATTTTATATTAATTACTTAATAAACCTAACTATTAACTAGTTACTAATACCAACAGTGTTACATATGTGTCAGTCAAAATATAAACCTACTTATAGAGCCTTGCTCATTGAGCTAAACCCAATGAGCGCGCCCCTGACACTGGGCAGGCCAAGATGTTAGTCACTGCAGGTTTCTAGAAATAAGTACCTAAATCTAAGTCCTACAACTAATTCTATCCTAAAGTCAAGTTCTGTGCTTGTCCTTGATCGGTAGCTCTGCACCCCACTCCCCCTAGTCCCGAACACGGCGGATTTCCAGACTGTAGAAGTCGGCCTGTCCATGCTCAGGCCGTATGGGAATAGGGTACTAGACTCAGTAGGTGTTAAATATTTCTCAAATTCTTGCTAATTCAGGTCTCTCAGATATTCCTTTAAAACTTTTTGTGATACCACATTTGCCAATTTGTTGATGGTCTGAAAAGTGTCATGTTGCCTAAGTAAGCTGGATGTGTTATGGTATGGTAGTTGGTCACGTAACATTGAAGCTACATCATTTAAAAGGCAGCACTTGTAAACCACATGGTCAGGAGTACCCTCCAGAACACCACAGTCATACTTGGGTGTAGCCTTCTTCCTGAATCGACATAAATATGTTGGGTAGGGTCCATGAGCAGTGCGAAAGTGGAATAGTCCCCGGGTTGGTTCAAAGTATTTCATTCCCATCCATTCCCTAATATCCGGAAGAAGATCAAAAGTTCTACGTCCGGTTTCTTCAGCTTCCCAGGAGTCTTGCCATAGCTGGTCTCCTCTTAATCTAATCGCAACCCTGTTCCCAGCCTTGATGCCTAAAATCTCTTGTGCTTTCTCTATGTTCCCTTTCTTGGGCCAGTACAATGCGGCCTGATCCCGAATTTTGATGTCCAGGAGCAGAGCCCCATTATGACTAACAGGGCTCCTCCCGGCGTTGTCCTGTATTCCCCCACTGATCTCACTATCATGTTCCTCTGGACTCTTCTCACTGTCATGGTAGGCACCACCCTCGTGAGTCTGTGCGCCCAGACTCCCGAGTCATAACCCACTATTGATGTACGTATGCTATCGAGGTATAATTTAATGAGATGTGGTGAGAGGTGAATCTTTTATGTACAATGGAAATGAGGTTTTTAAGTACTTGAAGGGCTCTCTGAGTTACGGTGTCAATGTGCATCCCGAAGGACCAACTTTCATCAGTGATGATTCCAAGGTATCGAGTCTCTCATCGCCAGAGGACTGGTGAGCTCTCAATCCTCACTGTCGGGTTATGAATCAACTGTCCTTTCAGAATAAAGTAGGTAGACTTGCCTGGTGAAATTTTCACGTTTGTTTTTCGGCACCAAAGTTGTAGAGTCTCTATAGCGCTTTCTATCTTGGGCTCTATATCTTCTCGGCTACAGCCGCCGACCAGTAGTAGGAGGTCATCTGCGTAGGCTATCACCTCTAGCATACATCACTTTGCTGTAATTTGTCCAGTAATGGCACCATATGGATGTCCCAAAACAGGAGACCCAGGATGGAGCCCTGGGGACAGCCTTTAGTAATTGATTTTCTCACTCTTGCGGTAGGGGATGATAGCCAGACCTCCCAATCCTTGCATCCTTGCAATAGCTTCTCAGACACCCATATAGCGGCCCTGGACACTCCTTCTCCCGTAAACTGGAGAAGAGTGAAGGCCACCACAGGTTGTCAAAGGCACCACTTATATCTACCATGATGCCGACAATGTACTTGTATGGGGTATAGCCACAGACCTCGGCCGCCAGGGCGATTGCATCAGATGCTGACCGCCCTGGCCTGAAGCCGAACTGCCTGCTGCTCATCCTGCACAGCACTCGGTGTGCAGCCAGTCTGCCAGCCAGTAGTCTTTCTAAGATCTTCCCAAGCAGGTCGAGCAGGCAGATTGGTCTGTAAGACTTCATTTCTGCAGGGTCTTTGTCGGGTCCCTTCTTGATAATCACCACATTCGCAATTTTTCTAAATTCGTGGGAACTTTCTCTGTCTAAGGAATTCATTAAAGAGGTGAGTCAGTGGCGCAACTATCTGGGGGCCAGGAATTGCACCACCTCCACCACAATGCTATCCAGCCTGGGAGCTTTCCCTCTCCTTTATGGGCAGCCATCTCCTATTCAGAGAAGGGGTAGACTGCCGTTGCATTGTCGTATTCATTGATGTCGTCATTACACAGCTGTTGTTGTTCAACGGTCTCCCCATCCGCAGTGTCATCAGGCAGCAGGGACAGGAGAAGGACCTCAGCAGTCTCCTGCCACGACTCTGTCATCCTGCCCCCGTGCCTGACGGTCGACAGCTCCACGGGAGAGCGGATTTTTTCTCGGACTAACTTATAGGGTACATCCCATTGGTCCAAGGCTAATTGATTTAAGACAAAGTGTTCCCAACTTCTGGATCTCACTTTGTGCAGTTCTTTTTGAAATCTGTCTTTAGCTTCCCAGTACAGCTACAACCGCCTTTGTCTTTCCAGCCAGACGACACTGCGCTGGTAGTGCCTCCTGAGCCTTCTGACAGACCGACGCATCTCCTCCAGTTCGGCTGACCATGGTGACGAAGAGACCACCATGGCCTTCCTCCTTGTAGGTACAGCAGCTTTCACCGCTCGAGTTATCACGCTCAACAGTTCCTCAGTTGTTTTGTCCATGACAATGTCCTGGTGTCTGTCACCCTCTGGCAATGCAAGAATGTCGCACTCCCTTGCTAGTCGTTCCCAGTCCACCCATTTGTAATTGTGTTGCACCTCCCACCCCATGGCCCAGCGGCTCCCTTTGTCTCCTATGGTAAAGGTTATGAGAGTGTGGTCAGTAGTGGTGGCTTTCTCTTTTACCCTCCATGGTTGAATGAGGTTGACTGCATTAGGCGTGACTAGGGTCACATCAATATTTGTTCCTTGACCACCTCCCGCCACATAGGTCGGAGGGTTGGCTGGCTTGTTGGACACCACTAGTTGCAAGGCCATAATGACCTCTTCTGCCTTTTCTCCATTTGGGTCCCTGGTGCCACTGTACCATAAGGGGGATTTAGCACTAACATCGGAAGTTATTATTACTCTCCGCCCCTGCAACGCCGTGATCACTGTGGTCAGATGTCCCAGATGTCTCTCGATATCGTCCCCATACTGGAAGTACATGTTGACGATAATGATCACTCCCGTTGGAGATTGCAACTCTACGACGTTGCAGTGGCTAGTTGTGAATTGTGACAGTATTGTAGCCCACAGGACTCTGTTGGTTATTACATTTGCCGCTCTTGGGTCCACTCCTCTACTTACAACTTGCCAAGTCGCAGCTGCGAAAACTATTTTCCCACCTTGGGAGTACAGCTCCTGAAGGCAGAGCACATCCAGTTTCCTCTCCTCCACCTTCTTACGTAGCTCCTGCATCACCAGTCTGATGTTGTGAGTGTTGAGTTGGCCAATGGTAATTTTAGTCATTTATGGAAAGTACATATGAATTCCGTCATTTGGCCAGGCCTTGCTCCAGTCGAAATTAATACGTCCATTTGCCAAAACTGCTTGCTCGTAGATGTCGTCAAGGTCGAATTTTTCTCCTTGTCTTTCAAAGACTTTCTTAAGTAAGTCTTGCAGGGCTCTGAAGTCGGTGGAGAGATTCACTGACTTGAGCTGTATCCTATCCACAGCCTCCATTACCGAGAAGGTGACTTTCCTACCGTTTTCGTGTCTTGAGGCAGTGGTAAGTGTAGTCGGCTGCTCTAGTCTCATTAATTGCATTGTGAATTCAATATTAGGATAAATCTGACTGGGCCAACTGGTGGCAATCTGACAACAGAAGTATCTGGTGTGGTGAGTTTTTCACTAGAACTGGTTACTGAGTTTTCTTGGACTGGTTTCTGCTGAGCTCTGTTCTTTTCTGTCTTTGAGATTGCCACCGGTGCAGGCTCTACTACAGTTTTCCGTTGCCATTGATCTTTAGTCAGCCTCGTCTCCTGGCTTGGGAAGGAGGGAGTTGCAGTTGTGAAAGGGCGCTCAGTTTGAGTCCCTCTGTCCATTGTGAGAGAGTCAGTTTGAGTGCTCAAGTCGATGGTTTCAATTTTGGTGGCGCCCGTAAGCAACCTCAAGAATTGCTTGAAAGCACTTGCCCTCATAGCATCCCTCCTCTTTTGCTCGGGGATTTTCTCTTAGGCATCCTGTTAGCCTTAGCACAGTCAGCCATAATCCGTTCTGGAGATCAGTCTCTGTTCTAATAACCTGTAAGTAGGGCAGTTGCGTCCGGTGGCTCCGCAAGGTTTCTTGCCCCGTCTTCTGCAAGGGATGCAGACTGCTGCAGCCTTTCAATCTTTTGTGACATGACCGTCTCCACCACATTTCGAGCAGGCCGACCCCCTGGTATAGTGCCTCAGGACGTGGTCAAGGTCTCCACAATTGTGGCAACGTAGCGACCGCGTGGGAACCAATATATAGTTTGCCCATTGCAGTAATTCTTTTCCACATGTGAGAGGAGACCTCGGCAACGCGATGGACCACATCACGATCCCGAGGCCCTGTTTTGAATCTCAACTTGAAGCTGTCTTTAAATTCATCCTCTTTTAAGTCCTCGAAGTTATGAGCCGCTATAGTGTCGCATAGTTCCTCATTAGTCGTATAAAATTACTAAGGGGTTTCCTTTTCTTGGTGGCTCATATTTGACCACCGAGTTTAGCTTGGTATTGTTTAGTAGCTGCTCTTTATCCTCTTCTGAGGCAACCTCAACAATTACTGAATTTCTACTTGGTTTTACTTTATTTATTTTAACTTTGTCCTTAACGGGATTTATTGTGGTCTTTAGCACTTCCTGGATCTTTCTAACACTAGTGTCTTGGCCAGGCAGGGTCCTTAGACTGACTGTTGTGTCTGGCTGTTTTGTGACACGTGCGATAGTATCTTTAGTAGTTTGCGGTTTAGGTGGCGCTTGTGTGACCACTCCCGCCCCGGTCTTGCTCGGTTGCTTTCTCAGCCTTTCGTTTTCTTTCTCTAATTCTTCCACGCGGACCTCGAGCTTGGCATTGGCGATGGCCCATGCCGCCAGCTCGTTCTTGATAATTGTTAGTGCCGCTTGACTGATCTTGCCATTCTTTATATTCTACTCCAAGAGCAGCGTGTCCCAGCTAGTCCTGTAGAGTGGGTTCAGGTATCAAAGAAGACCGTGAAGGCGCACTCGTATCACTCGTTTCGGATGTAGCCATTTTTAGTACGAGTGATATAAAGGTGAGAGCCCGTCTCTTGCCCCGGACCGGCTCCTCTGGCATGCGGGGAGGGGGACTTCTGCAGCTCGCCCACCGACCTCGCCCCTAGGTCAAGGGCACTCCCGAGCTGCCGGGTTCAGCGCACCATCGCCAGTGCACTGGTCCCCCTCGGTGACTCCGTCATCGACGATTTCGCTCGACGCTCCTCGGCAACTGCACCCCGCACTCCGGAGAGGCGGATGCACCTCTCGCCCTTCGCCGCCTACTTGCCCAAGTTTCCACCTCTTGGCCTAGGACCCACTCCTACTCAGGTAGCGCGCCGGGCCCCAGTCGTTCGGTGATCTAGACCCATCTAACATCCCCAGGCGATGTCACCACCTCCTGGGTTTGGCAGAACACGCCTAGGCGAAGCACCCTTGCCGAATCGCGCCGCGATCCCACGCCGACAAACGAAGTCGCCGGCATGCAGAGCACCTGCTGGTCTGTGCCCTGCGAACAGAAAGGGTGCCACGCACCCTTCGCTTTCGCATCGGGTTGGTTCGCAGCTCTCCCTTTTTTCGCAAGGCAGGAATGCCGAGCTTAACGTCTGGCACCACGGTAAGGCGGTAAGAGCCGCTTGGGAGGGAGAGGCTATGAGAGACGCATTACTTCCCCTTGTGAGGTCTGCCGCGGCACGCCCGACTAGAAGCGATACGCCCCACTGCGAGCCTCCGTGCCTTACGGCGCGCCGGCAACGGGCAGGGCTGCGCCGAACGCGCCGTCAAGCGACCGACCTCACGCCAGACATGTTATTATGTTTGACAAATTTTTGCTATTATAATATTCTGTCTGCTACAGCTGTTCATAACAAATTTTTACATGCGACTTCAAACAAATTATAGTTTGCGATCTATTTTAACGTACACGAAAATCACATACTTGTGTTGTGTTAGAAATGTCGTTGGATCGGGTGGCGACTTTATCGTAAGGAAAAATAAAAATGTCCCACTCACCAGTTCCACTATAATGGTTCAAATGGCTCTGAGCACTATGGGACTTAACATCTATGGTTATCAGTCCCCTAGAACTTAGAACTACTTGAACCTAACTAACCTAAGGACAGCACACAACACCCAGCCATCACGAGGCAGAGAAAATCCCTGACCCCGCCGGGAATCGAACCCGGAAACCCGGGCGTGGGAAGCGAGAACGCTACCGCACGACCACGAGATGCGGGCAGTTCCACTATAAGGTGACTGATTACTGACAACTGAACGAAGCTATGCTATGCATTTCTGTCGAGAAACGCCTTCACGAAAACCATGCAGAACCATCCAACAAAAAAGCTTCTGCCCGTGCTTTCATGATTTCTAAACGTTCGTGGTAGACTCACTACTCGGCCAATTTCTGAGGTTTGATTGTCTTAAGCGTAGCATATGACGAGCATTTAAACAGTAATAACGTTGCAACAGTGCCATCTTGCTGATGAGCCGGCCGAAGTGGCCGTGCGGTTAAAGGCGCTGCAGTCTGGAACCGCAAGACCGCTACGGTCGCAGGTTCAAATCCTGCCTCGGGCATGGAAGTTTGTGATGTCCTTAGGTTAGTTAGGTTTAACTAGTTCTAAGTTCTAGGGGACTAATGACCTCAGCAGTTGAGTCCCATAGTGCTCAGTGCTCAGAGCCATTTGAACCATCTTGCTGATGTTTGTAAAACCTTAAAATGTGAACGTCGAAGAGCCGCCGCGTCGCTCCATTGCTCTCAGCCCTTTAGCTTTTTTACGCTAACTTCCAACCGCAGAAACTGTTGAGCTTAGGCTGGCTTCGCCAAAGTAGATAAGAATGCTTTATGCTTAGGCTGGTATACACTGTCAAAGTTCTTCAGCAAATCTTTAGAAAATCTGGGACCGCACTGTAACTTTTGGAAAAAATGTGATAAAAGGCCCCAGAATAGTGTCAAATAGTTCATAAAATGTTTTTCGAAAAGATACATAAATAACTTTCACAATATCGTACAGGCCTTATAAATAACGCGTAAAGGCAGCACACGGCCTAAATTATATCTAACGAGAGATCACTCGCAGCAGACCCTTAGTACTAAGCCGCATTTGTTCACAAAAAGTAGCAGTCTTCTTCATTCAAAGAAAAGAAGTTTATCTCAGCCAATTAACGGTCCTGAGGAAATGATGGTCCTTCCTTCCGACAAAGTTCAATTAAGAGGAATCTGACGTAATTAATTCCTTTTTCTTATAAAGGTGAAAGACGCTTACAGAGCAAGTTTGTCTGCTGACTCCTGCAAAGTACTTAAAGTATTCGCAGACTTTATCCGACTGCGTCCCTGCGAACCTCTGGAGTGCAGCTGGGGGAGACTGGAGGCCGTTTAACAGGGCCACTGCCTCGGTGTTTGCTCCTTCCCCGGGGGGAGATGGTGCAGCCGCCTGCCGTAAGCGGAGGGAGAGCCTGTACCCGGTGATGCCTGTGTGAACAGGCCCGGCACGTTTACCGTTCTGACGGCCAGGACGCCAGTCGGCAAACATTTCGAATACCTGCTTGTCACTTCCATCGCGTTCACCGTCCCCGTGGACTAGCTGGCTGAGGCGCAACGCACACGTAAGTGACGTCATGTAGTCATCTAACAGACTTGTAGAAGAGGCATAGATCTCAAAGGACACTGAAATGATGCCGCACAGCGACGAGAGGCAGTTGTCCAAAGGCATCGCCATCGTCAGGTGACCTACACGGTCTACTGGGTTTGCCCCTGCAGCGCTTTGACGGGAATGCACAGAGTCTTCAAGAGTAAAGGCCAAAAGCTACATACCAGACTCATGGCATACAGAGCTGTCGTCATTTCCATGATTCTGTATTACTGTAAAACTTGGACACTCTGTCGCTGTGATGTCAAAAAATTTGATCACTTACACCAACAAAAAATGAAATACATCTTGAACAGTAAGTGGAAGGACCAGGTTGTAACAACAACGACGTTGTACTATTGTACATATAAATAATATTTTTTTAACTTGTGTAATTGATGATCCGATTTCATTTGTTTACTTGTTTCATCCCATTGTGCTAAGAAAACTGTACACAATTTTCAATGTGAATATTAATGTTTTGTCAAATGTCAAACAATATTGTAATAGAATTGAAAGGTAACAAATGTTGAAACTTTTGTAACATGTTTGAAATTGTAACTGTGCGTCTGGTCCATACGTAGGCAATGTGTTAGAATATGTAGAATGCAAAACCTCGGGTGAATACCCTGTCTGTAAGGGAGCGGTAAAAGGTGGATGGCAGGCGAGCGCGGGAAAATGCGCACGGGCGCTGCACGGCACAACGGGCTCAGCAGTAGTAGTTGGACTTTGGCATTGGTCTGAGCAACACGTTCTGGAGCGAGGAGACTCTCCTGAAAACGTGGTTTCATTGAGCCTCGGGTATGTCGTTCCAACGCCCATACAGCATGGCAAAATTCCATAGACACTAAACGGAAATGTATTGCGACGCTAAGGCTGCGTTCACACTGCCGGCCGGGCCGAGCCGAGCCTGGCCGGGCCGCCGCCCGCTTCGATATCAAACACATGGTTTTGAATTGCGGTGTTCACACTGGCGGCCGGGCCGCGCCGACACGGCGTGAGCCTCCCGGAGCCGAGCCGACGACATTCCGAGTGTTTAATATTGCCGGCGCGAGCCGACCGCAGGCGCGAGCCTGTGGAGCAGCACTACAGCTTCTGCAGTACATGCATCACACGTCCCCCTTCTGCTTTCATCACAAGTGTGACTGCACACGTCTTTTATTTTAAGATGTTACCTCACATTTCACAATCAGTGAGGAAAAATTACGTTTATTGTGATGATACATGCGAAATTACTTTTATTTCATTTATTTAATCTACCGTATTTACATGCATTTACAACAATAGCTTGCCAGCGATCGCGGCATTGCCGCCACTGAATAGTTCGCATTTACTTGTAAACGGAGACAGATATGAGTGTCACTGAGGGACGGAAATGTGTCCCTACCAGATGATAATGCATTGTAAAGTCATGCTGTGGCAGTTCCTTATCAGTGGAAATAGAACCACTGAGTCAAAGGGCATTATCTCAAAACTCTTCGCCTATCAATCTGTCTATCTTACAAGGTAATGAAAAGAATTCTGTGAGGTCATCAGTGGCTCCACATGATGAACCATCACCACTGCCAAGCGCTGCATCAAGAAGAAAAAAGTTGGAAAATTCTGAAGGAGTATTTCTGCGATTCTTCGTTGAAGGCACAGCAAGACATTACCCAAAATGACGAAGCTAATTACTTCCTAATGATTCTCAGGAGTCCCATAAACTCTCTTCCCCTCAGAGGTTAGCGTTTGTGAAATTTAAAATACAAAAGCATGACTACAATTAACTGGAGGTAGCGAATGCTGTACAAAGTTCTACTGCAAACCAAAAAGTGTGTACTAACGAATCTTACCTTATCGTTATACACAATTTTTCTTCTGCTGTTATACCTCTGCGAAAATTTGTGTTCTGTCTAGAAATTTTGTCTTGAATGTTCTGCAGCACATACTGAAATGTATCATGATTCATTCTGTAATTTGAATAAAATTTTTCAGGATAGTTTTTAAGTTCTTCATATAAAGAAAAAAACTCTCCTAAATGTCTGTCGCTATTCATAGGATGAATCCATAACCTCCTAGTTCTTCTGTACTTCAAAACTCGACGAGTTACTGCAGAGTCAAAACAATACCAATAAAAGAGTGAAGACATCGTTCTACACGACAGCACAGACTAGCTAAAGGCGAGCAACTGTTGACTGCAGCTGCGTTTTCTACTGACTTGCTTGTCAGCTGTCGAAGGGTGGGGATCTTTTTAAATTTATTTATTTGGCCTCCGACCAGCCATTTAGCCAAAGAGTGGGGATTACCTTGACAGTGCAGTGCAGCCCGCCAAGGAGGAAGAAAAAAAAACAATGAAAAACAATGAAACGCACATCTGTGCCGATCTACAGTAGTTTCATTAACTCCCCATTATTTCTTCTGTCAAAGTAGACAACGAGACTACAGAATTGCGAATCAGTTATCTTTTAGTTCGAAATACGAAATGTACATCATACTAATTGTAGTATGGTGATGACAAATAATTGTTTGTCTTTTGTGATGCAACGTGTGGCCAATTATAAAAGCATAGCAGATGATTGTCCAGCAGCCGAGGGAAAAATTCTTATACATTTGGATTTATCTAGAGAATGAGACCATTAAAATGATACGAGGGACCGGCACTAGGTCTGCGCTGATCACTAGTAATTAGTTTTTTTTTTCTGTCCTGCATTATATGACTACACTAAACCAAGCTGTAACCGCGCGAACTCCGTGGCTTGCGGACGCGGCACTGACGCCACTGAATAGCTCGCATTACTTGAGACCAGAGACAGATATCAGTGTCATTATAATTTCAAAAACTTTTTGGTACTTTTAGCTACATTTCATTCCCAACAATGTATGGTCTAAAACGGATCTAACAGCAAGCTACCCGCTACATAACTTTTTCACTACAAGATTTGTAAATCAAGTGCACAACGTTGACAAATAGCGCCATTTCGCAATGACTGTTAAGAAATATGAAAAGACAAATGATTCAATACGAAGCTAAGATGTTACACTAGCACATGTACAAAAATCAGACTTTTTAGCCGCATACTTTCTTCAAAATCGGTTGGGAAGCGTTACGAAACTAAAAAATCACGCGAAACGAAAAGTAGACTTTTTCTTTTTTCACGACGTAAGTAACGCTTTTAAGGAAAAAATAAGTTCATAAAACGATGTGGCGTAGTCTTATATACCGCTAAGAATTTTTAGAACATGAAAATCGGAGAAGTGGATTTTCCCCCATTTCGCCGACCCGGCTCGGCGCGGCGCGCAGTGTGAATGCACTACACGTCGGCCTGAACTGGATAGGCACAAGCCGAGCCAGTACGCGTCAGCCCGGCCCGGCTCGGCCGGCAGTGTGAACGCAGCCTAAGAAGAATTAAAGTGCCGATACGTCAAGAGCCATAGCTGTGGTTGTCGCCGCCTGCCGACCGCCGTATCGATACAAACAGGTTGAAACTTTTAGTACTGTATTCGTATGGACCAGTGTTACTTTTGTTCCATACTGTCCAATAACAACTTAAATTTTACCAGAACTTTCCTATCATTTAATTATCCTCACAACTAACGTAGATAGGGTCCTTTCCAAATGTTGTGCAATCCGAGTGTCCCGAAATGAAAAATTAAAATTTTGTGTTAATAATAATTACTTGTAGACCTAACTATGTTAGAATGGTGTTTAAAGAACTGTTTTGTTAATGAACCAGTAAATGAATAACGAAGGGCTGATAAAGTTGGAAGATAACTTTAATATTGATTTAGTAATGAAGTTTAATTATTTCGAGACAGATATAAAGGTATTTAAATGAGTAGGAAATAAGATAAAGAGAGTAGTAACTCATATATTGGAAATCTTGAGCGCATAATGGTGTCAGTAATTAATTTTTTTCATACAGTGATCATAACAGTTTCAGGGTCCCCCCCCCCTTTTTTTCTATTCATTTGAATTCTGAAGTGTTCTAAATTGATTCGACCAGCAAAAGTTAAAGTCAATGTAAAAGCCAAAATTTATCAGTGTTTTATCTTTATCAAAATTGACATTTTGTGTGTGGCTCGAAAGTGCTATTTCTAGGGTAACCTATGCCCGATTTTAATCAGATCAATAGACAATACGAAGTTTGGTAGTATACATTATAGTGTAGTGTTATGTATTCATGGTTTTTCCATATCAGTACAGAAAGTGAAACTATCAGTTCAATAGATTTTCTGGTTCTAAAATTTACTATATTATGCAGTGTTACTACGTGTTGTTTTGCATGAATGTACATCAACTTGTACAGGGAAGAAACTCAGTTAATGCCTAATTAGGCTGGCGACCGTATTATTAGCAAATTGGTAGCATCTGCTGTGCTTTCTTTTGTCCGTCCTGACGTGTAGTTGCATTTCGGACTTATTTGACGTATCATTGTTATTACAGAGTGGGTGTAAGTCTGATTTGCCACCATTCAGGTACACGCAGTCAATATCTGTACAAAAATCCTGTCTCGAAAGGTGAACACCACTCACTTACCATAGTACAGGCTTTAATGAGTATCGTGTAACGCACTTGCACGTTACAAGTGGCTCCCAGTGACAGGACACCTAGTTGTTTTCGGTCACAAATTAATGTGAATACCGAACAGTGGATTTTCAGTGGCACGAATTGTAATAATATTCAGTAAAGTAAATAGCAGTGAACGTCAAGTACGGTAGTGATGCGTAAATTGCGTTCGGTATGGACAAGAACGTAGATACAGTAGATGTGCCGAGCGTAATGAAAAATGCTGCTGGCAATGACAGGAGTTTACGCGTCCAGATAACAGATGGCGTTAGCGGAAGACAATTGGCGTACATACAGTACCACGAACATGTTAACGAACAGATTGAAATGTCGAGATTGCCTAGAGCACAGCAAGGAATAAAACAGGAAGTAGAGGATGACTTTGTAGATGATAGTGGGTACGTGAACGAATCCACTGACATGTTTGATTCACCACAGATAAAGAAAGAACCGAAAGAAAATTTTGAAATGGGATCGGAATACACCGATTCCGTAGAACAAAACAGTGTGAAAATTTTAAGCATGAACGACTTATTTGATCGATTAACCAAAAAAATTGCAGGACAGAGTGAGCAGCTCAAAACACAGAATGATCAGCTTAAAAAACACGTTGATGAGCAGCTCAAAACACAAAATGATCAGCTTAAAACACACGTTGACGAGCAGCTTAAAACACAAAGTAATCAGCTCAAAACACAGAATGAGCAGCTTAAAACACAAGTTGGTCAGCTTAAAGCACAGGTCGAAGAACAAGGAATTAAAATTAGTAAACAAATAGAACAGGTAGAACAAAAGGTGGGTAATTTAAGTTCTGCAGTAAATACTATGAAGTTTGAAATTAACACAATTAATAAAAATATGGATACTATGCACGGGGAAATTGACGACATCAACAGTAGGTTTGATGCTGAATTTCTCAACATCCAAGAGAAAGTAGAGCCTCTAGTTGAAACAAAAGTAGACGAAAAAGTTTTCGGTCTTAAAAATGAGATCGTAAACGAATGCCAACATGGAATATCACAGTTGATAAAGGCAGTTTCAGACACTGAGAGAGATTTAGGCGAAAAAGTTACCGGATGTGTACAAAAGTGTGAACAAAATACATCGAAAATTCAAGGCAAAATTTTCGATCTCGAGAGTAAAATCGAAGATAGACCTGGTGTTGTCTGTAATGGCGCGCCACTTACGAAGCTGTTGGAAGGTGAGGAGCGCTTCGATCCCGCCAAAAAACATAACGGATGGCATCCGTTGGATTTCATCCAAAATTGCGAGAGAATGTTTTCTGAACACTTGTCTGGTAAGGAGAAGATAAACGTAGTAATTAGCGCCTTAGCAGGTGACGCTAAGCGCTGGGGAATTAACTTGAATACCGAACTAATGACGTTCGAAGGGTTTAAACAAAAATTTACGGAAGAATATTGGTCTGAACAAAAACAGGATAATTTGTGGCGCGAGTTTATCACGGCCAAACTTCATGATAACAGGGGCAGAAATTCTCTGAAAGATTTCTATGAATATTGGTACCGAAAGTTGACACACTTAAGAGGGAGAAGATCCGATTCTGAAATCATATGGGAGCTATATAAAAAGCTTCCATAAGATTCGAAGAGATATGTGAGAAGCAATCATTGCAGCTTCCAAGCGTTTCTCGAAAGGGTCGAAGACGAAGATCACTGGCGCAAAAGTCGTGCCAATTATCAGAATTTTAGTAACAGGAATAACCGCAATAATGACGAGAGAAATGACGGCGATGGGTTTCGCGTCAACATGATACAGAGAGGTAGGGGCAGAGGAAGAGGAAGAGGGGGTTATCCAGGTCGCGGTAGAGGGTACACCGCGCAAAATAATAACCACGCGGGAAACTGATTTCCGCGAACGTTGCGGGCCAAACGGAAGCGGACAGTACATACCGGCCCCGA
This sequence comes from Schistocerca americana, assembly GCF_021461395.2. Taxonomy (NCBI): domain Eukaryota; kingdom Metazoa; phylum Arthropoda; class Insecta; order Orthoptera; family Acrididae; genus Schistocerca; species Schistocerca americana. Next base: position 404,175,677 of record NC_060125.1, read on the forward strand.
TTTAAGAAATGTTACCGGACCGACAGTAAAATTATGAGACAGGTTAGAGACAGGCGTGGAACGACGCAACGTGTCGTTGCGGAACAAACGTCAGGTGCGGACATGGATGAGTCATATTCGCCGCGCAGAGCGGTACTTGTTAACAGGCGAGTGGAGCATCAGAGGGCAACGGCCCAGCCTAGCAGAACAGCTGTTCTGAGAGAAGCCGCTAGCAAGGCGGCAGCATTAGGTGCGAACATTGCCGTAAGAGCTGGTGAATACATTACGAGTGGTAATTCCGTGGCGAAGAAAATAGTAGATAAAACAGTGGATACACAGAGAGGCGCGGTTAGCAGTGTTAGCAATAATGTAAATGGCGAGAATGAATTTGCAGAAGTACCTGATTGGCGTGTGCAGATCGACGATCTGTACAAAGGCCTTAAGCAATGTGAGTGGGAGGATTTTAAGAAGGAGTGTGCGGCAAGGAAGTTAGTTAGTGGAAAAGGAAATAGTAAGGACGTCGATAAGGTGCCGTGGCCCAAATTTGGAGAGGAAAGAGTAAATAGCGCCGCGCAAAGCACGCGTGCTGCCGATAGGACAATGATTGAAGATAGGAAGGAATTGGAGGATGAAATCCTAAGCTTTGACGAGGAAGTAACTTCTGTTAATGATCCGCCAATAGTACGAGCTGCTACCGTAAGGGACCGTGGGGAAGGGGCAGGTAATTACCTAAAAGTAATTGAAGTCCACGAGGATTACACTAAATATGAAGTAACAGTGGATGTGAGTAAAGCTGATAATGAGGCCGTTTTGCCAAAAGAGGATATTGAATTAAAATTAAAGCCTGACGAAAATGCAGAGGAAGAACTTAGTGCCTGTCTCAGAAAAGCTTTTATGTTGGAACCTGAAAGCGATCCAGAATGGTCGGATTCTGACGATAGTTCAGATGACGAGTATTTCGGTACTAGTGAAAATAATGGGAATACAGCTAATTGCGATATTGTACCTACTGATGACGAAGTTTCAAAACAAAACCCAGAAGTTGAGACTGAACACAGAAAGAAAGAGCCATCTGATGACTCAATGTTTATTTTGCAAAGAGTTCAAGTAAGTAAAGACTTTGAACTCCAGACACCTAGAAAGCCACCGGATATAAATGGTTCACAGGTCAGGAACGTATCTTGGGACGATGTCACAGTCGACCAAGGTTTGTTGTGGAAAAAACAGGAAGGGGCATGATGTAGAGCCTGGGGCAGATTTATATTGGACTTTGAGAATGTCATGAACACCTTACATCATGAAACTACTGGGTTCCCACCGGAAGAAATTTTGTTAGACAGCAGAAGTAAAAGTTTAATTGAGGAAAAACTAGAGTTTCCACCTTGTACAAGCTTGGGGTTGAGTCAAAAGAAAGAATTAGTCAGAAAAAGGGCAAAGCAGAAAGCTGCATCTACTTCTAAAAGACATGATAAAAATCTGAAAGTTTCAAATTTTAAAATTGGGGATTATGTTCTTTTAAAAACCCACGAAAAATCTAGTGAACTGAATCATGAAATTTCCAAATTTAAATATATTTATAATGGACCATATATAATACAGAACATTCCACACGATAATGCTTACTACCTGATCTACCCAAAATCCAAAAGACCTTTAGGTGTAAGAAACGTTGTGGACCTGAAACTGTATGTTCCTAGGAGTGAGTGACCTAAGTACACTCAGAAAGCAATCTGCAGTAAATGTGCTGTATCTTATGCTGAAACTATTCTAAATGTAACAAACCTTTGTAAATGTATGTATACCAATGTCAGTGTGCTAATGTACTTATGTGAGTTTCAGATTACCAAATGTATTATAAATGTAGAGATGTATGGAGAAAAGGGCTGAAAAGAAAGGGTAAATGTTGCAAGCCAAATAAGCGATGGGACTGCCAAAAACCAAAGAGGGCAGATAAATAGTCAAAGGAGAATTGTAAGTGTGGTACAAGTGATGTGATAAAATGGTGTGAAATGGACTGCCCAAATCTGAATAATAGGCAGCAAATATGTGTAGTAATTTTTCTAAATATTATTGTGTGTTTATTAGTAAATAAGGAAATGGACTGCCATTTAATGCAAGCAGCAACTAATTGTCTTAGAGTGTATATAGGTATTTGTATATGCTTTGTAGTTAAGTGTTTGTGTTTCAGCTTTTGAATTTATTTTTCTGAGAAATTTAATAATAAGTAATTTGCTATTTAAATCATGTTCTGATAGGAAGTTGGACTGTGCCAAAGGCACTTAAGTAAATGATGGGTAAATGTTCCCGATATATTAAAAAGTATAGACCTATATGAAGTGAGTGAAAGGAAGTTTTGTGGTATAAACTTTTATGATGGCACATTCACGCAAAGATTCACAACCCCTGTATAAATATAAAGTTCAGTGTTCCCATCAAATTTGCACTTAGTGAAATTTACTGGAAACAGGGGCATATGTAACAACACCGACGTTGTACTATTGTACATATAAATAATTTTTTTTTCCATCTGAATTTTCGTTAAACTTGAGTAATTGATGTTCTGATTTCATTTGTTTTCTTGTTTCATGCCATTGTGTTAAGAAAACTGAAACAATTTTCAATGTGAATATTAATGTTTATGTAAAATGTCAAACAATATTGTAATAGAATTGAAAGGTAACAAATGTTTGAAATTGTAACTGTGCGTCTGGTCCATACGTAGGCAATGTGTTAGAATATGTAGAATGCAAAACCTCGGGTGAATACCCTGTCTGTAAGGGAGCGGTAAAAGGTGGATGGCAGGCGAGCGCGGGAAAATGCGCACGGGCGCTGCACGGCACAACGGGCTCAGCAGAAGTAGTTGGAGTTTGGCATTGGTCTGAGCAACACGTTCTGGAGCGAGGAGGCTCTCCTGGAAGACGTAGTTTCATTGAGCCTCGGGTATGTCGTTCCAACGCCCATACAGCATGGCAAAATTCCATAGGCACTAAACGGAAAAGTATTGCGACGCTAAGAAGAATTAAAGTGCCGATACGTCAAGAGCCATAGCTGTGGTTGTTTGTGTGCTCTGTGCCTCGCCATGTCGCCGCCTGCCGACCGCCGTATCGATACAAACAGGTTGAAACTTTTAGTACTGTATTCGTATGGACCAGTGTTACTTTTGTTCCATACTGTTCAATAACAACTTAAATTTTACCAGAACTTTCCTATCATTTAATTATCTTCACAACCAACCTAGATAGGGTCCTTTCCAAATGTTGTGCAGTCCGAGTGTCCCGAAATGCAAAATAAAAATTTTGTGTTAATAATAATTACTTGTAGACCTAACTATGTTAGAATGGTGTTTAAAGAACTGTTTTGTTAATGAATAACGAAGGGCTGATAAAGTTGAAAGATAACTTTAATATTGATTTAGTATTGAAGTTTAATTATTTCGAGACAGATATAAAGGTATTTAAATGAGTAGGAAATAAGATAAGGAGAGTAGTAACTCATATATTGGAAATCTTGAGCGCATAATGGTGTCAGTAATTAATTTTTTTCATACAGTGATCATAACAGTTTCAGGGTCCCCCCCCCCTTTTTTTCTATTCATTTGAATTCTGAAGTGTTCTAAATTGATTCGACCAGCAAAAGTTAAAGTCAATGTAAAAGCCAAAATTTATCAGTGTTTTATCTTTATCAAAATTGACATTTTGTGTGTGGCTCGAAAGTGCTATTTCTAGGGTAACCTATGCCCGATTTTAATCAGATCAATAGACAATACGAAGTTTGGTAGTATACATTATAGTGTAGTGTTATGTATTCATGGTTTTTCCATATCAGTACAGAAAGTGAAACTATCAGTTCAATAGATTTTCTGGTTCTAAAATTTACTATATTATGCAGTGTTACTACGTGTTGTTTTGCATGAATGTACATCAACTTGTACAGGGAAGAAACTCAGTTAATGCCTAATTAGGCTGGCGACCGTATTATTAGCAAATTGGTAGCATCTGCTGTGCTTTCTTTTGTCCGTCCTGACGTGTAGTTGCATTTCGGACTTATTTGACGTATCATTGTTATTACAGAGTGGGTGTAAGTCTGATTTGCCACCATTCAGGTACACGCAGTCAATATCTGTACAAAAATCCTGTCTCGAAAGGTGAACACCACTCACTTACCATAGTACAGGCTTTAATGAGTATCGTGTAACGCACTTGCACGTTACAAGTGGCTCCCAGTGACAGGACACCTAGTTGTTTTCGGTCACAAATTAATGTGAATACCGAACAGTGGATTTTCAGTGGCACGAATTGTAATAATATTCAGTAAAGTAAATAGCAGTGAACGTCAAGTACGGTAGTGATGCGTAAATTGCGTTCGGTATGGACAAGAACGTAGATACAGTAGATGTGCCGAGCGTAATGAAAAATGCTGCTGGCAATGACAGGAGTTTACGCGTCCAGATAACAGATGGCGTTAGCGGAAGACAATTGGCGTACATACAGTACCACGAACATGTTAACGAACAGATTGAAATGTCGAGATTGCCTAGAGCACAGCAAGGAATAAAACAGGAAGTAGAGGATGACTTTGTAGATGATAGTGGGTACGTGAACGAATCCACTGACATGTTTGATTCACCACAGATAAAGAAAGAACCGAAAGAAAATTTTGAAATGGGATCGGAATACACCGATTCCGTAGAACAAAACAGTGTGAAAATTTTAAGCATGAACGACTTATTTGATCGATTAACCAAAAAAATTGCAGGACAGAGTGAGCAGCTCAAAACACAGAATGATCAGCTTAAAAAACACGTTGATGAGCAGCTCAAAACACAAAATGATCAGCTTAAAACACACGTTGACGAGCAGCTTAAAACACAAAGTAATCAGCTCAAAACACAGAATGAGCAGCTTAAAACACAAGTTGGTCAGCTTAAAGCACAGGTCGAAGAACAAGGAATTAAAATTAGTAAACAAATAGAACAGGTAGAACAAAAGGTGGGTGATTTAAGTTCTGCAGTAAATACTATGAAGTTTGAAATTAACACAATTAATAAAAATATGGATACTATGCACGGGGAAATTGACGACATCAACAGTAGGTTTGATGCTGAATTTCTCAACATCCAAGAGAAAGTAGAGCCTCTAGTTGAAACAAAAGTAGACGAAAAAGTTTTCGGTCTTAAAAATGAGATCGTAAACGAATGCCAACATGGAATATCACAGTTGATAAAGGCAGTTTCAGACACTGAGAGAGATTTAGGCGAAAAAGTTACCGGATGTGTACAAAAGTGTGAACAAAATACATCGAAAATTCAAGGCAAAATTTTCGATCTCGAGAGTAAAATCGAAGATAGACCTGGTGTTGTCTGTAATGGCGCGCCACTTACGAAGCTGTTGGAAGGTGAGGAGCGCTTCGATCCCGCCAAAAAACATAACGGATGGCATCCGTTGGATTTCATCCAAAATTGCGAGAGAATGTTTTCTGAACACTTGTCTGGTAAGGAGAAGATAAACGTAGTAATTAGCGCCTTAGCAGGTGACGCTAAGCGCTGGGGAATTAACTTGAATACCGAACTAATGACGTTCGAAGGGTTTAAACAAAAATTTACGGAAGAATATTGGTCTGAACAAAAACAGGATAATTTGTGGCGCGAGTTTATCACGGCCAAACTTCATGATAACAGGGGCAGAAATTCTCTGAAAGATTTCTATGAATATTGGTACCGAAAGTTGACACACTTAAGAGGGAGAAGATCCGATTCTGAAATCATATGGGAGCTATATAAAAAGCTTCCATAAGATTCGAAGAGATATGTGAGAAGCAATCATTGCAGCTTCCAAGCGTTTCTCGAAAGGGTCGAAGACGAAGATCACTGGCGCAAAAGTCGTGCCAATTATCAGAATTTTAGTAACAGGAATAACCGCAATAATGACGAGAGAAATGACGGCGATGGGTTTCGCGTCAACATGATACAGAGAGGTAGGGGCAGAGGAAGAGGAAGAGGGGGTTATCCAGGTCGCGGTAGAGGGTACACCGCGCAAAATAATAACCACGCGGGAAACTGATTTCCGCGAACGTTGCGGGCCAAACGGAAGCGGACAGTACATACCGGCCCCGATTTAAGAAATGTTACCGGACCGACAGTAAAATTATGAGACAGGTTAGAGACAGGCGTGGAACGACGCAACGTGTCGTTGCGGAACAAACGTCAGGTGCGGACATGGATGAGTCATATTCGCCGCGCAGAGCGGTACTTGTTAACAGGCGAGTGGAGCATCAGAGGGCAACGGCCCAGCCTAGCAGAACAGCTGTTCTGAGAGAAGCCGCTAGCAAGGCGGCAGCATTAGGTGCGAACATTGCCGTAAGAGCTGGTGAATACATTACGAGTGGTAATTCCGTGGCGAAGAAAATAGTAGATAAAACAGTGGATACACAGAGAGGCGCGGTTAGCAGTGTTAGCAATAATGTAAATGGCGAGAATGAATTTGCAGAAGTACCTGATTGGCGTGTGCAGATCGACGATCTGTACAAAGGCCTTAAGCAATGTGAGTGGGAGGATTTTAAGAAGGAGTGTGCGGCAAGGAAGTTAGTTAGTGGAAAAGGAAATAGTAAGGACGTCGATAAGGTGCCGTGGCCCAAATTTGGAGAGGAAAGAGTAAATAGCGCCGCGCAAAGCACGCGTGCTGCCGATAGGACAATGATTGAAGATAGGAAGGAATTGGAGGATGAAATCCTAAGCTTTGACGAGGAAGTAACTTCTGTTAATGATCCGCCAATAGTACGAGCTGCTACCGTAAGGGACCGTGGGGAAGGGGCAGGTAATTACCTAAAAGTAATTGAAGTCCACGAGGATTACACTAAATATGAAGTAACAGTGGATGTGAGTAAAGCTGATAATGAGGCCGTTTTGCCAAAAGAGGATATTGAATTAAAATTAAAGCCTGACGAAAATGCAGAGGAAGAACTTAGTGCCTGTCTCAGAAAAGCTTTTATGTTGGAACCTGAAAGCGATCCAGAATGGTCGGATTCTGACGATAGTTCAGATGACGAGTATTTCGGTACTAGTGAAAATAATGGGAATACAGCTAATTGCGATATTGTACCTACTGATGACGAAGTTTCAAAACAAAACCCAGAAGTTGAGACTGAACACAGAAAGAAAGAGCCATCTGATGACTCAATGTTTATTTTGCAAAGAGTTCAAGTAAGTAAAGACTTTGAACTCCAGACACCTAGAAAGCCACCGGATATAAATGGTTCACAGGTCAGGAACGTATCTTGGGACGATGTCACAGTCGACCAAGGTTTGTTGTGGAAAAAACAGGAAGGGGCATGATGTAGAGCCTGGGGCAGATTTATATTGGACTTTGAGAATGTCATGAACACCTTACATCATGAAACTACTGGGTTCCCACCGGAAGAAATTTTGTTAGACAGCAGAAGTAAAAGTTTAATTGAGGAAAAACTAGAGTTTCCACCTTGTACAAGCTTGGGGTTGAGTCAAAAGAAAGAATTAGTCAGAAAAAGGGCAAAGCAGAAAGCTGCATCTACTTCTAAAAGACATGATAAAAATCTGAAAGTTTCAAATTTTAAAATTGGGGATTATGTTCTTTTAAAAACCCACGAAAAATCTAGTGAACTGAATCATGAAATTTCCAAATTTAAATATATTTATAATGGACCATATATAATACAGAACATTCCACACGATAATGCTTACTACCTGATCTACCCAAAATCCAAAAGACCTTTAGGTGTAAGAAACGTTGTGGACCTGAAACTGTATGTTCCTAGGAGTGAGTGACCTAAGTACACTCAGAAAGCAATCTGCAGTAAATGTGCTGTATCTTATGCTGAAACTATTCTAAATGTAACAAACCTTTGTAAATGTATGTATACCAATGTCAGTGTGCTAATGTACTTATGTGAGTTTCAGATTACCAAATGTATTATAAATGTAGAGATGTATGGAGAAAAGGGCTGAAAAGAAAGGGTAAATGTTGCAAGCCAAATAAGCGATGGGACTGCCAAAAACCAAAGAGGGCAGATAAATAGTCAAAGGAGAATTGTAAGTGTGGTACAAGTGATGTGATAAAATGGTGTGAAATGGACTGCCCAAATCTGAATAATAGGCAGCAAATATGTGTAGTAATTTTTCTAAATATTATTGTGTGTTTATTAGTAAATAAGGAAATGGACTGCCATTTAATGCAAGCAGCAACTAATTGTCTTAGAGTGTATATAGGTATTTGTATATGCTTTGTAGTTAAGTGTTTGTGTTTCAGCTTTTGAATTTATTTTTCTGAGAAATTTAATAATAAGTAATTTGCTATTTAAATCATGTTCTGATAGGAAGTTGGACTGTGCCAAAGGCACTTAAGTAAATGATGGGTAAATGTTCCCGATATATTAAAAAGTATAGACCTATATGAAGTGAGTGAAAGGAAGTTTTGTGGTATAAACTTTTATGATGGCACATTCACGCAAAGATTCACAACCCCTGTATAAATATAAAGTTCAGTGTTCCCATCAAATTTGCACTTAGTGAAATTTACTGGAAACAGGGGCATATGTAACAACACCGACGTTGTACTATTGTACATATAAATAATTTTTTTTTCCATCTGAATTTTCGTTAAACTTGAGTAATTGATGTTCTGATTTCATTTGTTTTCTTGTTTCATGCCATTGTGTTAAGAAAACTGAAACAATTTTCAATGTGAATATTAATGTTTATGTAAAATGTCAAACAATATTGTAATAGAATTGAAAGGTAACAAATGTTTGAAATTGTAACTGTGCGTCTGGTCCATACGTAGGCAATGTGTTAGAATATGTAGAATGCAAAACCTCGGGTGAATACCCTGTCTGTAAGGGAGCGGTAAAAGGTGGATGGCAGGCGAGCGCGGGAAAATGCGCACGGGCGCTGCACGGCACAACGGGCTCAGCAGTAGTAGTTGGAGTTTGGCATTGGTCTGAGCAACACGTTCTGGAGCGAGGAGGCTCTCCTGGAAGACGTAGTTTCATTGAGCCTCGGGTATGTCGTTCCAACGCCCATACAGCATGGCAAAATTCCATAGGCACTAAACGGAAAAGTATTGCGACGCTAAGAAGAATTAAAGTGCCGATACGTCAAGAGCCATAGCTGTGGTTGTTTGTGTGCTCTGTGCCTCGCCATGTCGCCGCCTGCCGACCGCCGTATCGATACAAACAGGTTGAAACTTTTAGTACTGTATTCGTATGGACCAGTGTTACTTTTGTTCCATACTGTTCAATAACAACTTAAATTTTACCAGAACTTTCCTATCATTTAATTATCTTCACAACCAACCTAGATAGGGTCCTTTCCAAATGTTGTGCAGTCCGAGTGTCCCGAAATGCAAAATAAAAATTTTGTGTTAATAATAATTACTTGTAGACCTAACTATGTTAGAATGGTGTTTAAAGAACTGTTTTGTTAATGAATAACGAAGGGCTGATAAAGTTGAAAGATAACTTTAATATTGATTTAGTATTGAAGTTTAATTATTTCGAGACAGATATAAAGGTATTTAAATGAGTAGGAAATAAGATAAGGAGAGTAGTAACTCATATATTGGAAATCTTGAGCGCATAATGGTGTCAGTAATTAATTTTTTTCATACAGTGATCATAACAGTTTCAGGGTCCCCCCCCCCTTTTTTTCTATTCATTTGAATTCTGAAGTGTTCTAAATTGATTCGACCAGCAAAAGTTAAAGTCAATGTAAAAGCCAAAATTTATCAGTGTTTTATCTTTATCAAAATTGACATTTTGTGTGTGGCTCGAAAGTGCTATTTCTAGGGTAACCTATGCCCGATTTTAATCAGATCAATAGACAATACGAAGTTTGGTAGTATACATTATAGTGTAGTGTTATGTATTCATGGTTTTTCCATATCAGTACAGAAAGTGAAACTATCAGTTCAATAGATTTTCTGGTTCTAAAATTTACTATATTATGCAGTGTTACTACGTGTTGTTTTGCATGAATGTACATCAACTTGTACAGGGAAGAAACTCAGTTAATGCCTAATTAGGCTGGCGACGTATTATTAGCAAATTGGTAGCATCTGCTGTGCTTTCTTTTGTCCGTCCTGACGTGTAGTTGCATTTCGGACTTATTTGACGTATCATTGTTATTACAGAGTGAGTGTAAGTCTGATTTGCCACCATTCAGGTACACGCGGTCAATATCTGTACAAAAATCCTGTCTCGTAAGGTGAACCCCACTCACTTACCATAGCACAGGCTTTAAAGAGTATTGTGTGCCCCACGCGCACGTTACAATGTGACCAACACTTTCGTTCTCGAGAAAGCGCATCTTAACGGCACTTAGGGAACCATCATTGCTCATCAACTGAGATGGTCAGGTCACGTTCATTGGATGAGTGACACCAGGCTTCCTCGCCAAGTTCTTTATGGTAAACCCTTCTCTGGCAGTAGACCTCAAGGAGCCCTTCTTAAGCGATTTAAGGACCAGCTAAAACACATCATGAAAAGTATCGGTGAAAGTATACAAACGAGAGAAGAATGTGCTGTGGACTCTTTACTGTGGATGAACACTACATCCACGACCCCACATCCACCGCAGTCAATTTGTTTGAAGGAGAACGCCGTAGGCATGAAGTGACAAGCTGCAGGGAGAAGTTATACAGACTCGAAATCTAGTCGCAGACGACACCAGAGACGGAGAATATGAAACAGGAATCTTCCGACAGCAGTTCGTGACATTTCATATTGCAAATCTTCAAATCCTCTCTGACAAACTCATTAAGAGGATGTTTCAACCCCCCTTCAGCTCCTAATATTTTTCTGAAAAGGTTAAGTTAATTATTTTTTAAAGAACTTTATCATTAACAACTATGGTTGCAAGCAACTACCTCTATCTGATTACGGTCCGGAATCTGGTGGAAGAACTGATAGTTTTTATTGTTTGATGTACAGCCCACTTATATTCCATCTCTTTTCTCAATTGCTCAATGAAGAAGAAGAGAAAGAGACAAAAAGTAAATTATGTCGTCTACACGGCCGAAAGGATGGGTGTGACGAAGCCTTTCTGGGATGAATAAAATTTAGTCATTTTAAGCTCGGTAGGTCGGTGGCACTTCATCCGTAGCTCGGCTGTTAGGTCATTGTAAGAATCAATTCCCATCATCATGCTTCAGCTTGCAAGAAAAGTATAGGCGATGGCACCAAAGTCTTTGGTTAAATTTTGAAACCTCTCCACACATGGGCGGCTACAGCAATTTTTCCAAGTAAGGTTGTGACGGAGGGGGGAGGGCAGGGGACAACAGCCCTAAGATTGCCATTTTTGGTATAAATGAGTTGGTCAGTTACAAGACATGTCATGACATAATTTTGGAAGTGACACAAAATAATCTACATCTACATCTACATTTATACTTCGCAAGCCACCCAACGGTGTGTGGCGGAGGGCACTTTACGTGCCACTGTCATTACCTCCCTTTGCTGTTCCAGTCACGTGTGGCTCGCGAGAAGAACAACTGCCGGAAAGCCTCCGTACGCGCTCGATTATCTGTAATTTTACATTCGTGATCTCCTCGGGAGGTATAAGTAGGGGAAGCAATATATTCGATACCTCATCCAGAAACGTACCCTCTCGAAACCTGGAGAGCAAGCTACACCGGGATGCAGAGCGCCTCTCTTGCAGAGTCTGCCACTTGAGTTTGCTAAACATCTCCGTAACACTATCACGCTTACCAAATAAACCTGTGACGAAACGCGCTGCTCTTCTTTGGATCTTCTCTGTCTCCTCTGTCAACCCGACCTGGTACGGATCCCACACTGATGAGCAATACTCAAGTATAGGTCAAACGAGTATTTTGTAAGCCACCTCCTTTGTTGATGGACTACATTTTCTGAGGACACTCCCAATGAATCTCAACGTGGACCCGCCTTACCAACATTTAAGTTTATTTGATCATTCCACTTCAAATCGTTCCGTACACATACTCCCAGATATTTTACAGAAGTAACTGCTACCAGTGTTTGTTCCGCTATCATATAATCATACAATAAACGATCCTTCTTTCTATGTATTCGCAATACATTACATTTGTCTATGTTAAGGGTCAGTTGCCACTCCCTGCACCAAATGCCTACCCGCTGCAGATCTTCCTGCATTTCGCTGCAACTTTCTAATGCTGCAACTTCTCTGTATACTACAGCATCATCCGCTAATAGCCGCATGGAACTTCCGACACTATCTACTAGGTCATTTACATATATTGTGAAAAGCAATGGTCCCATAATACTCCCCTGTGGCACGCCAGAGGTTACATTAACGTCTGTAGACGTCTCTCCATTGAGAACAACATGCTGTGTTCTGTTTGCTAAAAACTCTTCAATCCAGCCGCACAGCTGGTCTGATATTCCGTAGGCTCTTACTTTGTTTATCAGGCGACAGTGCGGAACTGTATCGAACGCCTTCCGGAAGGCAAGAAAAATGGCATCTACCTGGGAGCCTGTATCTAATATTTTCTGGATCTCATGAACAAATAAAGCGAGTTGGGTCTCACACGATCGCTGTTTCCGGAATCCATCTTGATTCCTACAGAGTAGATTCTGTGTTTCCAGAAATGACATGATACGCGAGCAAGAAACTTGTTCTAAAATTCTACAAAAGATCGATGTCAGAGATATAGATACACAGTTTTGCGCATCTGCTCGACGACCCTTCTTGAAAACTGGAACTACCTGTGCTCTTTTCCAATCATTTGGAACCTTACGTTCCTCTAGAGACTTGCGGTACACGGCTGTTAGAAGGGGGGCAAGTTCTTTCGCGTACTCTGTGTAGGATCAAATTGGTATCCCGTCAGGTCCAGTGAACATTACTCTGTTGAGTGATTTCAGTTGCTTTTCTATTCCTTGGACACTTATTTCGATGTCAGCCATTTATAGTTTGTGCGATGATTTAAACAAGGAACTGCAGTGCGGTCTTCCTCTGTGAAACAGCTTTGGAAAAATGTGTTTAGTATTTCAGCTTTACGCGTTTCATCCTCTGTTTCAATGCCATTATCATCCCATAGTGTCTGGATATGCTGTTTCGATCCACTTACTGATTTAACGTAAGACCAGAACTTCCTCGGATTTTCTGTCAAGTCGGTACATAGAGTTTTACTTTCGAATTCACTGAACGCTTCACGCATATCCCTCCTTACGCTAACTTTGACATCGTTTAGCTTCTGTTTGTCTGAGAGGTTTTGGCTGCGTTTAAATTTGCAGAGAAGCTCTATTTCCTTTCGGAGTAGTTTCCTAACTTTGTTGTTGAACCATGGTGGGTTTTTCCCGTCCCTCACAGTTTTACTCGGCGCGTACCTGTCTAGAACGCATTTTACGATTGTCTTGAACTTTTCCCATAAACACTCAACATTGTAAGTGTTGGAACAGAAATTTTCGTTTTGATCTGTTTGGTAGTCTGAAATCTGCCTCCTATTACTCTTGCTAAACAGATAAATCTTCCTCTCTTCTTTTATAATCCTATTTACTTCCATATCCAGGGAAGCTGCAACGGCCTTATGATCACTGATTCCCTGTTCTGCGCTTACAGAGTCGAAAAGTTCGGGTCTATTTGATATCAGTAGGTCCAAGATGTTATCTCCACGAGTCGGTTCTCTGTTTAATTGCTCGAGGTAATTTTCGGATAGTGCACTCAGTATAATGTCACTCGATGCTCTGTCCCTACTACCCGTTCTAAACATCTGCGTTAGTTGTTGTGGTCTTCAGTCCTGAGACTGGTTTGATGCAGCTCTCCATGCTACTCTATCCTGTGCAAGCTTCCTCATCTCCCAGTACCTGCTGCAACCTACATCCTTCTGAATCTGCTTAGTGTATTCATCTCTTGGTCTCCCTCTACGATTTTTACCCTCCACGCTGCCCTCCAATACTAAATTGGTGATCGCTTGATGCCTCAGAACATGTCCTACCAACAGATCCCTTCTCCTAGTCAAGTTGTGCCACAAACTTCTCTTCTCCCCAATCCTATTCAACACTACCTCATTAGTTATGTGATCTACCCATCTAATCTTCAGCATTCGTCTGTAGCACCACATTTCGAAAGCTTCTATTCTCTTCTTGTCTAAACTATTTATCGTTCATGTTTCACTTCCATAGACGGCTACACGCCATACAAATAATTTCAGAAACGGCTTCCTGCCACTTAAATCTATATTCGATGTTAACAAATTTCTCTTCTTCAGAAACGCTTTCCTTCCCATTGCCAGTCTACATTTTATATCTTCTCTACTTCGACCATCATCAGTTATTTTGCTCCCCAAATAGCAAAACTCATTTACTACTTTAAGTGTCTCATTTCCTAATCTAATACCCTCAGCATCACGGACTTAATTCGACTACATTCCATTATCCTCGTTTTGCTTTTGTTGATGTTCATCTTATATCCTCCTTTCAAAACACTATCCATTCCGTTCAACTGCTCTTCTAAGTCCTTTGCTGTCTCTGACAGAATTACAATGTCATCGGCGAACCTCAAAGTTTTTATTTCTTCTCCATGGATTTTAATACCTACACCGAATTTTTCTTTCGTTTCCTTCACTGCTTGCTCAATATACAGATTGAATAACAGCGGGGAGAGGCTACAACCCTGTCTCACTCCCTTCCCAACCACTGCTTCCCTTTCATGCCCCTCAACTCTTATAACTGCCATTTGGTTTCTATACAAATTGTAAATAGCGTTTCGCTCCCTATATTTTACCCCTGCCACCTTCAGAATTTGAAAGAGAGTATTCCAGTCAACATTGTCAAAAGCTTTCTCTAAGTCTACAAATGCTAGAAACGTAGGTTTGCCTTTCCTTAATCAAGCTTCTAAGATAAGTCGTAGGGTCAGTATTGCCTCACGTGTTCCAATATTTCTACGGAATCCAAACTGATCTTCCCCAAGGTCGACTTCTACTAGTTTTTCCATTCGTCTGTAAAGAATTCGCGATAGTATTTTGCAGCCGTGAGTTATTCAACTGATAGTTCGGTAATTTTTACATCTGTCAACACTTGCTTTCTTTGGGATTGGAATTATTGTGTTCTGCTTGAAGTCTGAGGGTGTTTCACCTGTCTCATAGATCTTGCTCACCAGATGGTAGAGTTTTGCCAGGACTGGCTCTCCCAAGGCCGTCCGGGATTCTAATGAATGTTGTCTACTCCCGGGGCCTTGTTTCGACCCAGGTCTTTCAGTGTTCTGTCAAACTCTTCACGCAGTATCATGTCTCCCATTTCGTCTTCATCTACATCCTCTTCCATTTCCATAATATTGTCCTCAAGCACATCGCCCTTGTATAGACCCTCTATATACTCCTTCCATCTTTCTGCTTTCCCTTCTTTGCTTGGAACTGGGTTTCCATCTGAGCTCTTGATATTCACACAAATGGTTCTCTTTTCTCCAAAGGTCTCTTTAATTTTCCTGTAGGCAGTATCTATCTTACCACTAGTGGGATAAGCCTCTACATCCTTACATTTATCCTCTAGCCATCCCTGCTTAGCCATTTCGCTCTTCCTGTCGATCTCATTTTTGAGACGTTTGTATTCCTTTTTGCCTGCTTCATTTACTGCATTTTTATATTTTCTCCTTTCATCAATTAAATTAAATATTTCTTCTGTTACCCAAGGATTTCTACTAGCTCTCGTCTGTTTAGCTACTTGATCCTCTGCTGCCTTCACTACTTCATCCCTCAAAGCTACCCATTCTTCTTCTACTGTATTTCTTTCCCCCATACCTGCCATTTTTTCCCTTAGGCTCTCCCTGAAACTCTGTACAACCTCTGGTTTAGTCAGTTTATCCAGGTCCCATCTCCTTAAATTCCCACCTTTTTGCAGTTTCTTCACTTTTAATTTACAGTTCATAACCAATAGATTGTGGTCAGAATCCACATCTGCCCCTGGAAATGCCTTACAATTTAAAACCTGGTTCCTAAATCTCTGTCTTACCATTATACACTCCTGGAAATGGAAAAAAGAACACATTGACACCGGTGCGTCAGACCCACCATACTTGCTCCGGACACTGCGAGAGGGCTGTACAAGCAATGATCACACGCACGGCACAGCGGACACACCAGGAACCGCGGTGTTGGCCGTCGAATGGCGCTAGCTGCGCAGCACTTGTGCACCGCCGCCGTCAGTGTCAGCCAGTTTGCCGTGGCATACGGAGCTCCATCGCAGTCTTTAACACAGGTAGCATGCCGCGACAGCGTGGACGTGAACCGTATGTGCAGTTGACGGACTTTGAGCGAGGGCGTATAGTGGGCATGCGGGAGGCCGGGTGGACGTACCGCCGAATTGCTCAACACGTGAGCCGTGAGGTCTCCACAGTGCATCGATGTTGTCGCCAGTGGTCGGCGGAAGGTGCACGTGCCCGTCGACATGGGACCGGACCGCAGCGGCGCACGGATGCACGCCAAGACCGTAGGATCCTACGCAGTGCCGTAGGGGACCGCACCGCCACTTCCCAGCAAATTAGGGACACTGTTGCTCCTGGGGTATCGGCGAGGACCATTCGCAACCGTCTCCATGAAGCTGGGCTACAGTCCCGCACACCGTTAGGCCGTCTTCCGCTCACGCCCCAACATCGTGCAGCCCGCCTCCAGTGGTGTCGCGACAGGCGTGAATGGAGGGACGAATGGAGACGTGTCGTCTTCAGCGATGAGAGTCGCTTCTGCCTTGGTGCCAATGATGGTCGTATGCGTGTTTGGCGCCGTGCAGGTGAGCGCCACAATCAGGACTGCAAACGACCGAGGCACACAGGGCCAACACCCGGCATCATGGTGTGGGGAGCGATCTCCTACACTGGCCGTACACCACTGGTGATCGTCGAGGGGACACTGAATAGTGCACGGTACATCCAAACCGTCATCGAACCCATCGTTCTACCATTCCTAGACCGGCAAGGGAACTTGCTGTTCCAACAGGACAATGCACGTCCGCATGTATCCCGTGCCACCCAACGTGCTCTAGAAGGTGTAAGTCAACTACCCTGGCCAGAAAGATCCCCGGATCTGTCCCCCATTGAGCATGTTTGGGACTGGATGAAGCGTCGTCTCACGCGGTCTGCACGTCCAGCACGAACGCTGGTCCAACTGAGGCGCCAGGTGGAAATGGCATGGCAAGCCGTTCCACAGGACTACATCCAGCATTTCTACGATCGTCTCCATGGGAGAATAGCAGCCTGCATTGCTGCGAAAGGTGGATATACACTGTACTAGTGCCGACATTGTGCATGCTCTGTTGCCTGTGTCTATGTGCCTGTGGTTCTGTCAGTGTGATCATGTGATGTATCTGACCCCAGGAATGTGTTAGTAAAGTTTCCCCTTCCTGGGACAATGAATTCACGGTGTTCTTATTTCAATTTCCAGGAGTGTATGATCTATCTGATACCTTTTAGTATCTCCAGGGTTCTTCCATGTATACAACCTTCTTTTATGATTCTTGAACTAAGTGTTAGCTATGATTAAGTTGTGCTCTGTGCAAAATTCTACCAGGTGGCTTCCTCTTTCATTTCTTACCCCCAATCCATATTCACCTACTACGTTTCCTTCTCTCCCTTTTCCTACTACCGAATTCCAGTCACCCATGACTATTAAATTTTCGTCTCCCTTCGCTATCTGAATAATTTCTTTTATTTCATCATACATTTCTTCAATTTCTTCGTCATCTGCAGAGCTAGTTGGCATATAAACTTTTACTACTGTAGTAGGCATGGGCTTCGTGTCTATCTTGGCCACAATAATGCGTTCACTATGCTGATTTGTAGTAGCTTACCCGCATTCCTAGTTTTTTATTCATTATTAAACCTACTCCTGCATTACCCCTATTTGACTTTGTATTTATAACCCTGTATTCGCCTGACCAAAAGTCTTATTCCTCCTGCCACCGAACTTCACTAATTCCCACTATATCTAACTTTAACCTATACATTTCCCTTTTTAAATTTTCTAACCTACCTGCCCGATTAAGGGATCTGACATTCCACGCTCCGATCCGTAGAACGCCAGTTTTTTTTTCTCCTGATAACGACGTCCTCTTGAGTAGTCCCCGCCCGGAGATCCGAATGGGGGACAATTTTACTACGGTTGTAGTTTCCCCTTGCTTTCAACCGTTCGCAGTACCAGCACAGCAAGGCCGTTTTGGTTAGTGTTACAAGGCCAGATCAGTCGATCATCCAGACTGTTGTCCCTGCAACTACTGAAAAGGCTGCTGCCCCTCTTCAGGAACCACGCGTTTGTCTGGCCACTCAACAGATACCCCTCCGTTGTGGTTACACCTACGGTATGGCTATCTGTATCGCTGAGGCACGCAAGCCTCGCCACCCATGACAAGGTCCATGGTTCGTGGGGGGAGAACATCTGAGTGTCCCAGTCTATATCTGGTAAATTGAAATCTCCACCTAAGACTATAACAAGCTGAGGAAATTTATGTGATATGTATTCCAGATTTTCTATCAGTTGTTCTGCCACTAATGCTGCTGAGTCGGGAGGTCGGTAAAAGGAGCCAATTATTAACCTAGCTTGGTTTTTGAGTGTAGCCTCCACCCATAATAATTCAAAGGAACTATCCACTTCTAGTTCACTACAGGATAAACTACTACTAACAGCGACAAACACGCCACCACCGGTTGCATGCAATCTATTCTTTCTAAACGCCGTCTGCGCCTGTGTAAAAATTTAGGCCGAATTTATCTCTGGCTTCAGCCAGCTTTCCGTACCTATAACGATTTCTATCAGCGCTTGAAGTTCCGGTACTTCAACAACGCAGCTTTGACAGTTTACTGTTACAATACCGATTGCTGCCTGGTCCCTGCATGTCCTCACTTTGTCCCGCACCCTTTGAGGCTGTTGCCCTTTCTGTACTTGCCCGAGGCCATCTAACCTAAAAAGCCGCCCATTCCACGCCTCACAACCCCTGCTACCCGTGTAGCCGCCTGCTGTGTGTAGTGGACTCCTGACCTATCCAGCGGAACCCGAAACCCCACCACCTTATGGCACAAGTCGAGGAATCTGCAGCCCACACGGTCGCAGAATCGTCTCAGCCTCTGATTCAGACAATCGAATCGGTTCTGTACCAAAAGTCCGCAGTCAGTCCTGTCGACGATGCTGCAGATGGTGAGCTCTGCTTTCATCCCGCTAGCAAGACTGGCAGTCTTCACCAAATCAGATAGCCGCCAGAAGCCAGAGAGGATTTCCTCTAATCCATAGCGACACACATCATTGGTCCCGACATGAGCGACCACCTGCAGACGGTTGCACCCTGTACCCTTCATGGCATCTAGAAGCACCCTTCCACATCTGGAATGATTCCCCCCAGTATGCACACGGAGTGCACATTGGTTTTCTTCCCCTCCCTTGCAGCCATATCCCTAAGGGGCCCCAATTAATCGCCTGATGTTGAAGCTCCCAACTACCAGTAAGCCCACCTGCTGTGACCACCCGGATCTTGCAGACTGAGGGGCAACTTCTGGAACAGGACAAGCAGCCATGTCTGGCCAAAGATCAGTATCAGCCAGAGACAGAGCCTGAAACCGGTTCGTCAGACAAAGTGGAGAGGCCTCCGGAATGTCTTTCGCCCCCTACCACACCTCGAGATGACCTCCCACTCTACCATGGGTGAGGGTCAGCCTCAATTTGGGCAGCATCCCGGGCAGCCACAGCCATAGTCTGATGAGGGGATGTGTGGACGAGCTGGCCGTCCCCAACAAACCCCCGTCTGGACCCCCACAGTGAGCCCATTGGCAACAGCCTCAAGCTGTGTGACCGAAGCCAACACTGCCTGAAGCTGGGAGCGAAGGGATGCCAACTCAGCCCGCAACCGAACACAGCAGTAGTAGTCCCTATCCAAGCTAAATACTGTTGTGCAAAGAACGTCTGAACTAATCTACAGAGAGCGCAAACAATTCGACACCAAATTTAAACAGTTATTAAAATACAAGACTGCCTAGTAAATGCAGTAATGCTACTACTTGCGCACTGCTGACACACTGCTCGGCGACGGAAGGCAAACTGTACTGTCAGTAATGTACAAAGACTATTAGGAAGAAATCTTGGTATGTCCAGAGAATTGATGGTTATCCATTTGGCATATGAATAAAAATTCTGTACTCTAGATTCCATGGGAAGAAAGAGCCTCATCTTGCCACCTGTTGCAGAAGTCTCTGACTCCACAGCTGAACACTATCTATAGTGGTACGGAGTTCAGCTTGTCAGCCTATTTGATGTCAGCCGAGAGTAATAGGAAGTGTAGCGGAGCTAGTAATTATGTCCACTATTCCCTCAGTTTTCCTTGACAGCTCCTTCTATTCCACAGATGAATTTCTGAATAGGTATAGTTACTAATTTTAAATGTAGAATAACATAAATGTAAAAACCAATGTGGACAACATGCCACCACACACTGAGGTGACAAAAGTCATGACATACCTCCTAATATCGTGTCGGACCTCCTTTTGCATGGCGTAGTGCAGCACCTCGACCAGACATGGATTGGGCAGGTCGTCGGAATTCCCCTGCAGAAACACAGAGCAATAACTGTGAAAGTGTTGCCAGTGCAGGGTCTTGTGCATGAAATGTAACATAAATGTTCGTTGGGATTCAAGTGGTGATCTGGATGGCCAAATCATTCGTTCGAATTCTCCAGAAAGTTCTTCAAACCATTCGTGAACATTCGTGGCCTGGTGACATGGTGCATTGTCATGAAGTCAATGAATGGCTGCAAATGATCTCCAAGTAGCCGAACATAACCATTTACAGTCAATGAACAGTTCATTTAGACCAGAGGGAGCAGCCTATTCCAGCCCATGTCATTATAGAGCGACCACCTGCTTGAACAGCGCCATGTGGACAACTTGGGTCCATGGCTTCGTTAAGTCTGCGCTACACTCGAACTCCACCATCAGCTCTCGCCAACTGAAATCGGAACTCATCAGCGCAGGCCATGGTTTTCCAGTCGTCTAGGCCAGGAGAGGCGCTGCAGGATATGTCGTGCTGTTAGCACAGGCACTCGCGTCGGTCGTCTGCTGCCGTAGTCCATTAACACCAAATTTCGCCACACAGTTCTAACGGATACTTTCGTCGTATGTCCAACATTGATTTCTGTTGTTATTTCACTCAGTGACAGCTGCTCTCGGTATTTAAGTGAAGGGCGTCGGCAACTGCGTTTGCCGTGGTGAGAGGTAATGCCTGAAATTTGGTACTCTCAGCACACTATTGACACTGTGGATCTCGGAATACTGAATTCCCTAAAGATTTTCCGAAATGCAATGTCCCACGCGTCTAGGTAATACTACCGCCATCTGTGTAATCGCATATCGTTATTTCATCAATCTTGTCATCTCAGTATATTTTCACTGAAAAATTGTGTCACAAGCTGCTAAAAAATATTTGCACTACGACGGTTTTTGCAGACATGTTTTTCTTAGATTCAAAGGGAACAGAGAATGATAGATGTAACCTCATGAAACTTATAAACCATCTTACTCTGATAGTAAAACAAAACCATAGCCAAAATAATGGTAGTTCGTTCGACATTGCACCTGTTTGCTCGTCTGTGAAATCACAATTTGCTGCTTGGTACTATTTCACTCGTTAATATAGTATAAAGTCTCGAGGAACAATTTTTTCATCATTGCTATAATCAGAGCATGTCACAAGCTCCACACCCGGATTTAAACTCATTGTCAGTGGGTATAACTGAAACACAGTTTTGAACGGTTTCATGTGTCGTTGTCCACGTTACGTCATTTGAAGTCACATCATTTGAAGCTATAATTGTGATTATACACACGGTGAGTCACTAACTGTTGCCACCTAGAATAACTCCAAAAGTATGAAGTAGCTGAAAAGTTTGTGGGACAAATGTTTAACGGGGGCCATAATATGACGTTGGATTTTGTTGCTAGGTGGGGTCGCGGCAGTGATATGAAGGTCAACTTTCTGCAGTCATGGACTGTGCGGGTGGTCCCGGCGGAGGTTCGAGTCCTCCCTCGGGCATGGGTGTGTGTGTTTGTAATTAGGATAATTTAGGTTAAGTAGTGTGTAAACTTAGGAACTGATGACCTTAGCAGTTAAGTCCCATAAGATTTCATACACATTTGAACATTTGAAGGTCAACTTTGTTTTCCTATATGGTATGCTATAGTTTTGTGTTTATTTTCTGACAGCGGCTATTGACACGGTTGCAGTGACGTGTAACAATAAGGTCTTTGAAGACCAACGAAGGTTAAAAAGGTGGCATGAACGTCCATTTACAGAAGTTCGAAGTGATGACGATTGGTATCAATGCATTGCTGCAATCTTCTTATCATGTGTGGTATTCCTTATCACTTCGGCACTTATCGAAGTTCTCTCTCGTATCGTGCAAATACTAAATTTTCGCATAATATGACGTATCCAGCTAAAGTGTCATCGACATGTGAACACCATTCGATGGTTTCTCAATACAACATTAATAGGAACTATAAGACTAGTATAATCGAATCAAGCGAATGGGAATGATGTATTCCTTGGAAGAACAAGTCGATATGCTTCTCATTTACGGAGAATGCCAACGAAATTCATGAAAGCTAGAGACTTATACGCTGAAAGATATCCTCAACATACTCACCCTATACATCGTACATTTAAATATGTGTAAGTTAAATTGTGAACAACTGGATTTTTACGCGTCGGAAACATATCCGGCAAAGGAAAGTCACTAACGAGCAACCGGAAATTGGTACTCTTGCCACTGTGGTTCGAGATTCTTGTGGTAGTTTGCGTCAAATCGCAAGGGAATCTGGCATGAGCCAGAGTAGTGTTGTTTGTGTTCTGCATCGCCATAAATATCACCCTTACCACATCAGTCTCCACCAAGAATTAACTGGTACGGGCTGTATGCGTCGCATTGAATTCTGCCGATGGGCTCAACTTCAGATTCAGAGGGATGACACATTTATTAATTTGATTTTATTTACTATCGAGGCTACAGTGACAAACCATGGAAATGTCAATTTGCATAACATACATTATTTAGCAGCTGAAAATCCATGTTGGCTGCGGCAAGTTGCACTATTGATGCTTGAGAAATGGTTGTCAGCGAATAGTCTTACTTTATCAGAAAACTGTTTGTCTATTGTATCAACCTTATTTTCAACAACGGCAATACGCGTTTTTATATCATCATTCACTGCCGGATAAGATTTAATCTGAGTAACTACAGTCTCGCATGTTTTACTGAGATTGCTTATCTGTCACATCTTTGTATTTTCTTATTGTAATGGAAGCTCTGAAAATTTCGCGTTGAGGTTGGAGACTTGTCCAGTCAGTCTGTTATTTATCTCCTCAATACGGCTACATAAAGTGTCGTTTGACGTTTTACGAGCAGCTAAATCTGACTTAATTTCATCATGGTTTGGTTTTATCTCGTCATGAGCTGCTTTCAAAGCGGCGCGTATAGACATCTCCTGTTGGTCGATACGTGCGTCAATGCCCTGTGTTTATTGTGTCATCTGATTTTTGTTGTCATTCATAACGTGTTTTTGTTGGTTCACCTCTTTCACAATAGCATCTAACATACTGGCAATACTAGTGATGTGCAACTGTTCCACCCCCGCCACGTCGTTAGACATGACGTCAGACACCAAAATTGGTTCGAACCTGACTTAGGCAAATTACTGGTGGACGATCTATTTTCTAAATTTACTTCCCCAGAATAGTCAATAATATGTCTCTCGTTAGTATTAGAGTCAACCGTAACGTCACTTTCATTATTTAATGGCATGTCTGAGTCGACTTGCGTCTGTGTTTGCAGTCTCTGGTTTTCCATCTTTGCTGTTTTCTGGTCAGTACCATGCCACACGTAATGTATGACACAATAAAAACTTAAACTCGCTTGTGTAATCAGAATAAATTCAAAAAATTTAATCTCCCTGTGCAACAATGTCTGAACAAGAAAATTGATTGTCCAAAGTAAAGGTGGAATTTTGAATACTAATGGCTGCACACCATATTACGTCGCACAGAATACCTGACAAAACTCTATTGTTGCCCTGTATGAATAGCGAAAATAATTTTGGAAGCCGCGATGTAGCTTAAAATCACTGCTACGGAAACGGAAAATAGTAATAGTTCTGCCAAGCAAGCTACGATAATACGAAGCGCTTGGAAAAATTGCTGATGTAATCATGCGGTGCCTTACCTTGTATCCGCGATTGCAGCGTAATTTCAGGTGTCGACATCCATTCCAGTAATTAGTCTTACTTCAATGTATTCCCTTCTCGTATGTCGTTCGCAATAAAGATGTAACAAAAGGAAGACAATATAGCACATACAACAATGCGTTCAGACACGAAGTCGCCAATTTAATTAATTTTTTATTTGTTTGGCTCATACGTAATTGGATCGTGACTATACAATGAATGAAAGTGATCAATTTAAGAAAATTTATACAAACGCTCGGCGCTTGAGCCTGGCATTTTCGTTAAAGGTCCGTTCATGTACTTTTAACCGTTCTCTTGCCTGTGTGATTTCTCTAATATCGGACTTCGTCAAAAGACAGCATCCGAAGACGACAGTGGTGCGAGGTGGACGACTTTTTGCTCAAAAGTACGGAACCTTTTGCCATGCTAAGTCACCCAACAATCTTACAATGACTAAAGACACAAAATAAAACTTACATAGGTTAGTAATAACTATATTCTTAAATAAAAACAAAATTTAAAAGTACACTTACATTGTGACTTGAATTATGCAATTACGAGTGTTGGGTTGTAACTCGTGAATAAAATAATGAAATAATATAGTCTTAATGGCGGTGGGCCTAAGTACGTCCGATCTGGACAAGACCTAGAAAACGAAAGGTGGCTCTTCCTCTTTCGCCAATAATACGATGATCAAAAATCTTCAAATGTTTCCAGCGGCTGCATGCAATATTTATACAGCCGTGAACGATATATATAGCTCAAATTATTTATTTCGTTACTTTCAATTACGTTTTCCGCTAATAAAAGCTCAGCATGGAAATGGGCCTCTAAGAGCTGGGTTGCAGACGGCAGTACTTCACACTCTGGGGCACTCGCTCTTGTTTATCGTATTGTAGAATATTGCCCTCTTTTGAGGGTAAACAGTGAACACAATAAAGATTGATGTGCAGCTAAATAAAACCATGAGCCGTGTCACTGGCACTGTCATATCTACTCACTGTCAGTGGTTGCCTGTCTTAACTAATACTGATCCACAATACCTAAGTAAGAAACCAGCTAAGACAAACTACCTCAAAAAGATTACTTCTCATAAGAGCTCTCCCTTGTATGATGCCCTACAAGATCCACCAACAACCCGTCTCAAATCACGCAAGCCCTGGGTTGATTTAGAAAGAATCGGTACTTTTGACGTGACCAAATGGCGATAATGCTGGAACAAACATCAACCCAACAAGGCTCACATGGTTCAAGAGTCAACAAAGAAGATAGAGGGGTTCAAAACACCACACCAAATCTGATAAAGGTTGAATCTCATTAGGACCGACCAAGGAATACGTTGATACAGCATGAATAAATGGGGTTTCCGTCCATCTGCTGACTGGGACTGCGGAGTGAAGGAGCAAACAATAGACCACTCTGTTAAGGAGTGCCTCTTCAAGCATCTTACGGTGACCTAAGGACTTTACATCAGGAGACCCAAAGTGCTCCTGACTGGTTTTCACATTTGGACATTTCCATTCTGTTTATTCGTAAACTTTACGATGAATACATAGTAATAACATTTATTCTTATTCCTCCTTTCACAGAGGATATCAATGTCATCAGCGAACCTTATCAATGAAATCCTTTTATCTTTAACTTCAGCAGTGTGATTGCAAGACAAAGAGTACTGGTCAGTAATGTCACAACGCCAACAGCCATGTTCGCCGAGTTATCCCCTCCTCGTGCATCCCAAACCAACCGCAGGAATCGCTTAATTCCAGTCAGGATGGCCCAGAGGTAGCTGAAGGCCCGTCACCAGCGGAATAAATCAGTTGCAGCTCTTGTGGTACATTGGATAGGACGCTCAGGCAGGATACTCGTAACAACGTCACTCGAGCATCCATATGGATATTTTCGGAGCCGGTTGCTACCCACTGATGAAAGGTATCTTGCGCGTGTAGAGGTGCCCAAGAATCAATGCACGCTCTCAGCCACAGATCTTGTGCTGGCGTGCTCCTAAATAATTCATCTAGCAGAGTTACGGCAGCCGATGAGGGAGCTCTAGCTGCGTAGCTGGCCCC
This sequence comes from Schistocerca americana, assembly GCF_021461395.2. Lineage (NCBI taxonomy): Eukaryota > Metazoa > Arthropoda > Insecta > Orthoptera > Acrididae > Schistocerca > Schistocerca americana. The sequence continues at coordinate 404,201,930 of NC_060125.1, forward strand.
ACACGGCGGACTCCGTGCGTCCTCACGCTGGAGGCTGGAGTTCTCTGCCCTGTAGGCTACGCAGCAAGTTTATCGGCGTGTAGGGAGAGAATAACTGAATCTGTAGTACCGCTACGTACAGTGCAGAGGGTATACTACTGACGTTTTTCGAGGTGCCGGGGTGGCGAAGAGTTTGTACCTCTTTAATTCTGGCGAATTTTGCATGAGAACTGGACATGCACTCGACCCCCTCCTTACCTACCACCTTACTGATCATGTGCGCAACGGTAACGAAAGGAACTGATGGTGGACCCTGCTGGTTGGCAAAATTAGGAGTGCACACTCACAATAATTTAATAAAAATCATTATCTACTCAGTTAAGAAAATGCGAAATTTTATCATAATAAACGATTGGAAATGATATTCTGCATCTATCTATGAAATGATACGCGGATTAAATATTACAATGTCATTTACTATAAATCAGAATACAAAGGTACTTGATTGTCAATACAAACAGTAGGCTATAGGGTAGGTTATACAGAACTATAATGAGAATAAGAGTTCGCTCGAGAACAAGGGCTCCTACTCTCTGTGATGCAATAGATTGACGATAATGACTGGAGGTCCTAATGAATCAAATATTACTCCCCCGACTATAATGATTTCGATTAGTAGTGAGATCTCAAATGGGGCCACATGGAGAAACAAGCAAGGTGGACTTGTATCAAATCGAGCGCGCCTGCTGCTGAAGGACTCAGTACAAAAATGATAGGTTCTACAATGCCAAAGCCGAAAATATTTTATCAGTCCTGAAATCTGCATCACGTCGTCGGTAGGCAGCGTTCTGATGATGTAGGCTCCGACTTCTGCTGTGCACCAACTCTGTTTCAACCCCTGACCTTGAAAGCTGTCGGAGAATTCTAAGTTCTTCCGAATGAGTGCGACTAAGTCGCAAGACCATCTGACTCCGCCGAGCATCAGATCCCAAATGCTCTGCTTCTGTATAACGCAACAGCGAATCCAACATTGCTCAACTCCCTACTATCCTCGAAAACCGCGAATCAGCATTCAGTGCTGATTCCAAAATTCCCCCACAATGTCTCAGAACGTCATTCGTGCCAAGAGCGACCGTTCCCTCCAATTTCGAGCAGGGCCTTAGGACGTTAACTAGCCTCAGTTTAAGTAGACCAATCATGCCTCTACTATTCAGCTGAGGGTACTGAACCTGCCGTTTGACCAGCTACGAAAACAACCTGCCTAGACCACCGGCCATCCGGCGCCAGACAGTCCCGCCCAGCAGGGCACGGTCAACTAGTATTCTCAGAATCATAAGGACAATGCAGCAGTTACTGCCAGCAGTCTTTGTTCCAGACGTGCTGGAACGCTAAACGCATGAACTGCGGTGACACTCAGACGTCTTACTGGTCGTTTCGCCCTGCATGCAATAGGCGAAACTAGACTGATGTCAGTCGTTACGCCAGGCACTTAAGCCCACCGATGTACGTCCCTCTCAGTATTGGCAGAAGTGCAGCCCCCAACTGGAAACGCAGTGTGCCGCGTCCTCAGGTGCTCGCCTCACACAGGCCACCCAGGGTAGTAACCCAACACGCATAGGAATCAAGTGAAAAGTATTTTGAGCACCCAGTACAAATACTCTCATTACAATAACCTTATTCAGCCTGTTAACACCATGCAATGACATGAATCATTAATAAAATTGATGAAAATGAGAGGCGACATGCAAAGGAGGGCATGGAATCTCTCATTAGCCCCCGGTCACTTTAGATTATTTTTGGTAGTGGCTGACTCACTTGTCAGAGGTAGTGTGTCAATCACCCAAAAAGGATCTTTCTAAACTGTTTCTAAAATGTCACAACAAATTGGCAGATCAAATTGGAAATTGATGATAAAATGAAGGGTGCAATTTTTCTAACTACTTTGCCAACATCTTACTCACATTGATGAATAAGTCACACCCAACACAGATTCACCCTCAGGGAACCCACTGTCATTCATGGACCTACTCGCACAGTCATATAATTGTTGAATACATGCCATAAGGCCAAGTTCGAAGCTGCATTAAAATGTTGAACTATTGGATCTGCAAGTTTCTCATTAATGTAACATTTAAGAATTAGCTACTGGTGCCCAACTCAAACACACATATATTTCTGCATGAAGGGAAAAAGACAAATAATATTTCTATGCTTCATGGTTGAAACATTTAACCACACTCACGCCGTTTCCCTGAACAGAAAGGATGAAAATTTTTCACAGTGATTGATTGAGTAATGATCCACTCACCAATAACCAGAATTGTAACTACAGATATCCCTCTCACATACACAAACAAAAATACTCTCGTGTAACTGTGGCATATTACTTGTATAACATTTTGTAACTATTGGCACATACACTAGAAATTTGTACACGTAGTGACAATTGACAGGCATCAACGTAAGTGATATTGAGAGATATAGTGCACACAAAAAAGACAGAAATTTTGTAAGTTTACCTGTGTGATCGAAGATTATGTAACATAGTGTGCATCACAAAGCAGAACTTGTTCCAAACTGACATGGTGATAGGGAACCAGCATATCTTGAACATGAACACTTATATAAAGAAAAGAAGACTGGAAGCTATAAAACAAACCAATATATATGTAGTTGACATTGTATTTCCAGTTCCTAGTCTCTGAAATAAAGTTTGGGGGGGGGGGGGGGGCGCAAAAAAACAATGTTTTCACTAGAGGCACGAATTTCACTGTGTTTACGCAGTTGTCTGAGCGAAAAAAAAGTTGACCATAACATCCTTCACCCACTAACAGCACACAATGTATCACTCAGCACATGGACATTGCCGCACTTAGCTGTGGAGCGGGGTGGTGGTTCCTGGCGTGGAGAAATGGGTGCCTGCTGGGAGGAGTGCAATCAGTGCTGTGGGCCACCAATCTAACGTTTCTCGGAACCAGGCGCGGAAATGGCATCCGGAAGTATCTCTAGTCATCCTTCCCTCTCTGTAGAGGCGTTGTCAGTCGACAGGAAGCTCATAGGGTGGTAGGACAGCCGATTGTTGATTTGCCGAACTGTGCGGTATGATGGCAAGCACATGTACAGGCTCTGGATGTCATTGAGGACCGCACGATTCGGGACAGATCCATAGGACGGTAGTAACACTTGGTCTTATCTAGACCGAAAAATTGCGGTATAGGATACTACTCTTACAGTGACTCAAACAGTCGTGGAGTCCCAGAATGAGATTTCCACTCTGCAGCGGAATGTGCGCTGGTATGAAACTTCCTGGCAGATTAAAACTGTGTGCCAGACCGAGACTCGAACTCGGGACCTTTGCATTTCGCGGGCAAGTGCTCTACCAACTGAGCTACCCAAGCACGACTCACGCCCCGTCCTCACAGCTTTACGTCTGCCAGTATCTCGTCTCCTACCTTCCAAACTTTACAGAAGCTCTCGTGCGAACCTTGCAAAACTAGCACTCCTGAAAGAAAGGATATAGCGGAGACATGGTTTAGCCACAGCCTGGGGATGTTTTCAGAATGAGATTTCCACTCTGCAGCGGAGTGTGCGCTGATATGAAACTTCCTGGCAGATTAAAACTGTGTGCCGGACCGAGACTCGAACTCGGGACCTTTGCCTTTCGCGGGCAAGTGCTCTACCAACTGAGCTGCCCTTTCTTTCAGGAGTGCTAGTTCTGCAAGGTTCGCAGGAGAGCTTCTGTAAAGTTTGGAAGGTAGGAGACGAGATACTGGCAGAAGTAAAGCTGTGAGGACGGGGCGTGAGTCGTGCTTGGGTGGCTCAGTTGGTAGAGCACTTGCCTGCGAAAGGCAAAGGTCCCGAGTTCGAGTCTCGGTCCGGCACACAGTTTTAATCTGCCAGGAAGTTTCATTCGTGGAGTCATCTGATGGAGGTGGAAACAAGGATAGCAGATCGATAAACGTGGCCGATTGCTCAGAACTGCTCTCAGTAAGAGAGGAGATAATCACGACAAACAGCAGTCCAGCAATACCCAACACGGAACTGCTTTGGGCATGCAGTCCGGCCTATTATAGTGAGTTATACGAACTCGTGCAGGGACTGTAAACGGCGTCCATCACAAGTGCGGCTTAAGAGATTTTCTCTCTAACGTTTCATGCTGCTATTATTAGAGCACTCCTACGTCGTCTGGCACCTCTTCTGCAGTAGAATCCCCATTTCTGCGTCATCCCTAAGCGGCGCCATTCTGTCTCCTCGGCCAGCCGCTAACGGGTTCGCCCGTCCCGGTGGGATTCCCTGGGTTGTGTCTGCCCTTAGCTGACCCAGAGCTGTCTTCCAGGTGAGCCGCCGCCTTACTTTCGGCACGCGCCTCTGAGCCTTCGGGTGGAGGAGGGATGTGTCGTAACTGACAGCTGCCTCCCTCAGGCTTCTCCCTGCCACTCGGACCAATTTACTCCACACCGACCACCTCGTAGCGTCAATTCTCGTCCAGCAGGCACTTGCTGTTCCCAGTACCTGCACAATACTTAAATCCTTTTCTAAAGTGTGCCTTCGCATAACTTTTTTTACAAAATTCCTTAAAATCGTCTCAGATAGTATTTTGTACATTGAATAAAAAAAATTAATAGAAATTAATATTTGCACAAATATAACCGTTACACTAATTCAATATCAAACGTCTTCTACTCTGCTGACAATATTTACCATTGTATTACATGTAAGGAATAGTGACTTAACCTACGAGCCCATTGTTGATACTAGTGTGGGTGTGTAATTATTGACTCGTTAAGATAAAGAAAAGCTGAAGTACGCTACCCATGACCCTAAACTACTGTATGTAATCCCAACTACGGTCGTCCCGTCACTGGAGCATACTAACAACAACTAGTGACTATTTAACTTCGCTAACTACGCTATTTACGGCGCCACTGCACGTCCCTCGCTGTCTCTGATCCCAGAGGCTTCGATGGATCCCTAAAACTGCTCAAGACATGGCTGCCGCACACAGATACACAATGAACACATATTAGACAAGATAAAATTAGATGCAGTTGCCTTAGTAATGGAAATTAATAAAAATACTATATGTAACTTATAAGCTACACTCGTTTACCATACATATGCCCCCATCCTGCCCCGCTGAGACAACTCGATGGATGTTGCTGTATCTGGCGTGGTCGATACGCTGAGTCGGTCGCTGCTCATCTGAGATGGAACTGGATGTACTGAAAATTACGATGAAAAATTTACACAAAACACGGTACACTTCGCAAGTTACAATGCAAAGACTCTACCTTTGTAAACAAGCTTTTCTAAATATCATCTTCTCTCGTACGCTAGGTCTGACAACAATTATCGGACTTGTTGAGGAATTCCATACCTTCTGCATTACACCGCTCATAGATAAATCCCGACGACCGCACACGTTCAGAGATGTGACGTACCATCGTACGAGAAACTCACCACACTCCAATAAGGTTACGCCCAGCAGCAGCGGCATAGGCGTGCACAATGACCACCTTTGTATATCCGCCTCCAAACCCTAAGAGTATGATGCAACGCGCTGTGGCGTGCCCAACACGCCAACGAAACAAAATGCCTCACTGAAAATAGGTGCAACACTGCAGTTGTGTTCCCATAACACCAGTGAAAGATACCGCGAAAACAAACAAATGCTGCAACGCTGTAAGGTGTGCCCAGAACACTCTCGATATGCATCCAGTAGCTCTTCCTCAACAAATACATGGTAATAGGTATGGTTTAAAGACAAAACACACATGAAGATCGGGTCTGTATTACCATTGACGCCGGCCAGGGTGGCCAAGCGGTACTAGGCGCTACAGTCTGAAACCGTGTGACCGCTACGGTCGCAGGTTCGAATCCTGCCTTGGGCATGGATGCGTGTGATGTCCTTAGGTTAGTTAGGTTTAAGTAGTTCTAAGTTCTAGGAGACTGATGACCTCAGAAGTTAAGTCCCATAAAGCCATTTGAACCATTTTTTATTACCATTGACTGGAAAAATGGTGCCCCATATAACGGAAAGTCCGGAAAAGTGAGTTAGACTGACACTTTGCTTTCTGAGTTAACCAATATGGCGCGAGATCATATGTCGCTTCGAAGCCCCTACAAGTTACACATGTACATGTTAAAAAATATAAATAAAAACAATGTATTGTTGTTGCATTAATTTGTTCTGAAAGTGGTGCTGATATTCAAGACCATAAAAGTGGGTTAAAAGCTGTGAGCTATCTGAGGAAGCTAACTTTGCATCACTACGCAACTGTTTCACCAGGTATCCAGTCTAGCTTACCAAATTCCCAACCAGATTAACATTAATTATAATCTTTTAGTACTCATCTTATGATAACCGGTGATATATATATAAAAAGACATTTTAAATAAAAAGAAATAAATCAGTTAATATTTGAACATTTGTTTTAAATTTGATCATTGTTCCGTTAAAATTTCAGCATATCAAACTTGATTCATAACTAAACTGGTGCCTTATTTACGATTGTGAAAATGTGAGTTTGTAATCTAACGGAACACATCAAATAGGAAACCAAGATTGGGAGACTACATACAACACTGCATACATAAAATAACACACGAAGAACGTTGAGACATACCCAAGAGGAAATTAACCACAACCAACCAATTCAATTTTCACCCAAAGAAGTTACGTTCGTAGCGCAACCCTGCCCGTCATGAAATTATCACACACTGGTATACTAAATTCATACTAACTCTCTGTGAAATCTTCCCGAAAAGAATAGCTGAGGGCTACTTTGATGATCACAGCACATGCTTCACGTATTCAACTTGGTTTACACAAAGAGTGTAACTCCACAATAATTTTGATAATCAAAATAAATTACATCGAAACGCAATTTACAAAAGAAAAACCTCGAACTGGTTACTATCGTCTTACTATTAACCTGATCGGTCAAACAATTGTATAAGCACGTGGTACTCGTCTCACAAAGTACACCCCACGTGGGTTGAACATAAAGAAAAGTTGCTATATTGGAAAATATTGTCAAGACGAGACGTTGTAATCTCACGCACATTTGCATTTAAGATTGATGATCTTAGTTAGAGTTATTGATCAACACGTGGTTCCACTTTACTCACAAAGTAGTGACAAAGCAACTACCGGAAGATATTCTGAACTTCACACTCTAATTACACTGCGTTGCAATTTAAGATAACATTAGATATTTTATAGCTAAAACTAAAACAAAGGTGATTAAATTTTCAGTTAGGCTGAACTTAAGAAATCCATTGTCCTACGGACTTAGCAGATACGCGCTTAGTCGGAGATCTTACCACTTCAGACGCTCGCCGTGGACAGACTGACCTGGGCCCCTACCGAGCGTGCTTAACAGATACAAACGGAAGTGACCAGAGAGGCAGCTTCCTATACCAACATGACAAGGGACGGACAGGACCATACTAAGAATAGAAACCTCTCTGCTTTTAGAAAGCGTAGCTACCTGTTCTGACGTTGGTCCTACTGTTCTCTAGCAGACAGGCTTGTCTGCTACCATCAAGCATGCAACTAGAAATACATTTGCTCATTCATCCTCTCACACAGAAGGGAAGGGGGCTGACAGTATCTTATCACATACAGCATATAAAAGAAAGCGGATGTAGGTTCTGTATGAGACTGTGTGACATGAATTACATATAAACTGTGTTTTAAAGTGTAGTAGTGTGACAGATCGTTCTTGTTTATGTGTAAAAGTAACACGTTCCATTGCTCAGTCTCCTCCCAGATAGTCAGAAACACCACAGTAAATCTAGAAGAGGAATTTATGCCGTAAATGACAACAGATTTAAGAAATTAACATGAAAGGAATCCAACAGAGACCTTTCAACAAATTACCACACTTAATGTCCAATATGTACACAACAGAAAGATGTTTTCTAACCCAGTTTATTTTACAAATTTTTCCCTTTTATTTCACACACAAGACTTATTCGACAAACGGCTTGATGTGAGATATTTGGTGAAAACCAATGGATTTCTTACCCTTTAGTGCCTGTAGTTCGCACGTGTTCTTGTGGGCGATTCTTTTAACACTGAGAAAAACTTTTGGCATTTCTGTTTTTGTTTATTCGAAAGCCGAAAAGATTTCATCAACACTTTTTGCCCCATACAAAAACTACGTTCTCGCTCACCTTATATTTCAATCTATGTACGCGGCTCTGTCCGAGTATTTGTGCGGATTTTCCGATAGCCGAATCGGCAACGCCTATATAAGACAACAAGTGTCTGGCGCAATTGTTAGATCGGTTACAACTGCTACAACGGTAGGTTATCAAGATTTAAGTGTTTGAACGTAGTGCTATAGTCGGTGCACGAGCGATGGGACACAGCATCTCTGTATAGCGATGAGGTGGGGATTTTCTCGTGCGACTATTTCACGAATGTACTGTGAATATCAGGAGTCCGGTAAAACATTGAATGGCTCTGAGCACTATGGGACTTAACATCTCAGGTCATCAGTCCCCCAGAACTTAGAACTACTTAAACCTAACTAACCTAAGGACATCACACATATCCATGCCCGAGGCAGTATTCGAACCTGCGAGCGTAGCGGTCGCACGGTTCCAGACTGAAGCGCCTAGAACCGCTCGGCCAGCAGCGGCCGGCGTAAAACATCAAGGAAGGGGTTATGGCGTCTACCGTTTGGGTACTGCATTGTCAACCATTCCATACCACGCAAGGTTGGCTCACCTCACAACAATACCAAGACTGTGTTATATTTAGTAAAGCATAGCACTCATGCTCGCCTGTGGCTAGCGCTGATGCAATTCACTTCCGTCTTCGTGCACTGTGTCGTCGGTGCACTGCTCATAGCATCGTTGTCCAGAAATGTGGTCACTTACGAATAAAAGAAGAGATTATATCTGTACAGTAGAATTAGATTTTATTTGAAGATGCCTGCATGTCACCCATGAAGAAAAAAAAAGCTAAAATATGGGAAATATGGAAGCGAGTCAGTCCATAATGAGCACACTCAAGAATAAATGTCTGCAGCTGTTTGGACTTGTTGAAACAATGGCCAATTGCAGATGTCCTAAGAACGCATTAATACTGGTCCTAAGAAGAACTAAATGGGTATGGCTATAATTGTCATAACATGCGTAGTCAAATACAGAGGCACGAAAACTGGCAGAGCACGGCACTGCAGTCGGCAACGCCTATATAAGACAACAAGTGTCTGGCGCAGTTGTTAGATCGGTCACTGCTGCCACATTAGCAGGTTATCAAGATTTAAGTAAGTTTCAACGTGGTCATAGCTGGCGCACGAGTGATGGGACACAGCATTTCCGAGGTAACGATGAAGTGGGGAGTTTCTCGTACTACCATTTCGCGAGTGTACCGTGAATATCAGGAATACGTTAAAACATCAGTTCTCCGACATCGCTGCTGCCAGAGAAAGATCCTGCAAGAACGGGACCAACGACGAGTGAGGAGAATCGTTCAAAGTGACAGACATGCAACCCTTCCGCAAACTGCTGCATATTTTAATGCGTGAGAATTAGATACCTTTGCGATTGGACATAGTGTGTTGATGTTAGCCAAGAATGCCTTTAAGGTGGCAAAGATGTCATTATCAACAAGTCATTGACTTCGAAAAATGTTGTGTAATAGGGCTACGAGCAGCTGGATGTTCGTACAGCGATGCCACACAAAGATTGACAGGAATGTAGCCACTGCACATGAATGCTGGCAGCGGTGATCACGAGAATGTAACGTCAGGTCGCAACACGGCCGGGCTATGGACGGCCACATGGCACTACCAACAAGGAGGACCATTGTGTTCGGCGTATGACTCTGGAGCAGCAGCAATTTGTGCAGCAGTTGGCACCACCGTGACGCTACGAACTGTTACAAATCTTTTACTTCAAGGACTGCTCCGAACCAGATGCCCTATAGCGTGCGTTCCACAGACCCCAAACCAGCGCCATTTGCGACTTCAGTAGCGACAAACGAGATCTCAGTGGAGGGCAGAGTGGAGGACTGTCATGATTTTTTATGATTTCTGGCTCGGTGTCAGTGAGGGCCGCTTGTAGGTCAGGAGGAGGCTAGCTGAGAGCCTGCAACCAACCTGTTAGCGTGCTAGACACACTGGAGTTATGGTCTGGGGTGCGATTTCGTATAACAATGGGAGCACTCTCGTGGTTATCCCAAGTATTCTGACTGCAAATTGGTACGTCACTCTGGTGACTCGACGTTTTGTGTTGCAATACATGAAAAGCATTCTAGTGCGTGTTTTCCAATGGGATAAGGCTCGCCCACATACAGCTGTTGTAATCTAACGTGCTGTACAGAGTGTCGACATGTTGTCTTGGCTTTCTCGATCACTAGATCTGTCTCCATTGGAATCCATATGGGACATCATAGGACGACAACTCCAGCATCACCCACAAGCAGCATTATCCGTCTCTGTATTGACCAGGTGCAACAGGCATGGAACTCCATCCCACAAACTGACATCCGCCACCTGTACAGTACAAGATAAAAACCTTTGCATGCTAGCTAGCATTCAATCTTCTGGCGGTTACACCACTTATTAATGTACCAGCATTTCACATTTCCTATGGCTTATGTCGCGCTTAGATTAACCTGTGATCCTGTAATGGTAATCACTGAATTTTGTTACCTAGACAAATGTATTCCGAAATTTAATAACTCAACTTTAATCAATATTTCGTTGTTGCGACTTTTTTCCGTCAGTGTAGATTTGCGTGAGATGAGGAAGTTTCTTGGTGTTCTGACCCTGAATGGTGTTTACAAGTCACAGCTTCACAGTGTTGAGAATGGCCGACCATTCTTCAAGTAAATTATGTCTCGCATCTCCTTCCATGCTACGCTAGCCTCTTATGTTCCTAAGAAGAACAGGAAAGTTACCTTCTTAGCTCTATTCATGACCAACCAACGGCATCACCAGCTGAAGTAAAGCAACCTGACCTTAAAATATACAATGCCGCAAAAGGCGGCGTTGACACCATGGGCCGGAAGATGCGATGGTATAGAGTGAAGAGAAAAGCAAGGCGATGGCCATTGATGATTTTCTTCAACATGATCGATGTAAGTATAATGAATGCATACATAATTTGGATGAGGGTGGCTACCAACAAAAAAAGAAGGCGCCAGGCTTTCATCACCAATTTGGGAAAGCTAGTAGCGAGGATAAAGAAGTCAATGAATTTAAAGTAGTGTCGGTTTCAGGAAAGGCAGCGAAACCAACAACTACGACAACGAGGAGATTTGCACATTGTGTAGAGATGAAAGACAGAAAAAGTCAAATTACATGCTGTAACTGCAACAAACCTAGATGCTTGGAACATTCTGCTATTGTCTGTGGGCCCTTCGCAAATTTCAAATAAGAATTATATTAAGGAAACACCTTGTGTAGGATCAGAATAAACAATAAATCTGAGGTGGCATGTCATGGGGTGATGATAAACACATATACAGATGGCGGTAATATCACGTACACAAGGTATAAACTGACAGTGCATTGGCGGAACTGTCATTTGTACTCAGATGATCCATGTGACAAGGTGTCTGTCGAGATTATGGCCCCACGACGTGAACTACGAGAGTTTCAACGCGTCCATTTCGTAAATCGTTAGGGAATTCAATTTCCGACATTCACAGTGTCAAGAGTGTGCCCCAAAATTTCGGATGTTACAACCATGGAAAAAAACCGTGGCTGATGACCGTCACTTAACGACGAAGAGCAGCGGCGTTTGCATACAGTTCTCAGAGCTCAATGCTTGAAACAACCGCAGAGATGAATGTTAGATCTACGGGGAACGTACCCGTTAGGACACTGCGCTAAAACTTAGCGTTATTGGCCTATGGCAACAGACGACCGACACAGGTTCCTTTGCTAAAAGCACGATATTGCCAGCAGCGCCTTTCCTGAGAACGTGGCCATATTGGTTGGACACTAAATGACTGGAACACCGTGACCTGATGAAATGAGTCCCGAGTTCAGCTAATAGGAACTACTGGTTCAAATTCAAATGGCTCAAAAATGGTTCAAATGGCTCTGAGCACTATGGGACTTAACATCTGCCGGCCGAAGTGGCCGTGCGGTTAAAGGCGCTGCAGTCTGGAACCGCAAGACCGCTACGGTCGCAGGTTCGAATCCTGCCTCGGGCATGGATGTTTGTGATGTCCTTAGGTTAGTTAGGTTTAACTAGTTCTAAGTTCTAGGGGACTAATGCCCTCAGCAGTTGAGTCCCATAGTGCTCAGAGCCATTTGAACCATTTGAACTTAACATCTATGGTCATCAGTCCCCTGGAACGTAGAACTACTTAAACCTAACTAACCTAAGGACATCACAAATTCAAATGGCTCTAAGCACTATGGGACTTAACATCTGAGGTCATCAGTCCCCTAGATTTAGAACTACTTAAATCTAACCAACCTAAGGACATCACACACATCCATGCCCGAGGCAGAATTAGAACCTGCGACCGTTGCAGCAGTGCGGTTCCGGACTGAAGGCCCTAGAACCGCTCGGGCACAGCGACCGGCGAACTGCTGGTACGGTTCGAGTATGGTACACACCCCCTCAGCCAGCCACTGTGGACGAGCGGTTTTAGGCACTGCAGTCTGGAACCGCGCGATCGCTGCGGTCGCAGGTTAGAATCCTGCTAAGGGCATGGATGTGTGTGAAGTCCTTAGATTAATTAGGTTTAAGTAGTTCTAAGTTCTAGGGGACTGATGATCTCAGATGTTAAGTCCCATAGTGCTCAGAGCCATTTGAACCATTTTGAACAGACCCCTTCAAAGGTATGGAACCAAGTTGACAACAAGACACTGTGCGAGATGGAGGTGGCTCCATAATGGTGTGGGCTGTGTTTAGATGGAATAGACTGGGTCCTCTGGTCTAACTGAAACGCTCACTGATTGGAAATGTTTGACTACTTGGAGACCATTTGTAGCCATTCATGGACGTAATATTCACTCATCTTCCAAACAACGATGGAATTTTTGTGGATGGCTATGTGCCCCACCTGTTCGTGACTGCTTTGAAGAACATTCTGGACGATACAAGTGAATGACATGGCCTTCCAGATCGCCCGACGTAATGCTATCGAACGTTTATAGAACAAAACTGAGAGCTCAATTCATGCACAAAATCCTGAACCGGCAACACTTTCACAATTAGGGACGACTATAGGGCAGCATGACTCAGTATTTCTGTAGTGGGCTTCTTGCTGCACTACGCCAGACAAAAGGAGATGCGACGCGATATAGCGCATGGCTTTTGTCACCTCAGCATATATATCGTAATACAGCCACGAGTAAAAGTACAAAAACTGTGTTTTTTTAATATGTAAACTTTAAATAGATAAAGTTAGTTTAAAAGAATTTATACTTCGATGGGGGTCATTTCATAAGTACTCAAACAGCGTTAGTTTATGTCAGTTTAAACAGCAAGGACCTGAGAAGCCCAGCTGGTAGGGAACGTTAAACAGATTTTCTGGTAAGCAGAGGGTTAAGAAAGGCGCTACATGTTAATTAGTAATTAGTAAGAAGTAGTATGTTTATAAATATAGTAAATATGAGGTGTTGTCTCAGTAATCCTTAAATTATTTGTAAAGTGTTAAATCTTTGGAAATGGTTACTAAATGAATTTGTAGTGTAACAGTTAAGCAACAAAAGTTTCAATGAAATTTGATATTATCAAACTTAAGCACGCAGTCTGTTTGAAATTCACTGTTGTAATTAACAAATGTTTGATCGCGTTTGATACAATTAACCGTTTTCAAGTGCAGTGAGTCATCACCGGAACTAAAAATCTGGTTTCTTGCTATTGGTGTAACACGTCGTTGTTACTGAGCATTCATTGTGCTCAGTTGAAATCAGTTGACTTTCAGTGACCACACAGCCAAGTGAGAAGTGATACGTCCCTAACAAGATACCACATTTTTAATTCTGGCAATGACTCATTAGAAGCCAAATAGATCTACTATAATATATCTATCGATTTCTGACTAGAAGACCAATGACAGTCAACTGATTTTTTTTATTTTTTATTTTTTTTTTTCATCAGTCTTCTGACTGGTTTGATGCGGCCTGCCACGAATTCCTCTCCTATGCTGACTTCTTCATCTCAGAGCAGCACTTGCAACCTACGTCCTCAATTATTTGCTGGATGTATTCCAATCTCTGTCTTCCTCTACAGTTTTTGTCCTCTACAGCTTCCTCTAGTACCATGGAAGTCATTCCCGCGTGTCTTAACAGATGTCCTATCATCCTGTTCCTTCTCCTTATCAGTGTTTTCCACATATTCCTTTCCTCTGCGATTCTGCGCATAACCACCTCATTCTTCACCTTATCAGTCCACATAATTTTCAACATTCGTCTGTAGCACCACATCTCAAATGCTTCGATTCTCTTCTGTTCCAGTTTCTCCACAGTCAATGTTTCACTACCATACAATGCTGTACTCCAGACGTACATTTTCAGAAATTTCCTCCTCAAATTAAGGCCGATATTTGATATTAGTAAATTTCTCTTGGCCAGGAATGCCCTTTTTGGCATAGCTAGTCTGATTTTGATGTCCTCCTTGCCCCGTCCGTCATTGGTTACTTTACTGCCTAGGTAGCAGAATTCCTTAACTTCATCTACTTCGTAACCATCAATCCTGATGTTTTCTCGCTGTTCTCATTTCTACTACTTCTCATTGCCTTCGTCTTTCTTCGATTTACTCTCAACCCATACTCTTTACTCATTAGACTGTTTATTCCGTTCAGCAGATTATGTAATTCTACTCCACTTTCACTCATGATAGCAATGTCATCAGCGAATAGTATCATTGTTATTCTTTCACCTTGAATTGTAATTCCACTCCTGAACCTTTCTTTTACTTCCATCACTGCTTCCTGGATGTACAGATTGAACAGTAGGGGGCGAAAGGCTGCAGCCTTGTCTTATAATCTTCTTTATACGAGTATTTCGTTGTCGGTCGTCCACCCTTATTATTCTCTATTGGCTGTTGTATGTAGTGTATATGATCCTTCTCTCCCTATAGCTTACTCCTACTTCTTTCAGAATTTCGAACATCTTGCCCCATTTTACATTGTCGAACGATTATCCCAGGTCGACAAATCCTATGAATGTGTCTTGATTTTTCTTTAGTCTTGCTTCCGTTATGAACCGCAACGTCAGAATTGTCTCTCTCGTACCTTCACCTTTCCTAAAGCAAACTGATCATCATTTGTCGCATTCTCAATTTTCTTTTCCATTCTTCTCTATATTATTCTTGTAAGCATCTTGGATGCACAAGCTGTTAAGCTGGTTGAGCGATAATTCTCGCACTTGTCACCTCTTGCCGTCTTCAGAATTGTGTGGATGATGCTTTTCCGAAAGTCAGATGGTATGTCGCCAGACTCATACAATCTACACGTCGACGTGAATAGTCGTTTTGTTGTCACTTCCCAATGATTTTAGAAATGTTGATGGAATGTTATCTATCCCTTCTGTCCTATTTGATCTTAAGTCCTCCAAAGCTCTTTTAAATTCTAATTCTAGTACTGGATCCCTATCTCTCCTAAATCTACTCCTGTTTCTTCATCTACCACGTCAGACGAATGTTACCCCTCATAGAGGCTTTCAATGTATACTTTCCACCTATCAGCTCTCTCTTAACAGTGGGATTCCCGTTGCACTCTTAATGTTATCACGCTTGCTTTTAATGTCTCCGAAGGTTGTTTGACTTTCCTGTATGCTGAGTCTGTCCTTCCGACAATCATTTCTTTTTTGATTTCTTCACGTATTTCCTGTAGCCATTTCGTCTTAGCTTCCCTGCACTTCCTATTTATTTCATTGCTCAGTGACCTGTATTTCTGTATTCCTGAGTTTCCAGGAACATTTTTGTACTTCCTCTTTTCATGTATCAATTGAAGTATTTCTCCTGTTACCTATGGGTCCTTCGTAGTTACCCTCTTTATGCCTATGTTTTCTTTCTCAACTTCTGTAATGGCCCTTTTTAGAGATGTCCATTCCTCTGCAACTATACTGCCTATCCTTACAGAGCTTCAACGTATCTCGGCATTCCTTAGTACTTCCGTATACCACTTCTTTGCCTTTTAATTCATCCTGACTAATGTCTTAAGCTTCAACCTACTCTCCGTCACAACTATATAGTGATCTGAGTCTATATCTGTTCCTGGGTACATCTTACAATCCAGTATCTGATTTCGGAATCTCTGCCTGACCATGATGTAATCTACAGGGTGTTTCAAAAATGACCGGTATATTTGAAACGGCAATAAAAACTAAACGAGCAGCGATAGAAATACACCGTTTGTTGCAATATGCTTGGGACAACAGTACATTTTCAGGCAGACAAACTTTCGAAATTACAGTAGTTACAATTTTCATCAACAGATGGCGCTGCGGTCTGGGAAACTCTATAGTACGATATTTTCCACATATCCACCATGCGTAGCAATAATATGGCGTAGTCTCTGAATGAAATTACCCGAAACCTTTGACAACGTGTCTGGCGGAATGGCTTCACATGCAGATGAGATGTACTGCTTCAGCTGTTCAATTGTTTCTGGATTCTGGCAGTACACCTGGTCTTTCAAGTGTCCCCACAGAAAGAATTCACAGGGGTTCATGTCTGGCGAATAGGGAGGCCAATCCACGCCGCCTCCTGTATGTTTCGGATAGCCCAAAGCAATCACACGATCATCGAAATATTCATTCAGGAAATTAAAGACGTCGGCCGTGCGATGTGGCTGGGCACCATCTTGCATAAACCACGAGGTGTTCGCAGTGTCGTCTAAGGCAGTTTGTACCGCCACAAATTCACGAAGAATGTCCAGATAGCGTGATGCAGTAATCGTTTCGGATCTGAAAAATGGGCCAATGATTCCTTTGGAAGAAATGGCGGCCCAGACCAGTACTTCTTGAGGATGCAGGGACGATGGGACTGCAACATGGGGCTTTTCGGTTCCCCATATGCGCCAGTTCTGTTTATTGACGAAGCCATCGAGGTGAAAATAAGCTTCATCAGTAAACCAAATGCTGCCCACATGCATATCGCCGTCATCAATCCTGTGCACTATATCGTTAGCGAATGTCTCTCATGCAGCAATGGTAGCAGCGCTGAGGGGTTGCCGCGTTTGAATTTTGTATGGATAGAGGTGTAAACTCTGGCGAATGAGACGATACGTGGACGTTGGCGTCATTTGGACCACAGCTGCAACACGGCGAACGGAAACCCGAGGCCGCTGTTGGATCACCTGCTGCACTAGCTGCGCGTTGCCCTCTGTGGTTGCCGTACATGGTCGCGCCCTACCTTTCCAGCACGTTCATCCGTCACGTTCCCAGTCTGTTGAAATTTTTCAAACAGATCCTTTATTGTATCGCTTTTCGGTCCTTTGGTTACATTAAACCTCCGTTGAAAACTTCGTCTTGTTGCAACAACACTGTGTTCTAAGCGGTGGAATTCCAACACCAGAAAAATCCTCTGTTCTAAGGAATAAACCATGTTGTCTACAGCACACTTGCACGTTGTGAACAGCACACACTTACAGCAGAAATACGACGTACAGAATGGCGCACCCACAGACTGCGTTGTCTTCTATATCTTTCACATCACTTGCAGCACCATCTGTTGTTGAAAATTGCAACTACTGTAATTTCGCAAGTTTGTCCGCCTGAAAATGTACTGTTGTCCCAAGCATATTGCAACAAACGGTGTATTTCTATCGCTGCTCGTTTAGTTTTTATTGCCATTTCAAATATACCGGTCATTTTTGAAACACCCTATATCTGAAATCTTCCTGTATCACCCGGCCTTTTCAAGGTATACCTCCTCCTCTTGTGATTCTTGAGCAGAGTATTCGCTATTACTAACTGAAACTTGTTACGGGACTCAATTAGTCTTTCTCCTCTCTCATTCCTTGTCCCAAGCCCATATTCTCCTGTAACATTTTCTTCCACTTCTTCCCTTACAACTGCATTCCAGTCCCCCATTTTACTAGATCTGCATCACCCTTCACATACTGTATTACCCTTTCAATATCCTCATACACTTTCCCTATCTCTTCATCTTCAGCTTGCGACGTCGGCATGTATAGCTCAACTATCGTTGTCGGTGTCGATACTGATAAGAACAACCCTGTCACTGAACTGTTCACAGTAACATACTCTCTGCCGTACCTTCCTATTCATAATGAATCCTACTCCCATTATAACATTTTCTGCTGCTGTTGATATTACCCTTACTTATTTGGCCAAAAATCCTTATCTCTTTCCACTTCACTTCACTGACCCCTACTGTATCTAGATTGAGCCTTTGCATTTCCCTTTTCAGATTTTCTAGTTTCCCTACCACGATCAAGCTCCTGACATTCAACGACCCGAATCTTAGAACGTTATCCTTTCATTGATTATTCAATCCTTTTCTCGTGGTAATCTCCCCCTTGGCAGTCCCCTCCCAGAGATCCGAATGGGGGACTAATCCAGCATCTTTTGCCAATGGAGAGATCATGACGACACTTCTTCAAATACAGGCCAAATGTCCTGTGGATACACGTTACATGTCTTTAATGCAGTGGTTTCCATTGCCTTCTGCATCTTCATGGCGCTGATCGGTGCTGACTCTTCCGTCTTTAGGGGCTGTTTCCCACCTCTAGGACTAAAGAGTGCTCTGAACCTCTATCCGCTCCTCCTCCCTCTTTGACAAGGCAGTTGGCGGAATAAGGGTGATTTCTAATGGCGGAAGTCTTCGGCTGCCAATGCCGATTATTAGTCAAAATTTACGCAGGGGCGGGATTCGAACCCGGGATTAAACAGGGTTTGATTATGAAACCAAGACGCTACCCCTATACCACAGGTGGCTACAGGTGAGCTATTCTTGGTGGTGTGACATCATATTTCTTCTGCACCAAGACACACTGGTTTTTAGTTTGACAGTTATTTGAATCCATACGGATTACTGTAATAAATATTCCAAATGTGATGAAGACATTCGTGAATTAGCAAAAACTCGCCGTCTGCTTTGGTTTCTATAGAGCAGCTGTTGATGTTTGACAGCAATAAATAAATAAATAAAATACTCTCGGGTCCAACTCATTATCTTGCCAATGACTCGTTTGCGGACCCATGTTTTACAGGATCGTTTTTGCTTCTTTGCGTCTATTATCGTATATTTTCACCTTGTCGGGTTTCGAGATTACCGGTCTGGATGTCAGTATCGCTTCGTTACCGTTCCGCCAAGAGGCTTTATCGGGGCGTCGCTATGTAGGCGCAGAGAGCCCTCTGGGGCAGCTCAGAGGTGGGGGCAGCAGTACGAAATGCAGACAGACAGAGATATTGCTCACGCTGGGGATTCCAGAGCTTAAGCAAATTAACCAATCGGCAGGCGGCACGACGCCGCGAAGAAGCCGCGGTCCCGCTGCTTTGATACCCGGCTCCGCCACCTGCGGCGCTGCTGAGGCGGCGTAACGGGATTACTCGCCGGATCGGTGGTCGCCCTTTGTGTGGAGCGGGCAGCGGTCTCTCCCTTCCCAGACCCTCTCCCCCCCCCCTCCCCTCCCACCGTCAGTACCGTTTCCACCACGCTGTACCGGCTGCCCGGCAATGGGTTGTGTTGTCTTCGGCTAATCAGCTACAGTAATCCTGTCTGCAAGGAACTAGTCAACAGAGACAAGATTCCGCAACTGAAGTAATTATGTTTAACTCAAATCTTTCCATTGCAGGACCTCGTCCTGCTTACAGATTTTCCGATTCGGCTCCCATGTTAGGCGAAGTCCACCACACTAATTTTATCACTTTCATATGTTCTGCTTTCGCAAGCAAGCCAACGCTTTCCGCCAAGCAGTAACAGCTATAAACATCAGAGACAGCAGTAGGATTACACGCTTCAACATGTTATAACGATATTATTTGTTATTTCAGCCGTGCTAGTTCTCGGAATTTCGTTCCCCTTAATGATTATTGGCGAATAACGCAAATACCTATAAAATGCTTTATTTCAGTGCCATAACAATTTTTTTAGCTGTCATGCTCATTTTCAAATGGTTTTGCTTAGTTTAGTTCTTTTGTCAATAGTAAATGAGTGATATTTGTTAGTGGTTGCTCTTTGTACTCGAATGTAAATCACAGGTATGAAGTTTCAACTGACGTGAGAAATATCGTGAAGTGTTTGCGTATCACAGTGATTTATTTAGAATATGTGTCCTAGTTGCATTGCGACACCTTATACATTGTAAATAGTCTTCACGGGTGTGCCGCCGGATGACGTTGTTCAAATCCCACAATATTTCTTCAGAGTAACTGTCCGACATCATCAGGTGGTTGAACCTCGCTGGTGGCTAGGTACTACTGACAAGATCCGCATGTCGACGCCGCTGTATATAGAGCACGCGCGTGAAGATTGCGCAGGCGCGGGAACCATGCATGCGCAAAAATTTGGTGAAAGAAGGCGCCAGGCTCAAACGCCCTCTGCCGGGGAACGCAGAGCGGCCGTTCTGCGCGTGCGCTGACGCTGTGTTTACTAACATGCTGCCAGGGTAATGACGGGTCTATAAAGCTCTTTGCTGTCTCGTCGTGATTTAATAGCAGCCAACGCAGGGTTCCAGGCTGTACTCAATTGAAATCCCGCATCCCTGTTGATAAGGTTATCAGCTGTACGGATATGTATTGCTTCCTTAATGACGCAATCCCAGAAAGAGGATGCTGGGAATAAAACTTCCGTCTTTTCATAAATCATGTGATGTCCTGTGTTCAGTGTTCTGCAATTGCCGACATCTCCGGTTGGCGTAGGCGTGTATGACGCTGATGTTCATCGCAACGTTCTTGTACTGTGCGACATGTCTGACCTATATATGCCGCGCCCCTCTGACAAGGAATCTTGTACACAACACGTTTCTGCAGACCGAGATCATCCATAACCGAACCTAACAGGTTCCTCAGTTTTTTGCATGCGCAATCTTCACGCGCGTGCTCTATATACAGCGGCGTCGACATGCAGATCTTGTCAGTCGTACCTAGCCACCAGCGAGGTTCAACCACTTGATGATGTCGGACAGTTGCTCCGAAGAAATAGTCTCCAGCCATCCTGATTTAGGTTTTCCGTGATTTCCCTAAATCGTTTCAGGCAAATGCCGGGATGGTTCCTTTGAAAGGGCACGGCCGATTTCCTTCCCAATCCTTCCCTAACCCGAGCTTGCGCTCCGTCTCTAATGACCTCGTTGTCGACGGGAAGTTAAACACTAACCACCACCACCTCCGAAGAAATATTGCGGGATTTGCACAACGTCATCCGGCGGCACATCCGTGAAGACTATTTACAACATATCTTCCGGGAAAGCCTGAAGAGTCACGTTATACATTGTCCTGCAAAAGCAGAAGGGTCATAGGAAGTCATAGCACCATCCACCGGAACATACAGGTGGCGGACAAAAATATGAAAGCATCAAAAACGCAACACATTACCCGGCTTAGTACAGTGCACGAAAACCGTTGTCAGTTATAAAAGTTTGTAGTCATTTCGGAATGAATAAATGCACATCCTGTTGGGTTTTCAAGATAAAGTTATTCTATTCTTCCTGCAAAATAGTGGCAAGTGCAGGTTACGACGACGGAGGTGGATAGCGATTGTGCGCCCTTCTCTACAAAGTACACCACAAGTGCTCAATGATATTGAGAGCTGATGACTACGACGGCCAGAGGAGATGCGACAATTCATTCTCATGCTCAGAAAACCAGTCGTGAACAAAGCGAGCTGTGTAAAGACGGGCCCTGTCGTCTCGAAGCACAACCAAAATGGTCACGTAATACTTGCAGCAATGCGGCGTTACAGTAACCATGAGACCCGTGGAACAGCACGATATGGCTGCCCAATTCATCAAACAACTCCCGCCATATTTCTCCTTTGGGGCGTAATCTCGGTCAGATGAAGGATCAGTGTGCAACAAGACTCATCCGACCAAATGACATTCCTCGATTGCTCCATACTACGGGTTTTATGACTTCGGCACCAAATTTTTCAGTTACGGACATTTGTGTCGCTGATGGATGGTTTTGGAAATTCAAGCTCGTCCTGCAGTTCCCAGCTTATCGAGCTCCTTGTGAGTGCGAGATTCAGTTCTAAACTGACTTTTGCACGCGTCGTCCTCTTATTTTTCGTCACTGTCCTCTTCGATGACCGTCTGTCACAATGACTCAGCACGCATATTCGTCCACGCTGTGGCTTACGGACGATATTTTTCCACTTTCCCTTTTGGGAAAGTTGGTTATTAAAGCATGTTGCAGAGGCAGCGAGACTCACAAAAAAAGGGTTGGAACTTAAATAATGGCAACTATTTATTTACTATTCACAACCGATATTAAAGAGTTACTTGTTTGCACCTGTTACAGTCCTTCAAAGTAGTCACCAGCGTTGTGTAGAACCCGTTGCCAGCGATATGGAATGCGTAGTATATCGTTAGCAGTGCCTGTTCTACAAAATTGTTAAGGCTTTCGTGGCCACTTGTTGATAAACTGCGTGTTCCCTTCTGTATCGGGTTCGTCGGCCGACGTTCATCTAATGATTTTACTGACGTTTCGCCAGCACGAGTGGCTGGCATTGTCAAAGCTTCACCCTCCACTGCCGATGGTGAACTGGAGCCGAGCTCACGGCTGCAGACTATATGTACCTGGAGCGCCGACGTTCGAGGGCTTCTCGGTCATTTCCGGTGCGGTTCTCCTCTTGCTACATGCGACGGTCGTTCGCTGCAGTACGGGAAGCCAGAATCCGTTTACCTTCGCGCTTTCCTCTTTCTTGTTGAAACTGTTCGCGTGTTTTTGTATTTCTACAGCTTCTCTGAACAAGCGCGTGTGATAGTGCTTCTCTACAGCCAGAACTTCCGTGTCGGCGAATTTTATTACCTGGTCTGTCTCACTCAGTGCGTGCTCTGCCACGGCCGATTTCTCCACCTGCCGCAACCTGCAATGTCGCTTATGTTCTTTGATCCTGGTGTTGATTGATCGTCCAGTCATTCCGACATAAACTTTTCCACATGTGCATGGTATACGATATATTCCCGACATTGCAAGTGGGTCCCTTTTCTCCTTTGCCGTTCTGAGACACACTTTGATCTCCGTTGTAGGTTTGAAAATCGTCTTTACGCCGTGTTTGCGCAATATACGGCCGATTCTGTGCGTCACTCTGGGAATGTATGGCAGAATGGCCTACCCGACATTCCTTTTACTCCTTCCTTACTTCGCGAAGTGTTTGGCTCTGTTACACTTCTACACTGCTGGCCATTAAAATTGCTACACCAAGAAGAAATGCAGATGATAAATGGGTATTCATTGGACAAATATATTATACTAGAACTGACATGTGATTACATTTTCACACAATTTGGGTGCATAGATCCTGAGAAATCAGTACCCACAACAACCACCTCTGGCCGTCATAAAGGCCTTGATACGCCTGGGCATTGAGTCAAACAGAGCTTGCATGGCGTGTACAGGTACAGCTGCCCATGCAGCTTCAACACGATACCACAGTTCATCAAGAGTAGTGACTGGCGTATTGTGACGAGCCAGTTGCTCGGTCACCATTGACCAGACGTTTTCGATTGGTGAGCGAACTGGAGAATGTGTGACATGTTTGACATGTGACAAGTTTGTTGTCTGGGATGGGGGTTGTTTTGGAGGAAGAGACCAGACAGCGAGGTCATCGCTCTCATCGGATTAGGGAAGGACGGGGAAGGAAGTTGGCTGTGCCCTTTCAAAGGAACCATCCCGGTATTTGCCTGGAGCGATTTAGCGAAATCACGGAGAACCCAAATCAGGAAGGCCAGACGCGGGATTGAACTGTCATCCACCCGAATGCGGGGAGAATGTGCTGGCCAGGGCAGCAGTCGAACATTTTCTGTATCCAGAAAGGCAGTACAGGACCTGCAACATGCGGTCGTGCGTTATCCTGCTGAAATGTGGGGTTTCGCAGGGATCGAATGAACGGTAGAGCCACATCTGAAATGTAACGTCCACTGTTCAAAGTGCCGTCAATGAGAAGAAGAGGTGACCGAGACCTGTAACCAATGGCACCCCATACCATCACGCCAGGTTACACGCCAGTATGGCGAAGACGAATACACGCTTCCAATGTGCGTACACCGCGATGTCGCCAAACACGGATGCGACCATCATGATGCTGTAAACAGAACCTGGATTCATCCGAAAAAATGACATTTTGCTATTCGTGCGCCCAGGTTCGTCGCTGAGTACAACATCGCAGGCGCTCCTGTCTGTGATTCAGCGTCAAGGGTAACTGCAGCCATGGTCTCTGAGCTGATAGTCCATGCTGCTGGAAACGTCGTCGAACTGTTCGTGCAGATGGTTCTTGTCTTGCAAACGTCCCCATCTGTTGACTCAAGGATCGAGACGTGGCTGCACGATCCATTACAGCCATGTGGATAAGATGGCTGTCATCTCGACTGCTAGTGATATGAGGCCGTTGGGATCCAGCACGGCGTTCCGTATTACCCTCATGAACCCACCGATTCCATATTCTGCTAACAGTCACTGGATCTCGACCAACATGAGCAGCAATGTTGCGATACGATAAACCGCAATCGCGATAGGCTACAATCAGACCTTTTCAAAGTCGGAAACGTGATGGAACGTATTTCTCCTCCTTACATGAGGCATCACAACAACGTTTTACCAGGCAACGCCGTTCAACTGCTGTTTGTGTATGAGAAATCGGTTGGAAACTTTCCTGATGTCAGCACGTTGTAGGTGTCGCCACTGGCGCCATCCTTGTGTGAGTGGTCTGAAAAGCTAATCATTTGCATATCACAGCCTCTTCTTCCTGCCGGTTAAATTTCGCGTCTGTAGCACATCATCTTCGTGGTGTAGCAATTTTAGTGACCAGTAGTGTAATATAACTTGTGAAGTACAAGAAGTCTCTGGCAACTTCAAACACTTCGGTTTCCTTTGAGAGGTGGCATGAGCCCCCTCTCATATTCCTGTCTTACTCTGAGTAATTCGATTTTCCTCTCTAATTGCATGCGGTGAGAAGTTGCTATTCCTTCACACACGGACTTCTCACGCAGCATCTCTCGTCACCCGGGTGGTCCGGGGACAGGTGCGTACTACTGATCTTGAGAGGGTTAAGCCAACGGGTGTGAGGGAGTCGAGTGGATGCTTTCCAGATGCCGACATTGTCATAAGAGCGGCGGCGACACGCCCACAGGGGCCTGACGGAGTGGCTGGGCTAGAGATTCCGTTACTTCGCAGAAAGTCAAAACACTTTCTGGCGGGCTACCAGCGAGGCGTGGGAATGACTTGTGATCCCAGGCAGTCTTGGCGGGCAAATTCCCGCGTTTTCTGCAAAATCATAACTGTGATTGGCTTGCTCAGGGGATAGCTCCGTGACGTAGCAAAATCGGCGCAGAAATTGGCGCCAAGTATCTCCATTGGTGGAATAGTAGTGCATCGGCAATAGAGTGGAATTTTCCGCCGGTTTTCGAGTTGCTGATTGGAACGTTTAACCATGGCCACTGTCGTGGGAGCGAGAATGTTCCGTGTTTGGCTCGCATGGGTGCTCTTGAGGAGAGTCGGCTGTCGTCTTTCGGTCGGAGTAGGTTACAAGACTGAGCTCTCGCTGCTCTGGACAGCGTGCTTTCCGTTGGCTGTCTAATATACTTTTATTTGATTGTAACTGTTTGACGAAGTTGCTGAAGTTTCGACTTCACCGTAACTTTCCGAGTACAGCTAGCAATTGAGCGTTCTGCGTACAAGCGGCCTATGTTGCCTGTCTTGAGCAGTTTTGGCTAAAGTTGGCTGTACCGGATTTACTGTGTGACTTCGCTTGTTAAAATCAATCACTGTACCGTCAGTGATTGTGTGGCGGGCCTTCCTCATCTGCTGGCCGAAGTGGCCGTGCGGTTAAAGGCGCTGCAGTCTGGAACCGCAAGACCGCTACGGTCGCAGGTTCGAATCCTGCCTCGGGCATGGATGTTTGTGATGTCCTTAGGTTAGTTAGGTTTAACTAGTTGTAAGTTCTAGGGGACTAATGAACTCAGCAGTTGAGTCCCATAGTGCTCAGAGCCATTTGAACCTTCCTCGTCTCCCTCAGAAGCGCATTTGTAATGCTAGGAAGTCTTTAGTGTGGAACACCAGACCAGGATAATTTGTTTGGGCTATACTCGTGACATTACCATCACCACGACGGGACGTCGAAGCAACCAGCCATCGCCTCCGGTACGCCAGATCGTGTCCTTGCAGTTAAGAAGTCAGCTTCGTAATGTATGTCCGCAGCACCGGCAGATTAAGGAATTTTGCTAGGTGATAATCAGAGCTCAGCAGAGCGCGCCTGCTCGACTTTTCTAACTTTGTTCTGTCTTGGGTGTTCATTGTCTGAGTTCTCACTACTGTAGCAGCAATTAATGTTGGGTTGGCTGGGTGTTTCTCTTAAGATTTGAGTTGCAAGGAGTTGGCTCCACATACCACTTCGTCATAAATGTCACAATCTAGTTTATGGACAACTTCACCTTCATAGAATTTGAGTATCCAGTTTGATCCAATTTGATGTATTGTAAATGTTTCACGTGTTGTGTTTATTATTTTGAGTTTAGTCATAATAAATCAAATTGTTATTTTGGACAGAACTTTCATTCTGTTAATCGGTAGAGCAACCCTTTCATTTCTCACTACGTTAATTAAACTTTCCTTTCTTTAATTAATTTCTATCAAATTAAATTATTCCAGGTGCCAGACTCTTTTCTACTCCACTTGCAGGGTCGATTACAGTCAGTTCGCGTTTCTTCTTAATCCATGTGCAACAGCAAAAGTCGGAGTTAGGAAAGGGGGGGGGGCTTAGAGCATCATTTGCATATGAAGATTCTAGAAGAATTTAGTGTTAAATACACTGCTAGCCCCGGCACCTCGCACATTGGTTGCGGAATCGCCCGCCATACGAGTACCGACAATTTGACCACGCTTGAATCCACTTATTCCGATATAATGCACTAAATATATGAAGATAGTAACTGTTCTCGAGAGAACAGATACCACTGATGACCGTGCTGCTTCTCTCGAATAAATGATAATTAATTGAAACCCTCTGCTGCACGGTCATCAAAGGTATCTGTTCCTTCGAGAACAGTTACTATCTTCATATATATAGTTAAATGCTAGCCTGCCCTTGACCTTCGTCTGTGCGAATGCGCACACGTTGCCCGAACTCTTACGGGAATCGTCACCTTAGTGTGCGCGAGTAATGAGTGGATGGGCAAATATCTATCAAATACATTTCGTATGTAGATTGTGGATGGTTGGGAATTTGGGTCTCACGGGAAGCGTGCAAGGATAAGTCACTGCAGTCGCAATATCCTCTTTGTTCTCGGTGGCTCAAATGGATAGAGCGTCTGCCATGTAAGCAGGAAATCCCAGGTTCGAGTCCTGGTCAGGGCACACATTATCAGCTGTCCCCATCGAGGTATATCAACAACACCTGTCGGCAGCTGAGGGTTTCAATTAATTATCATTTAATGCACTAAAATCCATACAGAACACCGTTGTGTGACAGTTGCAACGTGTGTTGAGGAGTACTATTTCCACATTTTTGTCCAACCACTGTATGCCAGTGTATAATACTGATTCTCCTATACCCAAATACACGCAGGCAGATTAAAATGTTTTTGCTATCTAAACAAGATTCAAAGTGGCGCAAAATATTCAAATACTCTTCATGCAGTACAGGAGCGGACGACATGCTGCTGATGAAAATGTTAGTGTAATTGGAAACGGTAGCCATCTAAAGATGGGCTGATAGCCCAGAACCAATTATGTGAATGAAATAAAGTTTTTTAAATATTTTTGTGGCTGGTTGCATTATTCAGCGAGAGTGTACAGCTATTCATATCCTTATCGCGCGGTCGTGTCTTACATCAATATTGAGGCAGCCCCAACTGTAAAAGTGACGATGATACTTCGAAGTGGATTTTGGAGGACACCAATTACGAAGACGAATTTATTAATGGGTGAGGAACAAGATTCTCTTTCTCTCTCTCTTCACAGCGGTATAAGCTGCGACATAGTCGTGAACAAAGGCAGTCATCGAGGAAGTACAGAATTAGTTTATTCAGTTGCAGTCAGTGATCACAAACAAATTATCGCCGAACTATTGATTCCGGTCCATAATGACCATCTTCACATCCGAATAAAGCAGAATAAGCATTGTACGGAATACCCCGTAACGTCGCGTCGGACGTCCTTTCCCTGGCGCAGTGCAGGGATTGACTCAATTAGTCGCTGGAAGTCCCCTGCACAATTAATATTGAGCCATGCTGCCTCTATAGTCGTCCGTAACTGCGAAAGCATTATCGGTGCCAGATTTTGCGTCTCGATTAGGTCTCAGAAATGTTCGATGGGATTCATGTCGGCCGATCTGGGTGGCAGAATCACTCACTCTAATCGCTGTCCTTCAAACAGGTCGGTGAGCGCAGTCTATTCATAAAAATTGCTTATTTGTTTGGAAACACGATGCACATGAATGGTTGCAAATGATCTGCAAGTAGCCAAACATAACCATTTCCAGTCAATGATCGGTTAGTTGGACCAGAGTACCCAGTCCATTCGATGTAAACACAGCCGACACCATTACGGAGCCACCACCGGCTATACGGCGCCTTTTTGACAGTTGGAGTCCATAGCTTCATGGAGTCTGCCCCACACTCGAACCATACTATCAGCTCTTACCAGCTGAAATCGGGACTCATCTGAGCAGACCACGGATTAACTGTCGTCCTCTAGGGTCCAACTGATACGGCCACGTGCCCAGGAGAGGTGCCGCGGGCGACATCGTTTTGTTAGCAAAGGCACTCACGTCGTCGTCTGCTGGCATAGCCTATTAACGCCAAATTTCGCCGCACTATCCTAACGGATACGTTCCTTGTACTTCCCACACTGATCTCTGCGGTTATTTCCCGTAGTATTGCTTGTCTTTTTGCACTGAGAACTCTGCACAAATGCCGCTGTCCTCGGTCGTTAAGTGAAGACCGTCGGCCACTGCGTTGTCCATAGTGAGAGGTACTGCGTGAAATTTGGTGTTCTCCGCATACACTTGACACTGTGCATCTCGGTGTACTGAATTCCCTAACGATTGCCGAAATGGAATGTACCATCCTCCCAGCTCCAACTGCTATTCCGCGTTCAACGTGTGTTGATTCCCGTCGTACGGCCATAATCACGTCGGAAACCTTTTCACCAGAGTGTAGATGACAGCTCCGCCAAAGCACTGCCCTTTCATACTTTGTGTACTCGAAACTACAGCCGTCTGTGTATGTGCATGTCGCTTTCACAGGACTTTTGTAGCCTCAGCGTATAGTAGAACCAGCGCTCATCGTGACCTTGCCCCGCCTTACTAATACAAGTACAGTTATACAAAGCTCTGTTCTACCAATGCTAACACAACAATGGCCCTACTGTGTTTTGTCAGTTCAGCTCTTGGTCTCACACTGACGCCAGCACACTATAGTTATTAGTTCCACTCAGAGGTTCAAGTCACGCTTTCCCTCACTTGTCAACCGTCGTAACGTACATTTAATTCCACAACGACTCCTTCCACACTTCCAGCTGCGGTATCTTCTAGACGTACGGAGGTAAACATCATCTGCTGCTGCAGTCCAACAATGTCTCGCATTACAGTCGGTCACACTCCGTTTGACTATTCACAGTCCGATTGCTCACTACACTGTCTCTTCAATTCCACGGCACTCTTCAACTTCCCCGTAAACTTTCTCCAGGTGTCCCAACTGTTCCAACCAGCTACATCCCCACTGCTGCTCCTTCTATAGACGACAGCAACCAAACCTTGGGCCACGCGAACTGGGATGTAAGCAAGGTCCGCCGGAGCGTCATCGTGGCACCGACTCTGACCCAAATCTTAGCTGCCTCTGCCCATAGCGCACATTCGTTGGCACTAAGTTGATGTGATCATTTCAATTGGATACTTCCATACTAGGCAGGCGCTTTATCCCCTAAGCCACCGAGGACACAGGAATTAGCGCGACTGCGCGGACTTATCCTAAGCACGCCCCCCCCCCCCTCCCCCAGCAGACGGCTGTCACGATCCACCCTCGTGTCTGTTCTTTCGGGAATAGGCCTTGCCACGAGCATTGAGATAAATGGGCAGGGAACACAACTTTCGTAGTGTGTGGAGTAATTTGAGAATGTGGGTCTGCTGGGGGGGCATGCTTGGAATACGCCCTCGCTGCCACGCTAATTCCTGTGTCCTCCGTGGCTTACGTGTTGGAGCGCCTGCCTAGTAAGCAGGAAGTCCCGGGTTCAAATCCCGGTCGGAAGCACATTTTCAACTCTCCCCGTTGATTTCTATCAACGTCCCGTACACAGCTGATGTTTGTAATTCACTGAAATTTCATTCTTCACGGCTGTCACGATCCACCATGGTGTCTGTTCCTTCGGATATGTGGACACTTCCAGTTGACCTTGACGCAGGGCTGCACTCTCTGACAAGCAGATGCCCGCATCCTCAGCCGAGCTCAAGTGCATGAGCAGCACTGTGCCCCACTGCCGGGCGAGCGGGAATTCAGACACGTTGTGAAACAGCCATCTTGCGGCATAGACTACATGCAAGCTACTGCTTATTTTTCCTTTCGAACGTGCAGAGTTGTGGTTCTTATCGCAGGGTCTGAGAACCTCTGGAGGTCCGTGACAATTTTTTAAGTGAACTGCAACTATTTCTGTTAAGCTCTATTTACAGTAGGATGCTTTTGAACGAATACGTTGAAATGTTCGGCTTATTGTCACTCCAGTTAATTGCCGGTGCAGGTTCTAATAGTTGATGGGCGAAATTTCTCGCAAATGCTATTGTCTTCGAAAGTTTTGTTTTTGTGGAATCTTCTGAGGAGGACTCACCTAAAAAGAATGTCGGGAGGTACACACGTTGTCTTGGCACCTGTTCGCACACATACAAACTCTTATAGTGAAGAGACAAAACAGATCACAAAAAGACATAAAAGTGATAAATTTTAAAAATTGGAATCATTCTCATAGTTCTGTAAATAAGGTCAAACATCATCCAACACTTATTATTGCATTCTGAAGTTTGTTTACAACAGAAAGAGAAACGGCTAACATTTTTTTTTTCATTTTAAATGGTAAATTTTTAGGTTATGTTTTACCGTAACTGTTATCAACTGAAACTACAAAGTTACTGCTACTAGGCACATTTAATTTCATTTCCACTACTCATTTCACATATTTAAACAGATATCACTAGGTGAATTTATGTGAAATAATAAGACATTTGGGTAACATCTGGCTCTGTCTCCATGTGGTTAGCGCTCAGTTCTTATTGTGTTCACAGGGGCTTTCTAAACACTTCAGCGTTTTCTTAGGATATCTCAAGGCATACACACAATATATGCGTATCTGTCTTATTAATTCACACAAATCCACCTCTGAAACGTGTAGTGGAAATAAAATAAAGTGTGGCTGGTAACAGTAGACTTCCACTTTCAACTGTTTTTTTCCTTCTGAAAGTCAGGATAAACGGTTTCTTATGGCAAAAATTCATGTCTTCTAGCTTCTTCTTCTCTTTACGCATCAAAAATATTCTCGCAATTCGACACATTAGACCATCATGTATCTGTTAATGTATTATATCCTCGCAGTTTAACACATTATACCATAATCCATTTGTTAATCCATTTAAGAAGAAGGCAGAACTGAGGTTATTGGAATGAGATTTTTCAAATGACAACTATGACTTATTTTCTAAATATTCAGATCTAATTGTGTCTACTGATCTAACAACGTTAGTGTCAATTCAGGATATCACGACATCAGATATGTTGCACAATATTTGCAAGATTAACGTCAAACGTTTCATGAGTACGTGGTTCATGAATACTTCACTTGTATAAAGACCAGGTAAGCACTCCATTTTCTGTCGACGTTAGTGAAGTAGGTGCGACTGTTGTATCTCGCAGTACTTTCAGACCGTCACCTCCAGCCAGTCCTGTAATAGAAGTACGATACATTTTCTTAATCCATTTTAAATGATGGCGTTCACTTTTTGTGCTTGAGTCTTTTTCTGTAATTAAAAAAATTGCTCTGTACAGTTAAGGTTTTTCCAAATTTGGAAAAGTGTCTGAAGGTACAATGTGGTAGTATGCCAAGGAAAAATATTCCATCGAAATTTAAAAGCATAGCAATCGAGAAAATCTTGTCACTGCTGTATTTATTGGTGTATCTGTTTCAGTGTTAGTCTACTGCACACTAGTAATCAATAAGTGAAATCAAATTAAGCAGATAAATTTTTGTAAACTAGTAATAGAGCCTTCGACGGCGAGCGTTCATTAGAGGCAAGTGTATCAGCAGGTGTACCCAATGAAAATGTGATAGGACCGCTATTATTTTCTGTATACATAAATGATCTGACGGACAGGGTGAGCACAAATCTGCGGCAGTTTGCTGATGATGGTGTGGTTTAAGGGAAGGTGTCATCGTTCATTGATTACAGAAGGATATAAGACGACTTAGACAAAATTTCTAGTTGGTGTGACGTGTGGCAGCTTGCTCTAAATAAAGAAAAATGTAAGTTACTGCAGATGATTAGGAAAGAAAAATTCTTCAGTGTTTGAATGCAACATTAGTGTTATCTGATTTACACAGTCAGCTCGATTAAATATCTAGGCGTAACGCTGCAAAGCGATATGAAATGGAAGGAGCACACACGGACACTAGCAGCGAAGGCGAATGGTCGACTGGTTTATTAGGAAACTATAATTCATCTGTAAAGGAGACCGTGCATAGATCACTTGTACCACCTTTACTTATGTATTGCTTATTTTTCGATCCCCATCAGGTTGGATAACAGGAAGACATCGAAGCAATTTAAAGGCGGGCTGCTAGATTTTTCACCTGTAGATTCGGTCAACACACGAGTGTTACGGAGATGCTTTGTGAACTCGAATGGGAATCCCTGGAGGGAAGACGACGTTCTTTCCACGGAGCACTACTGAGAAAATTTAGTGAACCTGTAACTGAAGTTGAGAGCTGAACGATTCTACCGCTGCCAACATACATTTCGCGTAAGGACCACAAAGGTAAGATAAGAGAAATTAGTGTTCGTACGGAGGCATCTGGACAGCGTTTGTTTTTTCGCCCTGTTTGCGAGTGGAACAGGAAAGGAAATGACTATTAGTGGTAGAAGATACCCTCCGTAACGCAGACTACGGTGGCTTGTGGAGGATCTACGTAGATGTAGAACACAAATTTCGATTTCGAAGACAATTAAAATTATTAAGACATTCCAGAAATACAGTTCACTAGCAAATATTACATGTTCCATGGTATAAGATCTTCCTCTGTTTCAGGATACAGGGTGGTGCATGACCGACGAATATGACTTACCTTCCACACATTATATGACTTGTATTAAAAATACACAGATTTTTACTGGCTATAAAGATTTGTAACCCAAGAATTAACAATATAGTCCAAATAGCTTTAATATATTATATAGCATTTAAATGTGTTAAACTCTTGATATTTAAAAATGTTCCATAAAACACATACTCATATGTAGAAACAACAAAAACTGCAGAAAATGACGGAAACCTGCTTAGGGCAGACTCGAGAGCGCATTCATACGTGTCATTCGAAAATGAGTAAATTAGACATAAGTACTGATCAAAAAGCACCATGGGTTCCTAATACACTATCCTTCTAGCACAACACTTTCCCCTACAGTAACTTAGCTCCCCCTAAAATCTCCAGTGTTTTGTGGTATACAGATGAAAACTAAACTGCAGATGGACAGAGCGTGTGTAAATCTCTAATAGTCAGATGTGCGTTATCCGTTCCCGTTGCGTAGTATTCAAACAGGAGAACAATTTGTAGCTTAATTGTGAGTACTAGAGCTCATAATCAGTCATTGATGTTACTCGATAAATAATAATAAACCCACTCGCTTGGCAGATCACTCATCTTGCAGGCGTGACAGCTTGATGCTACAGTATGATCAAGGCATGTGGGTGCCTCTCAGTGCAACAAATTGGCGTAAAACGACTACATTCTACAGCTTGATAAGGTGACGATGACAGATTAAGGACTATTAGTGGGAACGTGAAAGCCACCACCTGAAGAGACTGAGCCTTGTTTATAATTTTATATTTAGTATAACAGTGTTGGTGCATATCGGCGTTTTGTTTTAAGTTTTTGGTTTCTCCTCATTTTAGATTTTTGTGGCCTTTAGCAATTGTGCCCCTCATTCACACTAAAAAGTTTTATTGAAAGTAATTAATTGAAGTAAATAAAGAAAGAGCCGCACTTAAATCTGTGTTACGTTTTTCAATTTAGATGAAGAAATAGAGCGCTGGGGACGGTGGCCGAGCGGTTCTAGGCGCTTCAGTCCGGAACCGCGCGACTGCTACGGTCGCAGGCTCGAATCCTGCCTCGGGCATGGATGTGTCTGATGTTCTTAGGTCAGTTAGGTTTAAGTAGTTCTAAGTTCTAGGGGACTGACGACCTCAGATTTTAAGTCCCATAGTGCTCAGAGCCATTTGAACCAATTTTGAAAGAATAGAATCCCCACTGAATAATATTTACGCAAGTAGCGTAAACAAGGGAATGATATTATTTTGAGAATCAAACGTTCAAAAACGACTATCGCAAAGATTAGTTAATTTCAGTAGCATCAAAGGTAAAGAAACAAAGAACGCAGTTTGTCATACTGATAATTCAATTACGATTAAAGTTCAACAAACATCAAGAAAGATTTTAAGCAGAATTTCATTTGATAATTCGAGATATATAAAAGGAAATAACTAATTTCATAATTAGTAGGTTATTTCAAGGTCTTAAAGAGATAACTATAATAAAAAATGTAATAAGAAAGAGGGATCAGAGATCACACAAGTTAATACTATCCCATAGGTAGCTACCGCTATATCGCTGATTTATAGTAAAATTACAGCTTTGATTGCTACGATCGGAATTCTCATAAAAAGAGACCAGGTGGTTTTTAATGCTTGGGAGATTTTATTACATCGTTGCTTACCGTAAGTAAGATTAATGGTAGTTACTTACATATTTAATAAGTGTTTTGATGTGCATTGCGTTTTTCGCAGTAATTTGACGCACTCCGTTGCAGAGCATCCTTCCGATAGATAGCATTGTTTGGGACTACTGAAGAACGGGATACAACACGTCGGCTTGGACCAGAGACGTCAGAATATGCCAGAGATGATTTATTACACGGATTTAATAGCAGGGACGAGAGTTCATAAACAAAGGAATGGAGGAGAGAAAACAGATGGTAGACATATATCACGTCCAGTAACATTTCGACCATAATGTTAAGGATATCGCTTGTTTGAGTCCTAATACTTCTGTAGAAAATAAAGAAAAAAAGGGATAAAAGTAGCGGTAGCATAGAATACCTCAGTTGACATATATATGAGTTGTATCTCGAACTTCGGTCGATCTGCATAGGTTAACTACAGTACGCGATACAGATTTAACGACGTCGATTTCTCCGTTTTCGTTAGCATTAGTACACTAGTCTTCCGTCCCCAGTAGCTGACTGGTCAGCGCGACAGAATGTTAATCCTAAGGACCCGGGTTCGATTCCCGGCTGGGTCGGGGATTTTCTCCACTCAGAGACTGGCGAACGGTCTACCCGACAGGAGGCCCTAGTCACACGACATTTACATTTAGTTGAACTATGTAGATCAAAGTCGAAGGCGCAAAGATGTATATGCATAATTTATGTATCCCATACTTCAGTTGGCCTATATAGATCAACTGAAGAATAGGATACTACTACTAACGAAAATGAAGAAATCGACATATGTAACATTGGTAACCTGTAACTCAGTTCAACTACGCGAAGGCCGAAGAAGACGATATACATAAAATTTGTATCCCATACTTCAGTTGATCTGTATAGGTCACTGAAGTATGAGATACAATTACATTTTGTTTTGCCTTCGATACTAATACTATCGACTGAAAGTTATCATAGTCTTGCTAGCGACGATAAAAGAAAACCAACAGCAGTAAAATTTGTAACCCATTCTTCAGCTGAGCTCTATAGGTCAACTGAAGAATGGATACAAGTACCTGCGAAAGAGAAATAACGACATTTATAACAAGTGTATCCTGTACTTTAATTGACATATATAGGTCAACTTCTAACATTCTGCGTGGTTTCTGTTTGTTCTATATCGTGTCTCCCTACCACTTTCGCGCAACGACGCTCTGAGCGTGTTTTTTAGGGAACTGACTAGTTTGAACCTGGGACCTGTTGCTGGTAAGGAGACGGCAGACCACACATGACATGTAGAGTTCAGAAGAGTTCAGTGAGACTAGCGATGATATAACCAAATACTTAATGATTTCAGCGTCAGCTCCACTACACTTCCTGTAAAAGAATCTTAATACTAACTAAATTTAGTTCAAGGGGTTCAAGGCATTCCTATTTTTAGTTATCTGGTATAACGTCGAAAAAGCAGTTAAGTTTACCATTGGAAATTTTATTCTACTCACAAAACATTGTTTATAAATTGCACTATTGATAAAAGGAAATGTTTTAATCCAGGGTGATAAAAACCAACTGCGCTCAACAAAAATGTGAACGAATATTCCCTGAGTGGGTTTCTAAGTTCTACAATGGATCGAAGGATGACCTATGCCATATCACATCTATAATCTAGGTTTAAATTTTCACAAGAGAGAAAACTATCAAAATGGTCTACAGTGACCCTCAATTATCTTTAATTTCTTATTTAACTTGTCGTAAATTACAGTGGCTGATGTGGCTTCTCAGTAACTATATAACAGAAAAATCACCGCGTTTCAGATTTTTACTTCAAGTGGCAAATGTGAACACCATGAGCTTTAATTGACGATCGACCCTAGTATTACGCAAAAAGGTGGTGTAACAGATGAGACTTCCGCAGTTCTGAGTGAAACTTTATGCGCTGTTATGCGGCATCGCATGCGTTCATTACCTTGTCGGTGTTCGTCAGGGGGCGGCGGACAGCACAGCTCCGCTCACCTCGCCGTCTCGGAAGCAACTCGCTCCTATCTTCTCCTTACTACAATTTACCGAAGTTGGTTTAAAAAAAAACTATCGGGCTGTGTTTTCATCTGACCAATCAAAGTCTCAATGTTAACCTTAAGCTCAACCTACAAAAATTCTGTCTATCCAATGAGAAACGTTATACTTTTCGTGGTGGGGCAATGTTTTTAAAGCTTGCAACGTAACAGAGACGCGAAAAAGTCTCACGCTAAAACTTGCAGCTGGTGTGGTCCTTTTAGTGTTATCGTAAGATCTATACTGTTCTTCTGAAGGGCTCTATCTTTTAACATGGGCTGGGGGGTGGTCCTGGCGTAACAGAGACGCAAAAAAGTCTCACGCTAAAACTTGCGGCTGGGATAGCCCTTTTTGTGTTATCGTAAGATCTACACTGTTCTTCTGAAGGGCTCTAGCTTTTAACATGGGCTGGGGGGTGGTCCTAGCGATTAGCTGGCGACGTGGGTGTCCATCCCTTATTGTAGGGCCTTCCAGCTTAACACGGTTCTGCTCTCGGCTTCTGTTCTCGTTTGTCCCCTCGGAACTGCGTCTGTCTCACAGTGGGAAGGTATGACATGCATTTAGGCATTCTTGTGTTAGTCTGTGGTATTCCATTTGCTCACTCGTTACTCGTATTACTTTGGTTAATTTAATGTCACGATTTATTCGGAGCTATGTGACATACTACTGGATTTGCTTATCATGTCAGGGTTTTCATGGAAGGTGTTGGATTTGCCTGACACCTTACAAACTGAAGAATAGGATAATAGTGCTAGAGAAGGCGAAAAATAGCGGCATACGTAACATTTGTATCCTGTTCTTCAGTTGACCTATAAAGGTAAATGACAATCAATGTTACATATGCCATTTTTTTCGTCTAGCCAGTGTCCCATACTTCAGTTGACCTGTAAACGTCAACTGAAATAAAGAATACAAATTTTACGTATGTCGGTCTTTTCACCTTCAGTGGTACTAGTATAGACTCGCAAAAATCGTA
This sequence comes from Schistocerca americana, assembly GCF_021461395.2. NCBI lineage: Eukaryota > Metazoa > Arthropoda > Insecta > Orthoptera > Acrididae > Schistocerca > Schistocerca americana. Next base: position 404,240,007 of record NC_060125.1, read on the forward strand.
GTGATACTAGTACTGGGGAAGGGAAGAAGAGCAACAACTGCAAAATCTGTATTCGGTACTTCCGCTGACGAACCCATACTTAACGTAGAGCAGTATAATACGACAAAAAATACATCAAAATACACAAATTCAGTACAACATAAAAATAAGAAACTAAGTTTACTATACGCAAACTACTCAGCAAAAAACCAAAACTCGTATTGAAATACATCAACAAAAATCACATACCCACACATACAAGAAACACAACATACACACATACATACAAATATATAAACCCAGAAGTTCACATCAACGAAATGAAGTAAAACAATAAAAAAAGTATCCACAGAAGAAAATTACCTAACATAAGAAAATGAAGAATGATGGATCAACTCCAAAAAATTCAAATCAGTATTTTAACCATACTCGCCCTTCTCCTTAATTATCAGTTACCTCCCACCGCCTCCCCCTCCCAACCTGAAGTTAACTAATTTTGGACGGTACATTTGCCCAACAAGTTGAAGGAAACACTTAAACGGGCAATATGTATCGGGTACACTATGCCTCCTTGAATATTCACCTAAATGGCTCTGTAGTGTCTAAATGCGTCGTTTCCCCCTGCCTACAACAGATTTTATGGCTGATCAATAACCTTCTATACTATTTTTACAAGCCCGAGTTGTTTAAAATCTGAATTCAATATTATGATTGCAAAACAAGGTGCTGAAAACCCTTATTCCCCAAATTCCTATAGGAAGAAAAACCATCGGAAATAACAACAGAACCCTCTGCAACATGATCTTCAATTAATTTCATCAAAACTTTCTTCATTCGATTAGGAACAACTTTAAGAACTACTGAAATTACAGCCCCCAAACCCAAAATCCTACCGTAGGTTCACCCCCTGTTGTACTTCGTTTTGCCAAAATGAGACTCATCGATTTCGATTATAACACCGCCCCCCCCCCCCCCAAAGGCCTCATATACTTTATATATTCCCCACACACTTCCCTACAAAACAAATACCAATCTAAAACGGTACCCTCACACACACGACATTCATGCACACAAAACCACACAGGATACCTCAAACACCAACAGTATGTAATTTTTATGTCTCTCAAAGCCAGCTTCGATTTCTCAAACCATGTTCCTCGTTTAATTGAGCGCCATAGTCGATCCTTGCACCACCTCCATATGAATAAATCGCGAGTACGACGAGCAGGCACACTTATCAGGCGCACTTGTTCGCCGCACTCATCGAACTAAATCAGGTAGAAGACCAGACATTTGCAAAAATCGAATGGTTGCCGTCATGTTACGCCCAAAGCCTGCTTTACGTCTTCCATATTCTTGGGAATAGGTAAACCATACCTACAAACGAAAATGAAAAACTAAAAATTATTCTAAATGAACAGCTGTTCTTCCAAATTATCTCAAACTCACTAAGAATGAAATTAAGTACCGAATGATTTGGAAAGAACCAGTTTAAATCAATGCAAACGAAAAAAAATCTTACGCAATGTCTAGCGCTGTCTTTTAAAACCACATTAATTTTTTTCAACTTCCAATGATAACGCTTATCCGTAGCAGAAAACCGATTTACTATCTTTGGCTCGAAAGTAAAGTCATTAATACCTATGAGTAACCTATGAGTAACCCATTGTTTCGAGGTAAATAGTCAGCTGTAACCATAGTTATCTCACCTCGTGATGTTATTAAATGTCTTAAAGAGGTAGAAATCGTAAATATTGTAACTGATAGAGACACAGTAGGCGTAACATAACGTGTATATAATTCCTATAAGAATTACTGGTTATTGATTTCCATAGCAACGTACTATACGACAGAATTAGAGATGTGTTTGGATGTCATTTGAAAGTGTCGTGGGCACAAAGCTCAGTCAATTCACATTTGTCATCAGGGATAATACAAGCGCTGAAGATTTATAACTTCTCACCACTTCCCAAGTGTAGTAATATTATTGACCAGGGCAGTAAATTGGATTTAGAGTAGTTGATATTATATGCACATACTAGTGACATACGCCAGAGTTCTTCTGAAATGCGTTATTTGCGCACAGCTACTAGAAATAATACGTAACTAACAATCCTGGATTAAAAACTTTCTGTTAGAACTGAGGACTATGTGTGGCTACTCGTAAAGGAAGGGCATTTGGACAGGTTAGTGTGACATCTGGCCACACTACTGTATGTATATAAAAAGAGGTGGCATAGTACAGAACCAGTGAACACAGATGTCCGTAATATTCTACGAGTGCCTACATCCACTATACCAGTACAATGACCTACTAAATCTTGTGGTACACATATATGCCCAGTGAGAGAAGGCAAAAGAGGAATGTTGTAAGAAGTTCATTCTTTTATTGGAATAGGAAATTATGCAGCATAGAATAGTACGAATGCATCATCTGTATGTGACACACACAGTCTAAGGATCAATGGTATGGCCTAAAGCAAGAATAATCTGTACTCGAAGGCCGTGTGGCAACATACAAGGACAAAATTAATACACCACGCAAACTAATATGAACCAGTCACATATTTAGTATCCTACAAGCAACTTATGCGACCCATAATAGTTATATAAACCATAAATGTCTGAAGATTGCAAAAAAAAAGGTTCAAATGGCTCTGAGCACTATGGGACTTAACATCTGTGGTCATCAGTCCCCTAGAACTTAGAACTACTTAAACCTAACTAACCTAAGGACATCACACACATCCATGCCCGAGGCAGGATTCGAACCTGCGACCGTAGCGATCACGCGGTTCCAGACTGAAGCGCCTAGAACCGCACGGCCACACCGGCCGACTGAACACTGCACTCTTGTAACATGGGTCTCCATTGGCCAACACACGAGTAAACCATACGTTCACTGTGTACTGTTTTATTTCCCAGATCACAGCAGGCTGTCAACCGAAATGCAGAGGTGCACTGTAAGGATGTGAATAAATGTTGTACCGCTCTGCTTTTCTGTACTACACAAAGCGACATCACGCCGATAGGTATATGTACGCCATGAATCGGTAATCGTTCAAATGTTATGCCCTAGATCACCGTATATCCATAGGTCAGTCCACAATTAATACAGATATTACTTAACGAATCCACTAAAGGGAAATAATTAGTTAAAAAACTGCATATCCTTGGGGTACCAATCTTTAATCGACAAATTAAACGTAATAGTTGTAAATAGCAAGAACATCTAGTCATCTCGGTAAACTGTCCCTCACTTCTACTTCCGCCCAATTAAATGCGACAAGTATGACACATTCGTTTAAATGTCGGTAATGTTGGAAATAACGGCAGGAAATATGCTTCTAAAGCCTTGGTGCTGCAAAAAGTACGCCAATTTCGGCCAGTAGGGAGAGTTGTTCTAATCAGAATCGGCAGCAGACCAACACCGACAACGATAGTTCAGGTATACATGCCGACGTCGCAAGCTGAAGATGAACAGATAGAGAAAGTATGTGAGGATATTGAAAGGGTAATGCAGTATGTAAAGGGGGACGGAAATCTAATAGTCATGGGCGACTGGAGTGCAGTTGTAGGGGAAGGAGTAGAAGAAAAGGTTACAGGAGAATATGGGCTTGGGACAAGAAATGAAAGAGGAGAAAGACTAATTGAGTTCTGTAACAAGTTTCAGTTAGTAATAGCGAATACCCTGCTCAAGAATCACAAGAGGAGGAGGTATACTTGGAAAAGGCCGGGAGATACGGGAAGATTTCAATTAGATTACATCATGGTCAGACACAGATTCCGAAATCAGATACTGGATTGTAAGGCGTACCCAGGAGCAGATATAGACTCAGATCACAATATAGTAGTGATGGAGAGTAGGCTGAAGTTCAAAACATTAGTCAGGAAGAATCAATATGCAAAGAAGTGGGATACGGAAGTACTAAGGAATGACGAGATACGTTTGAAGTTCTCTAACGCTATAGATACAGCAATAAGGAATAGCGCAGTAGGCAGTACAGTTGAAGAGGAATGGACATCTCTAAAAAGGGCCATCACAGAAGTTGAGATGGAAAACATAGGTACAAAGAAGGTAGCTGCGAAGAAACCATGGGTAACAAAAGAAATACCTTAGTTGATTAAAGAAAGGAGGAAGTACAAACATGTTCCGGGAAAATCAGGAATACAGAAATACAAGTCGCTGAGGAATGAAATAAATAGGAAGTGCAGGGAAGCTAAGATGAAATGGCTGGAGGAAAAATGTGAAGACATCGAAAAAGATATGATTGTCGGAAGGACAGACTCAGCATACAGGAAAGTCAAAACAACCTTTGGTGACATTAAAAGCAACGGTGGTATCATTGAGAGTGCAACGGGAATTCCACTGTTAAATGCAGAGGAGAGAGCAGATAGGTGGAAAGAATACATTGAAAGCCTCTATGAGGGTGAAGATTTGTCTGATGTGATAGAAGAAGAAACAGGAGTCGATTTAGAAGAGATAGGGGATCCAGTATTAGAATCGGAATTTAAAAGAGCTTTGGAGGACTTACGGTCAAATAAGGCAGAAGGGATAGATAACATTCCATCAGAATTTCTAAAATTGTTGGGGAAAGTGGCAACAAAAAAATGGTTCAAATGGCTCTGAGCACTATGGGACTCAACTGCTGAGGTCTTCAGTCCCCTAGAACTTAGAACTACTTAAACCTAACTGACCTAAGGACATCACACACATCCATGCCCGAGGCAGGATTCGAACCTGCGACCGTAGCGGTCGCGCGGTTCCACACTGTAGCGCCTAGAACCGCTCGGCCACTCCGGCCGGAAGTGGCAACAAAACGACTATTCACGTTGGTGTGTAGAATACATGAGTCTGGCGATATACCATCTGACTTTCGGAAAAGCATCATCCACACAATTCCGAAGACGGCAAGAGCTGACAAGTGCGATAATTATCGCACAATCAGCTTAACAGCTCATGCATCGAAGCTGCTTACAAGAATAATATACAGAAGAATGGAAAAGAAAATTGAGAATGCGCTAGGTGACGATCAGTTTGGCTTTAGGAAAAGTAAAGGGACGAGAGAGGCAATTCTGACGTTACGGCTAATAATGGAAGCAAGGGTAAAGAAAAATCAAGACACTTTCATAGGATTTGTCGACCTGGAAAAAGCGTTCGACAATATAAAATTGTGCAAGCTGTTCGAGATTCTGAAAAAAGTAGGGGTAAGCTATAGGGAGAGACTGGTCATATACAATATGTACAACAACCAAGAGGGAATAATAAGAGTGGACGATCCAGAACGAAGTGCTCGTATTAAGAAGGGTGTAAGACAAAGTTGTAGCCTTTCGCCCCTACTCTTCAACCTGTACATCGAGGAAGCAATGATGGAAATAAAAGAAAGGTTCAGGAGTGGAATTAAAATACAAGCTGAAAGGATATCAATGATGCGATTCGCTGATGACATTGCTGTCCTGAGTGAAAGTGAAGAAGAATTACATGACCTGCTGAACGGAATGAACAGTCTAATGAGTACACAGTATGGTTTGAGAGTAAATCGGAGAAAGACGAAGGTAATGAGAAGTAGTAGAAATGAGAACAGCGAGAAACTTAACATCAGGATTGATGGTCACGAAGTCAATGAAGTTAAGGAATTCTGCTACCTACGCAGTAAAATAACCAATGACGGACGGAGCAAGGAGGACATCAAAAGCAGACTCGCTAAGGCAAAAAAGGCATTTCTGGCCAAGAGAAGTCTACTAATATCAAATACTGGCCTTAATTTGAGGATGTACGTCTGGAGTACAGCATTGTATGGTAGTGAAACATGGACTGTGGGAAAACCGGAACAGAAGAGAATCGAAGCATTTGAGATGTGGTGCTATAGACGAATGTTGAAAATTAGGTGGATTGATAAGGTAAGGAATGAGGAGGTTCTACGCAGAATCGGAGAGGAAAGGAATATGTGGAAAACACTGATAAGGAGAAGGGACAGGATGATAGGACATCTGCTAAGACATGAGGGAATGACTTCCATGGTACTCGAGGGAGCTGTAGAGGGCAAATACTATAGAGGAAGACAGAGATTGGAATACGTCAAGCAAGTAATTGAGGACGTAGGTTGCAAGTGCTACTCTGAGATGAAGAGGTTAGCACAGGAAAGGAATTCGTGGCGGGCCGCATCAAACCAAAAAAAAAAAAAATGTGGGAGGAATACCAAGATTCCCGACAGCTTGGAGCCGAGGGTAGCACACAGTGCTATAAAGCTGTCAGTGTCTCGTTGTTAAAAGATCCATTATGCATTCGTTCTCAGTCCGGCTTTGTCGCTGCCGCCATGCTACGATGTGATCAGTTTTTCCATGATGTGAACCCATCTCGCCATTACTTTCCCTTGCTGCACATTTCATTCTTTCTGTCTATCGCCTTAACAAAATACTTCTTGGACTGACTACCTGTAGTCGAGCAAAGTGCTGCTTCGCAGAGTTTGTGTGTGTGCGTGTGTGCTCCAGTTGATTTTCCAGTTAAATATAGTGTACCATCTGCACACAGCTAGGTGCTAACTTCGACATAATGAACACGGTTTTTAGAATGAAATTTTCACTCTGCAGCGGAGTGTGCGCTGATACGAAACTTCCTGGCAGATTAAAACTGTGTGCCGGACCGAGACTCGAACTCGGGACCTGGCGCAAGTGCTCTACCATTTGAGCTACCCAAGCACGACTCACGAGCTGTCCTCACAGCTTTAATTCCGCCAGGAGAGCTTCTGTGAAGTTTATAAGGTAGGAGACGAGGTACTGGAGGAATTAAATCTGTGAGGACTGGTTCTGAGTCGTGCTTGGGTAGCTCAGATGGTAGAGCACTTGCCCGCGGAAGGCAAAGGTCCCGAGTCCGAGTCTCGGTCCAGCACACAGTTTTAATCTGCCAGAAAGTTTCAACACGGTTTTTGTTAAACTGGGTTTTGGTAAGCCTGTATCACTGTTCTCATTGCTAAGAGATTAATAAACTTCAAAAATGGTTCAAATGGCTCTGAGCACTATGGGACTCAACTGCTGTGGTCATAAGTCCCCTAGAACTTAGAACTACTTAAACCTAACTAACCTAAGGACAGCACACAACACCCAGCCATCACGAGGCAGAGAAAATCCCTGACACCGCCGGGAATCGAACCAGGGAACCCGGGCGTGGGAAGCGAGAACGCTACCGCACGACCACGAGATGCGGGCTAATAAACTTCTTTTACTTGTTTTTCTCTGATAAACATTTTTTATTGTGACAACAGGGAAGTGCTCAAAGTGATCAAGATTACATCCTTAGCCCTTGTCAGACACAGTAAACGGGAAATCCATAAATTAGAAATGCACAGTCAACCAAATAACAGAACACGAACCTCTTTGGCAAGTAAGCAAAGAACTCCGAAAGGCTTGTGTATGGAATAATATATACAACCAATGTCGTTGTATGTGAATTAATTTCAGTTGCAGCGCAGCATCTTTCCGAAAGTTCTTCGCCAGCTTCTGCGACCGAGCGGTTCTAGGCGTTTCAGTCCGGAACCGCGCTGCTGCTACGGTCGCAGGTTCAAATACTGCCTTGGGCATGGATGTGTGTGATGTTCTTAGGTTAGTTGGGTTTAAGTAGTTCTAAGTCTATGGGACTGATGACCTCAGATGTTAAGTCCCATAGTGCTCAGAGCCATCTTTTTAAAGTTCCTCAGTGCCCCCGCCCCCTCCCTCAACTACCACCGTCCAGTCGCCTCCCCACCGCCGTTTTACAGTGTGTTTCGCTAGTTAACTTTTTTTTTTTTTTTTGATAAGACCAAAAGTTGGTAATTTTCTTTTCAATTTTATGGCTTATTTTACTTAAATTTGGTGTAATTTTATCTGGCTGCCACTATCAGATGAATACGCATCTGGTCTAACAACCGTAACAGCTGGAGTACCTTGTACAGACGCTGATCTTACATCAAGTAATTTCCCGGCGAATCTCACGGCTTGTCGGCCGCCTACTACCGCAGCACTAAATTTACAATATATGGAAATACATTTTGTACTCACTCATATCATGCACAGAGATGCTGGAACTGCCTGCCATTATTTTCCACGCATTCCTGACACGTACTCAATTATTCATCACACGATGCTATTCTCTTTGAGAAATTGAATTAATTGACTCACGGATATTATGTTTAAGTTCCTGTAACGTGTGTGGATTTATTGTGTACAATAATTATTTATTCCTTAGTGCTACCCACAAACAAAAATCGCACGGCGTAAATCGGGACTTCGAGCAAGAAATTATTACTAATGATTCTGTCATAGAACACATCGTGAATTGCGTGCATAGAAACATTCGTTGTATTAGCCTTTTCCGAATACTGCTGAAAAAACGCGAAGTTTCGTTCTCTTTTATTCAGATTATTAAATAACGTGTACAAGATGTTTTTCACATATGTTACACAGTTAACTGTGTCATTAAAAAAATTGGGCTTAATATTCTTTTACCACGCTCCCATTTTATGATCGTGAAGGAGTTCCTCATTAAGTACAATAGGTCTATCGGCGATTCAAAGTGAATAGTTTTGGGAATTAACATATCCGTGTAGATGGAACCAAGCCTTGTCTGAAAACAGAATGAGATAAGTATCCACTTCACCATCATGCATTTGTTTCAAACCTTATTTGTAGAACCTAACCCACAAACAAAAATCTAATGGATTAAGTTCAGGGGAACGTGGGGACCAGAACATTGAATCTCCACGACAATCCATTTCCCGGCAAACGCTTCATTTAAATAGTTACATTCATTCCAAAATGTTGCGGTGCACCGTCCTGCTGAAACCGTAACTGTCGCCGAATACGAAGTGATACGTTTTATGATGCATCAGGCAAATTATTGCAAAGAAGCGTACGATACAGCGGAGCTTTCAACTTGTCCGGCAATAAGTAAAAGCTCAAAAGTACTCCTCCCACGATCCCAGACCAAAGCATGCCTGAGAGCCACGTTCTCGGGTCACATATGGGTTGCATTCCGACCACTAACAACTTTTGTGGAGGTTTAAAATACCTTCTCGAGGGAAACTATGTCCGACAGTTAATATCACGCCGTTTATAATATGTTCGTTATCTTCCGTTTCGTGCAAAAGCCATTCACGAGATTGTACTCGTCGAATGCGGTCTTCCGATCGCTGGTTTGAGTTAGCGTGTAATGATATGGATGCAGTTCTTCATTGTGCAGCAATTCAACGACCAGTCTTTGAGATATCTGGAAATACCACGCAATATCATGGGTACTTCGCCGAGGTGCCTGTTGAATAGTTTCAAGAATCGCGCCCTTTGTTGGCGGAGTAGGTCTAGTCATTGGACGACTTCTGGCAGTTACTTGTGGACGAAAATTACCGGTATCTTGAAAGTGTTGCTCCAGACTAATAAAAACATTCTTATTGGGATGGTGCCTTTGTAGGTACCCTGCAGCAGCAGCAGCAGCTTGGTTATCGGATGCACCACCACCAAAGGAACTTTGACGTATTTATCATTTGTGTACTCCGTCGGGAAGCCACTCTACATGTACTGGACAGGACCAGCTATGGTTGTGCATTGCGTGGTTAGTATGCCCATGAATGCCGTTTAATGGATCCCACTGCCATGTGACGAAATGATGGCCTGCTTATAAACGACTAGAACTAGGGAACTAACGTCTACAAAATAAAAAAGGAACCTGACGAGAATTTCTTTTTTGTTTTGTTTTTTATTTTATCAGTATACGGAACTCGCGCTCCTGAAACTAACAGCTTAACACAATTTTTTTTTCACATTACGAATGCCTACCAAAATAAAACAAAACAGAGTACTAATGCTATGAGGCACCGCCACTTGTGACTGCCAAATAAAAATAAACTGATTCCTCCTGGTGGCCTTGCCATCCTAACTGCACCTAAACCTCCCTCCACCTAACGAAACTAAACTAAGACGACTGAAAGGAGTCGTCGGCAATTGTTCGAGCGTCAGACCTTACATCTACATCTACATTATACTCCGCAAGCCACTTAATGGTGTGTGGCAGAGGGTTCTTTCGGTACCACTATCTGTTACCTCCTACCCTGTTCCACTCGCGAATAGGGGTGGGAAGAATGATTGTCGGTAACCGTCTGTTTTGGTTCTAATTTCTCGAATTTTCTCTTTGTGGTCAGTACGCGAGATGTATGTGGGGGGGAATAATATGTTGTCCGACACCTCCTGAAAAGTGCTGTCCCGAAATTTCAATAGTAAGTCTCTCCGTGATGCACAACGCCTCATTTGTAACGTCTGCCAATGGAGTTTGTTTAACATCTCCGTAACGCTCTCTCACCAGCTAAATTATCCCGTGACGAAAAGGGCCGCTCTTCGTTGGATCTTCTCTATCTCCTCTATCAGTCCTACCTGATAGGGATCCCAGGTAGAGGAACAATACTAAAGAATCGGGCGAACAAGCGCCTTATAAGCCACTTCTTTCGTGGATGAGTTACATTTCCTTATTATTCTTACGATGAGTCTAAGTCTAGTGTCTGCTTTCCCACTGTCTGTTTTATATGGTCATTCCATTTAAGGTCGCTCTGGATAGTTAACGCCTAGATATTTTACGGCAAAAGCTGTCTCCAGCTGTTTGTCATCAATAGTGTACCTGTACAGTAGTGAATTTCTTTTCCCATGTATGCGCAATATGCTACATTTATTTACGTTCAGGGTCAACTGCCAGAGTCTACACCAATCATCAATTATCTGCAGGTCGTTCTGCAAATTATTACTGTCTTCTGGCCTCGCTACTTTGGTATAGACAACTGCATCAACTGCGAATAGCCTTAAACAGCATCCGACGTTTTCTAGTAGATCATTTGTATATATTGCAAACAGCAACGGTCCTGTCACACCTCCCTGTGGTACTCCGGATATTACCTTTACATCTGTCGATTTACTTCCGTTAAGGGCGACGTCCTAAGGGCGTTCTATCTGCCGTTCTATCTGCAAGAAAGTATTGAATCCAATCGCAGGTCTGCTCCGATACTCCGTAAGCTGGTATTTTTTTTTCATTAAACGGCAATGCGAGAGGGTGTCAAATGTCTTACTGAAATCGAGGAACACGGCATCAACCCGAGCGCCGTTATCCACTGCGCCGATCTCGAAGAGGAATAGAGCGAGCTGAGTTTCGAATGATCTCTGCTTGTGTAATCCATGTTGATTTTTATAGAGGAGATGTTCATTTTTCAAAAACGTCATAATTTTTTAGCTTAAAACATGTTGCATAATTCTACGACAGATTGAAGTCAACGCTATCGGTCTATAATTGTGTGGATCAGTCTTACAGCCTTTCTTAAGAACGGAAATGACCTGCGCTTTTTTCCAGTCGTTAGGTACCTTTCGTTGCTCAAACGATCTACGACAAATGAGTGCTAGAAGAGGAGCAAAGTCTTTCGCATAATCGTTATAGAATCTTGTAGGTATTTCATCTGGTTCTGAAGCCTTTCCTCTACTTAGTGATTGTAGATGCCTTTCAATTCCGCGATTGATTATCTCAATATCTGCCATTTCGAGGACCGGACGAAGATCCAGAGGAGGGACAGTGTTACGATCTTCTGCGGTGAATCAACCTGCAGAGACCGAATTCAGTATTTCGGCTTTCTCTCTGTTACGAGGTGTGGCTAGAAAAAAACCAGACTAGTACTGGTGAAACAATAAAACGAATGCAATAAGGCTAAAAGTCGCGTGGCCTGTCACGTGACTCTCGCTCCGCCTACTGCTCGAGTTTCATCTGCCTCCTGCACTCAGTCTGCCCGTGGCGTCTGTTTTAAGTACTTGACGTTTTGTCTGTGCGTCGGAAAATGTTGAGTGCACAGAAAGAACAGCGTGTTAACATCAAATTTTGTTTCAAACTAGGAAAATCTGCAAGTGAAACGTTTGTAATGTTACAACAAGTGTACGGCGATGATTGTTTATCGCGAACACAAGTGTTTGAGTGGTTTAAACGATTTAAAGATGGCCGCGAAGACACCAGTGATGACACTCGCACTGGCAGACCATTGTCAGCAAAAACTGATGATTGGGTACCAGAGGGACAAACAGTGAATCAGCATTACTACATTTGCGTCCTGGCTACCCTACGTGAGCGAGTACGGAGGAAACGGAACGATTTGTGGAGAAAAAAGTCATGGATCCTTCACCAAGACAATGCCCCAGCTCACAGTGCGTTGTCAGTGAAGACGTTTTTGGCAAAACACAACATTCCCATCTTAGATCATCCACCCTACTCCCTGATTTGGCCCCCTGTGACTTTTTTCTTTTCCCTAAAGTCAAGTCAGCTTTGAAAGGAACTAGATTTGAGACTGTTGAAGCAGTAAAAGAAAAAGCGACGGAAGTAATGAATGGACTTACCGAAAATGATCTGCAGCATTGCTATGAACAGTGGAAAATTCGTATGGAGCGGTGTAGAGACCGAGGAGGAGAGTACATTGAAGGAGATAACATGAAATTGTAAATAATTGTAAATAAATGTTTTTTCCAGCATCAGTCCGGTTTTTTTCTAGCCGCACCTCGTATCTTCCGTTTCGGTGCCGGTGCGGTCGCTGAGAAAATAAATAGATGATTTTACCCACTTACAGATTTTACATACGACCAAAATATCTTAGGATTCTTACGCAGGTCGGTTGACAACGTATTACTTTCGAAATCATTGAACGCTTCTCTCATTACTCTCCTAATGTTCATTTTCGCTTCGTTCAGCTTTTGTTTGCCAGCTAGGTATTTACTTGTCTTGAATCTGAGATGAAGTGCTCTTCGTTTACCTGGCGCTTTTCTAACACGGCTATTAAACCATGGTGGATCTTTCACAACCCTTAAAACCTTACTCGGAACATGGCATATTGAACGACACCTTTCAGTTTTCTCCATTTGTTCTCCACGTCTTCGTCCTCATCACGAATATTTGATGATGACTGCTGAGATATTCTGAAATTTGTATCCTGCCACCTTTCGTGAGCTAAATGTATCTTCCTAACTTTCTTAATATTCCTTTTAGGACCCATGACATAGATGCTGTCACAGCCTTATGATCACTGATAACTTCCACTACGTTAAATGAGTCGTTAAGTTCAGGTCTCTTTGTTGCCAGGAGGTCTAAGACGAGTTACCCTCACGAGTTGGTTCTCTATCTGTTGTTGTTGTGGTCTTCAGTCCAGACACTGGTTTCATGCAGCTCTCCATGCTACTCTATCCTGTGCAAGGTTCTTCATCTCCTAGTACCTACTGCTACCTACATCCTTCTGAATCTGTTTAGTGTATTCCTCTCTTTGTCTCCCTCTACGATTTTTACCCTCCACGCTGCCCTCCAATACTAAACAGGTGATCCCTTGATGCCTCAGAATATGCCCTACCAACCGATCCCTTCTTCTAGTCAAATTGTGCCACAAACTCCTCTTCTCCCCAATTCTATTCAATACCTCCTAATTAGTTATATGATCTACCCATATAATCTTCAGCATTCTTCTGTAGCACCACATTTCGAAATCTTCTATTCTCTTCTTGTCTAAACTACTTGTCGTCCACGTTTCACTTCCATACATGGCTACACTCCATACAAATACTTTCAGAAAAGACTTCCTGACTCGTTAACAAATTTCTCTTCTTTCTCGCTTTCCTTGCCATTTCCAGTCTACATTTTATGTCCTCTCTACTTCGACCATCATCAGTTATACTACTGGCTATTAAAATTGCTACACCACGAAGATGACGTGCTACAGACGCAAAATCTAACCGACAGGAAGAAGATATGCAAATGATTAGTTTTTCAGGGCATTCGCACAAGGTTGGCGCCGGCGGCGACACCTACAACGCGCTGACATGATGGAAGTTTCCAACCGATTTCTCGTACAAAAACAGCAGTTGACCGGCGTTTCCTGGTGAAACGTTGTTGTGATGACTCGTGTAAGGATGAGAAATACGTACCATCGCGTTTCCGACTTTGATAAAGGACGGATTGTAGCCTATCACGATTGCTGTTTATCGTATCGCGACATTGCTGCTCGCGTTGGTCGAGATCCAATGGCTGGTTCACGAGGGTAATACGGAACGCCGTGCTGGATCCCAACGGCCTCGTATCACTAGCAGTCGAGATGACAAGCATCTTATCCGCATGGCTGTAACGGATCGTGCAGCCACGTCTCGATCCCTGCGTCAACAGATGGGGACGTTTGCAAGACAACAACCTTCTGCACGAACAGTTCGACCACATTTGCAGCAGCATGGACTATCGGCTCGGAGACCATGGCTGCGGTTACCCTTGACGCTGCATCACAGACGGGAGTGCATGCGTTGGTGTACTCAACGACGAACCTGGGAGCACGAATGGCAAAACGTCACTTTTTCGGATGAATCCAGGTTCTGTTTACAGCATCATGATGGTCGCATCCGTGTCTGGCGACACCGCGGTGAACGCACATTGAAAGCGTGTATTCGTCATCGCCATACTGGCGTATCACCCGGCGTAATAGTATGGTTTGCCATTGGTTACGCGTCTCGGTCACCTATTGTTCACATTGACAGCACTTTGAACAGTGGACGTTACGTTTCAGATGTGTTACGACCCGTGGCTCTACCCTTCATTCGATCCCTGCGAAACCCTACATTTCAGCAGGATAATGCACGAGCGCATGTTGCAGGTCCTGTACGGGCCCTTCTGGATACAGATAATCTTCGATTGCTGCCCTGGCCAGCACATTCTCCAGATCTTTCACCAATTGAAAACGTCTGGTCAGTGGTGGCCTAGCAACTGGATCATCACAATACGCCAGTCACTACTCTTAATGAACTGCGGTATCGTGTTGAAGCTGCATGGGCAGCTGTATCTGTACGCGCCATCCAAGCTCTGTTTGATGCAATGCCCAGGCGTATCAAGTCCGTTATTACGGCCAGAGGTGGTTGTTCAAAAATGGTTCAAATGGTTCTGAGCACTATGGGACTTAACAGCTGAGGTCATCAGTCCCCTAGAGCTTAGAACTACTTAAATCTAACTAACCTAAGGACATCACATACATGCATGCCCGAAGCAGGATTCGAACCTGCGACCGTAGCGGTCGCGCGCTTCAAGACTAAAGTGCCTAGAACCGCTCGGCCACACCGGCCGGCGAGGTGGCTGTTCTGGGTACTGATTTCTCAGGATCAATCCACCCAAATTGCGTGAAAATGTAATCACATGTCAGTTCTATTATAATATATTTGTCCAATGAATACCCGTTTATCATCTGCATTTCTTCTTGGTGTAGCAATTTTAATGGCCAGTAGTGTATTTTGCTCCTCAAATAGCAAAACTCATTTACTGATTTAAGCGTTTCATTTCCTGATCTATTCCCGCAGCATCACCCGATTTAATTCGACTACATTCCATAATTCTCGTTTTGCTTTTGCTGATGTTCATCTTATATTCTCCTTTCAAGACACGGTCCATCCCGTTCAGTTGCTCTTCCAGGTCCTTTGCTGTCTCTGACACAACTACAATGTCATCGGCGAACCAAGAAGTTTTTATTTCTTCTCCGTGGATTTTAATTCCAACTCCAATTTTTTCTTTTGTTTCCTTTACTGCTTGCTCAATATACAGATTGAATAACATCTGGAATAGGCTGCAAGCCTGTCTCTCTCCCTTCCCAATCACTGCTTCCCTTTCGTTCCCCTCGACTCTTATAACTGCCATTTGGTTTCTATACAAATTGTTAATAGCCTTTCGCTCCCTGTATTCTACCCCTGCCACCTTCAGAATTTGAAAGAGAGTAATCCAGTCAACATTGTCAAAAGCTTTCTCTAAGTCTACCAAATGCTAGAAACGTAGGTTTGCCTTTCCTTAATCTATTTTCTAAGATAAATCTTAGGGTCAGTACTGCCTCACGTGTTCCAACATTTCTGCGGAATCCAAACTGATCTTCCCCGAGGTCGACTTCTACCAGTTTTTCCATTCGTCTGTAAAGAATTCGCAGTAGAATTTTGCAGCTGTAACTTATTAAATTGATAGTTCGTAAATTTCACATCTGTCAACACCTGCATTCTTTGGAATTGCAATTATTATATTCTTCTTGAAGTCTGAGGGTATTTCGCCTGTCTCATACATCTTGCTCACTAGACGATAGAGTTTTGTTAGGCCTGGCTCTCCCAAGACTGCCAGTAGTTCTAATGGAATGTTGAGTACTCCTGGGGCCTTGTTTCGATGTAGGTCTTACAGTGCTCTGTCAAATTCTTCAAGCAGTATCATACCTCCTATTTCATCTTCATCTACATTCTCTTCCATTTCTATAATATTGTCCCCAAGAATATCGCCCTTCTATAGACCCTCTATATACTCCTTCCACCTTTCTGCTTTCCCTTCTTTGCTTAGAACTGGGATTCCATCTGACTCTAAATATTCATACAAGTGCATCTCTTTTTTCCAAAGGTCTCTTTAATTTTCGTGTAGGTAGTATCTATCTTACCCCTTGTGATATGTGCCTCTACAGCCTCACGTTTGTCCTCTAGCCACCCCTGCTTAGCCGTTTTGCACTTCGTTTCAATCTTATTTTTGGGGAGTTTGTATTCCTTTTTGCCTGCTTCATTTACTGCATTTTTATATTTTCTCCTTTCATCAATTAAATTCAATATCTCTTCTGTTACCCAAGGATTTCCATCAGCCCTCGTCTGTTTACCTACTTGATCCTCTACTACCTTCACTATTTCGTCTCTCAAAGCTACCCATTCTTATTCTACTGTATTTCTTTCCCCCATTCTTGTCAATCGTTCCCTAATGCTCTCTCTTAAGCTCTCTACAAACTCTGGTTCTTTCAGTTTATCCAGGTCCCATCTCCTCAAATTCCCACCTTTTTGCAGTTTCTTCAGTTTTAATCTACAGGTCATAGCCAATAGATTGTGGTCGGAGTCCACATCTGCCCCTGGAAATGTCTTACAATTTAAAACCTGGTTCCTGAATCTCTGTCTTACCATTATATAATCTATCTGATACCTTCTAGTATCTCCAGGGTTCTTCCATGTATACAATCTTCTATCATTATTCTTGAACCAGGTGTTAGCTATGATTAAGTTATGCTCTGTGCAAAATTCTACCAGGCGCCTTCCTCTTTCCTTTCTCCCCCCCCCCCCCCCCCCCTAAATCCATATTCATATACTACGTTTCCTTCTCTCCCTTTTCCTACTATCTGCTCAAGGTAATATTCGGACAAGGCATCCACAATAATGCCACTCGAATCCTTGTCTCTGGCGCCAGTTTCGATGGCATAACACTCCCAATCTATACCTGGCAAATTGAAGTCACTCCCTATTGCAACGGCATGGTCAGGAACATTACTAATGACATTCTGCAAGTTCTGCATGAAGAGCTCTGCAACTACAGATCCTGACCCAGATGGTCTATAAAAGCATTCAATCACCATTTTTGACCGTTCTTGATACTCAGTTTCACCAAGATTAATTCACATTCGGAATCCGGGATAACCTCGCTGGATTTTGTCGATTTTTTTTTCTGTAATAAACACGCCGCCACCACTGGCGACTAACCTATCCTTACGATAAACATTCCAGTCTGAACTTTGGATTTCGTTGTCATTGACGTCGGGTTTCAACCAGCTTTCTGTTCCCAATACTATCTGAGCATTATATCTTTCAATAAGCGATGACGACTGACAGTCGGCAACAGAAGCCAAAAAATTGCCTCGAAACAAGTGTTCAGTGCATAGTACTGTGAAATGTGGGAAAAAAACCGTTTTTCGGCATTTATAAGAAGAATAACAACACCAAAAATGCAACAGAAGCGTAATATGTAGGAAATCGCCCACGCAAACTGCCACTGATGATGCCTTGCAGAAAATAAAGGCGAAACGCGTATGACATTAAAATTGTGTTTTAATCAGTTGCTGTCAGACGGTCCATAAGTAAAAATTATCAATATACCGTCTAAACTTTGTTTTGTGTCGTACCTTATTTTAACTGTTCGTGTGTAGTATTTTCTCTGTCGGAGATCTGGGATCCCACGTTTTTCACCTCTCTATCTCGCGAATTACCGCACTGTGCGACTACTAAATACGGACAGTACTAAAAAGTTATTTTTCAATACCAATAACTTATGGCGGTTATTAAAAACTGAAGTTTATCACTGCTGAGACTGATACAAAAAACACGTAGCAAACAATATCGTCGTTTCTGATTGCTATGTAGTGTAATTGAGAGTTTTGTATTTTAACATGCATGTAACGAAGAAATTCAGTTACTACCGACATTAAGCGTATATGACAACCGAATCTACTTTTCCTATGTCAAGGTATTGAAATGGCAGGATATGGTACATCAGCATACCACAACGTTTCGATTCTGGTATCATACAATTAAAAATACCACGATCACAGTTGAATATATACTGGGTGTTTCAAAAATGACCGGTACATTTGAAACGGCAATAAAAACTAAACGAGCAGCGATAGAAATACACCGTTTGTTGCAATATGCTTGGGACAACAGTACATTTTCAGGCAGACAAACTTTCGAAATTACAGTAGTTACCATTTTCAACAACAGATGGCGCTGCGGTCTGGGAAACTACACTCCTGGAAATGGAAAAAAGAACACATTGACACCGGTGTGTCAGACCCACCATACTTGCTCCGGACACTGCGAGAGGGCTGTACAAGCAATGATCACACGCACGGCACAGCGGACACACCAGGAACCGCGGTGTTGGCCGTCGAATGGCGCTAGCTGCGCAGCATTTGTGCACCGCCGCCGTCAGTATCAGCCAGTTTGCCGTGGCATACGGAGCTCCATCGCAGTCTTTAACACTGGTAGCACGCCGCGACAGCGTGAACGTGAACCGTATGTGCAGTTGACGGACTTTGAGCGAGGGCGTATAGTGGGCATGCGGGAGGCCGGGTGGACGTACCGCCGAATTGCTCAACACGTGGGGCGTGAGGTCTCCACAGTACATCGATGTTGTCGCCAGTGGTCGGCGGAAGGTGCACGTGCCCGTCGACCTGGGACCGGACCGCAGCGACGCACGGATGCACGCCAAGACCGTAGGATCCTACGCAGTGCCGTAGGGGACCGCACCGCCACTTCCCAGCAAATTAGGGACACTGTTGCTCCTGGGGTATCGGCGAGGACCATTCGCAACCGTCTCCATGAAGCTGGGCTACGGTCCCGCACACCGTTAGGCCGTCTTCCGCTCACGCCCCAACATCGTGCAGCCCGCCTCCAGTGGTGTCGCGACAGGCGTGAATGGAGGGACGAATGGAGACGTGTCGTCTTCAGCGATGAGAGTCGCTTCTGCCTTGGTGCCAATGATGGTCGTATGCGTGTTTGGCGCCGTGCAGGTGAGCGCCACAATCAGGACTGCATACGACCGAGGCACACAGGGCCAACACCCGGCATCATGGTGTGGGGAGCGATCTCCTACACTGGCCGTACACCACTGGTGATCGTCGAGGGGACACTGAATAGTGCACGGTACATCCAAACCGTCATCGAACCCATCGTTCTACCATTGCTAGACCGGCAAGGGAACTTGCTGTTCCAACAGGACAATGCACGTCCGCATGTATCCCGTGCCACCCAACGTGCTCTAGAAGGTGTAAGTCAACTACCCTGGCCAGCACGATCTCCGGATCTGTCCCCCATTGAGCATGTTTGGGACTGGATGAAGCGTCGTCTCACGCGGTCTGCACGTCCAGCACGAACGCTGGTCCAACTGAGGCGCCAGGTGGAAATGGCATGGCAAGCCGTTCCACAGGACTACATCCAGCATCTCTACGATCGTCTCCATGGGAGAATAGCAGCCTGCATTGCTGCGAAAGGTGGATATACACTGTACTAGTGCCGACATTGTGCATGCTCTGTTGCCTGTGTCTATGTGCCTGTGGTTCTGTCAGTGTGATCATGTGATGTATCTGACCCCAGGAATGTGTCAATAAAGTTTCCCCTTCCTGGGACAATGAATTCACGGTGTTCTTATTTCAATTTCCAGGAGTGTATATAGTACGATATTTTCCACATATCCACCATGCGTAGCAATAATATGGAGTAGTCTCTGAATGAAATTACCCGAAACCTTTGACAACGTGTCTGGCGGAATGGCTTCACATGCAGATGAGATGTACTGCTTCAGCTGTTTCTGGATTCTGGCGGTACACCTGGTCTTTCAAGTGTCCCCACAGAAAGAAGTCACAGGGGTTCATGTCTGGCGAATAGGGAGGCCAATCCACGGCGCCTCCTGTATGTTTCGGATAGCCCAAAGCAATCACACGATCATCGAAATATTCATTCAGGAAATTAAAGACGTCGGCCGTGCGATGTGGCCGGGCACCATCTTGCATAAACCACGAGGTGTTCGCAGTGTCGTCTAAGGCAGTCTGTACCGCCACAAATTCACGAAGAATGTCCAGAAAGCGTGATGCAGTAATCGTTTCGGATCTGAAATATGGGCCAATGATTCCTTGGAAGAAACGGCGGTCCAGACCAGTACTTTTTGAGGATGCAGGGACGATGGGACTGCGACATGGGGCTTTTCGGTTCCCCATATGCGCCAGTTCTGTTTATTGACGAAGCCGTCCAGGTAAAAATAAGCTTCGTCAGTAAACCAAATGCTGCCCACATGCATATCGCCGTCATCAATCCTGTGCACTATATCGTTAGCGAATGTCTCTCGTGCAGCAATGGTAGCGGCGCTGAGGGATTGCCGCGTTTGAATTTTGTATGGATAGAGGTGTAAACTCTGGCGCATGAGACGATACGTGGACGTTGGCGTCATTTGGACCGCAGCTGCAACACGGCGAACGGAAACCCGAGGCCGCTGTTGGATCAACTGCTGCACTAGCTGCGCATTGCCCTCTGTGGTTGCCGTACACAGTCGCCCTACCTTTCCAGCACGTTCATCCGTCACGTTCCCAGTCCGTTGAAATTTTTCAAACAGATCCTTTATTGTATCGCTTTTCGGTCCTTTGGTTACATTAAACCTCCGTTGAAAACTTCGTCTGGTTGCAACAACACTGTGTTCTAGGCGGTGGAATTCCAACACCAGAAAAATCCTCTGTTCTAAGGAATAAACCATGTTGTCTACAGCACACTTGCACGTTGTGAACAGCACACGCTTACAGCAGAAAGACAACGTACAGAATGGCGCACCCACAGACTGCGTTGTCTTCTATATCTTTCACATCACTTGCAGCGCCATCTGTTGTTGAAAATTGTAACTACTGTAATTTCGAAAGTTTGTCCGCCTGAAAATGTACTGTTGTCCCAAGCATATTGCAACAAACGGTGTATTTCTATCGCTGCTCGTTTAGTTTTTATTGCCGTTTCAAATACACCGGTCGTTTTTGAAACACCCTGTACCTGTATCGTTCAGAGTATAAAATGTCAGTATAAGTACGTATTACTAGACTCATTAACAATTAGTGCGGAATGTTACATCTTTTGAAAATTATCTACTGCTTACTGTGTTCTCGTTCTTATGTCCGAAGCTGAAGACAAGGTCAAAGGACTGGAAGAAAAAGTACTCATCCGGGCATGATCCTATCAGAGGTGATACGTGGTTGCCTTCCGACGACCATTGAACGAGCTTATGCAGACAATTACAGTGGAACAAGTACAATGAAGCGCTAAAGAAAGTGGTACAGGCATGCGTATTCAAATACAGAGATACGTAAGCTGGCAGAATACAGCGCTGCGATCGGCAGCGCCTGTATAGGGCATTTTGAGAAGTGACGGTCAATTTTCAAAGACATGACAGTAATGATCAATCAAAACAAAAAAGTTAAACAAACATGGGCTCTAAAACGCACACCTTAAGAGCTATGAGATTCTTGATCTTGCAGACTGTGAAACAAATATCTTCTACTGCAAGCTCTTTGCTTTCCATATTTTGGCAAGTGGTAGTATGGATAAAAAACAAGAAAAAAGGTCCAGTAAACACGTACTGTAAAATGCATACTTCAAGAGCTAAGAGCACTTTTTCATCTTCTGTACTTCAAAACCCAACTCTTATAATGAGTAAGTGCTCATAACTTTTAAGATGTGTATTTTAGAGCACATGTTTACTGGAAATTTTGTTCTTGTTTTGATCCATACTACCACTTCCCAAAATATGGGAAGCAAAGAGCTTGCAGTATATGAGATTTGTTTCACAGTCTCCAAGATCAAGAATTGCTCATAGCTCTTAAGGTATGCGTTTTAGAGCTCATGTTTATTTAGTATTGACCATCACTTCTGAAACACCCTGTATAAGACAACAGGTGTCTGACACAGTTGTTAAATCGGTTACTGCTGCTACAATGGCAGATTATCAAGATTTAAGTGAGTCTGAACGTGCTGTTATAATTGGCGCACGAGCGATGGGACACAGCATTTCCTAGGCACCGATTAAGTAAGAATTTTTCCGCAAGACCATTTCATGAGTGTATCGCCAATATCAGGAATTCGGTAAAACATCAAATCTCAGACATCGCTTTGGCCGAAAAAAGATCCTGCAGGAACGGGGTCAACGACGACTGAAGAGAATCGTTCAACCTGACAGAAATGCAACCCTTCCACAAATTGTTGCAAATTTCAGTACGGGTCCATCAACAAGTGTCAGCTTGAGAACTATTCAACGAAACATCATCGATATGGGCTTTCGGAGCCGAAGCCCACTCGTGTACGTTTCATGACTGGGCCTGTCAACACCGACATTGGATTGTTGATGACTGGACATATGTCGTCTGGTCAGACGAGTCTCGTTTCAAATTGTATCGAGTGGATCGATGTATATGGGTATGTAACAACCTATGAATCCATGGACCCTGCATGTCAGCGGGTGACTGTTCAAGTTGATGCAGGCTCTGTAACGGCGTGGGGCGTGTGCAGTTGGAGTTATATGGGTCCCCTGATACGTCTAGATACGACTCCGACAGGTGACACGTACATGCGCATGCTGTCTGAAAACCTGTGTCCATTCATGTCCATTGTGGATTCCGACGGACTTGGGCAGCTCCAGTAGGACAGTGCGATATCCCAAACGTCCAGAATTGCTCCAGAGTGGCTCCAGGAACACTCTTCTGAGTTTAAACACTTCCACTGGCCACCAAACTCCCCAGACACGAACATTATTGAGCATATGAGGGATGCCTTGCAACGTGCTGTTCAGAAGAGATCTCCATCCCCTCGCGCTCTTACGGATTTACGGACAGCTCTGCACGATTCATGGTGTCAATTCCTTCCAGCACCACTTCAGACATTAGTCGAGTCCATGCCACGTCGTTTTGAGGCACTTCTGCGTGCTCGGGGGGACCGTACACGATATTATGAAGGTGTACCAGTTTCTTTGGCTCTTCAGTGTAGTTTAAAGTGGATTTATAACCACTTGACATTATTTTTCATACATAGTTCAGTCGATAGTGAAAGAAGTGATACGTAACAGAACAAATCCTAATACTACAACGGACTCGACCGTAGATTTTCCAAGTTGTAGCCTGACACTTATAACCACTGGACCACATTTACAGCTTGTGAAGTACAAGTATTTAGGTCTATGGAACAAAAATGGCGAGATTGTTTCTCAAATTTGAGGCTCTAATACTGAACAGAACCTACGGAAAAGTCACTTCACATCCTAGTTATTCGCATGAAAATAGGCAACATCCAAAACTCCGACATAAAATGATTGTGAGAATAGTTACAGACAGGGCCCCCGTGATTGTGGCATAAAAAGTGTAAACATGAAACACGAATTGGAGAACCCACATCATTTAAAAAATAAGTGTTTTCGCACGTGTATTATTTGTTGAATACTTTATCTAAGACAGTGAAATAACAAATGGCTGTATCTCACTTTCTTAGTGTTGCCAGTAAATGTATGGAGAACCAAAATCGAAGTAAAGAAGTAGACAGTATTAGAATTAGATCCAAGCTAAAAATTCAATTATTTAGTATTTTTGATACTTTGAAACTCATGGTTAACCCAATGTAGGGCAGAATTAATAACCTTCTAGAATCGTTGATTCTGTCCCAAGAAAAGTTTTTCTCAGAGTGATAAGAATGGTAGAATCAAGTATTTGTGTTTTCACTGTAATACTCCGTTATTGCCATGGACATAAGGTTGTCGCATGCCCAGAAAAATGAGCCCGAAGTACTTACTTCAGTAAATTCAGTAAAAGTTCACCCTGTCATTTCCAAAGTAAAACTGCAGAAAGTGAGAGCTGTGCAAGGGAATTTAGAATCTGTCGCAGAGCAATTTCGCAAAGGTAAAAAACACACACACACACACACACACACACACACACACACACTATAAGCACTGGCGCCATTACGAAACCAAAGATGACCGACGTAAGTAGTCACCGACAGCGAAAGTTAAAAAGAAGCGAGTGACATAGAATTAAGTCGGTACTTCTGTTTTTTTGGCAAGGGAGAGAGCAGGGCTCCACGCAGAAGTTAACATCCATCTTTATTTATAATGTTACTTGCTAATTTAATTGCAGCTGCTTCTGAATAACACTATACCAACAGCTGAAAGTGCTTACCAGAATCTTCGTGTTGTTATATTCCATGGGATGTTTGGTACCAACACAGTGTTCTGCAATTGCGGATTTGCTTGGCTGTTGTAAGCGTGTGTGATGCTTGTGCTCAGTAGACCAGTACTCCACAGTACTGACAGTTTGACCAATATACTACATGCCACAACTGCAAGGATAATGGTAGACACCCGCCTTACGCAAACTAGGTTCATCATTTACGGAACCTTGAAGGACCCTAATCATAGATGTTGGTCGAAAAACACATTCCGCACCCTATTTCCGCAAAATACGAGTCCTGTTGGAAATGCTGATACCAAGATGGCACCAAGGTCTGCACCCTTTTTGTCTTACTCAGGGAGTATTTCCAATAGGATTGGTCGTGTGATTGGAGGCTTTCCCGGCGTATGTGTTGTTTCCAACCGGCTGGACACTCGAGAGCCCTGGGAACAGAATTGGTCGTATTCTACGGAAATGTGAAATGTATTTTTCGACCACCATCTAAGGTTGTGGTCCTTTCAGGTTCCTGCTCTCTCTCTCTCTCTCTCTCTCTCTCTCTTGTCAAAAACCAGAGGGACAGAGTTAATACTACCTCACCCGTATGTTATTAACTTTCATTATCGATAATTATTGACGTCGATCATCGTTAGTTGTGTGATAGCTCTAGTATTTACGGTGCGCTCACGCTCGCGATCGCGCTCGTGTGTGTGTGTGTGTGTGTGTGTGTGTGTGTGTGTGTGTGTGTGCGTGTGTGTGTGTTTTGCTCTGCGAACCGAAGTTTTAAATTCCCTTGCACAGCACTTACTCGCTGCAGTTTTGCCTTCAAAATGACAGGGTCGTCACCTGTCGAAATATCGGCGGTTGTCGACGACGTCACTCGGCTGCCTCATATCTTACAGGAGGTAAGTTATTTGAACATTGTACACGCTGGGAGAAACTGAGGTCTCCCACGGTTATTACAATAATCGCAAGTACTCAGAACAACGAACTCTTGTAACTTGGACTAATTTAGATTTCCACAACATAAAATTTAAATGTGCAAGTGCCATTATTTCCCTTTATTTCATTTCACTAAGCATCACTACTGTGAACACAAGTCTGCATTCTATGCCTGTGAAGTATGTACACTACTGGCCATTAAAATTGCTAGTTATTTATTCCAGTGAAGCGATTGCGGCGGGTAGTTATATGTAATATATAAATGGCCTGTTGGAGGGTTTTCTTGTTGGTAGCAATAAAAACTTGATCGTCTGAAAACGGCGTTGTCAGTACATAATTTGGTTATTTAAGGTTTTAAATGTAAAACTGCTTTATTTAGCTAGCATAGCATCAACATGGATATTAAAAAGTGCTGAAGACAAACTGCTTTCTTGTTGTAAAACATGATATATTAGTACTTTAATGTTTCCACTTCCAGCGATGAAAATTTTGTAGTCTTTGTACTTTTGTTGAATTAATTTTGTTAAGTGGTGTGATATATCTCTGTTGCTTAATATTTCCCATTGCATTGCTTTATCTGCCGTATCAAAGCTTTAATGAAGTCATTAAGCAACAAATGTGCTTCTACTAAAAATAGAACAATGAAACAGTTACGCAGCTCTCTGCACAGAGATTCACAGCAGATGCATTTACAGAGAATCAGGATAAGGCCACAAACGTGCGATGGAAAAAGTACTGTAGTTGCGCCCCTGGTATAGTCACCACCATGCAGTGCTCACAGGCCAGCCCTAAATACATGAGCAACAGCAGTCACGGCGCATTCAATTGTACGTCAGTGAGCGCATACGGTTTCTCGTGGGACGGAGAGTAGGACAGATTTAATTTATTCTCTGAGCAACAGTTAAGTACAGCAATAATGATAAGGTTGACTGAGCTATTAAAGAGAGTGCATGTTATGGTGCACTGCCGAAATAATATCTCCACATTAGAGGACAGGGCACGAATCTCATAGCTTTCTCCAATTCATTTCTGAAAGGAAAATGTTGAGGCGGGGGAAATAAGCTCCCTCACGAGCCATAAAGAGGAAGAAATTGACGTCGTAAAACGACAAGAGAAGGAGGGGGTGGAACGCTTTGTATGGGCCTCAGAACCCTGATGCTCGCACCAGACCAAGTCTTCCTTTAGGGAGCTACTACAGTATTAGAAAATTAACGGGGAAATACTTCCATTACCATTCGAGTAGAGTGTTTTATGTACCAGAAAGCTCGAAGAACAGTTTGTATAGTTATTCACACTTGTTTTCAAAAATGTCATTTATTTACGGTGAACACACCACGCAAGTCTGCCCGTCAGCCTTAACATCAAAAGAGTTCACTCCGCGGTGACAGCGTCAGGCGCGGATTCAAGAGGGAGGGAAAGCATGGAGGTGGGGACAATGGGAGTCATAACTCCCCCTCACCAAAACAAAACTTTAATAGGGGCGATTATACATGTAAATATATCAATTTCATAATTTCACAGCGAACTTCTCGAGAATAAAGTAGAATGAAAATTAAGAGCGACGAAAATGGCTATAGCAAGGAATTCTACAGATTACAATTCCTTTCAGAAATGAATTGGAGAAAGCTATGAGATTCTATTTTTAGGATCTTTTGACTTAAAGCCCTCTATTAGCACCTTTTTTTGCTTGACAATATAAAGTTCTTTATCAGACAGAAAAAAGTTTTCTTCTCCCTCGAATAAACTCGAACTACATAGCACCATGGAGTGTCTTTCATTGCCGCCAAATAACCAAATATGTTCATTTTACAACGGTTCTCCTCTCTGGCATTTTCTTACGCGATTTGTCTATATCGAAAACCTTCTTTTGTTCACTGACTGCGCAACTGTCGTTCGTAACTATGACGTGACACTTCTCTGCAGAAACCGTAGTAGTCGCACACAGTGTTAGTGGTCAATTGTGTTTCAGAAGCTATCGCTTGTAGAGTATAGTGTCTTATCTAACAAGAAACTAAAATGATGCTCTTCTCGATGGATAACTTGAAACTGTCAATCCATGCTTTCTTTCTTACAGATGTTCCCATGTGACAGAGGGAACAATACAATTGCAAAGGAAAATCAACAGCCGGCCGGAGTGGCCGAGCGGTTAAAGGCGCTACAGTCTGGAACCGCACAACCGCTACGGTCGCAGGTTCGAATCCTGCCTCGGGCATGGATGTGAGTGATGTCCTTAGGTTAGTTAGGTTTAAGTAGTTCTAAGTTCTAGGGGACTTATGACCACAGCAGTTGAGTCCCATAGTGCTCAGAGCCATTTTTGAAAATCAACATCTGCATCATTCTTGCGAAGTTTCACGGTGCTGAGTCCATCACATTCTACACAATTCGTGCTATCCTCATTTGGAAGCAATCCGAAGTGCCAACAAAACTTCAAACAACTTTCGACACCACAGAACCGACGAATTAGATTTAGTCATGTAAGACTACTGCCGCTCTAAGTTGCAACGCTTTCAATCATTGCTATTGACAACCGAAAACGATAAACTATGTTCCTCTGGCAACGCGTTAAACATTTACCATGATTCGTGTCGTCGATATCGTGTGGTAAGTTTGTTAAATATCGACAACATCCTGCGCCTTCGAGAGGCAATCATTTTGGGAATTACAGCAGAAACGGCTGAAAGAAGTAGCGTCCCCATCATTTACACTACTGGCCATTAAAATTGGTACACCAAGAAGAAAAGCAGATGATAAACAGGTATTCATTGGACAAATTTATTATACTAGAACTGACATGTGATTACATTTTCACGCAATTTGTGTTCATAGATCCTGAGGAATCAGCGCCTAGAACAACCACCTTTGGCCGTAAAAACGGCCTTGATACGCCTGGGCATTGAGTCAAACAGAGCTTAGATGGCGTGTACAGGTACAGCTGCCCATGCAGATTCAACACGATACCACAGTTCATCAAGAGTAGTGACTGGCCTATTGTGACGAGCCAGTTGCTCGGCCACCATTCACTAGACATTTTCAATTGGTTATAGATCTGGAGAATGTGCTGGCCAGGGCAGCAGTCGAACATTTTCTGTATCCAGAAAGGCCCGTAGAGGGACTGCAACATGCGGTCGTGCATTATCCTGCTGAAATGTAGGGTTTCGCAGGGATCGACTGAAGGGTAGAGCCACGGGTCGTAACACATATGAAATGTAACGTCCACTGCTCAAAGTACCGTAAATGCGAACAAGAGGCGACCAAGACGTGTAACCAATGGCATCCCATACCATCAAGCCGGGTGATACGCCAGTATGGCGATGATCAATACACGCGTCCAATGTGCGTTCACCGCGATGTCGCCAAACACGGATGCGACCATCCTGATGCTGTAAACGGAACCTTGATTCAACCGTAAATATGACGTTTTGCCATTCATGCACCCAGGTTCGTCGTTGAGTACACCATCGCAGGCGCTCCTGTCTGTGACGCAGCGTCAAGGGTAACCGCAGCCATCGTCTCCGAGCTGATAGTCCATGCTGCTGCAAACGTAGTCGAACTGTTCGTGCAGATGGTTGTTGTCTTGCAAACGTCCCCACCTGTTAATTCAGGGATCGAGACGTGGCTGCACGATCCGTTACAGCCATGCGGATAAGATGCGTGTCATCTCGACTGCTAGTGATACGAGGCCGTTGGAATCCAGCACGGCGTTCCGTATTACCCTCCTGAACCCACCGATTCCATGTTCTGCTAACAGTCATTGGATCTCGACCAACGCGAGCAGTAATGTTGCGATACGATAAACCGCAATCGCTATAGGCTACAATTCGACCTTTATCAAAGTCGGAAACGTGATGGTACGCATTTCTCTTTCTTACACGAGGCATCACAAAAAAGTTTCACCAGACAACGCCGGTCAACTGCTGTTTGTGTATGAGAAATCGGTTGGAAACTTTCCTCATGTCAGCACGTTGTAGGTGTCGACACCGGCGCCAACCTTGTGTGAATGCTTTGAAAAGCAAATCATTTGCATATCACAGCC
Organism: Schistocerca americana; assembly: GCF_021461395.2. NCBI lineage: Eukaryota > Metazoa > Arthropoda > Insecta > Orthoptera > Acrididae > Schistocerca > Schistocerca americana. Next base: position 404,269,470 of record NC_060125.1, read on the forward strand.
TCTTCTTCCTGTCGGTTAAATTTCGCGTCTGTAGCACGTCATCTTCGTGGTGTAGCAATTTTAATGGCCAGTAGTGTACATACTTCACAGGCATGGAGTGCAGACTTGAGTTCACAGTAGTGATGCTTAGTGAAATGAAATAAAGGGAAATAATGGCACTTGCTCATTTAAATTTTATGTTGTGGAAATCTAAATTAGTCAAAGTTACGAGCGTTTGTTGTTATTACATTTCTTGAATTAATTCTACGACGTACGTCTTAAATTTTCGGACTTATTTTTCAAGTACTATTTTTCTCTGAATTGCAGTTTCTGGGACGTTTGCTAAAGTGATGTGCCAAAATTACTATTATATTTAAACATTTTATATATTTTATGATAATCTAACTGTTTATTCTTATTAAATTACAATATCTTATACAGTCTTTTGTTATTAAAATCGTAGAACTCTGTAACATGTGAAAAGTGGCAGTGACGGCAAATTATATTTGATGAGGGATGTGGAAACAAACTGCGATTCTCTCCAATATTAGGTTGATATGCCGAGAAGATTTCATCACCTCTCTGTTTTCTTTTTGTGCCGCTAATGGAGACCTGAGTCATCGACTTTTCTTTAACCTATCTGTATACTCGTATAACTTGGTTTCTCCATGACCTGTACTGTTGTTGTTCACTACCGATACTTCTTCCGAAACTGTGGTGTAGCATATCGTTGTTTCGGTGAGTGTGTATCCTTCTGGGAGTAATGTGTAAAGCAGATTACCAGACTGGCGTGGCCCGTGCGTGTCTATATTTTCTGGTATGTTAAAATAGCGAGTTCCTTGACCACTTTCAGTGCTCTTAAATTTTCTTCGAATTCCAGTATCTCATCCATTATCCGTGCTTGTCTTTTTCGATCCTAGTAATTCTTGTGCTATATTTACAATTACTTCTTTTGATCACCAATAACTCCTTCAAGAGCCATTATATATTTTGGCACATGGTCTTCCGAAGCAGTCTGATCAGTACCTAGATAACTCTTGCAGTCCATAACTTGGATTCTGAATCTTTGTCTTACCAAGATACAGTCAATTGCCTCCCCGCCAATATTCTTGCATAATTCCTTCTCAAGGGGCTCTTCAAAACTGTACTTGCAACGATTGCCTCGTGCCCAGCACGGAATATTATGAATCCTTCCTCCCTCTCACATTACACTTGAGACCGAAATTACCATTTATTTTACTTTTATTTTTTATTCAATTTTCCTTCCTATGTTCCCTACTTTCAGTGAAATCTGTATACAAGAGGCGTTCAAAAAGTAATTCAACACAATTTTTTCTCGGTCAGTTTCGGCTGGAAAAATGCGGAATATGTTGTGAGACATCGTGCAATATTCCCGCTTCATCCCCTGTAGCTACAGGAAGTTACAATAGGTGACGGCGCTAAGCGTACCTTCAAAATAATGTCTGTAGTGTAAGTTCGTTAGGTGCAGAAAGCTACATTGACTTTCTTTTGGTGTAAAACCAGAGCATCGCTGCCATTCACAGGCAACGTCTACTGAGACCTGGCAGTGAACAATAGCACGATGAGTCCTTGAGTGAGGCGTCTATCGTGATCGCAAGAAGGTCGCGCAAACCTGTCCTATCTCCCGAGTGCCGGCCCGCCGCACACACTCTCAGGAAATTCAGTAAACGACTTCAGCGTGTTCGTCTCCACAAAAATGCAAACGAACTTCTCCTTCTCCGTGGCAACGCGGGGCCTCACACGATTCCGCGCGCCCGAGAGGAGATCACAAAACTTAATTTGGCAGTTCTTCCTCGTCCACTTTACAGCCCTGACCTCGCACTTGCCGATGTCAATTTGTTTAGCCCAATAGGAAGCACTCTGCGAGGGTTACTACTGCAGCAAGACACTGGATCCGCCGTCGACCAGTAGAGTAGTATCACGTGGGCATACAGGCCCTCCGAGTATGGGGGCGTAAGGCCGTCGCATTGAACGGAGAATATGTTGAAAAATATGGTTTTGTAGCCAAAAGAATGGGGAATAATATAGTTTACTGGAATCCTGAATAAAACCAAATTGCTTTCAGAAAAAAAATGTCTTGCGGTACTTACTGAACGACGGCCGTTGTGGCCAAGCAGTTCTAGGCGCTTCAATCCGGAATCACGCGGCTGCTACGGTCGGAGGTTCGAATCCTGCCTCGGGCATGGATGTGTGTGATGTCCTTAGGTTAATTAGGTTTAAGTAGTTCAATGTTCTAGGTGACTGATGACCCCAGAGGTGCTTAGAGCCATTTTAACCATTTGAACTTACTGAACGCCCCTCGTGCTAGTCTCCCTTTATGACAACATATCCTCTCTTCCTCTTTGACAAATTTTGTAAATTTGTTAATACTATCATCAGTCTCTTAAATTTCATTGACATCCGCAGTTGTGGTCGGCATGTATATTTGTATTACTGCAATGTGTGCAGGACGTCCATTTTCGAAGGTCAACGTACAGACTTCTAGTAGCGGCAGAATATTATGATTGGTACTGACCCTGCAGATAAGCGGCAGTGCATGCCCCTCATCATAAAACTCTGAGCCAATGTCTTGTAGAATTCAAAGCCCTTTTTGTAGTATAATTGACTATATAATACGCAAATCATTCCTGACCTTTCCTCCTTAATGACATTTCCTTTCTAGAACTAGTTTTGCCAACTTTCTTTCTTTCGTAATTAATAACCACGTTCACTACCTTTGATTATTCCACAAAGCTTAAAACTTCTGTTTTCGCAAACCTCTTTGATTCCCCAATTACTTATTGTTAAAATTATTATCTTCCCTATTTATTTTTTCATTCTTTGCATCAAAGGACAGTAGGTGGATATCAATTTATTAATATATCGGAATATACTTTTCTTTCACTTTGAGCAACAATTTTTTTTATTTCTCTTCCTCAGAAGATTCGTACAATGAGATGTTAGAGGGATCGAAACTCCCTAATAAGCAGACTAGATATCAGAAAAATAAATAAAAATAAATTACTAAAGGCCACGCCACTTGAACTCTGACATTAAACGGTTAGGCTACAGATTCACTTCAGGTGTTGGACCAATATATCGCGCAAACTAAGACGCTGCTGTAAGCCACTTGTAACTTTCTGTTCACAGTGGATGAGCCAGCTGGATTTTCTCTTTCAGATGGCTCCGTGGTAACTTGATCAATTCGAGAGAGGACGAAATTAAACCTTGAAATCTGAACCGCAAAATGAAATCAATGACTAAAAGTTGTTCTGCCCACTTGCACATAGCGTTTACCAAATCATGCAATTGAGCAATACCACAATTCCCAAAATCTTCTAGTTTGCTAACTTTGAGAAAGCTACACACACGAACTACTTTTATTACTTCAAAACAATCGGATCACCGATCCGAACCGAGTATCACCAAACAAATCAATTTAACCTCGAACCATTCACAAATAGTCAAAAACAGTTGCAATACATCCAGTATTATCGAATTAAATCACATTAAGTTTCCGTCAAATTAACCTTTCTTTAATAGACTCAGATTTAGATACTCAAACTTCCGATGTACCTTCGCGGAAATAACTTTCTCGTGGGAAACCCTTAATACTCTCCTACACCAACCAGTAAGTAAAACGTCTCACATCATTTACCGGATGATCAGTATTGCCTTCAACAGACCGTTAGTGCGCTACTATAATTCTTGCTGCAAACTCCCGACTGTATGCTACTACTTCCGAATGACTGACTCTAAAGCCAAAACTGAACTGCCAATTTCTCAAGATCAAACCGTGCTAACCATAAGGCCTATGCTAACTACATTTTGAACCATTTTCCAAGCCTATGAATGATGTTCCTCTCCATCTTTAACAATCAAGCTATTATTATTTGTGTCCACCCGATGATGCTGGTGTGGATAGCTGCGCGATTATTTATTCCGTGCGGCTATGGGTTCTTCTTTCCCGCAACCACCTCCTCGCCACACTTCGACTGCATTACATTGTCGCCATTACTACAACATTAAAGTGAACAAATACCGGGAACACGTGACAGGCACTTCTACATGTATCACACTTATTACGCTTTAAATCACTTGCAGTTGGCCACTACCACGATTAAGGCGACCATACAGGATTTAAAAACATACCTGAAAATTCTACCGTCACACTATACAAGGGACAAAGGAAATACCGTGGGAAGAGGAGAGGAATTAGACGAAGATGTGTTGGGAGAAATGATATTGCGAGAAAAACTTCACAGAGCGCTGAAAGACCTAAACCGAAATAAGGCCCATGGAGTAGACGACATGCCCTCAGCATTATTGCGGTTCCAGGGAAATTCAACCGTGATAAAATTGTTTCATCTGTTGTACAAGATGTGTGAGACAGGTGAAATACCCTCAGACTTCAAGAAGATGTAATAATTCCAATTCCAAAGAAGGCAGGTTCTGACGTTTTAAAATGTCAGGGTTGCAAAATACTGACACGGATTATTTACAGACGAATGGAAAAACTATTAGAACGTGACCTCGGGGAAGATCAGTTTCTTGGAGGACTGTAGAAGCAAGCTAACAGAAAATTATTCTAAGACGAGGTCATTGCAATTAGCGACAACTATAAAAACTAAAATAAACCGCAAACAAAGACAAGTTGTAAAGTTTAATAAACATACGCGTTATGATTTTATTGGCAGTAACTGAACTAAGCGTAATAACGATGAACAAAGTAGTCACGAACTGGAAGGAAAAAATAAATTACAAATCAAATTTCAGATTTCCAGCCATTGCATTACCCAACAATTTTAATAGTCTTATAAGTTCTACAGAAAGGCTATCAAATTTCTAACATGACTTTTCTAATCCAGTGAGAGTTTTTCGAAAAGTGAAAATTTTAAAATTAAAAGTAAAATGTATGAAATTGGCATTTTTCTTTCTTGAAATGTATGAAGATGTTTGGATCTTACTTGTAAAAGTATTCTTTTTCGTTAACTAGCTTTTTGTGGTCACACATTGCTGTGGTTCAGTCCGGTTAAATGAAAAATATACGTCCTGATCTCATTCTTCTTCCCCCCCCCCCCCCTCTCACTTCCCATCTTTGTCCATCTCCTCCTCCTCCTCCCTCCTTTTGCTGTCTACGACCTCATCTCCCTTTTCCCTGTCCATTAATTCCTTTCCTCTTTCTACGTCCATTTACTCTCATCCTTTGTCCATCTCCTATTCCCCCTCTCTGACATCGAGCCTTATTAACTGTAATTGCACATTTAGATTCTGTAAGTTCTAACCATAAGCTAGTAATCCATAAATATGGCGTTCCTGTTTACTAACAACGTTTCACTATTGTACATTTTATACATATTTTATATTGTGTATATTGAAAAGATATAGCCTATATGTGTCCGTACGTTTACTACAGTAACGTGTAAAAATTTGAAGTAAATCGGTTGAATACTTTTTGAGATTTTTCGTAATAATATTTCCGCTTTGTATGCTACACACTTACTTACACATTATATGCATTTAAATATGTATAAGGAAGCATACAAGTATTTGACTAGAATGTTGTGCCAAAATTTCGAAGAAATCTGTGAAGAACTTTAGAGATATATGATTTTGAACAAGTGAACATTTAGTGTTTTTATATAGCTTTTCCCCTATATTTTCTCCATTACCTACATATTTATATATTATGTGCGACACTTCAGTATGTACATAAAACACATGAGTATTTGAATGTAATGTAATGTCAACACTTGAAAGAAATTGGTGAACAACTTCGAAGAAGAAGAAGAAAATTTTAGACAAACGAACACTTATATTTTTCTTTATATACATTCTAATCAGAACTTTAATGCACTTAAAATATACAGGTGAAACACGTCCATACATTTCCAACTGGTAATTTACGATCAAAATTAGTCTGTGTCTAAATCCATACTCTGAAAACCACTGTGAAGATACTCTGAAAACCACTGTGAAGTGTATGGCATACCGCAATTCCCATTGTACCATTAATTGTACTGGGGCATTTATCGGTACTGATATTTAAAGCCATTTAAATCCGGCTCTTCTTACCTCATTTGCGTAATATTTGATATTACATTAATTATACCAGACAGCGTAAATAGAAATGTGAAACACCTGTAATTATAAGTGATGCTTTGCGCTGAAGCGCCGAGAAAATTAATTATCTAATGACATACACATATGAGGTGAATGCAAGCCCTTTAAAACACTGTGTGATGGCGTTTGTGAAGCAGAACACAAGTTCTAATTGTTTTTATTACATTACATATAATTTTCCTTTCGTAGATCCATAGCGAGGAGATCCTCAACAATGTATAATATGTTACTAAAACAAATTGCATATTACATATTTACAAAAAAAGAGTTAAGCTAATGTCCGTTTCACAGGTCGTGTGCGAAATGGCCCTCGTGGACGTGGAATAAGTCAAAAACTCGTTAACATATTTTCACTTAACAGGCAAAAACAAACTTGCCACAAAACATGTAAACATAATATATACTAAGGTGCATATGATTATTCTTAGGTTATTGCATCTACACAGTATTAAATACAAAACTGATGTACAATTCCTGTTTCCATTCGTCACCTAACTGTAATGAAAATGTGCAGAAGTCAGGTTTTGCATTACACACACGTCATTTAATATTATTCGTAACATTTACCTCACTCTGTACTATTCTTAAGTTTCTTATGGCTCCAGATCAAAGTAACTGACTTTAATACCTCATGGAGATTATTTTTATTTCTAGTACTGATTACATCAACCTAACTGTTGGTTAGAAAGGAGATATTATTTACAATAAATTTAATTAAGAAATAAATTTATTTCGAAGTAGTAGTTAGTATCCCCATTTCCTTGAATAGGTGGCTGCAGAACGTTCGCAAATAATTCATCTTACACGCTTTCAAACTCATAAAACTTTAGCTTGGCTTGAAGATTTAACAAAAACACGATACTGTATCACGTAAGAAAATAGAAGTAAGCAAAGTATACAATGTCTTAAAAACTTGCATCGCAAATAGAAAATTGTTTCGATGCTTCATGAGTTCTGTAATTTGGTGCTTATAATCATATTTATTATCAAGTTTTAATCAACCTGTTATACCTGCTAGTCATCATATCTTTTTAGACATATCCTGGTGATGGGGGGAGGGGGGGGGCAGTGCAATCATAGAAACTCTGAATGGCAAGTTTTTCAGAGTTTGGCGACTAGGAATCAGCTAGGAAGCGTTATGTAATATCAGTGATAGTTTATTAACAGGTCTTCCTAAAGCTACACTTATTTGTTTTTCATATCAATGTTTATAAAATCTGGAAATAAAACAAACTCGGTATCTAATAATATTTATGATGAAATATCATAAATATAGACAAAAAGGGACCCTAAGGTGAAACATCATGGCACACCACATGTATTTAGTTCCTAAGTGGACGACGACTGATAGCTTAATACAAGACTTTCCTGTTATCACATCTGTTTCCTGTATGTAGATATGATCTGCACCATTCAGTGGAATTTCCTGTATTACAATAATATTACGATGTAGTTAAGCTGATATTTTGGTTTGTGCAGTTAAATGAATTTGATAGATCACGGGGAGTAAAGCGGTGAACATGTGAGGTGTCATCATCCTGGGTTGTAATACGATACCTTCTGAATTTCAAAAGGATTGCCCTATTGAAAAAACTGTTTTTACCTTCAGTCAGCGTATAATAAAAATTTTAACTGGGTAAGTATCCTCAGTTGAGATTTTCTGTGACTTATCAAATAAGACTAAATCAATCACAATATCCTGACAGATAAAATAAATTTTTAGGCGATACATGGTACAGGAATTGCTTGGTTTAATTTCTAGCTAAAAAAAGGAAAAGATAGAGAAACTAAGGTGTATGAGTAATAAAAAGATTGATGCTGTATCAGATTCATGTGGCGAAATCACAAGGCCGCATTCGAAAGCGTAAGATCTTGAGCCAACCTCTGTTGTTCATCTATGTTAATGATATATCAGCTTATTTGAATCAGGAGACTAAGTTAGTCCATTTAGTAGATGATGCAAACATTATTGTCAAGCTGATCAAAAAAGAATCTGCAGGGTGTATATTAAATGGTAGTTTTGTTAAAGTTATTAACTGGTTTTGTACAGATGAACTAGCTTTAAACTGATCCACAGTTTTACTGTCAAAAATACATCTACTCTAAATATAGTTAACTAAAATTAATAATAAATAGAGAAGAACATTCTAAGCTCTTCGATGTGCATATTGATGAAAATTTAAATTGGATAAAATCATGTAGTAGACCTGCTTAACGTTTAGGTTCAGCTATTTTTGTTATAAGAATAATTGTCAAATTTGGGGACAGAAACAGCAGTTTCTATTTTTCAGTAGTTTTGCTTTCAGGAACTCGTGACCTGACTTTGTTAACTTCTTACAGAGATCATGACAAAAAATAATCAACTGGCAGTTGACGGTTGGAGTGCTGACACTTTATCTGCGAATTCAGTAATGCTGGCAACTGATGGGCTATGAATGGGGATTGCATCAACCTGTACCGCATCAAAACAGCCTGAAGACGGCGGAATGAAGCGCCGAAACTGGTAGCGACAAAATAAAATAAGATCATAAGGACTGCTGTAAGTGTTTTTATTTTTTGTCACGATAGTAAACAGCCGTCGTCCCAGAGAACTCCTGCTAAAGGGATGGACATACAAAATCTTGCAGAGATTTGTCTTATCCAGTATCGATGTGCAGTGTAGGCTCTTTAGATAGCCCCTCTTTGAGATTTGTAGTCACCACTGGTCGTTTCTGCGTGCTCGCAGCCAATGAGATCGTTGGCGGTTAGTTAGGACATGCTCACAAATAGTTTGAATGGATTGTTGTTCCGTCAGACATGCTACGTCCAGATGCACTATAGAGACGGCTGCAGCAATTCAGCAGATTTTGTGAAATAGTTTCCATTTATTCGAAGTGGTTGTTAATGGGCAAGGTGTTACAGTCAATTTATAGATATGGTATTCATACTCCACGGGTTATTTTCGCTGGTACTGCGTGTTAAACTTGTGATGAAATGTGAAGTTGATCTGATATTTAGGTGCGAGATGCTACAAAAGTTCAGAGTCTTCTTGTTTTCCATGAGCTTCTAGATTGATAGTTACAAGATCGTGTTCTAGTCATACAGCCCAAAGCATTATGCATTAAATTTCGTTATTCTCTACTGCAATTCAGGTCATTTTAGATTTTGGTGTAAGCCTTACTTAGTTGAGAATTAAATTTCTGCTTTTTTCACGATGACTCGTTGATTGAAACTTCCTGGCAGATTAAAACTGTGTGCCGGACCGAGACTCGAACTTGGGACCTTTGCCTTTCGCGAGCAAGTGCTCCACCATCTGAGCTACCCAAGCACGACTCACGACCCGCCCTCACAACTTCAGTTCTTCCAGTGCCTCGTCTCCTTCTGGACTCGTTGATTAATTAATGACATTTAAATACCGGTGGATGGAGTTCAGAATGAACAACAGACCAAGCTGTAACTATTGATTTATTAATTAATTTGCCGATGGCAATTATAGAATGAGAATTATCAAATCTTGCTACGAGATTCTAATAACACGTTGCTTTCGGAAATTATCCATTAAAACACGTCATTCCCTGCACTCGCTCTGATGTTAAATATTCTTCGCCCACACAATATGGCACAATTTTAACGACGTCTCGTAAGAGCTCTCGAACACTAAGAGCGACTACCCTAACTGCAATACAAAAGCAAGCCACCGAATTTTGATCGTTGTTATTAGAAAAGCATAGCCACTTTTTGCCATCGATAGCAAGGCAGCAACTGCGATTGCAGCAACGGTGATTTCACACCTCTGGAACTCTTATGTTTTCGATCTTGGATTCTCCATGATTAACAAAAATCGAAGACAAGATACTCAAAACAAATACTCGTCTTAGAAAGATTATAAATAGTTAGAAAAATCAATTAGTCATTAAATTGGTGGCATGTCTATAACTAACGCATAAAGGGTCTCCCACCTAACTTTGCCATCTCATATATTTCGGAAATGAAACGGAATGTGAAAAACGAACTTGGTCAATATACACCTAAGCAGGAATGTACAGTTCCTACAAGTAAATAAAATATCACTGTCAACACAAAGCCATGTTAATTTTAAATGACACATATATGTTTTTTTCTACTGAAATGAAAACTAGAGCTACAATTAGTGATGACAGACTCGGCTCCATTGCTCCAAGCCTTATACTGCTTCCGAAAAGACCTCGGAAGACTCAAAGGTATTGACCGACCGCCGTGTCATCCTTAGCCGGTAGGAGTCACAGCATGCGGATAAAGAGGAGCATGTGGTCAGTACACCGCTCTCCCGGCCATTGCACTTTTCGTGACCGAACTACGTCTCAATCAAGGAGCTCCTCAGCCGGCTTCACAAGGGCTGAGTGCACCCCGCTTACCAACAGCGCTCGGCAGCCCGGACGTTCAGCCATCCAAGCGCTAGCCAAGCCCGACAGCACTTAACTTCATTGATCTGATGGGAACCGGTATTGCCACTGTGGCAAGACTGTTGATCGCTATAAGACTTATACCTTCTGGAATGCTTGTACATTAAATAATGCAAATGGTGTCAGGGTTTCTGCCACGATACCGTAATTCCACAACGCGCGTTGCCCACACTGTCCTGAAGCCTGCTGCAAGCAACACCTGCTCTGCGCACTGCAGCAGAAACTGTAGCGCTGTTGCCATTCTTTAAAGTCTACCCGTTTCAAAAGGTATGAGATTTCGAACTGTGAAAAAAGTCTCCACTCAATAGTTGTACCTCTAATTTTGATGTATGTAGAAAAAAATACATGTACCAGTTAAAAAAACTAACTTTGTGTTGAAAGTGATGTTTATTTACATTTATGTAATCTGCATTCCTGCCCATTGTATAAGCCCCTAATGTAGGTGTATCCCTGACCAACTGCATTTTTCACATTTTGTTTCGTTCCTGAAATATATGAGGCGGCAGAGGTAGGTGGAATACTCTGCATATTGTGTATTTAACATAAATTTAATACAATGTTTCGTCAGGAACCCTCCAGTCACGCGACGAACAGTTGTGAATGTTTGCCAATACGTATGTTTTTTTTATATAAATAATTAAGTGAAACGAAGAGACTAAGCGACATACCAAACACTAAACAGCAATATGCAAATCTTAGTAGAAAAAGATGAATGGAGATGTTGCCAAGCAAGACTATTAAACCATCACATTATACAATGAAAATGTTTCATTAGAAAAAGGAATTCTAAAATTGGTGGCATTAAGTTTACAAAATACTATAATATTGTTTAGAAACGTCTTCAACAATAATAAATGCCCTTTTTACATCGATACATTTCCTTTATACACTATGTAAATCACTATTTCATTATGCTCAGATTTTAAACGCATTATGCACTTCACTGTAGGTACTTGTAGTTTAATGACATCATAATGAGGACAGGAAGTAATAGGTGTCTGGCGATTCGTCTTGAAAAGCACATTGCGTTGCGGTGTGCATTCAAACTCTGTTGAAGAAGTGGGTGTAGCACGTGGTTTTGGTAGTGCGCCGTCTAGAGGCGTGCAGGGACAAGGGGTTGCAGCCGGCCGGTGTGGCCGTGCGTTTCTAAGCTCTGGAACTGTGTGACCGCTACGGTCGCAGGTTCGAATCCTGCCTCGGCCATGGATGTGTGTGATGTCCTTAGGTTAGTTAGGTTTAAGTAGTTCTAAGTTCTAGGGGACTGATGACCACAGATGTTAAGTCCCATAGTGCTCAGAGCCATTTGAACCATTTTTAGACAAGGGGTTGGCCATTCTACCAGCTGCTCCGCCGACGTCCTTAACACAGATGCGCCAGCTGCTGCGATGGTCGTAGCAGCGGGAAAGGCAGCAGACGTACACGCAACAGCTGTCACGCACATGCGTACTCTCGGAGGACAAATGGGAAGCAGCGTCCTAGCGTACCGACTCGACACACTTTTTGACAACATTGTTTGTATCAAACGGAACACTCAAATGCTGCGCAAGGAGAGGGTACTACACTCGCTTGACAAAGCAGTCACTAGTTTTAACACTCAGTGTGCGCTCCACACACACACACACACACACACACACACAGTATATATGCCGCAACAGTTTTTTATAGCGAACTGATTAGAGCCACAGTTTATTTATATGGAACTAAACTGCATTCTAAGACAAAATAAGAGTGAAAGTCAATAACACATTGATCCGTCTCTGGCCCTAATGAGAGCAGTTACTCAGCTTGGCATTGATTGAGAGAGTTGTTTGATGTCCTCCTGGCGGTTATCGTGCCAAATTCTGTCCTATTGGCGTGTTAGGGAGATAGTTGGAGGGCCCTGCCCGTTATATTCCAAACGTTCTTAATTGGAGAAGGATTCGGCGACCTTGCTGACCAGGTTACCGTTTAGCAAGTGTGAAGACAAGCAGCAGAAAAGTTTTTGTACATCCATCCCTCTGATTGAAGGTTTGTGCGACTACAGCCGTTCACTTATGTAATAAAATGACATACCTACAGCCGACCTTTCGATGTTGTTTATTATACAGCAACCAGTTTCGGTGACTCAGTAAACGATCTTCAGGGCTGTATGCATAAACACTAATAATACCATCATAAACTCTCAACAATGCAAAGACAGATTAAAAACAAAATAATGACAATACTGTACAAGTGAATTTACAGTAATCATTTGAAAAACCAACAGATACATGCATTGTCATATCCGTAAAATAAAGTTGCATGTAGTATACCACGATGAATTTCCACTCTATATGTTGTTCAAATCTAGTATTTATTAATAAAATCATTAATTAAAAATTTCATGTTTAAAATTGGTCAGCCAGATAATGTACTAAACAGCAAAATCCTGAAGTAACAGACTAATCCACAAAAATTACCTGTGGAAGATGATAACCGTTGGGTCTTGCCCACTCGTCGTGTATAGGGTGCCTAAGGGTTGCTGCGTTCTCGGAATGCTATACAACAATTCAAGCAAATAATGTTGTGGTTGGCAGGAGAGCCAACACCGTGTTACTAGAGGAAGCCGAAAGGCACGCGTTTTAGCTCACGCAGGCTGGCGTGAGGTCTGGAACAGGACAAGGAAATTATAATTTAGAAAAAAAACTGACGTAGCTGGTGGAATACATAACTTTAATCCATTAATAGTGAACGTCGCTCTTGACGGTACATTATTCACAGCATCAATAGTAACTGGTAATGGCGCCTTGCTAGGCCTTAGCAAATGACGTAGCTGAAGGCTATGCCAACTATCGTCTCGGCCAAATGAGAGCGTATTTTGTCAGTGAACCATTGCTAGCAAAGTCGGTTGCACAACTGGGGCGAGTGCTAGCAAGTCTCTCTAGACCTGCCGTGTGGCGGCGCTCGGCCTGCAATCACTCATAGTGGCGACACGCGGGTCCGACGTATACTAACGGACCGCGGCCGATTTAAATGCTACCACCTAGCAAGTGTGGTGTCTGGCGGTGACACCACAAATAACATCATTAGTTTTATTTCTATAAAGCAGATTGACAATACTTAACTTGGGGATTTACAGGTAGTAGTCGCAAACGAAAGACGACATGCAAACAGTTACGTGCATCACTATAGACAAAGTACAAACAAGCAACTGATAGGGATCACAACTAGCTGTTCTTGTAGCACTCTTTCATAGGCCGTGCTATGCTCCGCGAATATGTTCCGCTAATGTCCTTACACTGAGCCGATCTGAGATGAAGAGGCTGGCAGGAGCGGCGATTATCTTTACTTCGGTTTGATGGCCGCTCCTGTCGTGGTGCGGTCGTAATCAGCGCACCATTGGCCGACATCGTTTCACCGCCTTCGCTGGTCTTGCGTTCTTCATCTTCGTTCCGGCGCTAGTGATTATGCCAGAACAATAGATGTGTGAAATAACTACGATATCAGAAGTAAGTAAACAAAAGAAATGTGCTTCTAGGTGCATGGCAGCCAATCTAACAGACTTTTTAACGTGAATACTAACCTGTACAATATCCTTATTCGAATGTAAAGAGCCACGGATATAAATAACAGTCTTACGGGGTCCGAGACAGAGATCGGGAAAAACGTCACACCATATTTCGTAAAAATGCAGTGAAATCTGCTTTCATCGGTATTATTAGTCAAAATGAAAGCAGCTGCTATCAGCAAGAGTATTTCGAATTACTTGCATGCCTTTAAAGCTTGCTAGGGAACCGAGCAATGCAGAGGTTACGAGACTTCGTGCTATTAAAGATTACGTTTTATGTGACTGCTATATTTCATGTTTTCTTAGGGGTAGCCGTTAGCAGTGTATGGCTGCATATCCTCATTGCTCGAGAGCTGCATATAAGGGTGGGCATATCCACATCCCTCGGTCATGCTAAGCCAATACTATGTATAGTAATGATCTTAGTCATTCAAACACTTGTTCATTGCCCTGTTCCTTTCCCATCGTACAAAGAAAGCGTCACTTGCCTTTGGATATTTTCTCCAACCTGTGGTCAGATAGCGCTACTAATTATTCTTGGGTCAATATTTTGTACGAAACGGGAATATTTTCAAGGAATTTGACTGGAATCGCATATCTTATATACTATATTCATTTCAAAGACACAGATCATTCTTTCAGTATGTAATTAAATGTCGGTTTTTTTGGGTACTACATGTGTATTTGGACGATAGCGGCATATGTATAAAGTAACAGAAAATAGAGTTCAGAAGCAGTATCGCAAATGCTTATCAATTTCGTACAGCATATGTAGAGTAAAGATAAACGCCGTATAGTTCTGGTGGACTACATTTTCTGTTACCAATCAAGGGAAGAAAACCAAAACAGATATTGTAAATCTGAAAGCTTATGTGAAGGTCGACATTGTTCTAGTTATGAGGGCGTCATTCAATGAAGTTTTGCAATCTTGTGCTGATCTGGTTGTTTCCTGTTTCAGCACACGTCTTATACACAGAAATAAGTAAGTAATCTACGAATCACTTGGTTATGAGGGGCAGTTGCAGCTGTGATGATACACTCCAGTTTATGAAAACTGTAACATCCCCGCCAAAATGCTTTACTAATCACAACCAACTTGGTGAAATAATAGTCACATTTTCAGGTAACAAACTGTGATATAAAGAGGATACAACAATTGTTGTTAGAACTATCTTAAAACACCAAACTGAAAAAAATTTTGACCGGTGTATGAGACATACTGATGTTTCAATATACAATGTTCTGTAAACTTTATAAACAATAAGGTCCACAATCTTCCAGCAATAAACTGGCATCAAAAAATAGACAACCGCCATTAATAAAACAAGCAGATAAAGACGAAGCCCTAGAAGTAAGAATGGTTAAAGAAGAATCGGAATCATAGACGGTGAAAACCCAGTATAAAACAAGATTACCAGATGTATCTGGGAAATCTTCTCAAGCAGCGGCCAACTACATTACTGTCACACAGGACAGAATAAACAAGCCCCATCCTAGGACGACTGCGCCGCGGCGCATTCACGGAAGCCAGGAGAAGCGACATAGCGAGCCAAGAGGTACCACACCAAAGCAAGAAACAAAGGCAAATACCAGACTAAACAGATGTAAATATGCGATAAGCATTGGAAAATAAGAAACTCCATGCACAAATCAAAAATGAGGATAGCATGTGTTAATAGCATTACAAGCACCTAGGAGATGTTAAAGTACCTGACGCAGTATCACAAAAACAAGTCAAAAGTTAAGCCATAGAAATAGTATATCATATAAGCGACGCACAAACAGTGCCATGAAAGGTATAGGCACAGGGTAAACATACTTATTATATTACCCCAGCCCTCGTAACTCATTTGTGTTTTGTGTAACCAGTTAAACTTACCAAAAGTGGAATGGTGGCGCAATTTTACCCGTCCGTTAAGGGTAAACACAGGAATAGTTTTAAGGTGTACCATAATTTTCATCTCTTTTATAATGTTAAGCAGATGGCCCTTGTAAGGTTACGCGTATTTAGGCTAGCGTATCAGCCGCCCGGTATTGGTATGAGGTAAGATGAATTTGTTGTACGGCTGAATACTGGCGTGGCCATGTCTCAAGACGCGCAGCGGCAGTTCCGGCTACGTGGTGTTAGCGGTACGAGCGAGTCCAGGTACAAAGACTGGCAGCAAAGGACCGGGTGTGGGTAAATCCCAGTACAGGGAATTTTGGCGCTTAGGAGGACAGACAATGCTCAAAGATATGGCGGAGTGTCAGACAATCTTAAAGCGGGCACAGTTACAGCTCTCTGAACTTCGACAATAATCCACAGTTACATATTAGAGCGAAACTGAATACATTTGTGATCTCAGAAAAATGAGGCACATTCAATGATACCAACAATATTTACATATCTTTCCCAGTACTCAGTGAATCTCTGAATTAATAACTTCTAATCGCTGCATGCGATTTCAAGAAACGATATGTCAGATATCATCCCTGACAGCTACACATCTATATTTTATTTATTGATTTATTACTTCTTTTATACCTCTCCCTATTACGCAAATGTTTGTCAGTACTCGTATTCTCCACATTTACACAGCTAATGAACACCCCATGAATACCTCATATTTGTCGTACTGGTGTTTTATTTGATGAACAGTTCACTGTTTTGCCAATAACTTTATTTAAATGCTAACTGCAAGTGGTGTTAAAAACTGTGCTAATTTACAAGTAGCCAATCAATTCGTCTATGTTAGCGGACACCACACTCGAAAAGAGAACCAAAAGACGCTTCTGTCAAAAAGCCATAAAACTTGTTTAAACAATACTTTTACGTTTGTTCTGGAGGGAGACAGACCTGCATGTGGTAACGTGCGGGATTAGGATGTATAGTTGATGGATTTTGGGCGGTGAACAACCCTAAGAGACTAACTTTTGAGGACACTTTTCCGTTTTCATACATGTAGGTGATTATATCTGGGCGGTGAACGGTGGCTTCAATACTCTAACTTCTGAACGGACTTTATATTTAGAGGGATCTAAATGTTCTCCAGAGTTGAACTCTTAAGTTTTGCCGCTTGATTTACGGAACTGAGAATAGACAGACTATAAGTTACTATTCTTCTTATCGCGTGCGTTAATTTTTGAATCGTCAGTTTGAACACTGAACTATTTTGAGCTGGTGAATCTTTCGTGAATTGTGATCACGAAATCCACATAGTTTTCGTGCGTCTTCAGTGACTATTCAGGTTGGGGATTTTGCTACCATTCTCTTAACGATCTCAACGTAACTTTACTGCACTTGATAAGGAAATTTTCTGTCTGTATTGAACTGAATATCGTAGGAGCACTTCCCGTTCATTTGAGATGTCCTCTCTTGAATAAACATTATTCAACATAATTCTGTCATCTTCATCAATTACAGACGTTAGAATGGAATCATTTTTATTAAATAATTCGTTTATCTTTTATTTTACAAATCTGTGTGTTTTATTAACTCGCAGTTCTAGGCATTGCATGACTATTTGACTGCAGCATCGTAGCTATGGGTTATTCTTCGCAGCGAATTAGGTGCGGCGCATCAAAGCAGATGTGCGCGGATCGGCTCTATGACTATAACGGGCTATTATTTCTAAACAGAACCATGTATAGCCCCAGTACCTAAAGTACAGGTAACCGGTATGCTCTTACGGGATGAGCAACTACTCAACAGCAATCCTCAACAGCAATCGTTAGGTACCAACGTACCCTTAGGTTTGTTATGTAAAATTTTAATACTTCTGGTAAAGTATTAATACACTCTTTGACAAAAACAGATGCACCATGAACGAATTATCCGAAGGGGACAGTAATAGGTAGATGTTATGGACATGTACAGACAAACTAATAATAACAATTTCCGAGAGATTAGATGATTTACTCAGTACAAAGAGCTTCACAAATCGAGCAAGTCAATAACGCGTTTGTCCACCTCTGGCCCTTCTGCAAGCAGTTATCCGGCGTGACATTCATTGACAGAGTTGTTGGATGGCCTGCTGAAGAATACCGTCCCAGATTCTGTCCAATTGGCCCGTTTGTTCGTCAAAATCAAGAGACGGGTGGAGGAACCTGCCCATTATGCTTCAAACGTTCTCAACAGGGGAGAGATCCGACACCGACCAGGGTCGCACTAAGACAAGCAGTAGAAACTCTCGCTTTGTGCGGGCGGGAATTACCTTGCTGAAATGTAAGTTCAGTATGGCTTGCCATGAAGAGCGACAGGATGGGGTGTAGAGGGTCGTCTACGTGCCGTTGTGCTGTGAGGATACCACGGAGGACAACCAAAGTGGTTCTGCTATGAAACGAAATGGCGCTACGGGGCATCTCTCCTTGTTGTTGTGCCTGTCACATGGTTTAGTTCGAAGAGGTAGTCATCGCTGAAGATAATTCTACTCCAGTCAATGAGATTCTAGGGTGAATACGTGTCCGGAGAGGCCCTGGACGGTGGTGGGATACCAACCGGCTGCCGGCCGCCATACGGCACGAGGAGTGATGGGCTGCAGTGCCATCTCCGTTCATAGTAGGATCCCATCCTCAAAGCACAGCGGTACGTCGACGATATTCTACGCCCCGTTTTGTTGTCCTTCATCGGAAGCCATCCTGGGCTTATATTTCAGCAAGATAATTCCCGTCCACACACAGCGAGAGATTCTACTGCTTGTCTTTGTGCTTCCCAAACTCTACCTTGGCCATCAAGGTCTCCGGATCTGTTTCCAATGAGAACGTTTGGAGTATTATGGGACGGGCCCTACAACCATCTCTGGATTATGACGATCGAAAGCACTAACTCTTTGTTCCAATTCTACCAGAATTTCTAAAATCATTGGGAACGTGGCAACTAAAGGACTGTTTACATTGGTGTGTAGAATGTATGGCACTGACGTGTACGTTCTGACTTTCTAAAAAAATGTCATGCACACAATTCCCAAGATCTCAACAGTCGACAAGTGCTTGAATTATCGTGGAATCAACAGCTCATGTGTCCAAGTTGCTGACAAGAATAATGTACAAAGAATGGAAAAGAAAACTGAGGATTTTTAGATGATGACCAGTTTGGCTTTAGGAAAGGTAAAGGCACTAGAGACGCAATTCTGACGTTCTGGTTGATAACGCTAGCAAGATTTTTAAACAATCAAGACACGTTCATAGGACCTATTGGCCTGAAAAAAGGGTACGACAATGTAAAATGCTGCAAAATGTTCGAAATTTGAGAAAAATATGGGTAAGCTACAGGGAAAGACGATTAGTATTCAATACGTACAAGAGCCAAGAGGGAATAATAAGACTGGAAGACCAAGAACGAAGTGTTCGAATTAAAACGGGTGTGACACGGGGATGTAGTCTTTCGCCCCTAATATTCAATCCATACATCGAAGAATCATGGATTGAAAGTAAGTAAAAGAAAGGTTCGAAGCGGAATTAAAATTCAGGGTGAAAAGTTATCAACGAGAAGATACGCCAATGACATTAGTCTTCTCCCCGAATGTGAAAAATAATTACAGGATGTGTTGAATGGAATGAACAATCTGATGAGTACAGAATGTACTTTGAGAGTAACTCGAACAAAAGACAAAAGTAATGAGAAGTAGAAGAAATGAGAACAGCGAGGAACTTAACATCAGGTTTGATCACTAAGTAGATGAAATTAAGGTATTCTACTGTCTTGGCAGCAAAATAACCCATGACATACGGAGCAAGGAGGACACAAAAAGCAGACTAGCACTGGCAAAAAGAGAAGTGTGCTAGTATCATACAGGCCTCAATTTGAGTAAGAAATTTCTGAGAATGTAAGTTTGGAGCACAACATTGTATGGTAGTGAAATCTGGACTGCGTGAAAACCAGAACAGAAGAGAATCGAAGCATTTGAGTTGTGGTCCTACAGAAGAATGCTGGCAATTGGGTGCATTTTTAAGGTAAGGAACGAGGTGGTTCTCCGGAGAAATAGCGAGGAAAGGAATAGATGGGTAGCATTGACAAAAAGAAGGGTCAGGATGGTAGAACAGCTCTTAAGACATCACGGAATAACTTCTACGATACTAGAGTGAGCTGTAGAGGGTAAAAACTGCAGTGAAAAACAAAACATGGAATACATCTAACAAATAAACGAGGACGTAGGTTGCAAGTGTCACTCTAAGATGAAGAGGTTGGCATAGGAGAGGAATTCGTGGCGGGTTGTATAAAACACGTCAGAAAACTGATGACTCAAAAAGAAGCACAAACTTCACAGAATTTGGCACGATACTGACAAGGAGGACATCCCACATCTCTATCAATCAACGCCAAGCCGAATGACTGTTTGCATAAGGGCCAGAGGTTGACCACGGCGTTATTGAGTTGCTCAACTTGTGAAGCGCTTTATCTTGAATAAATAAATTGTACTTATTTGTTTCTCTGTACTTGTAAATCACATCTACCTTTTTCCGTACCATTCCGATAACTTCTTCCTGGTGCGTCTTTTTCTTTTTCTTTTAGGGTATAGAATGTTCCTCATCACGTGTATGCTTAGCAAGTGCGGTTTTCGAGTTCTTCATATCAGAGTGTTCTTTAAATCTAGCCTTACAACCTCTCTCCGTCTGACCAACATACTGGGCAACAGTTGGTAGTACTGATGTACACAATCATACTATTGGAGACGTCAGCGCAGAAGTAATCAGTCATTACTGATTGTTCGAGACTTTTGGCCTAATCGCAACATGGCTCTCGCAGACGACAGGAACCTGCAAAGAAGTGTAAGTTTTCCACCCAGGTAGAACAGAGATGATCCTATTGTTCTATTCTGATTGAACGGAAAGAACAAGCAATTATGGCTCTCGTCTATAAAATGTCGCAGACTTCTGGCAACTCACTGCACGTCTCAGATTAAGCCGTCACCGTTGCAACGTGTCACGTACCCGTACATCCCCCCGCTAGCCGGTGCAGTGCGCCTGCAGTGCCAGATGACCCTGAGGCGGCCGCAAATAGGCGTTGGTGGAGGGCGGCTGCCAGACGGCCGGCAAACAAGTGCACGTGCGCCAACAAACAGGGACACGTGCCGGGGCTGCTGCTGCGACCCGTCTGTCTGCTCCGGGCGTGCCAGGGCCAAACACGGGAGAGCAGGGGGGCGACGCAGCGCAGGGCACGGAAATTCTCTACTGTGGAAGGCCCCGTAGGCGGGTGCACGAAAGCAGTCTCTCACAAGTAAGGACTTCCCGATTTAATGATATCCTGTATCGATGGTGTTCTGTCGATATCTGTGGTACCGGTATCAACACCGGGTGTGCCATAATTCCGTACTGTCGTAACAAATATCAGAGAATCGTCTTTGCAACTGTCGAACGGTGTTGAGGAAGACAATAATTATTCCCAAATAGTTTAGTGAAAATTAAAAATTACGAAATATATTCGTAAACTGCGAATACGGTACCACAACAGCTATACAGTTTACTGGAAACATATGAAAATTTGGCCAGTCCGGGACTCGACTCGGATTTCTCGTTTGTACGCTTGTATCACGAGTGGTCGCCTTAACCACTTCGCCTATCCGAACACTCCTCTAAGGCCGACCCAGGTCTCCATACGTCTGTTCGAAATAATTATGCGATTGCCGCGCAGTAAGAGACTTATTCATTTTTCTGGTCATGTTGCCTTAGCTTTGGCATGAAATACATTACTGCGGGGTCTGTATTTGACAGTACACAGAAGTGTCAAATACAGACACTGCACTGATGTACTAAAAATTTTGTAGTATCTATGTAGTGTGAAGAAAACGCAACTGTTTTAGTAAAAATTACATACCTGTGCAGTCTACAACGAAAATATAAGATTTCATCAATCTATACTAGCAGTTTTAGGTGTGTACCTACTGCTTTCAAGAAGTGGTTCGAGTACTTAAAGAAATTAGAAAATTTTATTGTGAATTAGTGCTTTCGTGTTCAAGAGAAGTTTGTAACAATGCAACGTAATACGGGCAGGTAAGGGAAGCATAAAAGCACAAAAGTGTCGTCGACGTAACGGAACCAGAAACTCGGCGTTTTAATGGCAATTTGCAGCACTCGATCGTAGAATACTTCCGTGAATAAATTGTCCGCCATCGGGCTCATGGGGCTATCCATAGTCACCCCGTTCAGTTTTTCGTAAAATTCATCAATAAATTATATGGTCGTGAAGCAGCAGTTAAACAATTCAGTAATATCATTAGCGAAGAGAGGGTTTATCTGTTCCAGCACCTTATTTAGCGGAACGATAGAAAACAGTGACACCTCGTCGAAACACTAATATGTTCCCTGGTTGCATTATTACTCAGGGTGCCGTGAACACTTTTTCCATGAATATCTGAGTAACAGTCATCCAAAGATTCAGCTTACTGCGGAGAAAGAGGTGGACAGAACACAACATCTTTTTGCCCTGCTTGTTTTCAAGAAACGGTAGCTTGGGGCACAAGTGGCCTGCGGCACAGCATGTACAGAAAGCTTCTGTGAGGTCTTCGTTATGCTGTTTTGCATATCCCTGTAATGGTAAAGTCCGATCTCTGATGAACTACAGAGAAGGGAAGCACCCCATATGATCACCTAAGTTAATTAAAGGAAATTAATAATTCGCGCAACCTAAACATCCTACTGAATGGTAATTCATATGGGTGGACCAATAAAATATGACAACACGACGCACACAGATGTATTAACGAATGGAGGGATCATCTGATCTATAATTGAAACAAGTGAGCACTATTTTTCAATTTCAACATTTTGTTCACACGGGGCCAGCAACTTTATTAGATATTTTATGAATCGTTTAGTAACAAATCTGATACAGTAGCAGTAAATATGTTTGGCGACGAGTTTCGAACCAAATGGTTCATTCTTAACCCTGACCTACTGAGACTGCACTGAATGTACCTGATCTTAATAACGAGCATAAAACTGCCAATACATGCTTTATAAAAAGTTCGCAGACGTTGATCGCAATCAACATGCGCCAGCTAAGCAAGAGTTTGATTCCGACTTGCCACGTGGGCACATGTTGAGTGTGACAGTCATCTGCGAACGTTTTGTAGAGCATGTATTACCATTTTGATATTTGCTATTAAGATCACGCACTTTCAGTGAGTCTCAGTAGGCCACTTGGTTCGAAATTTGTCGCCGAACATAAGTACTGCACCTGTGACAGATCAGTTAATAAACGCTTCATGAAGTGATCACTTTAACAGTCAGATTTACAGATTATCACAAAGTAATTCACTGACCTACCCACCGAGATCAATAATTTAACATTAAATACTTAGACAAGGGGTTCTAATGGAGAACCTTAACGTTAGCATAGGTGGGTAGGCGTAATAAATACAAAGTTATGCGAATAAGACACGAATACGAACATAGACTGTAAGCATAGGTAGTAAAATATAGTAAGAACCCGGAAAAATAGGACTGAACACCAGTGACATCATTAAAGCACGAATTAAAAGCAGACTAGCTGCCTGTGAAGTATTAGAATAACTGGCTCCCGAGAGGAGTGAACTAATATCGCGTCGCTTTGGAATCGGCGATCATAGAGGTGGCCCATTTTCACCACACTTGAAGCGTAATGCGGAAGGCAGTGGCAGCAGCAGCTGGTTACCTTGCGTTCAGCTTTCTTTCTGCACTCAGTACCTGAGTGGAAACATCCTTCCTCCTAGCCAAATGTGTTCTCTCTCTGGGTGCTCTGTAAGTTGGCAGTATTTCGCCACAGCAGGAATTCGCTGGCCAATGGCGGCAGACATTGCGATTTCCATCCAGTAAAACTTATGTAAGGATGTTAAACAGTCCCCTACTCTTTCCGAATTTTGCCATTTACGACAGGTAGTCCTCTGGGATGGGAATTTTGTAACAGGCCTGTGAGACGGCTGACTGATGGGCACGACCGAGAAACTGCTTGCTATATGGAAACAGCGGCAAGAGGCAACGATAACATAGATTCTGAAAATATAAACCAAACTTTATTTCATGACATCGCTCCTGAGGTAACGAAGATTCACATGCTAACCCCTGTGAAGCGACAACTGGCTAGAGATCCCGTAGCTTGCTAAAAGTCTTCTACGAATAATGTAGTGCTTTTTCGACAAACTGGCCATCCAGTGCCCTGCCTTGAGAATGTTGGGTGGGGCAACTGTAGGTCAGCCTCTATATCTCAGACTGCTACTTTGCCTTCGACTCTGAACATTTTCATGACAGTCAGCTCCTCTTAAAACGACTCTTTATCCTCTGCTAGCCTCCTCATAGTCTCCCAAATGTGCAGTACCTTTCCTGTACTAAAAAGGGAACAGAAAGCACTAAAAAGGAATAGTCACTGGAGATACTGAATCCTGGTTGCAGTTATTATTTAGTGTCAGTGATCGACAACTTGATCAAGGGAAATGAACATAAAATATTCTGAAATATACTGGGTGATAGTTTCAGAGAAAACTACTCACAAGGACCGTTACGTACACCATATATCGGATCAACATTCACGGCAGTGCCTTGGACGTCTGAAGATGTTATCATATAGGGCTAGGAAAATCCGTGAGCCAGAATTACTCGGGAAGAAGACAGAAAATCGCGCTTCCGCTCTATTGATGAATGGGTGTTCATTCACCATGGTGACAGGTCACAGTGAAATTCAGCTATCTACTAAATCAAATGTTTTTTAAGAATTCGTTGAAGACGTCACTGACCGCTAACTGAAGGTCTTATAGCATCGGAACGTTAACGTAATGTACAAGGTGGGCAAGTTAAAGTGGTCCAGAAAATACTCCAATCACCTTCATACAGGAAGTCCGACTCAGGGGCAGAGGATGCAAGTTAGGTTGCTTCTCTTAGGGCACTAAAGTATTTTCCGGATCAGTTTCGATTTGCCCATCCTGCATAGGCTCATACAGAAGATTTGGAACGAACTTAAGTCAGCCACGGACGCTTGCCAAGCTCTGGAGGAAGTAGGAGTGTATCGAATGTAATGTACGTGGCTACCATGGAAAGAATATTTGTCAGAGAACGGAAACGGATAAATCAGCTGTAGTGTCAGTACGTCGTGAATGTTGATTTTAACAATGTGTAAGGTTTTGTTTTTCAGTACATCAACTTTCAAATAATAATCCTTTTCCTTCTATGTTTCGACCTCAGTCATCCCTCCCCCTCAGACTATTAATCAATTTGGAACCCCCTGCTGTAGGGACGAATTCAATAGAATTACACATTCAAGACTGATATCGAAATTAGACACGTACAGGGCACAAGGTGAATGCCCTCTCCTAGCCTACTTG
This sequence comes from Schistocerca americana, assembly GCF_021461395.2. Classification (NCBI taxonomy): domain Eukaryota; kingdom Metazoa; phylum Arthropoda; class Insecta; order Orthoptera; family Acrididae; genus Schistocerca; species Schistocerca americana. Next base: position 404,294,789 of record NC_060125.1, read on the forward strand.
AAGGAGAGGTTTCCCACAGCAGCTGGTTTTACAGTGCCAGGATCTGATTATTAGATAAATGTCTTGAGCCACTGATAATTTTTTTCCAACAATTAGTTTCGGTCGACTGATCAACATCAGGTTCCTAAAGCACTTACAGCATCATAACAAATGGGTATAGAATCTAGGATATCGGATAATAAAACCACGAATTTGTCTGTGTCGCCAGATCGTAATATAAATTACAGCGTCAGTATACACGGTCCAGTCACATTAATGTGAACGCCACCTATGTTTGACGACAATGTCCAAAAATCATTCACAGATGGTAGTGGCAGCACTATCAGTGGGTGGTATACAAAAAGTTCCAGGGGGATACGGCAAACAGTGTAGTCATTGTCGTAGTGCGGAAACAGAGCAGTTTATCTGACGCCCAAAGTGCATGATCATTGGCCTTCGGGGCAAGAGTGGAACCATTTCAGAAAGGGCTAAGTTTGTAAACTATTCGTGTACCGCCGTAGTTAAAGCATACCGTGCATAACAAAATGCCGCTATTCAAAACTGGGGGGGGGGCGAGGCAACAGTGGTACTCCGCAGGCCACAGACGACAGGGGTGAACGATAGCTGCCTGGAAGTGTACGGACGTATAGACGTGCTACCGTTTATCAAGTGACTGCCAAGGGGCTACCAACAGTGACTATTGAACGACCGTTCAGAGAATGATGCTGCAAGTGGGCCTCCGCAGCAGGCACGTGGTTCATGCACCCTTGCTGGCAGCTGTACATCTGCGATTGGACGTCCACTGAGTGGCGACATGTGGCCTTTCCAGATAAATCACATTTCATGCTCCATCGGACAGATGGCTGTTGGGGTGTACGTTGAAATCAAACACCCAACAACAATCGTGGGAAGGATCCAGACTGGAAGAACAAGCGTTTTGCTTGGGGAATATTTTCGTGGCATTCACTGGATGACCTCGTCATTCTGGAAGGCACTATGGATCAACACAAGGACGCGCTATCCTTGGAGACCATATCCATCCCCTGCATGCAGTTTCTTTTTTCTTCAGCACGATGGCATCCACCTGTAGTACAATACAGCGAGTCACACAGTTCGCAGATAACGTGCTTGGTTCGAAGAGCACCAGCATGAGTTTACTCTCCTCCCATGGCCACCAAAAATTCAGCAGTTAAACCCAATAGAGAATCTAGGGGGCCACCTCACTATCGCGCCATGGATCCTCAACCGAGAAACGTAGCATAGCTGGCCGCGGCACTGGAGTCAGAATGTCCACACATCCCTGTCAATACATTCCAGAACCTCACTCACTCTCTTCCTGCACGCATCGCAGCGGTCCTCGCTGCAAAAAGGAGTTGTTCAGGCTTTCGACAGGTGGTTACACTAATGTAACGGGACAGTGTATGAACTGTGCCAGGTGGTGCACTCTTTCGTGCTATTGTTACTGCCTAGTTCATGTTATATACTGTAAGGTGCAATATTGTGGTTTACTTATTCTAGGATTGATAACAACTGTGTAAGTTGAAATGAAATGTTTAATGTCGCAATATTAGCACAAAAATACTCGCTTTTACACAGTTTTCAATGTGACAACAAAAAACAGTTATCAGGATCGTCCGATTTCGGTTCAAAATTCGGTACTATTTTTAGGATGACAATCAAGTCTACAGTGGATGGTTAGTTATGTGACAAATTGAGCAAGAGATTACCCAAGGTCGCTCTAGTTTACAGTGGTCGCAAGCTGGTGAACCAACAAGTTTACGCCTCTGCACACGGTATTTACCTTAAGGGAGGTAGGACGACAAACGGGCCGACTTGGAGCAGGAGAGGCACCACAGGACATTTTATTTTCTACTGTCTATACTTTTACAAATAAATTCATAAAACTTTGTCAGCATGACCAGGGAGGATTCAGGATTCACACTCATCGCAGTCGAAGTGCAAAAACATAACAAAATATTTTTTTTTAGTTATGGAATTTCATCATTTTTTACACTTAGTGTTGGCTGCATTTGTTGCTATAGGTACATTTTTCTTCACAAGTAAGAGAGATTCTTTGATGAATTTTGCACAGCATACAAACCATACTTACAGATGTATGAAACTCTATAATTTTTTAAATCTATTAAAAACTGTGGTAAAAATTGAGATAATTAACTACAAAATTTGATTTTTTTCTAAACATAAAGTTTAAAACGTAACAGCTCATTCATTTTTTCATAAATTAAATAGATTCTAGAGTTTCAAACAGCTGTAAGTATTGTTTGTAAGCTGTGCAAAATTCATCGAACAGTCCCTCTTACTTATGAAGAAAAGTGTACCTATAGCAACAAATGCAGCCGATAGTAAGTAAAAAAATGATGAAACTTCACATGTAAAAAAACTTATTTTGTTATGTTTTTGAACTTCTGCTGCTACGAGTGTGAATCCTGAATCCTTCCTGGTCATGCTGACAAAGTTTTATGAATTTACTTGTAAAAGTATAGACAGTGGAAATTAAAATGTCCTGTGGTGCCTCTCCTGGTCCACGTCGGCCCGTTTGACGTCCTACCCCCCTTAAGCTGCGATGATCTGTCGTCTGCTAGGCCGCTCTCTTCCGCTGAAATTCCCATAAAACTAATTACACCTTTGCTGGATTTTCCAGCAAAAACTTTCCCTATGTTTCTCGTTATACGAGAGAACATGTACTCATCCCTAGTCTTAGAATGTGGCGACATACAAGCTCATAGTTGGAGCAGCGTGCATATTATAATGCTCTCTCAGTTCTCGCAAGAACAATTAACAAACTGGCTGGTTCGTTTCTCCACAGATGGAGCTAAATGATGCTACAGCTAATTTCTAGCTGGATATCAGCCGATGTGGTCGCAGTGTTCACAAAAATTACTCCTCTGTGTCATGCAGTGCGTTATTCGCTCCACTCTGCACTTGACGCTAGTTCAGACAAGAGTCCCTGAAAATTTCCATCTTGTCTTACTCATAGCCGAAGTGTCTCCCCACCTCGGTTCTTTCGTTCTTCACGTCACGGATTTTTTTCGGCCAATATGAAATTTTGTGGAAACTCTCTCTACCAATCGCAAGGTCCCTACCATTAAATTGAGTCAGAACTTTGGCCCTTTTCTCCTTCCTAATGCGTTTCTGCCAAACAGACGTTTTGTGCCCGTGCGAGATGCCTAAATGTGTACATTTACTCTCTAAGTGTGTACCACTTGCTGGACATGTGATCGAAAATGCGTTACTGGTCTTGTTTCGTATCCTTTCGAATTCCGAAATGCAGTTTTCTAAAAGATTTCTTTCCTGTCCTCCCTCAGATGGGCCGTTATACTCACTCTATCCATCTGAGTCACCTCGTCAGTTGTTGACTTTCCACCTGGGACACCCTTTAAGTAGTTTCCGTGGTACCCCCTGTAGGGCAGCCTTTCCTCTGCCCTCGTCCCTCTGAATTCCAAACTAAAACGCCTCTCGCTACTTTTTTCCCCTTCTGCTCAAATATGCATTATAGGAACGGTGTGTTAATTACTGTCAATTGAGTGTCATCCCTTTTTGCGTTACATACTGCTAGGCAAATTTGCTCATTACTGCCGAATTAAGTTAGGTGTCATATTCTCCTTCCCATTGCGATGTATAAAGCTCTCATGTAAGCTGTGAATCTCATCTTCATTTATTCTGCCACCTCACAATACTTATGATGTAATTTATGTTGTGAGCTGACAACTGTGAAAAATTCATAGTTTTGTTATCTGATTTTAGTAATTTTATGTTCGTCTAATATGAAGCTATAAATGATATGTTTCACCAACTGCGACATAATCGCGTGTACAAACAGTGATCCAATACTGTAAAATGCTTTTTTATTCCAGTCTCTGATCACAAATGAATTCTTTAGACGATGACCTGTTTCAGTCTGTAATGACCATCTTCAGATCTTTTTTACACCATGTCCTAAAGTGATACGGCCATAATGGCATCATCAAAACATATAAATATAATCAACATAGCATCGTCACATAGATTTAAAATATGGTGACGATGCTATGCTGATTATATTTACATGCTTTGACGATGCCATTATGGCCGTATCACTTTAGGACATGATGTAAAAAATATCTGAAGATGGTTATTACAGACTGAAAACGGTCATCGTATAAAGAATTCGTTTGTGATCAGAGACGGGAATAAAAAAGCATTTTATAAATGATATGTGTTGTGGTTGAAAGCATGTGGTTCAGAGTGTTGGACATTGAACGATAGACAAAGGGGGAAAACTGAGGTTGTCGAAATGGACAAGTTGAAGTGGGGCGTAACAGTAATCCACTTGGATTGTCTGAGGAATGAATACGTTAGAATGGAGATGGATGCAGTGGATCCAATCACAGTAGAAGGATACAGTCACAGGTAGATATGATATTCGAGCACTAATGCGAAATGGAAATGTCGACATATGGAGGAACAACGATGACCCCAGTGTTTTCTCAAGTGATCTCAGCTAGAAAAAAAGGAGTCGAGGGAGGCAGTGTGGAGGAGAACTGCACCAAAACGATTGAGGGGAAAGAGTTATCGAAAGGAGACTGGCAGGTCAGAAGTTTGTGCCATCTGAGAACAGGTATCTCCTTATAAGTGGAAATGCCCAAAAAGTAAATGCTTCCAAGAACTTGATGATGGTTAATGGACCGAAACTGGTTGTCTGAATAAAGATTTTGTCAGCAACTCAGCGGTAATCGTGACATTTTTCAAATATCTACGAGCTGTGAGGCAGCATCTCCCGAAAAAATTTGATTATTACTTCTCCCGCGCCGCACAGTGACACAGGGCAAGGTCACCGCACCGAATCGAACATCGTGCCCGTCCCCCAGCGCCCTCCCAGTGGCTCGGCTACGACTGGCAAATTGCGTGGAATTCGGCGCCTCCGCACAAGGGAGGGAGGGAGGGAGGAGCTGGCGGTTCTCGTCTGCGGCGGCCCTCAAGAGGCCGCGGGGAGCGCCGCTCGTTAGCCGATCTGCGAGCTCCGCGGCTGAGGGCTCATCGCAATCGATGGCCGGCCGTCAGCGCAAGAGTGCTCCCCCGAGGGCTTTGTTCCCGTAATGAGGCCCGCCGGCGCCCGCGGGCCCGCCGCACCGACATTGAATATTAGGGACCCAGCCCCTCCGATCCGCTCAAATCTGCTGACAAACCGCGCCACTTGTTTACTGTCGCCACGCAACACGTCACCCGCAGCCCCGCCGCGCTACGCAGAGTGTGGCAAAAGCTCGCCTCGGCGCCCTCTCAGGTGCCGACCTAGGTTTCCGTTATGGGGCACATCACAATTTATTACCTACGGACCATGCACACTTTTAACGCGTCAAAGAGGTCTAAGATTTTAATAATATTTTGTTTGTCAACAGTACTGACTGGTTTGATGTCGCACGACACGAGTTTCTCCCCTGTGCCAACCTCTTCATCTCAGAGTAACACTTGCCACTTTACTCTGTACATTTATGTTTAAAGACATAGAGGTTATTCGTGCCTCAGCACATGCGCTACATACCCCTCTCCTCCTTGTCAGTGTTTTCCATATCCTCCTCTCTTCGCCTACTCTGCGGGGAACTTCATCCCTTATGTTACCAATCCACCTGAGTTTCAACACTCCTCTGTAGCAGCTCACCTAAAACGCATCGATTCTCTTCCGTGTGGGTTTTACAGTGTACATGATTTAATACCATACAGTACTATGCTCCAGACGTACATTCTCAGAAATTTCTTTCTCTGATTGAGCCTTTATTTGCTACTAGTTAAGTTCTCTTGGTCAGGAATGCCCTCTTCGCCCGTGCTAGTCAGCTAGAGTCATTTTGCTTTCAAGGTAGCAACATTCCTTAAATTCATGTGATTCGTGATTACCAACTTTGATTTTATGTTTCTCACTACGCTAATTTCTGCTACATCTCATTAACTTTGTCTTTTTCCTTTCAGTCAGAGCTCTTCGTTCGTGGTCTTCCGATCGTATTGTTCCCTTTTGGTTCTTGTGCATATTGTGCTTTACCGGTCTTCCCATATAGCCTACTCCTATTTTTCTCATAATTTCGAACATCTTGCACAATTTTAAACTTTTGAACGCTTTCTTCAGTTCGACAAATCCTATTAGCGTGTCATGATTTTTCTCCAATATCAGAACTGATACATCTGCCTTTACCTGATCGTCATCTAACAGATCTTCAAAATTTTAACCTTTTTTTGCCTTTATTTGGTATATTACGCATGTCAGCAGCTTTGACGCAACTGATGGTGCTATAGTTCTAACTCCTATCTGTGGATAATACTTTTCCGACAATGTGATGTGCATTGCCGGTCTCACACATTCTACACACCAACTTCTATTTTCTTTTCCTTGCCACTTCCTCCCGATGATTTTAGAAATTTCCTTCTGCTACATTTGATCTCAAATCCTGCAAAGTTCTTTTAAATTCTGACTCCAATACTTGATCATGTATCTATTCAAATGGTTCAAATGGCTCTGAGCACTATGCGACTCAACTGCTGAAGTCATCAGTAGCCTTGAACTTAGAACTAATTAAACCTAACTAACCTAAGGACATCACACACATCCATGCCCGAGGCAGGATTCGAACCTGCGACCGTAGCGGTCGCCCGGTTCCAGACTGTAGCGCCTAGAACCGCACGGCCACTCCGGTCGGCAGTATCTGTTCCTCATCGACGCCAGTGTCTGCTTCTATCCAATCATCAGACAAGTCATTCCCACCGTAAGAGCCCTTCAGTCTACTCCCCCTACCTATGTGCACTGTCCTCTGCGTTCAAGAGTGGAATTTCCATTGCACTCTCAATGCTATTACCTCAGCGTCTTTAATTTCACCGAAAGTTGTTTTGACCTTTTCGCATTCTGAGTCAGTCCTCCCGACGATTCATCACATATTTCTTGCAATCATCTCGTCTTGGCTGCCAAGCACTTCCTATTTATTTCATTTCTAAGTGAGCTATGTTCCTGTTTTACTGTCTTGCCCTGAACATTTTTTGTCCTTTCTTCTTTATTCCCCTCCTCTTACAATTCTCAATTTTCATTTCCCTTTGCATACTGTCTTAGTCGTTTAATACCGTCACATACTTTCCCTACCTGTTTATCTTCTGCTCCCGACGTTGGTGTGTGTAACTGAACTATTGTTGTTGGCGTTGGTTTGCTGTTCAACGTGACGAGAGCAATGACATCACTGAACTCTTCACACTGACTCACCCTCTAGCCCCTATCCTATTCATAACGAATCCTACTCCTGTTATAAAGTTTTCTGTTCTTGTTAATATTACCCTATGTTCTCCTGAGCAGATATCCTAATCTTCTTCCCGTTTCACTTCGCCAACTCCCATTGTGCAGGGTGTTACAGATCTGCTTACAGCCGCGCGGAGTGGCCGCGTGGTTTGAGTTAAGTTAGCTTAAGCAGTGTGTAAGTCTAGGAACCGATGACCTCAGCAGTTTGATCCCTTAGGAATTCCCACACATTAGAACATTTGTGATAAGCATATAGACATTGGGATATTTTAGTATGCATCCGCTTTAGTGTCTTACAGTCTTCCTGCAACCAAAATTTACCACCTGATGTTTTCTGTATGGTCGTAACCGCACCACGAAGCGAACTATGCCTGTGAGTATAGACTATCCATTTGCGTACCTGTGTCCACACTTCAATACCTCATCAGCTGCCCAGGACAAAATAATAATTGATGGTCTGCTTATGCCAGGCACACTTGGAGGTAGCAACCAACCCAGAAACCCGTTTCTCGTAATATCTATAAGTATTAATCTGCAAAAGAAGTAAATGAGATGTAACGTTGTTCAGTATACTGTCCTCAGTCATCAACAGAGATATCTGCATTTTTACCCTTTGTACCCTGTATCTAGACCAAGCTTTTGCATTTTCCTTTTCAAATTTTCTAGGGTCCCTACTACGACCAAACTTCTGACATTCCACGTCCGGCTCGTAGATTATTACCCTTTAGTTGGTTATTCGTTCTTTTCCTCATGGCTACCTCACTCTTGGCAGTAGTCTCCCTGAAATATAACTGGGAACTAATCCGGAGTATTTGGCGCTAGAGAGATGAATGACACTTTCTTCAGTCACGGTATTCATGTCCTGTGGATACATATTATCTGTCTTTAATGCAGTTATTTCCATTTCTTTTTGCGTTCTCACACCGTTGATCATTGATCGTTCTTCTACCATCTCGGGACTGTTTCCCAACCCGAGGACAAGAGAGTGTCCTGAACGTTTGTCAGTTTTCCGTTCTCTTTTACAAGGCCGTTGGCAGAAAGAGCGTAACTTCTTATGGCGGAAGTCCTCGGCCGCCATAGGTGATGACTTTTATTCAATTTCCCTCAATAGCTGAGTTCGAGTCTGGGACCCGGCAATTCTGATTGCTAGTCGAAGATGGCTGAAACTAGATGAAAGTGTTTAATACACATGTAATAAATTGTTTAAGTCAGCGCAGTACATCACTTTAGTGTAATATCCAAGAAACTGCTGTTCTAAGAAACATACCATCTGAAATACACAAACAGAAAATTTGACGAGAGCTTGTGTTATTCAGTTAATTTAAGAACGGTAATAGTAAGAAACATTCACAACTTTGACAACATCTTAATTTATCAGTATATCACTTAGCACTACGACTGTGAACACAGGTCTAAAGACAGTGGTTATATGGGCGGCTACACGAAGGCAATGTTCCTTCTTTTAGTTGTTTCCACATACATTCGGGAAAGTCAGTCTTTCTAGGTTTATAATTTCTTACCAGGGGGGTCTTTTCACTTCGGTCTTCCCTGTGGTTTATCGGTTCTACCTGTGGATTCGTGGACCGAGCCCGATCTGCTTTTGATACTTGGTACAGACAGTAGGGAAATGTGCCCCATCACCTGGATAGAGTATGAGCAGGCCCTCACGCATGCAGCTGTAGAGTATCTTGTTGTAAATCAGCTTCTGATTTATGAATTTCTTGCCGTTTGCAAGAACCTTGAATCTTAGTTTTCAAGCCGTTTGATTTCCCAAAAGTTGTATAAGAAAATTGGAACTTTACATGGAAAAGTACATACGCTTCTACTGAAAATTGATTTTAGAGATGGTGGGTCATGACTCCCCATCTCCCCATGACACTATCTCCTGCCCTCCTCCCCCACCCCCCTTCACCACCCGCGACTCCGCGACTGCGTCTCATGTGCACAACTGAAACTGACTGTGGCAGCTAAGATTCAAGCTTACACTGTACTTTTGTTTGGTGTGTAATATGTAAAAACAAAAATGAATTTACGCTGACGCACACATTTCTCCCACTTATGTGGAACTATGTGGGCCCAGAAGTTTACCACCTTCTGCAACAGTTGCATCCCGATACAGGACCTCATACTCTCTCCTACGAGAAATTGACTTCAACCCTATTGGATTATTTTGACTCTCAGGTCCACATGGCGGCGACAAGTCACACGTTCTTCTGCTTCCCTCGCAGTCATACATGGAATGGATAGCTACACTGCAAAGTCTCTCCCGCAACTGTCATTTCTTTCTGTGGTAGCCCCCATTGCAAGCAGTCTTATGGTTCGGCACTCATTCGTGATATGATTCTTGTCCATGCCCTGGATGATACCTTATGGACTGATCTTCTGAAGCTGAAAGATCCCTCATTAGACGCCGCCCCCCCCCCCCCCCCCCCATGCCAGTTCACATCACCGCAGCCGCCACAGCAGCGCCGGGAGCCCCCTTCTGAGGCCACGCCCGCCCTGCAGGACCAGGGCGCCGGTCCCCACCTGCGCACTAGGCGGCCACAGTGGCAGCAGCGACAGCGGTTGCCCTCCTGTAGTCAATGCTTTGTCACAAATCAGAGGCAAGATTGACGCTTTCGAAGGGTGACTTGTGCCGCCTGTGGAAATCAGGGTCACAAAGCCGAGGTCTGTCGGTCGTCATTGTTGATGGCCATGGACCACACTGCTTTGGACACCTCCGACTCCATGGTGGATGAGACGGACTATCTGTCGCCAGTTTTCTTCATGGTGTCAGTTTTTCCACACACGATGTCAGCAATCACTCCGACTGTGTGGGTGGACAGCGTTCCTCTCCCTTTTCAAGTGGATGTGGGGTCCTCTGCCACCATCATCGATGAGGATTCCCACCATCAGTTGGATTCACTGTCACTTCGTCTGCTCCGTGCTTCCCTGAAGAACTACAGCGAAGATGACATCTGACTACAGTGGTGGTTCTTGGCTCAGATGACTCATGATGTCACAGCCCAGGTTTGGTCCTCAGCACCCCAAGGCCACCAACTTATTGGGAGTGGATCTTTTTTCTTTACTGGGCCTCAAGGTACATGACTCAGGCCCAGAAGTCCAGTCATTGTCTGCAGACAATCAGAATTGTTCTCTGCCACATCATCAGGGGTCTCTGGGTTTGAAGCCCGTATCGAACTCCTCCCTTCGGCAGTCCTGAAATTCCACAAGGCTCACTCGGTACTGTTCATCCTCCATGACAAACAACAGCAGCAGCTTCGTCACCTGGAGGCTGAGGGCATCCTGACCCTGGTCCCCCATAGTCAGTGCACTACATCCATCATGGTCCTTGAAAAGCCGAACAGATCTCTTTGCATTTGTGGGGATTTAAGGCCATTGTCAACACTCAGTGGCCGGCCGAAGTGGCCGTGCGGTTAAAGGCACTGCAGTCTGGAACCGCAAGACCACTACGGTCGCAGGTTCGAATCCTGCCTCAGGCATGGATGTTTGTGATGTCCTTAGGTTAGTTAGGTTTAACTGGTTCTAAGTTCTAGGGGACTAATGACCTCAGCAGTTGAGTCCCATAGTGCTCAGAGCCATATGAACCATTTGAACACTCAGTCTGTTATTGATCAAATGGCTCTGAGCACTATGGGACTTAACTTCTGAGGTCTTCGGTCCCCTAGAACTTAGAACTACTTAAACCTAACTAACCTAAGGACATCACACACATCCATACCTGAGGCAGGATTCGAACCTGCGACTGTAGCAGTCACGTGGTTCCAGACTGAAGTGCCTAGAACCGCTCGGCCACTCCGGCCGGCTGTTGTTGATCCCCATCCCATACCAAAGGTTGATGACATCCTGTCCAGGTTGGCTGTCAGCAAGGTGTTTGTCAAAATTGACCTGCAGGATGCCTACCTCCAACTGCCGTAGGACAAGTCACCGAAAGCATAATCAATACCCCTTTTGGTCTCTTCCATTACAACTGCTTCCCATTCTGAGTCGCCAGTGCCCCGGCCATCTTCGACCGATATTTGGAAACATTGACAAGGGCCATTCTGGGGACAGCTAAGTGCCTTGATGACATCTTAGTCATTGGCGTCTCCACCCCGGACTTCGCCCTGAATGTCTGGTACCTCTTCCATGTTCTTCAGAGTCCAGCTTACATTGCAAGAAGGAGAAATGGTTTTTTTTTTTTTTGTTTCTCAGGTGACCTACCTTGGCCATGTTTTGAGCGCTAATGGCTCAACCAATGTCCCAGTATGTTGCAGCTATTCAGCAGCTGTCCCCCCAAAGAACATCTCCCAGCTCAAGTCAGTCCTGGGTCAACTCAATTACTACCACTGTTTTATTCCTCATGCAGCGGCTCTGGCGGAACACCTTCACACCTCCTCCATAAGAATATTCCCTGGGACTGGTCGCCAGCTTGTGATAGGGCGGTCCACCATCTGAAGTCTTCTCTCCTGATGCAGGGTTGCCTTGTCCCTTATGACCCCACCAAGCGTCTCACCTTGGCTTCCAATGCATCAGACTATGGTGTGGAGGCCATCTTGTCTCACATCATCATCTGAGTCGAGCACCCAGTGGTCTTCATCTCCACATCGCTATCCCCAGCTCAGTGTAACTACAGCCATATTGAGAAGGAGAGGAGAAAATTCGACGATTTCATCTATGGCCATCGCTACACCTTATACACTGATCACAAGCCTCTGGTCTCATTGATCAGCGTTACGCCCGCCATTTCCACGAGGACTGCTTACAGTCTCCAGTGCTGGGTCTTGTTCCTCATGGAATATTCCTACAACATCCGTTTTTGGGCCACAGCTCTCAATCCAAATGTGGATCTTCTCTCTCATCTCCCAGTGGGTGCCAACACTGACTTCGATGCTCACTCGGTTGCCTGTTTCCATCTGGATGACACCACTGCTGAAGCAGTGGCTGACTTGCTGCTGGACGCAAAGCTAGTCGCACATCACTTGACAGACAACCCAAACCTCCATGCACTGATGCGCCACATTTAGCATGGGTGGCCATCAGACTGTTGTCAGATGCCACAGCCAGAGGTCTGGGCCTACTGGCACTGCTGCCAGAACCCGTCTGTCAGAGTTGGAGGTGCTCCTCATCTCGGGTGATAATGATCGTTGGTGGGTTGTGCTGCTGCCCTCCCTCCAGCACCGAGACTTGGAGCTCCTGCACTTTTGCAGTTGGGAGGATTGTCCTGATGAAACAGCTTGCCCATCATCATGTCTACTGGAGGCACAAGAACGCTACCATCACCTGCTTGGTGGACTCATATCCCTCCTGTCAATGGCACCGGTCAGCACCACTTGACGACTGTTCCCATGGCCAAGTGCTCCTTCTCCTTGGTCCCGTTTACATTTGGATTTTGTGGGCCCATTCCTCGGCTCCTCCTGGGTTATCCTTGTGGATGCAGGCAGTAGGGTTCCTTACGTCTCCCACATGTCCTCCACAACATCTGCCCATACCACCCAAGATCTTTTCCACATCATTGCCACTGAGGGCATTCCAGAGATGTTGGTGACTGACAATGGCCCTCAGTTTACATCTGCTGAATTTACCTCATTCTGCTCCACCCTGGGCATCCAGTTGTTTCATACTGCTCCCTTTCATCCTGCATATAATGGATTATTCAAACGGTTTGTCTGTACATTCAAAGACCAGATGTCGAAATAGCGTCCCCAACACTCCCTGGACGACGCCCTTACCATCTTTCTTTCCATCTGCCACTCCACTGTTCGGGATCGTCATCCCCAGCTGAAAAACTTCACGGCTGCCTTTATTAGTCCCCTTGTCTCTCCTGTTTCCATCTTCTCCTCGCCCAGCGCCGCCACATTTGACACGGTCCTGTTTTTCTCTGCAGGTTCCGGTCTGGGTGATAGTGTTCACCCAGAATCATCCCCAGTTGGTCCCTGCCAGGGACTCGTCGTTCATCGGTCGCGCTATGGCGCAGTCACCCTCGATGACGGCATGGTGTGTCGGCCATGGTTGCCATGCAGTTCTAGGAATTTTAGTCCGGAACCGCGCGACTGCTACAGTCGCAGGTTCGAATTCTGCCTCAAGCATGGATGTGTGTGATGTCCTTAGGTTAGTTAGGTTTAAGTAGTTCTAAGTTCTAGGGGACTGATGACCTCAGATGTTAAGTTCCATAGTGCTCAGAGCCATTTTTTGAATAGCACAGTGTGCTGGAAGCACATAAGCAACCTTTGCTCCTGGTGTGTCCGCAGCCAGCTCCTGTCATCTCTAGGGCTGTCGGCTCTTGGGGATGACAGTGCTCCTCTCCCAGCCTGACCACTGCCTCTGCCAGCATGGCCAGTTACACCCCAGGCGGACCCTTTGGCAGAGGTCTCTAAGCCCATGGAGGTGGACGCTGCAGCTGCGATCGCACCCAGTCTCCTGTCGCCGATGGCCCTGGGGCCCTACGTCGAGATGAGCCTTCCACTCAACCTAAGGGGGGGGGGGGAAGTCTGTTATGGCCGCCCACTTCAGACACTGTAGCACATACTGCACTGGCATCCCACTTCACGTCCAGCAAATATGGGATACCTGCATCACAGGGCGTATATTAAACAGGAAAACCTATGTAAAATTTGAAATTTTCCCGGTGAATCAACTGGTCAAAAAGATTTCGGGTTTGCAGCCGGTCGTCGTAAACTTCATTGCACGATATTTCGGCTGGACAACTGCCAGCCATCTTCAGGTGAGCCGAACAAGGACTGACGAAGACGTTCTCCGCTCCAGTTTATATAGTGCGCTGATAGTACTGCCGCGCATGCGTTGCAATTGCAGAGACAGAAAGGCCACACCGACCAGCGGCAGCGCCCTCGCTGGTGGAACTGCAGTAATCAGCTGCCGTCGGTATTGTCGCAGCCCGCGGCTTTCGAAGTCTTCTGGCGTCTTCGTCTCGAGCAAATTCCGGAGATGACGGGATTCCATGCGTTATTCAATTGGTAACCACTGTCACGGTTCATTAGATTTCTCGCAATGCGTATTTCAACTGATTCTTTGATAATGGAGTCCCAAAAAGTTTTTGCAGTGGCCAAAATCGAAGTTTTGTCGTACTCCATTGAATGTCCGTTAGAAATACAATGTTCCGCAACTGCAGACATACTGGGTTGCAGTAGGCGAGTGCAACATTGATGCTCTGTACAACGCTCTTCCACTGTGTGCGTTGTCTGTCCCATATAGGCCATACCACACTGACACGGTATTTTATAAATTCCCGCCTTCCGCAGTAACAAATCATCCTTCACCGATCCCAGCAAATCCGAAATCTTAGACGGCGGAAGAAAAACCACTTTCACATTAAAACGACCAAGAATCCTTGCTATCTTGAAGGAGATATTTCCGACAAAGGGAAGAAAAGGGAAGAAAAGCTAGGGACTTGGCTGGCGCGTCCTCCTCTTTATCCATTTCCCGGTTCCTGGCTCTAGTTGAGAAGGCCCTGTTAATTTGCCGGGTCGAGTTCCCATTGTCTATGAACACCGTCCTCAAATGTGCCAGTTCCTTAGGCAAATTCTCGGCATCCGACACTGTGTGTGCCCTTTGTACAAGGGTTTTAAGTACACTCATGGTCTGGGATGGGTGATGGTTCAAATGGTTCAAATGGCTTCTGTGGTCATCAGTCCCCTAGAACTTAGAACTACTTAAACCTAACTAACCTAAGGACATCACACACATCCATGCCCGAGGCAGGATTCGAACCTGCGACCGGAGCGGTCACGCGGTTCCAGACTGAAGCGCCTTTAACCGCACGGCCACACCGGCCAGCATGGGTGATGGCAACTTGATGAATGTAAATACAAATCAGTGTGAATGGGCTTGCGATAGACAGAATGTCCCACAGTGCCGTCACTCTTCCGTTCAACCAAAACATCCACGAATGGAAGACAGCCATCTTTCTCTAGTTCCATAGTAAATCGAAAATTCTCATGGATGGAGTTAACATGATGAATAAACTCCATTAACTTTTCTTCTCCGTGGGGCCACACTATGGAAGTGTCATCGACATATCTCCAAAAAACAGTTGTTTTACAGACCGCTGAATCAAGTTCTCTCCCCTCAAAATCCTTCATAAAGAGGTTAGCCACCAGAGGAGACAGAGGGCTGCCCATGGCGACACCGTCAGACTGTTCAAAATATTCCTGGTTAAATATAAAATAAGTTGAGGAAAGAATATTTCGGAACAAAGCAGTAATGTCCGATTCAAACTGTTGACCAATTAGAACCAAGGAATCCGCAAGAGGTGCTTTCGTTAAAAGGGAAACTACATAAAAACTCACTAGAAGATCCGAACTACCTAAGTGGAGAGCCCCCAGTCTGTTAATAAAATCAGCAGAGTTCCGTATATGGTGTGAACATTTGCCAACAAATGGTGTCAACAAAGAAGCTAGGTGTTTGGCTAAATCATATGTCGGTGCGTCAATATTACTCACTATAGGCCGTAAAGGCAGACCTTCTTTATGCACTCTAGGAAGATCATACATTCTCGGTGGTACGATGCCATGTGGTCTTAACCGCTTGATAGTCTCTGGAGCTAGCGAGGAAGAGTTCAAAAGTGTACTCGTCTTCCGTTGCACACGTGCTGTTGGATCTTGATCAATTCTCCGATACATAGTATCACTAAGTAGACTATACATCTTCTCCAAATACAGCCCAAGAGGTAACAAAACGGTAGAGTTACCTATATCAGCCTCAAGCACCACTATTTCCGGATCTTCTCGAAGGTTCCGTAGTGCAACCCTTTCTTCAGCGGTTATGTTACTGCGCTGAGGAGGAGCTTTCAGAAGGACCCGACCAGCTTCCCTTCTTATTTCTTCAGCAGCGTCCGTAGATAGGCGACGTACAGCTTGTTCAACACCACTTACAAAATTTATAAGAGGTACTGCACTTGGTGTAGGTGCAAAGTTAAGACCTTTGCCCAAAGCCGACAGCGTCGCATCGTCTAAAATCTTCTCCGTGAAATTAACAACGGAACGTCGTGCAGTTATTTCCTGTGGCGTCGGCTGTTGTGGCACCAAGCAATCAAATTTCGACATCTGCCGGGAACTAGCAGCTTTATGTACCCAGTCGAACTTGGCTGACGTCACACCATCCAGCCACTCCAATAACATAGGAGAAAGATTCTAATTGGTCAACGGTTTGAATCGGACATTACTGCTTTGTTCCGACATACTCTTTCCTCAACTTATTTTGTGTTTAACCAGGAATATTTTGAGCAATCTGACGGTGTCGCCATGGGCAGCCCTCTGCCTCCTCTGGTGGCTAGCCTCTTTATGGAGGATTTTGAGGAGAGAGAACTTGATTCAGCGGTCTGTAAAACAACTGTTTTTTGGAGATACGTCGATGACACTTCCATAGTGTGGCCCCACGGAGAAGAAAAGTTAATGGAGTTTATTCATCATGTTAACTCCATCCATGAGAATATTCGATTTACTATGGAACTAGAGAAAGATGGCTGTCTTCCATTCGTGGATGTTTTGGTTAAACGGAAGAGTGACGGCACTGTGGGACATTCTGTCTATCGCAAGCCCACTCACACTGATTTGTATTTACATTCATCAAGTTGCCATCACCCATCCCAGACCATGAGTGTACTTAAAACCCTTGTACAAAGGGCACACACAGTGTCGGATGCCGAGTATTTGCCTAAGGAACTGGCACATTTGAGGACGGTGTTCATAGACAATGGGAACTCGACCCGGCAAATTTACAGGGCCTTCTCAACTAGAGCCAGGAACCGGGAAATGGATAAAGAGGAGGACGCGCCAGCCAAGTCCCTAGCTTTTCTTCCCTTTGTCGGAAATATCTCCTTCAAGATAGCAAGGATTCTTGGTCGTTTTAATGTGAAAGTGGTTTTTCGTCCGCCTTCTAAGATTTCGGATTTGCTGGGATCGGTGAAGGATGATTTGTTACTGCGGAAGGCGGGAATTTATAAAATACCGTGTCAGTGTGGTATGGCCTATATGGGACAGACAACGCACACAGTGGAAGAGCGTTGTACAGAACATCAATGTTGCACTCGCCTACTGCAACCCAGTAAGTCTGCAGTTGCGGAACATTGTATTTCTAACGGACATTCAATGGAGTACGACAAAACTTCGATTTTAGCCACCGCAAAAACTTTTTGGGACTCCATTATCAAAGAATCAGTTGAAATACGCATTGCGAGAAATCTAATGAACCGTGACAGTGGCTACCAATTGAATAACGCATGGAATCCCGTCATCTCCGAAATTTGCTCGAGACGAAGACGCCAGAAGACTTCGATAGCCGCGGGCAGCGACAATACCGACGGCAGCTGATTACTGCAGATCCACCAGCGAGGGCGCTGCCGGTGGTCGGTGTGGCCCTTCCGTCTCCGCAATTGCAACACATGCGCGGGAGTACTATCAGCGCACTATATAAGCTGGAGCGGAGAACGTCTTCGTCGGCTCACCTGAAGATGGCTGGCAGTTGTCCAGCCGAAATATCGTGCAATGAAGTTTACGACGACCGGCTGCAAACCCGAAATCTTTTTGACCAAGAAAACCTATGTCATCTGTGTTTTCAACACAAATATTTGCCGGCGGCCACAATACAACACAACACCAGGTCTGCACCAACGGCCGCCAGGACCACCACCCATTGGCAGAGCCTGCAGAACAGCTTCACCAGGGTTCGAAACTAGCCCAGAAACTACTTTGATACGCCAGGCAAGTGATCGTAAATGGTTCTGGTAGATACATCCACCAAACGGGTTTTATAAGGTTGCACTCTGCCAGCAAAGGGCAATTCGACAGACCACTTGGAATTATACTGAGCTGCCACTACAGCAGCCATAGCCAGATGCCTCTTCTAGCTGGTCGATCTCTTACAAATGGAATTGGTATAGATGATGAACATCTTGACATTGTAGATTGTGATCTCTCCTTGTGACGATCTGCAGTTGGGATCGAGTCTGTTGTTCTTTTGGAAGATTGAATTATTGTTTTCAGACTTGTGTTTTCCGCATTTCTATTCTGCTAGCGTAGATACTTCAGTTCTTAAAGGTGCAAATAGAGTTTTTAGTCTGTCACGACTGAGAACCACCATCCTAGGCACCGTCGTTATAGGCTGTACTGGTGATGCCATGTGCTGCACTCTTAGTCACCTAAGTAGATCATTGATGCTGAGCTGCTGGAATGTTATTTGTAAAAGCCCACTGGCGGAGGAATACTGAGGAGTTGTCCAGTATCATATGGGTCATTCATGTGAGCCAGTGTCGGCTGTATCTGATGGATGGGGTGTACCAGTACTGCAGTGACTGTTGTAGGCAGGATGGTCCACGCTCTAATTGACAAATCTTGACATGGTGGCAGCCCACATCACTCTGTTTTGTGGCAAGTAACTGGATAGTAGGGCACCAGATAGAGGCTCTTCCCTTCAGAGGAGTTTGGGGAATCACTTTGCCATTTAGGTAGTGGCTGTGTTGGAGACAACAAATGAAGTTGTGGCATCCCTCTTCCCCACAGCTAGCGACGAAACTTCCAGCACCAGAGAACTGAAGCACCAGCTAAGGCCAACTGTAGGCCCGGAGAGTGTACTCCAAAGAGAAGAGGGCAGTGTTCTGCATGGGGGAGAACACTTTGGGGGACACAGGGGAGGATCATGACCACTGATGCTCAGGATCCATAAAAAGGGTGGAACACTACAGAATAGGGATCATATGAAGGGGTGTGGCGCGCCATGAAAGTGCCTGTTGGAAAAGAAATCCATTGCGTGAGGCATGTAAGATCATCCGCGACAGAGCAGGAGTCCAGGAGCAGAAATAGGGAAAAGAGGACATGGGTGGAATGCCAGCAACATACAGGCAGGATGATGGAACTAATGGTCACCCTTCTGGAGGAGACGACAAGTAGACAGCAGAGACAGTAGAGGATGGAGGGATGCCACCATCGAAACAAGAAGGCGCTTGCAAGCAGGAGGCAGACAGCAGCTACAACAGAGAATGGAGGGATGACACCATCAAAACCAGAAGTTACTGACAAGCAGTATGCTGGAACCGATGACACAGAAAGCAGCAAGGAGGGGCTAATGGTGGAAGATGGCGAATGACCCTTTGGCATGTCGATTGTGGCGTGTGAGCCAGTGGTTTTTGGACCAGTGGTGTGCTGGCCACTGGCATCCAGGTCAGTGGTGTGCAGGGTGGAGTTGTGTTGACCAGTGGTGTGTGGGCCAGTGTAAGAGCCAGCACTGTGCAGGCCAACTGTGCACAGCAGAATCACTGTGTAAAGACCAGTCGCTAGCGGTGTGCTGGTGGTGCTGGAACCTGTGTGGCACCAGAAGTGAGGAGAAGATCCAACAGAGGAGACACCATCCAGGCTGGCTGTAGGGAAGCTGATGGCAATGGGGTCAACAGTGCCAGACCCATCGGTCCTGGAGCCAGTAGGGAGTTCCTTTGGTGTCGAATCCAAATAGGTGCCAGGAGAAGCAATTAAAGTGCTGGCAGTGCAGGAGTAGGTGGCTCAGAAGATGCTGGGTCATATTTAGGTGCACAAGAGTGGGAGGCACTGCATTGTGAGGTGCTGGATTGGGAGGTGTCACATTGGGAGATGCTGTATTGGGAGGTGGCAGATCAAGAGGCCTAGGATCGGGAGTTATGGGATCAGGAGTTTTGGATTGGGAGTTGTTGGATCTAAAAGAGTCTACTAAGAAGGTTTCAGACTGAGAAGTGTCTCAACAGGCGATCCTAGAGTGGATGGTGATGGAGTGGATGGACCAGAATGGTTGTCGCCTGAGTGGCTGGCGCCATAGTGGGTGACACCAGAGTGGGTGGCATTGGAGTAGAGTGCATCAGAGCTGGGGACACTGGACCAGACGTACTGAAGACGGTTGAGTCGGAGCAGGTGGCAGCATAGCAGGTGGCATCGGAGCAGGTGGCGCCAAATGAGAGAAGTAGCAGTCAAGGAGCGAGTATGAGAGAGGCAGATGGGGCCAGCAGAGAAATATGGGGAAGAGTGGAAACGTGTAGGAGATTGTTCAGTGCGGACAGGAAAGTGGATCGTGAATCTAAGGCGTTGTCAAAATTTGGAGGCAGTGGCGTGAAACTGCAGTGTTGGGACTGGCAGGTGCCATCGAAGCCATCGTTCTTAATTGCTGAATGATTGTCACTAACATGAGAACTGTTCTTGGAGATGGAATTTGAGGATTCCGTCTGCCACATCTGGGAAACACTACTGTAGGCACCGTCGGCATAAGCTGCAGTGGCCAAGTCCTTGGAGTCCGGTATCATGCCGCACTCTGACAAATATGGTCACGGCACTCCCGAAGGTCGCCTGGTGGAGGACTACCAGGAAGTTTTCTGGTATCACGTGGCTCGTGGACACGAGTTAGTGCCGGCTGTACCAAGTAGACGTGGCGCCCCCATTACAGCAGCGGCTGTCACAGACAATAGGAGCTTTGGTCGCGTTGTAGGCATCTAGACAGGGAGGCAGCCCACAGTGCTGTGTGACGTGGAGCTGGATCGAAAGGCACCAGCCAAACGCTACAGTTCACAGTCTGTAAGGTGGATAGTAATCTGCTATTGCCCACAATCGCGCAGCACCGATTCATGTAATATTCTCCGTTTATTGCTCTCGCTTCTGGTTCTTGCAACTTCGGAACACAGTCTGTTCAAACATACCCGTATGCTCCATTCCTATGCATGTCCAGGGGGAAGTTCTTTTCTTTTCTATATGCCGATCTCAGAGGTGGACATCGTCGCTTGCCTTGTTTCTGCTATGTTGTCTTGGCAGTTAATTAACATGATTTTCTGTTGTACGCAAGAAACTCCTGCTTTAGGTCGGCGACCGGCTGGTTTGTACCAAAAGAATGGGGCCGTAACAGCAAATAATTTTTTTTCCATCCATGCTGCCAGTTCGCGTCTATTGTTAGGGGAAGCGATACCGGCTAAGGAAGTACAGCTTGTCATGATTGTTGGGTTCAAATAATCTGTGACGATGTGACGTGATTCACTGAGAGGTATTTCACTTGCTTGGCTTACCTAGAGTTGTACCACAAATGACATGCGTACTCTGCAGCAGAGTAACACAAGACTAAAGTTGTAGTTCCTACTGCTGTAAGTTTTGCGCCACATGCAGTGGCTGATACATTATGTGATCAAAAGTATCCGGACATCTGGCTGAAAATGACTCAGAAGTTCGTGGCCCCCTCGATCGGTAATGCTTGAATTCAATATCGTGTTGGCCCACCCTTAGCCTTGATGACAGTTTCCACTCTCGCAGGCATACTGTCAAATAGGTGATCGAATCTTTCTTGGGGAATCGCAGCCCATTCTTCACGGAGTGCTGCACGGAGAGGTATCGATGTCGGTCGGTGAGGCCTGGAACGAAGTCAGCATTCCAAAAATCCCAAAGGTGTTCTATAGGGTTCAGGTCAGGACTCTGTGCAGGACAGTCCATTACAGGGATGTTATTGTTGTGTAACCACTCCGCCACAGGCCGTGCACTATGAACAGGTGTTCGATCATGTTGAAAGATGCAATCGCCATCCCCGAATTGCTCTTCAACAGTGGGAAGCAAGAAGGTGCTTAAAACATCAATGTAGGCCTGTGCTGTGATAGTGCCACCCAAAACAACAAGGGGTGCAAGCCCTATGAAAAACGCGACCACACCATAACACCATCGCCTAGAATTTTACTGTTGGCACCACACATGCTGGCACATGGCTTTCACCGGGCATTCACCACACCCACATCGTGCCATCGGATCGACATCGTTTACCGTGATTCATCACTACACACAACGTTTTTCGTCCAATGTTTACGCTCCTTACACCAACCCGAGGCGCCGTTTGGCATTTACCGCCGTGATGTGTGGTTTATGAGCAGCCGCTCGACCATGAAATCCAAGTTTTCTCACCTCCCGCCTGTGTGTCATAGTATTTGCAGTGGCTCCTGATGCAGTTGGGAATTCCTTTGTGATGGTCTGGATAGATGTCTGTCTATTACACATTACGACCCTCTTCAACTGTCGGCGGTCTCTGTCAGTCAACAGACGAGGTCGGCCTGTACTCTTTTGTGCAGTACATATCCTTTCACGTTTCCATTTCACTGTCACATGGGAAACAGTGGACCTAGGGATGTTCAGGAGTGTGGAAGTCTCGTTTACAGACGTATGACACAAGCGAACCCAATCACCTGACCACGTTCAAAGTCCGTGAGTTCCGCGGAGCGCTCCATTCTGCTCTCTCACGATGTCTAATGACTGATGAAGTCGCTGGTATGGAGTACCTGGCAGTAGGTGACAGCACAATGCACCTAATACGAAAAACGTATGTTTCTTGGAGTGTCCGGATACTTTCGATCATATAGTGTAGTTTGCGCAAGATGCTGTTTTGGCAGCTGATTTATGCTTTGTGTTCTTGCAGTGTTTTTCATAGGTGAATGCTCTGTCTAACGCCACACCACGTATTTTGAGTTTGCGCAATGCCTTAGCCGTTTTCTCTCCCATGCTACTCTTGGGATCTTTGAAGTCTGTCTATTTTCAGGGGGAAAACATAGATCTGGGACTTCGAGGGTTTAGTTTTGAGTTGTTTTTCTTGTAACAGACAATCTATTGTTCACCAGTTTCTGATATTAGCTTTTCGATGATCTCGAAGTTATTTGTTTGAGCTGTAGTGGCATAATCATCTGCGTACATAAAACTCTGAGTGCCGGCTGGTCGTTGAAATACATTACACTTAATAAGCCGTTCTTCTGTGTTATGTACCGGCTTCTTTTGCTTAGGAGGAGCATGTACACTTCCCGTACAAACAGTCGGTGACTGACTGTGTCGTAAGCACATGTTAGGTCTAAGAAAACAGCCCTGGTGATTCTTCTTCTCTCTAATCCATCCTCGATGTGTTGTGTTAGTTTCACTACTTGCGATGTGCAACTTTTTCCTAGTGTGCGCCCGCTCTTTGTGAGACAGAAGAGAATCCATTTCTTTTGTGAGCATGTTGAGTATCATCTTTTGAAAAATTCCGTAAATATGGCTTAGTAATGATATTTCCCTGCAGCTCTTAGGGTCATCTGGTTCTTTGCCATGTTTTAGAATGGTTATAACACGGGACGTCCTCCAGATCTTTGGTATTTTGCAGAGCGCATTGCAGTTATTCATCAGAGTGTAACAATTTTCTTGGCGGCGGTTCCCAATTTTTTATCTGCCCAATACGTATGTTGTCAAAACTGATTGCCTTGCGTCTTTTGCACTGATCGCTTGCCTTATCGAGCTATGCCGTACTGAATGGCACAGATCTTTCGTTTGTCTCTTCTGCGTGGTCTCGTTTTGTTCTGCTCTTTGTTATTTTGATATTGAGTTTACCTAGGGGCCCTACATTTTTGAGCATCTGATGTGCAATTTGAACTGGTTTCACATTTGTTTGTGGGGTGGTTTTCCTTGGACCAATGACTTGGCGGTTAAGAAGTTCAACTGCTTTGACCCATACCAACTTTTCCATTATCTTAGCCCGTTTTTTACCAACTTTTCCATTATTTTAGCCCGTTTTTTTATTTTTTTGTTTTGGATATCAATAACATAAGAATGTATGTCACCGAAAGAGTTTTTTTCTCTTCAGGTGGTCTCTTTCGAAAAGAGTATAGTATTGGCCCAGGAGCGTGGCTGTCGCAGGGGCAAGTATAGGGGAAACATTTTAATTAAAATGTCTCCTCCGTACAGTAATACACAGTACATAATATATTTGTGAGTGCACGTTGTAGACACATGGCTGAACACATATGGAAAGAGTCTGGCCGGGAGTCGTGCTCTGATAGCCTAATGGCAAGGCGGCTGCTCGCGACAGGTGCGAAATCCGAGTTCGAGTCCCAGTCAGCCATAAATTTTCATCGTCGTCTGTCCATTATACAGCTGATGGTTGTCAATACTTGCAACTGTGATTTCATCCCATGTATTTCATAACGGATGTAGTCACCAAAAGAACACTGTGTCCTACTCCTGAACATCACAGGCACTGCAGTATCGTGCTTGAATCCGTTCTAGGGAATATACAAGCAGATGGGCTTATCTGAGCAGGGAGGGGGAGGAGAACGAGATGGACAGTAAGAGGGAGAGGATGGGTTGTAGAGGGAAATGGGTGAAGGAGAAGGTAACAGAGACGGGGAGGTGGAAATGGACAAAGAGAGAAGGACGAGGAGATGCGTAGAGAGAGTGGAAAGAAATGAAGAAACAGAGGAGAGGTGGAGACAGACAGAGAGAGTGGGTAGGAGATGAGCAGAATACGTGGGAGGGAGGAGATGGACAGAGAGAGGAGAATGGTTCAAATGGCTCTGAG
Source organism: Schistocerca americana (assembly GCF_021461395.2). NCBI lineage: Eukaryota > Metazoa > Arthropoda > Insecta > Orthoptera > Acrididae > Schistocerca > Schistocerca americana. Next base: position 404,319,327 of record NC_060125.1, read on the forward strand.
CACTATGGGACTCAACTGCTGAGGTCATTAGTCCCCTAGAACTTACAACTAGTTAAACCTAACTAACCTAAGGACATCACAAACATCCATGCCCGAGGCAGGATTGGAACCTGCGACCGTAGCGGTCTTGCGGTTCCAGACTGCAGTGCCTTTAACCGCACGGCCACTTCGGCCGGCCAGAGAGAGGAGATGGACAAAGAGAGGGGAAGGATGAGATGAAGAGAGAGAAGGGGAGGAGGAGATGGATGAGACAGGTTGGGTTGGTATAGAGAGAGAGAGAGAGAGAGAGAAGATTGGAGGAGGTGGATTGGGGGGGGGGGGGGTAGAGGGAAATAAATACCCGGTAAAACTAGTTTCTCAACTAGTAGTAAATATTTCAGGAGTTGGGAGTACAGACTTATTAAAAAAAAAGCCGTTCTGTATAAAATGTGTCCAATTAATACTGCTTACTGCCGGCCGGAGTGGCCGAGCGGTTCTAGGCGCTACAGTCTGGAACCGCGCGACCGCTACGGTCGCAGGTTCGAATCCAGCCTCGGGCATGGATGTGTGTGATGTCCTTAGGTTAGTTAGGTTTAAGTAGTTCTAAGTTCTAGGGGACTGATGACCACAGAAATTAAGTCCCATAGTGCTCAGAAGCCATTTTGAATACTGCTTACTGAGATAAATTTACGTTTCGCCGGTTGGTACTCCATTTGCTTTGGGTTTGTATAGTTGTTTAATTAATGTAGAATAATTACATTTCGGGAATACATTTGTCTAGGTAACATATTTAAGTGATTATCATTTCAAGATCACAAGTTAATATAAGGACGAGATAAGCCATCGCAAATCTGAAATGCTAGTATATTAATGACCGTCGCAACCGCCAGAATGTTGGATGCAAGTATCCAAACGTGTATGCATCGTGTTGTGCAGATGCCGGATGTCAGTTTATGGGATGTAGTTACATATCTCTCGCAATTGGTCGGTCAATACAGGAGCTGTTAATACTGGTTGTGGTTGACGCTAGAGTTTGTCCGATTATGTCCCATAAGTGCTCGATCGGAGACAGATCTGGACAAGGCAACATGTCGACACCCCGTAGAGCGTGCTGGGTTACAAAAGCGGTACGTGGGCGAGCGTTACAGTCTCTAGAATTCTTTCCACGAATGGCAGCAGAATATTTTGAGTCAGCAGACTCACGTACAAATCTGCAATTAGGGTGCGTGTCATAAGCATGAGACTGTTCCCTCAGTCATATGAAACTCCACCCTCCGACGGTAACTCCTGGTATACGAGTAGATCCTGTGTGTCTAGCACGCATACAGGCCGGTTGCAAGCCCCCAAATGGCCTTCTTCTAACCAACACATAGCCATTACTGGCACCGAGACAGAACCAGATCTCCACCCTGCCCTCCAACGGGCTCACTGCAGTCGCAAATGGCGGTGGTTAGGGGTCATTGAAATTGGCGCTACAGGAGCTGACCTCGAAGTAACCGATTTGTAACAGTTCACTTTGTCACTGTGGTGCCAATTGCTGCACTGATTGCTGCTTCAGTAATAGGAGTCAGAGACATACGCCAAACACTATGGTCTTCCCTCTCAATAGTGCCACTTGGTCGGTCGGAGACAAGTGGTCTTGCGATCGTACATTCCTGTGACTCACTGCCAGCAAACATGTACAGTGGCTATATTCCTGACAAGACTTTCTGCAATATTGCAGAAGGAACGTCCAGCGTTACACGATACTCCAAATATGGTGTCCATGATTAATGTTCCGGTTACAAAACGCTGTAGAAAGAGAACCACTGCTCAGAATGACGTCACATTTGGATAGTATATTATTGGCGCAGGGGGAAACATCACAGAACAAAACAATTAAAGGAAGATTTTACCCACAGATGGTGCTGTAAAAGTTATTAAACACTTTCCATCGACTGCAAATGACAGATGAATCGCAATACGACGGTTATGGTTCGAGTTGCACATTACAACATCCGTACTGTTCAATGTCCATGACTTCGTAAGTTTCTTCAGTCAATAGTTATCACAATGAAAATTAAGTAAGCACATCCACCACGGAAAAGTCCTACCACATCGGATGGGATAAATCGCTTTTTAATTGTCTTGAGGCCAAAAATCGCGTAAAAATCAACATGACATCAGTTTTTGATTACCCTGGGGCCAAAAACCGCACTAGAAGCAAAATGACATCGGTTTCTAATTGTCATGAGGCTCTGCAAGAAATGTTCAGTTTGCTGTCCAGTTTGCTGCCACAAATTGAAAATGAGAAACAGCATGTTCCGCAGCAGTCGGAGTGTCTCAGCGGTCACGTTCAGAATGCGTTGCGCATTGCGTGCTTTCAGTCAGCTGCTGTCTTAATTGGAGCACTGACCACATGTTTCAGATTACCCCACAGCCGGAAGTCGCACGGATTATAGTAATATGATCTGAAGGGTTAGGCTGCACAAAAATGAAGGCTCATAATTCTAGCATTTCCGAGATGCCTCTGCAGCAGCCGCTTCACTAGTTGTCCAATGTGCGGAAGAGCGCCATCTTGCATAAAACTTATCCTAACCACACAAGCGCGCTGTTAAAGGGCTGGAATGAAGATGCTGCGCCAAAGACCCTCATAGCGTTTACTAATGCTGGTACAAGTAAAAGCACCCAATTGACTTTTCTCCTTGAAAAATACAGCCCTACCATAAATGATACCCTTGAATCGCAGTACACAGTCACTTTTGCAGGATGAATTGATACAGGCTGATGTGCGTACGGATTGTTCATATTTTACAGTTCTGCGTATTGACATGTTCTTGGAGATGGGAATCGGCTTCGTCTGACCAGAGAATGTCCCAGGGTAATTCATTATTCATTTCCATGCGAGCAAGAAATTCCAGAGCGAACGTTTCTCTTGCTGGCAGGTCATCAGGAAGCTGCTCTTTGAGTTTGCTTCAGGATGTTTCATAGGATTTTAAGCACCATGCTCGCAGGCACGTCCAACGTTCGAGCAGTGCATTGCATGTTTGCATATCACCGCTCTAGCCCTCCTGCAGTCCTGTGGCCACATCATCCACGGACCTCCCTCTGCAACATTGAACTTCAAAGGAACCGGTCTTTTAGAATTTTGCAATCATTTTCTCCAGACCCTTAGCAGACATCGGACCAGTGACTTTTCCATATTCTTCAGGGTCCAGAACTCCTGCAATAATACTGGCGCACAGTCACTGTTCATGTAAAGGAGTTTTACCAGCAGAGCGCGATCCTTCGTGAGACAGTCGTGTTGAGCACCTCGGTCACAAACTGAGGAACAGCCGTGTGCTGCGCGTCTGTTGAGTCCATATTCTGAGGCTTACATGGCCATGTAGCGGTCAACTTTTCTTTCTATTTTTTCTTGCATTATTTGCCCCCCCCCCCCCCATTCCCCCCGCTGCTCACGTCAATAATGTACTGTTCAATTTTGACATTCTGAGCAGTGGTTCTCTTTCTATATGGTTGTGAAACTGTAACTTTAATTATGGACCCCCTGTATAATAAATAATCTCGAAAAGTTCTTGGCCGATTTACTTCAAATTACGCATTGCTATGAATAAAACGTTCTCGGTTTTCAGGCCGAGTCAATTCGAATAAAATCCTCGAGCTTTCGATGGCCATCTCCGCCATCGTCGTCAGGAGTTCACTGACTGCCGGGGCTGCTTTTTTTTCTTTATTGTGATTTCATTCCCCTGCCCCATATGGGCAGGGGAGGGCTGTCAGCAGCACAATCCGCCGCTCTTCAGCCGAGTGACATGACAACTAAAACAAGAATAAAATAATACATACATAAGGAGGTAAAAAAGGGGAACATAAAACAGAGTAAGGGGAGAAAATGGAGGCAAAAATACACTGACATGTAGACGTTCATTGGGGGCAGTTAAAAAAGTCACCAGAAAGTTAAAAAAGCACAGTTGGCGATTCTTAAAACACAGAGAAGACACTGGATGCGCATGCACAGGTTAAAAGTTGGCCACAGTATTAAAAACACTCCGAAACAACACACTTAAAACCCACTTGGAGCACACACGACGAAGAATGAAACTACCAGGTGGGACCTGCCGAGGGAAAGGTCAGAGAGGATGGAAAAGGAGGAAAGAGCATGGGGCAGCTGGGGAAGCGGCGGGATGAAGAGAGGAGGGGCAACCGTGGGTTCACGAAGAGGCAGGAGACACATGGGGCAGGAGAGGAAAAGGGAAGACAGGGCAGGAGGGAGCGCAGAGACACTGAAAGAAGGCACAAGAGATGGAGTGGGAGTAGGAGGGGAAATCCGCTCAGAAGGAGGGAGGGGTCCGGGGCTGCTACGGTTTCTCGCTTGTATAGGCATGATATCATCAGCAGCCAATCAGATAGACCCAATGTGGCGCGCGCGCGTAAGTCGACCCGGGCAGCTAGCGGAGCTATTGCCCGTGGCAGCACCGGTGACGTCAGGTGGCGCCATGGGTAGGAGCCATGTTCGAACTGCCGCTCCCGCGTCGCGCATCTGTCTTTGCTTTCTTTCATTGTCCAACTCCCGCTCCCATGCCCTGCTGAGTGTGTACCCCTGTACAGCTGCTGAATCGGTAGAAGAGGCCAAACGGACTGCATTCCTGCCATACTGTGGAGCAACTAGCAGCATGTGAGGACGTCTGCTGCAGAAACATGGACTGAGACCAGTGTTCCGGCCCGTCCCCAAGATACGAGATACGTTGCGCCCTGTTAAAGACGACATTGCTCTTCGAGTGTCCGGTGTGTATGGTGTAGCCTGTGAATGTGGCAGCATGTATATTGGACAAACAATTCGCACGGTTGCGGAGCGCTGTACTGAGCACAAGCGCCATATAAAATAAAGGGAGCTTGACTAGCCGGCCATAGCGGAACATTGCCTAGAAAACGGACATAAAATACAGTTCGAAAACACAAAAGTTTTGGCTCATACATCTACATATTGGGACTCCGTTATAAAAGAAGCGGCCGAGATTCGTTTAAACAACAAGAATTTCAACAGAGACCAGGGGTACACACTGAGCAGGGCATGAGGGCGAGAGTTGGACATCGAAAGACAGCAAAGACAGATGCATGATGTGGGAGCGGCAGTTTCAAACGTGGCGCCTGCCCCTGGCGCCACCTGATGTCACCGGTGCTGCCAAGGGCAATAGCTCCGCTAGCTGCCCGGGTCGACTTACGCGTGCGCGCTACATTGGGTCTATCTGGCTGGCTGCTGTTGATGTCATCATGGCTATACAAGCGAGATACCCTAGCAGCCCCGACAGTCAGTGAACTCTTGACGACGATGGCGGAGATGGCCATCTAAAGCTCGAGGATTTTATTCGAATTGACGCGGCTTGAAAACCGAGAACGTTTTATTCATTTATGCCGTCGCGAAAGACTCCGAGGACACATACGCATTGCTATGTTATATGGAAGCAAAACTTGGAGACTTACGGAAAGAGAAACTTTGACGTAGCAGTCCACTGAAACGAGATTTCTTCGAACAGAAACGAAATGCCTACGGGAGCTCTCTGTGACAATTCGGATAGAATTACTTGCAGGAGAGAGGCCGGGAGACCGTGGATGGGATTATCACAGGAACAGCCTACATCGCCTAATCGTTGAATTAGTGATAATACGATAATTTGACTTTACCAAGAATGCCTCCAGTATATCTTCACAGCCGAACTCCCGTCATTCCGGAACGTAGGAAGTTAAAATGTTTTGTGTGTCAAGAGGCATCCTACCAAAGGTTTATACCGTATAAGGAAAAGCGCTAAATCACAACGCGGACGAAAGTCGGTGTTGACTGATCGTTTCGGACGGTCACTGAAGACGATTGTGACGGAAAGTAACAGGACGGCAGTTGCAAAAGTCACTGCAGAAGTGAACGGCGCATTTTCAAAATCCGACTGCATCAAAACAACACGAAAGAGGATCCAAAAGCATGGAATTGTAGGGCGAGATGGAAGTTCCAAATCACTCAAAACCATTTAATTACCCGTAACAGGAAAACGTGATGGCGAAAGCATAATACCTGGACTATGGAGCAATGGAAGAAAGTCATTTGGTCGGATGAGTCTTATTTCGCACTGTATCCAACTTCTACCCGAGTTTACGTCCCAGCAGTGAGACGTGGCGGGGGTTATGTAATGATTTCGGCAGCCATATCGTGATGTTCCATAGAAACCATGGTTACTCTGCAAGATATCATTGGCGCCAAGGCTGATCAAGTTCAACCCATGGTACAATGCTTCTTCCCCAAAAGTGATCTTGTGTTCCAAGACGGCAGGGCCCCTGTTCACAGTGCTCGCCTAGTACAGGATTGGGTTCATGCGCACGAGGATGCATTGTCGCACCTGCCCTGATCACCACATTCACCAGGTTTCAATATTATTCTGCCTTTGTTCTCTACTTTGGTCACAGGAACTACGAAGTGGGGCGAACAATTGTAGTATAGCATTGCAGACAATGCGTAAACGAACCAGTAATCAAAATAATCTCAAGCGACTTTGTTGTCAGTTAAGTTGAATCAAGGAAATAACTGAATCTTAGGCTTGCTAAATATAAGGGGCAGTGAAATGAAAACTAGACAGACCGTAAGAAGCAAGTAAACTGTTCAATGTTTCAAAAGTAGTCGCCATAGCTGTTAAAACATTTACCCTCTGCGACAGAAGATGTGCTGTGCCTTCACGACTGCTTACAGAACCGTGATTGTATCCATGGGTGCGCCTCTTCCTTCTAATCCAACCGGCGGCCACGAATGTCTTTCTTCAGAGTTCCAAACCTATGGAAATCTCATAGTGAAATATCGAGACTGTGTAGACGACGTTAATGGCTTTCGAACGCAACTTCTGCAGCATACTCGAAAGAACTTCAGCAACATGAGGGTTCACCCATATCCTCTGTACAGTACCGATCTCTCAGCATACGATTTCCATATTTTTCGAGTTCTGAAGAAAGACGTTCGTAGCCGTCGATTTGTTTCAGATAGAGGTGCTCGCCTGGGTTCAGTCGTGGTTCCGTAAGCACTCGCAATCTTGTTTCGATGAACGCATTATCCCCCTTACAGTGGGCTAAATGTATTAACAATTATGGCGATTACTTTTGCAATAATAAACAGTTTATTCACTTTTTTCTAACTGTCCCTTGTATGTCATGGTTCACTACAAATCAAGGACTTGCAGAAATATGATTCAGCACGCTAACAAGAAATATACTTTGGACTTCAGTGTTGGGTTTTCGCTGCATTGTAAGCACATCGGACATGAAATAAGTCTCCCCCCCCCCCCAATCCCCCTAGAATTCATCACGCTGGTGTTGTGAATCACCGCATCCATCCTTCAGCGGACGAGAGAGTCCGCAAGTTTCTTAATGTATGCCATAATATACATCTGAAGCCACAAATCCAGTAGAGCTACCCAACTGCTTGTATGTTGATTGTTACCTTCCACGACTGTTCCAAATTGTGCCAAATATTTTGTACTGAATTAAGAGCGGAACATTTAGCGGGATGGTCGAGGTGGTTAGGGTGCCTGATTTTTCGTCAAACCAGGAAAGTAGCTGCCCTGTGACCGCGGCTTTCGTCATGGAAGACTGGAGTGTCCACAGTATTCTCACCTTGAAGATGCAGCAGAAAGAACAACATTTAATTACCGAGAATGTCAAAATAACATTTTGGTTCTTGTTCGGAGTAACCGGAATAAACGAGCCCAACTCTTGGTACGGTAAATATCCCCAAAACATCATATGGTCTGGACTACACCATGTACACACTACAGGTTAAACGCCATGCGACTGTACGTGCTAAAACTGATTAGTCTCAGAGAAGACCAACCAACTGCCACATGCCAAGGTGGATTATTGTAACAAAATTATACAGTGAAATCAATCATCAAATAGAACTAATTGGTTACTATCCAACCGCCAGAGGACAAACACACATAGACTGATTTAGTGGCTTTGTTACTAGTCTAGGAAGTTTGGTTGCGCACTGATACATTGTGCTCTAATGAAGTCGTTTGAATCACAAACGACTAGCCTAAGGAACAGTTAGCGAATAAATTACAAAACAAACAATATGAAATACACTAGCAGAAAGAAACTGCAACACCAAGAACGAGTTGTGGAACATAAACAAAAGTTCGTAGGAGTGTTCCTACATCTGAAAGATGATGTCTGTTCAAATTTCAGGCCGGTCGCATAAGAGTGGCACTAGTAGCGCCACCATGTGAAGGCAAATCGGGTTTGCCTTATATATACGCTGTAATGGTCGTGAGCGTTAGTTACCTTAAAGATTTTACGTAGTTAGTTAAGAATGCCTTGAAAGCGACAACGACACGATTATCAACACCTCACTGAGTTTCAACGAGGTCGTGTAATATGGCTACGAGAAGCTGGATGTTCCTTCTGCAACATTGCAGAAAGACTTGGCAGGAATGTAGCTACTATACATGACTGCTGGCTGCGATGGTCACGACAAGGTACGGTCGCAAGAAGGCCACTGGCACCACCACGAGGGAAGACAATCGTGTTGGGAATATGTCACTGGCGCATCGTACTGCATCTGCAGCAGCAGTTTTAGCAGCGGTTGGTACCACAGTGACACAACGAACTGTTACAGATCTGTAACACGAATTACTGCGCCGAACCAGACGCCCTGGAGAGTGCATTCCACAGATCCCAAACCGTCGCCATTTGTGGCTTCAGTGATGTAAAGCGAGAGATCATTGGAGGGTAGGCTGAAGGTCTGTTGCGTTTTCTGATGGAACCTGCTTCCGTCTCAGTGCTAGCGTGGGCCGTGTGTTGGTTAGAAAGACGCCAGTTGAGGGCCAGCAGCTAGCCTGTCTGATTGCTTGATGCACTGGTCCTACACGTGGAGTTACGGTCCGGGGTGCGAATTCGTATGACAGCAGGAGCGCTACCGTGGTTATCCCACAAAGAATGACTGCAAATTTGTGCGCCAGTCTGATGATTCGTCCTGTTGTGCTGCCTTTCATCACCACCATACCAGGGGGTGTTTTCCCCACAGGATAACGTTCACCGACATACCGCTATTGTAACACAACAAGCTCTCGACAGCTCCAGCGTCATCCACAAACAGGATTAACATTTCCTCTGTTGACAGACCAACTGCACCAGGTATGGAACTCAATCCCACAGACTGACAACTGACATCTGGCACTCGTACAACACAACGCACGCAGATTTGCGTGCTTGCATTCAACATTGTGGCGGTTACACTCGTTATAAATGTACCAGCAATGGCTTGCTTCGCACTTACATTAACCTGTGTTATACAATGTTGATCACTTAAACATGTTATCTAGACATATGTATTCCTGAAATTTCATTACTCTATACTAATTATGTTTTGGTGTTGCGATTTTTTTCCGTCATTGTATTAAACAAGACGAAATAGGAACATTTCGTCAGGACATGGATGTACTCTGACAACGGTATAATTAATCTAAATTTTATTTAGCCCAAGAAACCACGTTATATTGAATGGTGCCCTTACAGAAGCTAATAGTTTATATTATGAAACAAATATGTTTTGATACACAGTCAAAGTAAGCAGACTGTACACAGGCAAAGTACAATGTGTGCCGTTGGTATTGTGCAGTGCACCAACAGGTAAACCCGAACAAATTCCCCCTGTTTACAGTTCACTACAATCGTTTACTAACAACAATTTTCAGTCTCAAAAGTCTATATTACTTCACAATGAATACACTCTATCAGTCTGCAGATTTCTGTTTTGAAATGTCCAACTTAGTTACACCCCACGCCCTGGGCCTTAGCTACACCCCACGCCCTGGGCCGCACAACCTTTTAGCACCTTACCAGACCGAGGACAGCGACCAAAACACCTTAATACATGCTCTGCCTACTCCCTCCTCAACTATCTCACGTGACTAATCTCACTAGTCAAACGAATTACTGCAGCCTCACAAACATTCCAAATTCTATACACGTTTTCAAATATTCCAGTTTGTACAAAATACGCGTGTGAAGAGTAGTAATTGAATATAATTTCCTTTTAGTTATACACTGTTAAAATACTAAAGTAACATAACATATAACATTCTGCGCAAATCGGAACAACGATTGCTAGTCAACAGACCATTTTCTGTTGCTGGCGGTTTACTACGTTGTTCACACATAGTAAATGTAAATGTAATTTCACCAATCTTTTTTGTAAATAAACATAAACAAAAAAAACAATACTATAAATAATTCATGAAGTGAGTATCCTTTTCGGGTAACTGTGGAAAACACTTTGTTACGACGCTCAGAAGTCCTTAGATATATCTTTTTATTCACAACAAACAAATAGTTTCTTTATGTGTATCCTACTGTCGCTCATTTTATAACATACTTCAACCGTTAACAGATGATGTATCATACGCATTTGTAAGGTGTCTGTAGCTTCTTACTGTTATAAACAATTTCACACACAAACTTTAATAACTTATTTAATAAATATGATACAAACATGGATACAATTGGGACGTGAAATTTACAATCCTCAAACCAGTCACAAAGAGCAATCACAAGAAAACGCAAACACAGGCTTGTAGTTCACACAGTCCCAAAAATAGTTTTACGAAATCTTTTACAAAACCGACCTTCCAATAGCCACCAATAACAAATACAATTAAAAACTGTATATAGACTTTAAAGAGTATATGGCATGAAACAAGTTAAGTGAAGATCCTTCCTTTTAACTAGATAACAAATAGCCCCAGATAAGTATAGATGACAAGCATAATTGCCCACAAATTTAACGGGAATTTACTGGGACTACATCCCCATTGGTAAAACAAGCAACAGTACAGAATATTAAATAACAAATTTTACGTATAAGGGCATATTCCCCAACGGGAACCTTAGACCAATAAACAGATCATAGAACAAAGAAATTCCACCAATTATATAGTGACTTATTCCACTCAACTCACTCGTGAAATCCCTTTCAAGTATAACAACAATATTTAGGCAGAAAAGATAGATATCTCAATAGTCAGTTCAAGTTCCACGCAAAAGCGGGCACACCCCAACGGATGACCCACCGTAATACAAGAGTGACCAAACTACTGGGAACAGGGGGATACGCCTTGGCGCAGCCCGAACACATTAATGAGAGGAATCTCCAAATAGTTTCAAGAGAGAATACTCAACTTCTGTCAACTACTGGAGCAAGTAGCGGCTCTGACAGGATACAGCCAAGTAGGGCAGAGCATCACCAAAACGTAGCTGGCCGAGCTAACGGCATCCGAACATATTTCGATCAAGGGCACGTCCCCTGTATTAGTCAATCCGGAATTGATTGCGCCCGCCGCTCGTGGTAAAAAAAAAAAAAAAAAAAAAAAAAAAAAAAAAAAAAAAAAAAAAAAAAAAAAAAAAACTTTAACCTCTTATTTCAAAGTATTGCGTCTCTCCTTTAAATTTAATGGCATTAACACATGCAAGACCTCAAAAAATAGCATGGAAAATTATTCATGTCTCACAGCTCATAATTCTTTACTCTTACAGGCACACCCCAATTACAAGCATGAAGTCTGGAGAAGTTAACGGCTTGTCGCACCAAGAACATAAAAACCCATAATACAAGATACCAGAGTCACGGCCTCTTCAAACGGACACCACAGAGTAAACCATAAGATATTCAAGTAGCATTACAAGTACACTATCTTAACACTAAACATGGTCTGCGCACTTTTGCAATGGCTCACGCAGCCTTCACACTACTCACGCATAGTGCTCCCGTCATTGAACACTGTTTTACACTCTTAGCGCCACTACTCAACATATACCGGAATCAAGAGTGAATTCCTTGTCCCTGCCACGGCAGGGACACAGATCACTGTTTCCGGCTGTGAACACAAATTACGATCGGACTGATCACAAAACAACTTCAAAGAAATAGCAGATGCCCATAATTAGCAGCAACAGACGACGAAAATTCCCATAGCATACATTTGCATCTAGCATCAGGTAGTACAATATACACGCTTGCTAGTGCATTGGAGGGCACACCTCCAGCTTGCCGCCGACACACAGCGCCACGAGGAGCCATCACTCCTCCTTAACGGTCACTCCAAGACTCCCCAACACAACACATGCCCAAGCAACAGTCAAGCACGACCACTTTTTCTTTTCTTTTTTTTTTTCTTTATTGTATTTCAATTCCCCATCGGGGCGGGCTGGCAGCAGCATATGCGCTGCTCTTCAGCCGAAAGACATAGAACAAACAATAGAAGGCATTTAAAAATAACAAAGGAGAGAATATGGTGAACATAGGTACAAAAAAGGGGAACATCATGGAAGGCAATAGACAAAAAAAAGGTGCGGTTGCAAAATGGAGATAGAAAACTGTTTAAAAGTAACGCACACAAAAAGCCACACACTGCGACAATTAAAAGAACACAAGGCACAGTATGACTGGAGCATAAAAAGTATTGACGGATGGCGTAGCACATAACAAACACTGACGGCGAACCTCAAGGCAGTACACAATTAAAATCACACCTCTTGACGCACAGAAGAAACAGCACTAAACACAACACTGACGTGGCACACTGACGATGATCAAAACGGAGGATCTGCCAAGCTCAAGGAGATGAGGGAGACCAGAAGAAGGGAGAGAGGGAGGGAGGGAGTGAGGGGAAGAGAGGGGGCAGATGAGCGGGGGGGGGGCGCGCTGGAGAGGGCCAGGTAGGGAGGGATGTGGGAAGGAAAGAGGCAAGTATGGGGTGCAGGGTCTCCGGGGGGGGGGGGGGGGGGGAGGAGGAAGAAAATCCGCTCTGGGAGAAGGAGGGGAGAGGAAAAATGGGGCCCTGGGGAGGGGGGGAACAAGGCAAGGTTATAGTTGGAAGGAAGGGTAGATGTCACGGCGAAGTTCGTCATCTGGGAGGGGGAGGCGCTGGAAATTACCCTGATGAAAGAGATGGAGGGTGTGGAGGTGGAGAGAGGGAGGGATACAGCGATAGAGGCACAGCAACGGATGGGGGGGGTGGAGAGGAAGGAGGAAACCAGAGGGTGGGGGGGATCAAGCCTGCGGACAATGTAAAGGATGCGGAGATGTTGGAGGAACAGGAGGAGGTGGGTGGAAGGGATCAGTTCATGCAGGAGCCGTGTGGGGGAAGGAAGGCGGATACGGAAGGCAAGGTGGAGCGCATGGCGTTCAAGGATTTGGAGGGCCTTGTAAAAGCAGGTGGGGGCGGAGATCCAGGCAACGCTGGCATAACAGAGGATAGGATGGATGAGGGATTTGTAGGTGTGGAGGATGGTAGAAGGATGCAATCCCCATGTCCAGCCAGATGGAAGTTTCAGAAGGCGGAGGTGGGAATGGGCTTTCTGCTGGACGGTCTGGAGATGAGGGGTCCTGGTGAGGTGTCGGTCGAGGGTGAGGCCAAGGTATCTCAGGGTGGGGGTGAGCTGGATGGGACGACCATAAAGGGTGAGGTAGAAATCATGGAGGCGAAAGGAGCGAGTGGTGCGGCCTATGATGGTTGCCTGGGTTTTGGAGGGGTTGAGACGGAGGAACCACTGGTTACACCAAATGGTGAACTGGTTAAGGTGGGTTTGGAGGGTACGTTGGGACCATTGAAGGGTAGGATAGAGAGCCAGGAAGGCAGTGTCATCAGCATACTGGAGAAGGTGGACTGGTCGGGGTGGCTTGGGCATATCAGCCATATACAAGAGATAAAGGAGAGGGGAGAGGACAGAACCCTGGGGGACGCCAGCTGTGGGATAAAAGATACAGGAGTTGGTGTTGTGAAGGGTGACATAGGAAGGATGGTGCGAGAGGAAGCAAGCGACCAGACAGACAAAATTGATAGGCAGGGCGTAGGTTTGGAGTTTAAAGAGGAGACCGGCATGCCATACACGGTCATAGGCATTTTGGAGGTCAAGGGAAACAAAAATGGCGGAGCGACGGGAGTTGAGCTGGGGGGACAGAAGGTGAACGAGGTTTAGGAGTTGGTCTTCAACAGAGATGGAGGGTCGGAAGCCACACTGTGTAAGGGGGAGGAGGTGGTGTTGAGTAAGGTGCTGATGGATATGGTGGGAGAGGATGGATTCAAAGACCTTACTGAAGACAGAGATGAGGCAGACGGGATGATAGGAAGAGGCAGCAGAAGGGGGTTTGTTGGGTTTGAGGAATAAGAGGATGTGGAAGGTCTTCCACAGGTCAGGGTAGAAGCCAGTAGAGAGGATGACCCTATAGAGATGGGCGAGGACTGTCAGGAAGGAATAGAGGCTTTCTCGAAGGTGGCGGTAGGTGACACAGTCGTGACCAGGGGTCATGTTGCATTTGGACCGGAGGATAAGTTTAATGTCTTGTGCTGTGATGGGAGTGTTTATGTCAGAGAGGGGCAACTGCCCCAAGTACTAGAGACTAGGAGCAACTGGAGGTAATGGCACATTCCATGACAGTGGGGAAAAGAGAATAATCAAAGTGGGGATCATTGGGGATGGAGAAGACCTCGGAAAGGTGGGAAGCAAAGTGGTTGGCCTTACTTAGGTTGTCAGGAAGGGGGCGATCGTTATGGAGAAGGGGGTTGAGCGGAGCGGAAAGGGAACCAGTAAGGCGATGGACGGCGGACCAGTACTTGGAGGAGTTGATAGGGAGGGTGGCGTTGAGTCGTGTGAAGGTCTGGCACCAGTCTTAGCGTTTCGTTGCTGTAATAAGGTTCCGTACGTCTCGCTGTAGATGCCGGTGGCGTTGGAGTGTACCCCTGTCACGAGTGCGTAGGAAGGAGCAATAAAGGCGGCGGGATTCACGGAGGAGTAGGACAGCCTGTGGAGGGAGAGTGGGACAGTGTGGGTGAATGGTTTTAGTAGGAGCATAGGCCTCCACGTCGTCAGTAATTACCTTCTGAAGGAAGGACGAGGCGTGGATGATGTCATCAGGATGGCGGTAGGTAAGAGGGTGGCTGTCGACCTGGGTGGAGATGGAGTCCCGGTAGGCATCCCAGTTGGCACAGTGATAGTCATGGACGACCTTGGGATGGGGTACAGGGTGCGGAGCTGGAGGGGGGCGGTGAGCAGACATTATGGTGAGAAGGACAGGGAGGTGATCGCTACCTTTGGGGTCAAGGACGGCGACAGTGATACGCCCAAGGAGGTTGGCAGAGGCAATGACAACATCGCGGGTGGTGTCACTTTCGGGTTGGGTGTGCTGGGGAAGGGGAACAAGGTCACCTTGGATCATGGAGAGGAACTGATGCTACCATCGAAGGGCGGCAGGAGTGCAGCTATGGATGTTGAGGTCAGCAGCAATCACATAGGTGGAAAAGGTGCAGTCAATGTGCGAGATGAAGTCATAAGGAAGAGGTGCAGTGGAGCGGACATAGATGGTGGCGCAGATAATGGTGAGGGAGGGGAAAAAGACGCTGAGGATTAGGTGTTCAGTGGGGTCATTGAGGAGAGGTTGTGGTCGGATGGGGATATGCTTAAGATGGCCAATCGCGACTCCACCCTGTGCACGAGGACCAGGAGCGTCAGTGTTGTGGAGGATATAGGGAGAGGTGTGGATAGAATGGTGGGGCTGGAGAAAGGTTTCGTTCAAGAGGAACGTGTCGACCTGGTGGTGAATGATGTCATCAGGATGGCGGTAGGTAAGAGGCTGGCTGTCGACCTGGGAGGAGATGGAATCCCGGTAGGCATCCCAGTTGGCACAGTGATAGTCATGGACGACCTTGGGAGGGGGTGCAGGGTGCGGAGCTGGAGGGGGCCGGTGAGCAGACGTTATGGTGAGAAGGACAGGGAGGTGATCGCTACCTTTGGGGTCAAGGACGGCGACAGTGATACGCCCAAGGAGGTTGGCAGAGGCAATGGCAACATCGCGGGTGGTGTCACTTTCGGATTGGGTGTGCTGGGGAAGGGGAACAAGGTCACCTTGGATCATGGAGAGGAACTGATGCTACCGTCGAAGGGCAGCAGGAGTGCGGCTATGGATGTTGAGGTCAGCAGCAATCACATAGGAGGAAAAGGTGCAGTCAATGTGCGAGATGAAGTCATAAGGAAGAGGTGCAGTGGAGCGGACATAGACGGTGGCACAGATAATGGTGAGGGAGGGGAAAAAGACGCTGAGGATTAGGTGTTCAGTGGGGTCATTGAGGAGAGGTTGTGGTCGGATGGGGATATGCTTAAGATGGCCAATCGCGACTCCACCCTGTGCACGAGGACCAGGAGCATCAGTGCTGTGGAGGATATAGGGAGAGGTGCGGATAGAATGGTGGGGCTGGAGAAAGGTTTCGTTCAAGAGGAAGGTGTCGACCTGGTGGTGGATGATGTCATCAGGATGGCGGTAGGTAAGAGGGTGGCTGTCGACCTGGGTGGAGATGGAGTCCCGGTAGGCATCCCAGTTGGCACAGTGATAGTCATGGACGACCTTGGGATGGGGTGCAGGGTGCGGAGCTGGAGGGGGGTGGTGAGCAGACGTTATGGTGAGAAGGACAGGGAGGTGATCACTACCTTTGAGGTCAAGGACGGCGACAGTGATACGCCCAAGGAGGTTGGCAGACGCAATGACAACATCGGGGGTGGTGTCACTTTCGGGTTGGATGTGCTGGGGAAGGGGAACAAGGTCACCTTGGATCATGGAGAGGAACTGATGCTACCGTCGAAGGGCGGCAGGAGTGCGGCTATGGATGTTGAGGTCAGCAGCAATCACATAGGTGGAAAAGGTGCAGTCAATGTGCGAGATGAAGTCATAAGGAAGAGGTGCAGTGGAGTGGACATAGACGGTGGCACAGATAATGGTGAGGGAGGGGAAAAAGACGCTGAGGATTAGGTGTTCAGTGGGGTCATTGAGGAGAGGTTGTGGTCAGATGGGGATATGCTTAAGATGGCCAATCGCGACTCCACCCTGAGCACGAGGACCAGGAGCGTCAGTGCTGTGGAGGATATAGGGAGAGGTGGGGATAGAATGGTGGGGCTGGAGAAAGGTTTCGTTCAAGAGGAAGGTGTCGACCTGGTGGTGGGAGAGGGTGAGCATGAGGAGGTATTTGTTGGAGTGGAAGGAGCGAACGTTCTGGAAGAGGATGTGATACTCATGCTGCGCCATGGCGGGAAGGAGGGGGGTAAGAGAGGGAATGGTAGAGGCTTAAACTAGGGTGTCGAGGTGGGAAGTGAAGTGGGCTTGGTTGTGGGAGTAAGTGGCGAAGGTGTTCAGGTGGAAAACGGAGTGAGCAGCAATGGAGTTTTTTTGGAAGGTGTGAGGGCGCTGAAAAGGGTGAATGTTTTGGAGTACAACGGTAAGGAACCGGATGATGTCCTCAGCCATGGGGGGTGGACGGAGGGAACTGTTGGGATGGACAGGGGGATCGACGGGACGAACAGGGACTGTAAGCTCAGGGGTGGCTGGAGGGGGTTTAGCTTCACACTTGTGGGAGTAGGTGGGATGGGGGCCATTGCAGGTGTTACAGGAAGGAGGAGCAGCGAGGTTGGGGCAGTTCTTAAGAAAGTGGGAGGTGTTGCAATGGGGATAGGTGGGGGGGATGTTTGCAGTTGGGAGCCAGGTGGTCATTGCAAATCAGGCACCGCTGGCAATGGTAGGATTGGGGAGGGGATTTGGAGGATTCGACAGGGTGGCGATGGTGGTATATCAGGGCACCCTGGGTGAGGAGATGGTCAATGGACGGGCCGACTCAGAGAAGACCCGCATGAGGTAGGTGGGACCAGAGGCGTTGTGGATACGGCGGGCAGAGCGGATTTCCAAGTCCGGGTGGGAGTTCAGATCTGCCAACACTTCATCCTACGTGATCACCGGGCTGAGCTCGGTGATCACAGCGGTGTAGGTGTGGGGGCGAAGGGGAGGCTGGGGCTGACGCGGAGTGGAAGCGGAAAGGAAGGGTGTCAGAGATGCGTGAAGGCCAAACATAACTCGTGGGAGTTTTTGAAGGAGGTCAGTGTGAAAGGATGGGGACAGGGACTTAATAAGGACTGAGTCCCTGCAGGGAATGAGTTGGGAGATGGGAGCACCAGGTAAGTACTTTCGTATCTCCACAGTGAGGGTACGAGCATCGAGGAACTTAGGATGGGAAGTTGACAGGACAATGGTGTGGAGGGTGGGGGCCGGGGTAGGGTTGGCAGGAGGAGGGTTGGTGTCAATGGAGACGGCAGGGGGAGTTGGAAGTGGTGTTGACCTTTTGTGGGAAGTGGCGGGAGCAGAATCGGTAATGACGCGCTTTTGGGGTTTTTTGGAGACTGGTGGCTGGGAGAAGGGGAGAGGGACGGGGAGGAGAGGGAGGTGGCGGGTGGCAGATCCCTGTGGCATAGTGGAGGCGCCGGGAGAAGCAGCCGGTTCAGTGGTGGCGATGGTGGCTCGGCGTGACGTGATACGTGCGGGAGATGCAGATGACGAAGTGACAGGGTGGGTGAGAGAGGGGAAGCCGACCACTTGAGGGGCGGCAGCAGAGGCGGCAACAGAGGCGTACGTGAGGGCGGGGGTAGTAGTGGGAGCTGTTGAGGGTGTGGAGGCTGGGGGAAGGGTGTAGAGGTGTGGGTATAGAGCAGGGGAGGAGATAGGGGAATGGGTAAGTGTGGGAAGGGGAGGGGAGGAGTAAGGAGGGAGGCCAGGGGCGGCACTCCAGGAAGTGACTGTTGGAGAGGGGGAGGGGGAGGTGTAGATGACAGTGTAGTTGGAGTACTCATTGCAGACCAACGGCGACGGACGGGCAGCAGGCAGCGGCGGCGGCGGCGGCGGCGGTGGCGACGATGGACAGCGAGCAGGCAGGCGGACGGACGAACAGCTACAGCAGCAAGCGGCGGGCGGGCAGACAGACAGACAGACAGACAGACCGACTGACAGACAGACAATCTTCGAAGACGGAGATTCCACCCTGAGAGTAGCCCAGGCATTGCAATCTGACGCTTTCGAAGGAGGGGATCCAACCCCCTAGATGCGCACGACCACTAGGGCGTCCCGCTTAAATAGCGGCGAGAAGCGAAAAACCAAAGAGAAAACGCGTATTCCAGACGAACGGGATTACTGCCCCTACTAGATAAGAGAATCTCTGGCGCCAGCGACTCCTCAACGGCTCAACAGTATTATAGATATCGTCGCTTTATTGCGATTCCAGTGCTCTCTTTAGATTTTCTGTAGCCCTTTTTCAAGCATTTTAGTGTTTTTGGTGAATATATAGGACATGATTCTCCAGTTACTTCCGGCGTATTTGTTGATCAGACAGTCCACGGGTGTAAGGTCGGTTCAATCGGCACAATATTCGGCGATCAGATATGTTGGCACTGTCAGGTGCTTTGACGGACTGACAAGGGAATAGCAGAATCCAACAAAATCAAGGCAGTGTATGGTATTATATTACAGACGACTTCCATCAATCGGGAGTTTAATTTGTTGACATTAAGTATTTTATAATAAATCCTGTAGCACAGTTATTTTGATAATTTTTGAATAATGTACATTTACTATGATTGAAACAGTTCCTTGTTTATTCCCTGTAACTGACACAGAAATGCGAAGCGTCTATTGAACGACGAAAACAAACATTTTCCTTACGCCACGCAAACATGACAACATATTAATGCATTACGGTACTCCTTAGTAATTACTGGTTTTATTTACACAGAACTGGAATGGAGTACGAAATGGACGTGGCCGTTGTTCTTCATATTATGCTATGTACCAGGCATATTTGATCAGTTTCCTAAAATATGGTGATTCAGAGCGACAATGGAGAAGTGACTGCAGTTAAACTATACTTTTCCGCTGACAAACGTGAAATGAAAGAGCTATCAGAAGTTATACTGTCGAGCAATGTTTTGAAAAATGCATTACATTGCTGAAACATTGTTATCGAAAGTCTGAATAACAGTATTACAGTAATTCCGAGTAGAATCAGAATAATATTAAAGATCCTTTCGCTGTCTTCCTACAGACACAGATGTCGTTATGTTCAGGCCTAGAGCTCAGCAAAAACAATTAATTATCTTCTGCAAAAGGTACTAGGACATTTTGCATATAACACTGAAAACCTTTCTATTTGTGTTGATCTATCGTGGACAGGGGAGAGCGGCTGCTTAAGTAATTGTCAATATCAATGAAATTCTCCAACGGCCGGGTGCTGAGATATTCTATTATTTTATTTTATTTTGAAGACTACCAGTTTCGGCATTCCACTTTGTCATCTTAAGGCCCTATATGCATCTCTCCATATCCACGATAATCTCTGGATGTCGTGAATTCAGTAGTTTCACTAGTGCTTCATTCGAAGACTTGACAGCAACTGACCAAGTTGTAGTTGCTTTTGTGGCTCTGTATGACTTTATCGTTTATTTAGAGAGCTGCATATGGGCCCTGAAGATGGAATAGTGGAATGCCAAAATTGGTAGCGTTCAAAATAAAATCTCAGTACACGGCTTTTGGAGAATTTCATTGATATTGAAAATCATATTCTTCCATTTTTGTATATTTTGCTGTGTAAATTAAAAGATTTGTACAACTGAACGTCGTATCATTTCCTTTTTTTTATTTTTGTCCTGATTTGCTTTAATGTACATGAAGAAAGTTACAAGAAACAATAATACATTGATACTTATCACTGGCGTTGTTGTACACAAATTTGTCATAGCATTCGTCGAGTGTATAAGTAACTCTTTTTTTTACTCTAAATGATAAAGTTCGGTTTGCACCCAATTCTTGCATGAAAGCTTACTGGTTGGCTTTATACACATCATTTTAGGGCAAAGCAAGTAGCTTCTATGACAGCTACGAATAGCATTACCTATTAATGATTACATGTTTGCTTGAGATAAACTTCGTAATTTTGTGACTGCCTTTTCGTATAATTTTTTGAAACAATTTAACCAATTCGAGGAAGCTTGGAAATCAGTAATGTTCATTTTGCTTTTAATTCAAAGTACCCAGTATCGTAGATTTCCCTAGAAAACAGCGCACTGACTAACAAGCAGTTCTAAACCTTCTGAATAGTTTTCCTTTCACACTTCTGCGAGTTTCATTTTGGTATATATTTTGTACTTCGTGTAAATCTTTCGGCGACTGCAGAGGCGATTGCTTCGGCGTCTGTGGTATTGTCAAGCGATTTCCGCAAATCGAGGTCATCTTTGAAACCTTCCAGTAACACCTGTGCGAACTACAACAGTTCTTACTGGCGCTTTATCAGTATACGATATCTTTTTCCCAATAACGAGCCAGTGTACGGTAATAGGCTGCGGCTACCTCTTCAACTGTTACTTCTGTTTCCACAGGTTGAAATGTAGTAGTGGGGCATAGAGCGCACGTAATCCGCCATTCTGAGTAACAGTTTCTTCGGAATACAGTTCTGGGGTGTTGCAGTTACTGGAGCTGACTCTCTGCATCTGAGATAGTGTGTGCCCTCTACACCACCATTTTTAGAACCCCATTCCTCAGTACAGGGCGGTGGTAGAGTCTGCGTGGAAATAGAGGTCAGCGTGCGTTATCTTCCAATAAACACCGTGGCCCAGGGTGCCTCCTCTTTATCATAACGTCCAGGAGTGGTAGTCTTTTGATGTTGGAATGAATGTAGTTAAGATTTACCAGTAAGTCAAGGAGTTTCTCCCTTCCATAAGACCAGTTGACGAACATCTCATTCACATAATGAAAAAACCAAGTTGGTTGCAATTTGGATGACGTCAGGGAAGCTGCCTCGAAGTGCTCCATATTCAAATTCGCAACCATTGGTGAGAGTGGGCTCTCTCCGTTTGTTCATAGTGTTCTCCATTAAATAGGTTAGGACAAGCTTGAAAACGTCGGTGATCTTCCCCTAAGTATCTGAGAAATAAGTTCTAGCGATTCTTCTGAGGCGCCCTGGTGAATAATGAAAATGCACCCTTTCATTTCTGATTTCCAGAAGTCATAGGCGCTTCAAGTTGAAATAACTGTTTAATATTAATAACATGACAAAAAATTGTCCCAATAATGAAAGTTCACTACGATATCAGAGTCCTACAGCCTAAAGTTGTTGAGGTGTTTCACAAAACTGATAACATTGACATTTCTTGATGACCTTATGTGGCAACTTGAGAAGCGCCCAGGTCTTGTTCTCCACCTTATTCACCAGGGTGACTCTACAAAAATCATTAGAATTCATTGGTCAGAAATTTGACGTCAAGACCACCAACCTTTCCAGGCATGTGCTAACCTTCACGTATTTTCTATTTAATGGAGAAAACTATGAATTAACGGCGGGAGTCGCAATGAGTAGCTCACTTACACCAGTGGTTGCGAATTTGTCCTTCTATATGGAGCACTTCGACACATCCAAAGTGGATGACGCGTTCGTCATCTGGTTCCATAGAAGAATCAAATTCCTTGAATTACTCACACATCTGACTCCATTCATCCCAACATTGAATTCACCATGGGGACCTCGATGTCAAGGTCAAGACAAAAGCTGATGGCAGCCCGAGTCACGATGCGTATCGGCAGAAAGCGCACGCTGACCAGGATTATCACGCTGACAGTTGCCACCAGTCTGCGGAGAGGGCATTGGTACATAAGGGACGCACCACGAGGAGCGTTCAATAAATAACGCAACGCTTTTTTTCTGCCAGCTCGGTTCGTACAATGCGGAATTTGTTCTGGAACATCGTGAAATATTCCCGCTTCAGCTGCTATAATTGCATAGAGTTCCGATATGTGGTGGCGCTATACGTAGCCTTCAAAATGGCGCTTCTAAATCAGGTGCATCCAAGCAGTGAGGAGTCATTTAATTTGCTTTTTAGCGGAAAGCCAGAGCGTCGCAAATATTCATGGGCGCTTGCAGAATATCTGCGGAGATCTGTTAGTGAAGAAAACCATGGTGAGTCATTGGGTGAGGGGCCTGTCGTCAATGTAACAAGAACGCGCAACATGTCTGAATGTTCCGCGTGCCGACCAGCAGCGCGCAGCTGTGATCCCGCAATGCTGGAACTTGCGGGCACTATCATTCGTCGCCACAAAAATGCAAACGAACTTCTCCTTCTCCAAGGCAACTCAAGGCTTCACACAAGTCTACACACCCGAGAGGAGCTCACAAAACTTCATTGCAGTCTTCTACCTCATCCACCGTATAGACTAGATCTTACACCTTGCGACTTCCCTCTGTTTGCCCCAATGGAGGATGCACTTTACGGGAAGCAGCAGCACTTGTATGGTGGAATAGTTACTTATGCAGCAAGGCGTTGGCCTCGACGTCGACCAGAAACGTGGCATAAGGCTGTCGCATTGAACAGAGTGATGAAAAATACGGTTTTGTAGCAAAAAGAGTGGGGAAAAAATATAGCGTAATGAAATCCTGAATGAAACCAAACTACTTTTAGAAAAAGAGGGTTGCATTACTTACTGAAAGCCCCTCGTATTTTTTTCTTCCTCTGTCTCCAGATACTTTGCCTTACCTACAGAGCAAAACTGACTATTTCGCAGACTTTCACTAAAGCTCACTTTTCTATACAAAACGAGGACTTAATAGTTACAGGATGTATACAGTTTATGCAGATATATTTCACTTGTTTATCTATGAAATGAGGTTAAAGAAACACTTTCTTTTTCCTTAGATTATCCCCTTTACTTACCATTTCCCTGTGTAACACGGCAATCACACAAGTGGACGATACTTCTTACAAGGGAACCTCCCCATCGCACCCCCCTCAGATTTAGTTATAAGTTGGCACAGTGGATAGGCCTTGAAAAACTGAACACAGATCAATCAAGAAAACAGGAAAAAGTTGTGTGGAACTATGAAAAAAATAAGCAAAATATACAAACTGAGTAGTCTATGTGCAACATATGCAACATCAAGGACACAGTGAGATCAGGAGCGCCGTGGTCCCGTGGTTAGCGTGAGCAGCAGTGGAACGAGAGATCCTTGCTTCAAGTCCCCCTCCCTCGAGTGAAAAATTTTATTTCTTTATTTTCGCAGTTATGATCTGTCCGTTCGTTCATTGACGTCTTTGTTCACTGTAATAAGTTTAGTGTCTGTGTTCTGCGACCGCACCGCAAAACCGTGCGATTAGTAGACGAAAGGACGTGCCTCTCCAATGGGAACCGTGATGGCTGGGTGTTGTGTGCTGTCCTTAGGTTAGTTAGGTTTAAGTAGTTCTAAGTTCTAGGGGACTGATGACCATAGATGTTAAGTCCCATAGTGCTCAGAGCCATTTGAACCATCCAATGGGAACCGAAAACATTTGATCGCAAGGTCATAAGTCAACCGATTCCTCCACAGGAAAACACGTCTGATATATTCTATACGACACTGGTGACGGCATGTGCGTCACATGACAGGAATATGTTGTCGACCCACCTAACTTGTACACTTGTCGAATAGGTAAAAAGATTCTTCTACCTTGCCCGATTTAGGTTTTCTTGTGGATGTGATAATCACTCCCAAAAAAGTGATGAAAACATAAGAGTTTGTCACATAAACTGCAACAAATGACTGCAACAGTCGCACAGTTTTCCCTGTGCTCTGTCAAAACATACGTTTTTAACGTTTTCAACTTTTTCCGTGTGTAGACCGTCAAATCCTGCATATGTCCAAGCAAATCTGAACATGTCCTGGAACTTTGGAGAACGAAGTTGATTGTGTGTATGTGTGCCTGAACTTTGATAATTGTCTGAAAATAAAAAATTAAAATTTTCACTCGTGGGAAGATTTGAACCAAGGACCTCTGACTTCACAGCTTCTCACGCTAACCACAGGACCACGGCGCTACTGAGGAAGTTCTATCCTTAATGCATATATTGAGCATGGACTACTCAGTTTGTATATTTTGCTTATTTTTTTATAGTTCCACACAACTTCTTCCTGTTTTATCGATTGATGTGTGTTCAGTTTTTCAAGGCCTATCCACTGTGCCAACTTATAACTAAATCTGAGGGGGGTGCGATGGGGAGGTTCCCTTGTTAGATTCATCCGTTTTGCGAGACTATATAGTCCACATTACAGAAGATTTTAACTTACACATTATATTACATTGTTTTTATTTTCAAAAGGACCGTCCGAACTGAAGTATCGGGGTACGTTTAACAGTTACCTTCATGATCAAATTATTTCATTCAAATGGTTCAAACGGCTCTGAGCACTATGGGACTTAACATCTGAGGTCATCAGTCCCCTAGAATTAGAACTACTTAAACCTAACTAACCTCACATCACACATATCCATGCCCGAGGCAGGATTCGACCCTACGACCGTCGCAGCAGCGTGGTTCCGGACTGAAGCGCCTAGAACCGCTCGGCCACAACGGCCGGCCAAGTATTTCATTACTTTCACAAATGTTCTATATGCCTTCCTTTGGTCGCATGACAAATATCCATATGACATTCAATCTCCCCCAAACTTTTGCAAGCAAGTTCCTGCATTTACTTACGTTCGTATGCAGCAGCGCATTACATTCAAAATTGTAAAAAGATAAGGTACAAGGACGGAGTTCTTTTACAGACTCTCACGAAAAAGTCAGATATCGTGAGATCAGGTGTCCGTGGCAAATAGTGGTGTATTGGAGGTCTGCAAGTAACCAACGACCAACCCACTGTTGAGGCTGCTCACTTTCAATAAATGTTCTTGCTTGCAGGTGCCAGTGTTTTGGTGCCCTTGTCTGTTGAAAAATGAAATTTTCGGCATTTTCTTTCAGTTTTGGATAAAGTGAAATCGCCAAAACATTCAAGTACATGATTCCTGTAACCGAGCGAGGGAAATTGCTGCACCAGGAATCGCCTACCAGGAACCTACTGGCAACCTACATTAGTACGCCCTTTTAGATGTTCCCTATTCATTCAGGATTCATTGTTGCAACAGAGCGTATGAAGAAAATGAAATGATTAAATTTACAGATCAATAGCACCGGCCACTGTGGCAGAGCGGTTCTAGGCGCTTAAGTCCGGGTCCACGCGGCTGCTACGGTCACAGGTTTGAATCCCGCCTCGGGCATCGATGTGTGTGATGTCCTTAGGTTAGTTCGGCTTAAGTAGTTCTAAGTCTAGGGAACTGTGACCTCAGATGTTAAGTCCCATAGTGCTTGGAGCCATTTGAACCATTTGAGATCAATAGCACAAACGGTTCTGAGGTACCATATATCGACCATTGCTGAAACACATGTTGTAGCCTCCACGGACGGCAAAGCATGTGCTGACTCTGGCATCCAGGCGATCGCACAGATGGCAAAGACTGTTCTGGGATACGCTGTGCCGCGCCTGCTCGACCTGTTTACGTAGTTCTGTAAGAGTACCTGGATGACGAGTTGCGCGAGTTACTTCTCGTACCACCATATTCCATACGTGTTCGATTTGAGACAAGTCCTGAGATTACGCTGGCCAGGGAAGTTGCTGCACGTCTTGCAAAGCACGTTGAGTTTCACGGGCAGTGTGTGGGCGAAAATTACCCTGCTGTAACAGTGATTGTTGCGAGAATGGCAAAAGAATGAGTCTAACAACATTCTGCTCGTACCGAGTGCTGGTTAGTGTCCCCTCCGGAAACACCAAAGGGGATCAAGAGTTGTAGCTTATCGCAACCTAGACCATAAGGTTCGCGTTGGGGCCAGTGTGTTTTGGACGAATACACTCAATGATACAGCACTCACCATGTCTACGCCGTACGCGCAAACGAATATCACTTGCGTGCAGGCAGAATCCGCTTTCATCGGTGAATACCACGGCGCGCCATTCCAAGTGATCCTCTGATGGCACCTGTCGTACCAGGCTCGTCGGTGATGTGGCGTGAGTGGAAGACGGACTAGAGGTGTGCGAACGTGTAGTCCCACTGTTAATAACCAGTTCGCAATAGTTCGTGTTGACACCTCTGGGCTCACAAGCCCTTTTATTTGTGCAATAGTAGCTGTACGATCTGCCACACTTACAAAACGACGATCCTGGCGTACGTCTGTGCTGCGTGAACGTCCAGAACCTCGTCTACGGGTGTGAGAATGTTCATGTGACCACTGACACAAGCATTATTGCACAACTGACGCAACACGTCCAACTTGTATGGAAATTCTCCGAAAGGACCACTCAACCACTCGCAAGGCCCCTTTCAAACCCGCCCATTTGGCTGTAGGAAGTACGAGCGTGCCTCCGTGACATGGTTTTCTGCTTCCTTCACACACTTGCACCACACTGAGCCTTCCGGCTCTGAGCATTCCCTATTAAAGGGTAGACACAGATGGCGCGCTAGCAGATACGCCACTACGCTACGACGTTAAAACTATTATCAGTATATCTACTATCCCCCAAGTGGCATATGCCGTCATCAGATCAAAATCGACGCCGTCTCTAGGTGCACTAACTTCTTTTCTTTTCCAACGGCGTATAATTTGCACCATGATAACTTTCTATGCTTAACTTAAAGGTTATTCCAAATTTCTATCTTCATTCAAGTAGAAAAATAGTATTGTAAACGGATAAAATTTTTAAAGACCCTGTTGCTGTGATTCGATGTGTTGTAATGTGAATTTTTGGTAATTTTTTTTATTTATTGCGCATGGAATTTGCAGCGTTTGGATGAGTGATGTTGTGATGTGTATGAAGACTGAAACTGTCTGACCGAGCGACGAATGAGCCTGATTCACGAGCCTGTGATTTTAGCGTTAAGCACGATGTCCTTTGTGTCGATTTAGACGCAACAGCTGCGCAGGTGCTGGCGCAGTGTTTGGTTTCGGCGGTTACGCATTTAGAGCGTGTAATTCCAACAGGCAATAGCCGCGCGCGTCACTGCTGCAGCGCGTGTTCTTGTAGTTAGGTAGCGCAATGTTTGCTCCGCAGAAGCAGCGGCGGTGGCAGTAGCACCAGTAACGCCGCGAAGTTCCCTGTATTGCAGCACTACAGCAATTGATGACCAGTGCTCCGTAGGAAAGAGGTGAAGTTTTGGTGCGCGTGCAACAGGTGATGAGAGGTTAATGCGGGGGGGTGGGGGGGGGGCGAATGTCTGGAGAATCAGTGTCCCTCTAGAAAATGACGTTGATCACAAAGTGTAAACAAGCATACGTAAGTGAAACCCATATGAGAATAAATTTAAAGTACAAACTTCAAACGAGTTATAACCACATTTTCACACTCTTGGGGTGTAGTTTATAACGTACGTGGGGCATTCAATAAGTAATGCAACACTTTATTTTATCGGCCAATTTCAGTTGGAAAAATTCGGAAATTGTTGTCGGCCTCTACTGTTTCACGAAGTTCGGACTTGTGGCCGTTCTACACGTAGCCTTCAAAATGGTGTCCGTAACGGTGATACGTTCCAAGGAGAGAGCTGCCATTGTGTTTCTTTTGGCGAAAAATCAGAATGTCGTAGATATTCACCTGGCAGTGAACAAAATCACACTGAGTCGTTGGGCGAGGCGTCCGTCATTATCGCAACAAGGTCCCGGAAACCTGGTACCCCGCATGACGGCCGTCCACAGACAGCTGTGGCTCCTGCAGTTTTGAACGTGCGGACACTCTCATCGGGATGATCGACGGATCACTGTCAAACACATCGCTGCACAACTGGACGTCTCTGCTGGTTCTGCTGACACATTCGTCCACCAGTTGGCGTACTCATGGGTGCGTACATGCTGGCTTCTTCCCCGCCTAACAGAAGACTATAAAGAGCAGCGACGGACCATCTATGTATAACTGTTTCCAACCGGAAACAAAAGGGCAGAGTGGCGCACATCACCTCTCCTCCGAAGAAAAAGTTCAAAGCAGCACCCTCAGCCGGTAAAGTCATGGCGACTGTCCTGTGGGAACCTGAGGGGGTTATTCTCTTTGATGAACTACCTCGCGGTGTAACGATAAACTCTAAACTGCACTACGCTACCCTCAGAAAACTGAAGAAATGACTTCAGCATGTTCGTCGCCACAAAAATGCAAATGAACTTCTCTATGACAACACAAGTCTGCGCACTAGAGAGGAGCTCACAAAACTTCATTGGACTGTTCTTCCTCATACAGCCTACAGCCTGGATATCGCAGTTCTCGATTTCCATATGTTTGGGCCAATGAAGAATGGTCTCCGCTGGAGGCAGTAAGTGGATGATGGGGGGGTATTGATGCAGCAAGACGTTAGCTCCGACTTCGAGCAATACAGTGGTACCATGTGAACATACAGGCCGTCCAGTAAGGAGGCGTAAAGTCATTGCACTGAACAGAGGTTGTGTTGAAAAATGGGGTTTTTTAGCCAAAAGAATGAGGAATAATGTGGTTTACTGGAATACTGAATTAAACCTACCTGCTATCAGAAAAAATGTGTTGCATTACTTGTTGAATACCCCTCGTACAAGATGACATGGCAAGGGATACCACACACGGGCAACAGCAAAGATACTTACATGGGCTTATATACGCAACTGGCATCTACTTGTTAATGATTGTCTTGCACGCTCAAGACAACCAGGTGTTTCGATAATAATGATACTGTCTGCAGCTACAGCCGAGCAGGCAACTAGCTCTTCTGTAGTGTCTATTGCTGTTTCCACTCCCTAAAAAAAAAGGTAACATCTGTAAAACAATACCCACTACACGGCAGCGTTAATGGTCTCAGTAGTAGCGTCAAAACATTCATGTTCCCTAGTGGAGACACAGTGTAACATATGATATTTTTGCCCTCTAAATACTCTAAAATTTTATATAGGCCTACATAGCTTTTTTACAACCTGTATGTGTATTTTCAAATAGGCAGCAAAACGCAAAGAATAACCAGTATTACGACAACAAATGAGTGGCACTGCTGTATGTCCATATCGTTTTGGTTAACACTGTATGCGAAAATGAATATTTGTGTTTGTGTGTGTGTGTGTGTGTGTGTGTGTGTGTGTGTGTGTGTGTGTGTGTGTGTGTGTTCCATCAGATTACTAGACTCCCTGTAACAAACTTGGTGTATGCTTACAGTTCTAGAGCATATTGAAACTCCCACGCCACAGTATTGTAGCACCGTAAAGGATTCAAAATAATATGGTGCAGTTTTTTGAAAAATGGATTGTCATTTGCTGTGATACGCCTCGTTTCATGGGACATAATTCCTGTACATATTTTTAGTTATATAGCTGTACTTAAATGTGAACTCTCTTTGTGTTCTTGCTGGGAATATTTGTTATTAGCATTCAGATAAATTTGCAATTGCGACGGCTAGGTAAGAAAGCAGTCTCAGAATGTTGTTTATTTTCCGTTGCAGTTTCTTGTATGTAATTTATTCTTAGCGCCTAAGATATATGACAAATTTATTGAAATATATTTTTGTATCCTTGCAGGTTCATCACTGGTATATTACTTCTCCTTTCATTCTAATAACATTTAGGACAATTGAAACTTTGTCAGTACTTCGTGTGCATTAGATATTTCCATAATACGCAGGCGACTGATTCCAGCATACACTCTTTGGTTTTGTGAACCATGTAACTTTATAAAAATATCATTACGTAATTTTTTTCACTTGGGAATTTGGCCAATAATTCTTCGCAAGACATATTTCTTTCTTATTTCACTGATAAAATATTTATTTTCAATTTTTTCAGACAAACGTCACAAGTAAACATGCCTTGTTATCGAATATAACTAAAGACTGAAAAACTTAAGTACATACAACTTTTTTCTTTTTAGAATTACACTAATAATCATCGCGTGGAATTACAACAAAGCTGTGGTATATTCTCGCGGTCTATGGCCGCCAGCCAAACACGTCGCTAACAGGGGGACCGCGCCCACTCGTCATCATCGATTTCGTACAAATTAATAGTGTGTGTAGGGCTTGGCCAGAAATGAAAGTGACAGATGTGCGAGCTCCAGATGGCCGAGCGTTTAGATTGGTTGGTTGTTTGGTTTAAAAGAGGGGGGAGGGACCAAACTGCTTGGTCATCGGACCCTCGTTCCGATTAAAATGTTTCCACAAGGGTGGGATTAAAATAATCGAGACATACAAAAAAGAGCTGGAAGAAAGGAGAAAACCACAAGAATTATAGAAGGGCAACAAACACTTAAAATGGACAATACCGGACAAGAAAGCCACAGAGAGACGCAAGAAACATGTAGAAGAGATCAAAATAAGAAAGCAGATTACCATGGCTGGCTGACCATGAGAATAAAAAGGAGAAGCCAGCCACTCTGCAAAACATTAAAACCTTCACCCTAAAAGCAGTAGGGTGTAGGACACAGAGGGACAAAGGACATGCGCTAAAACTTAGATCAAATGATCAAACCCACACACTCACGAATAAAATGTAAAACTAAAGCTGCTCTTGAGGCATTGACGACCTACATCGAAGGCAGGGTGCTAGGAAAGTTAAAAGTCCGCCACAGAGCGGCTAAAAAAATGTTCAAATGTGTGTGAAATCTTATGGGACTTAACTTCTAAGGTCATCAGTCCCTATGCTTACACACTACTTAACCTAAATTATCCTAAGGAAAAACACACACACACCTATGCTCGAGGGAGGACTCGAACCTCCGCCGGGACCAGTCGCACAGTCCATGACTGCAGCGCCCTACACCGCTCGGCTAATCCCGCGCGGCAGAGCGGCTAAAAGCGGGCAGTTCAGTAAGAGGTGGATGACCGTCATTTGTGAGCCACAGCGAAACCGAGGTGGGTCCTCTCGACGGAGGAGGTAATCATGCGTTAGCCACGTATGGCCAATGCAGAGCCGGCAGAGGACAACTGATTCCCTGCGAGAGGACCGCATGGAAGACTTCCACACATTCATAGCCTCCTTAATGACACGCATTTTGTTATGCGTACTATTAGGCCATTCCGTCTCCCGAAGCCGAGAAACTCTGCGGAGTAAGACAGAACGCAGGTTAGTTTCAGAGATGACCATCTCCAGAAGCGGTTTCCTCGTAGCCTGTTTGGCCAGCCTGTCGGAAAGTTTGTTGCCTGGGATTCCGACGGGTCTTGGGGTCCACACAAACACCACTGACGGCGGGACCGTTCCAGGTCATAGATGGACTCCTGAATGGACGCAACCAAAGGATGGCGAGGGTAGCACTGGTCGACAGCTTGTAGGTTGCTCAAGGAATCAGTACACAGGAGAAATGACTCGCCAGTGCATGAGCTGTTCTGCTCAAGAGCACGAAACATGGCCGCCAGCACTGCAGTGAAAACACTGCAGCCATCTGGCATGGAGTGCTGTTCAATATGTCCTCCATGAACATACGCGTAGTCTTCGTGACCATCAGCCATCGGTGCAAACCACTTCATGGCCCTGGTACATGTCGAAAATCGAGAGGAAGTGACAACAGAGCCGCAGGGTTAACGAAGTCCATAAGGCCATGCGAAACGTTCAGCAGAATCACTATGTAGGTGTACGTGAATAGACCTCGAGGAGAGGAGGTAACGGTAGCGACTCCAGTCCAGACAGAAGGGACCAGACGCAAACCGCAATCGTAAACCCTGACCTGGGCCGCCGATGCGGAAGATGAACCATCGTGGTTGGGAAAAGGGATTGTAATTAAGATGCGCAGGAGAACTACGAACGTGTGCAACGTGGCTAGCGAGCAGCTGTGCACACCTAACCTTCAATAGTGGGACTCTGGCCTCCACCAGGACTCTGGTCACCGGGCTCGTCCTAAAAGCTCCCGTCGCTGACCGAAAGCCACAGTTGTGCACTGGGTCGAGTAAACGCAACGCTGACGGCGCCGAACCGTAAATCAGACCCCCATAGTCAAGGCGGGATTGAAAAAGGGCTTTGTAGAGCTGCAGCAGCGCAGAGCGATCTGCACCCAAGTTGGTGTTGTTCAGGCAGCGGAGGGCATTGAGGTGCTGCCAGCACTTCCGCTTAAGCTGACGAAGGTGAGGTAGCCAAGTCCTAAGATTCGATATGTCTCCACTACAGTGAGTGTATCGTCATTAAGGTGAAGTTCTGGTTCTGGATGAACGGTGCGACGCCGACAGAGATGCATGACATACGACTTCGCAGTTGAAAACTGGAAGCCGTGGGATAGAGCCCATGACTGAGTCTTGTGAATGGCTCCCTGTAGGGGCAACACCAGTACTACAGGAGCAGTACGAAACACAGAAGTCATCCGCATACAGAGAAGGTGAGACCGACGGCCCTACAGCTGCTGCTAGACCGTTAATGTTTGAGCACGGAATGATGGTGCTCTACCGCCATTGCGATGGAAAGACGCCATCACATCACATCTGGTCGAAGATGACGAGGAGATGTCGCTTGTAGCCAGACAAGAGATGTTTAATCATCTGACTGTGCATCTGATCCGGCCCAAGAGCTGCGTCGGGACAGTATACAAGGGTACAGAGCCACTTAAAGGCTATTAAGTTCTCTAGGAAAGTGTGCCACTTAAGTCGCTGTAGAGCTCGCCGAGGCTCTTAATTACCTCAGCGACACCCGGCGACCACCAAGGAACTGTGTTTCGCCAGGTGCACCCTAATGAACGAGGGATCGCGTTTTCCGCCGCAGAAACGATCTTTGTAGTACCTGCTCAACGACAACATCGATGGCACCATGTTGGGGACAGCAGAGGTAAAGTCTTCCCAGTCTGCCTTGTTTAAAGTCCATTTGGGTAGGCGTCTGTGGGCATGATGCTGGGGGAGTGACACAAAGTTGGGGAAGTGGTCACTACCACACAGGTCGTCATGTGCTCTCCAGTGGATAGATGGGAGAAGGCCAGGACTGCAAACCGAGACATCAATGGCAGAATATGTGCCATGTGCCACACTGAAATGTGTGGGAGCACTTGTATTTAAGAGGCAGAGGTTGAGTTATGACAGCAAATTTTAGACCTCCCTACCTCGTCCAGTAAGCATGGCGCCACCCCACAAGGGGTTACGCGCGTTAAAATCTCCCAAAAGTAGAAAATGTTTAGGGAGTTGATCAGTCAGTGCAGCCAATACGTTCATGGGTACTGCACCATGTGGAGGAAGATATACATTGCAGACAGTTATTTCCTGCATCGCCCTTATTCTGACAGCCACAGCTTCAAGAGTGGTTTGAAGGGCCAAAGGTTCACACATACTGAGTTCAGGATACAGATGCAAACTCCACCTGACACTATATTATGGTCGCTATGGTTCCTGTAATATAGCTTACAGCTGTGGAGGGCATGGGTCCACATTGCCAGGAACCCGGTTTCCTGGAGGGTAATGCAGAAAGCAGATGTAAAACTTAACAGTTGCCGTAGCTCGGCTAGGTAGTGGAAAAAACTACCGCAATTCCACTAGAGGATTACGTGATCGTGAGACTGGGAAGGCATGAAACACTCAGTGAGGCAATCTACGCCTCAGGGTCACCTGCTGCCACCAGATGAGTACCTGTGTGATCGACATCCATTGTGTCTGAGGACCCAGAGCGAGCTAGGTCGTCACCGGACGCCAGAATCTCCACCTCATTCTCAGACACAGAGCTTCTTGGTAGTGGTTGTGTGGGTGCCACCGCAGTGTCTTGATTCTTGGGGGTCTTTTTCTTTTTAGGTTTCTCTCGCTGCTCCTTAGGTTTTTCCAGTTGGAAGGGTTTCACTCATTCAGTCTCAGGGACTGAGGAGGACAGTGAAGCCCTACGCCCAGCTACCTACGATAGCTTCAGCCACTGGTAGGAACCTGGGAAGGGAGTGACACTGGCGAGAGGAGCAGACGAAGACTTGCACTTCTCTGGCTGAGTAGTGCGGACTAACGTCACCGATGGTTGGGGGGGGGGGGGGGGAGGTTGTTGCTCCTGGAGTAGGTTGTGCAGGAGCAACAGGGAGGGAAGTGCCCCCCACCATCAAGGGAGCAGGTGGAGTCTGACGGCTCTGAAAGCCAACTCTAAGCGGCGGAACGGAAGATGGTAGAACCGTTGTCGTAGTGGCGGCGTAAGTCGACGTCATATGCACAAGATGTAGCCTCAGTGTAGGTCAGTCGGTCCAGGGTCTTGAATTCCATTGTTTTTCTTTCTTTCTGGCGAATTCTGCAGTCTGGAGAGCAAGGCGAATGGTGCTCTCTGCAGTTGACACAGATGGGAGGCGGGGCACAGGGATGTGAAGGACGTCCACAATCCCAACAGGTCACGAGGGAAGACATATGGCAGAACCTCCAGCACTTAAAGCACTGCATCGGGGTAGGGATATATGGCTTTACGTCACAGCGGTAGACCATCATCTTGACCTTCTCGGGTCACCCTCGAAGGCCAAGATGAAACTGTCGGTGGCAACCCGATTTTCCCTCAGACCCCGGTGGACGCGCCGGACGAAATGGAAACCTCGCCGCTCGAAATTGGCGCGTAGCTCATGCTCAGACTGCAAAAGAAGGTCCCTGTGGAATATGATACCGTGGACCATATTTAAGCTCTTATGGGGCGTAACGGAAACAGAAACATCCTCCTGCCTGCCACAGGCGAATAGTGCCCGTGACTGGGCAGAGGAAGCTCTTTTGATCAAGACCGATCCTGACCGTATTTTGGAAAAACCTCCGCAAACTTGTCCTCTAAATGCTCCACAAAAAACTGATGTTTCTGAAATCCCTGGACTATCAGGACAGAGCCGATGATGTTATATTTGTGGAAAGTGACCAAAATAAGTTGCTGTCAGTTGCACTCAACATATAAACTTCAGTTGTTAAAACACACAATAACATAAGTAAGAATTAAAAACTCTGAAGGTCTTAACGAAAGAGCTCCGTTGGTTTAATTTAAATCGGCTGAAGGCCACATATGAATATCCAAGGCCCAAGGCCTAAGCAAGGAATTGAGGTACAGGAGTTCTTCTGGAAGTTTCACTTCTTTTAAAAAAAAAATTTTTTCTTCAATAAAAATAGGCTGATGGTCTTAGGTTAAATGTCTCCCATATAACTCGGCTGAAGGCCAAACATTAAGCAAGAACAGTGTTAACGCTTAAGGCCAAAACAAAGATTTCCAATTTTAATTCTAAATAGGCTGAAAACTCGGCTGAAGGCCACATATAAAGAAAACAGTTTATCAGCTTCAAGCCTTGGAAGAAGTGCTTTCAATGTAAAAGGCTGAGGGCCTTAGCTTAAAATACTTCATGTAAAACTCGGCTGAAGGCCTGATACTAAAGAATAACAATGTTATGACTTAAGGGCAAGACCAAAATTCTGAATTTTTAGTTAAGAGAGATTAAAACTCGGCTGAAGGGAACACATACCATGCAGAAAACAATTTTGCGTCTTTAGGCCTAAAAGAACAGCCTTGCAATTTAAATAAGCTGAAACTCAGCTGAAGGCCACACACAGTACTTAAAAGTAAAAAGGAAATCACTATGTAAAACAGAAGGAGCGGCGCTCAGAAGGTTCCAAGGGTCGGCCTGGGAAGTACTCCTAACGCACGCTTAGGTGAGACAGGCAGCCCGACCGACAAGCGCTTAATCGGAAGGCAACACAATCAAGGGACGGTTCACGACCGATCGACACTCTGACCGATCTCCTACGATCAGATCCAACTGCACAGATAATGGAAAGTATCGGCCGATCAAGAGTAACCGAGATACCGATAACTTCAAACTGGGTCTCACCAAGATCAAGGCATCAAACATCAGTCAAGACGAGTTTAAAGGAATCCGAAAATACAAGTCCCAACTGTCAAGTCACTACCGGAGGCTGCAGATTCTAGGCAACAAAACACACGACTTGTTATCAAACACGTCATCGGCTGAGGAAAACAACGATCCAAAAATAGCGAACAAATCGTAACAGTCGAGTTTTAAGAACAGGTACCTAATTACTTAACTTGAGGATCCTACTTCGGAAGAATGCATGAAGTCGCTCACACAGCTAGCGCCTCGAAATGAAGAAACTGCGTGTGCCCGCTGCCAAAAGCCCCGGCATAGCACCGCGCTGTGGAGACTGCGTCGCTGCTCAGTTCCAACGAACTAACAAAGTCCAACCACATCGCGACTCGGAAAATGGCGTTCGTCCTGAGGATCCAAGAGGTCGTTGAGTGAAACTACCGGCCGGACAAACGACCGATCGCAGCCGACTTTCGGCAATAGCGGTCGCGGCGAATACTAACACCATACGGACCCCACCGTTGCTGGCTGCCAACTCCTCCCCGACAGCAGACCCCATGTCGCCATCCGAAGACCAGGCGACCGATCGAGCAACGGCCTTCCGACTGCGTCGACCATGGTCGCGGCGTGTACTTGCACTGTGCGGATCCGCCTGCTACTGACTGCCAACACCGTGCCCGACTGCTGCTCCCAACTTCCTTCGGACGGACGAAGTACCGGAGACACTGGCTCGGAGCCAACCATGCAGACGGAACACAACCGACATCTCTGCACAGGAAGGAACCGACCCAAATACGCGTCATCGATGGGACGACCGGCCGAACGACCAACCAACGGTCGTTCCCGCTGGTACTGGCTGTGTGGACCTCACTGGGGCTCCGTCCCCGACTGCACTGCTGCGTCCCGACAGCCCTCCTGGTCCAACGTCACTACTGGTCCTTCTCCAACTGACTTCCAGACACACGACGGCCCGGAAATATTATCGGTCGCTCCAGAGGTGGTACGACAGTGCACTATCGATAGGCGCTGCTGCTGCCACTCATGGGCAAGTAAGGCAGGAAGTTAGTGACGCCAGCAAATTGAATAAGAAAACGAGGCGGCAGTGCCTTAATAGAAGATGACAAGCAATAAATGGCATAAGCACGAGCCGTGCAGGGCTCACTTTCATTGACAAGAAGGATTCCTCATCAACTCTCGTACATAGGAGGTGCCAGTGTGAATAAGCTTCGTTGCCATCCTTAGCCTCGCGTTCCTCCCATGGTGTGGTCAGAGGGGGGGGACGATTTGGGGTCTTATTTCTTAGCGTTGAAGTTAGAGACTGCTGGTGTTTGACCACCAGCAAGTGATGGTGTACTACACTTCATGGCGTGTCATCCGCCTTGATTCCACAGGCTCCGACAAGGAGGCCTCCCCACTGGCGCCACCTAGCCACAGCAAAGGCCACCTGGCAAGATGGCCGTTGCCGGGAGTCCCGATGCCCCAGGGTGACGGACATCTACTCCTTGGCATACATGGGGAGTTAACGGTGCAGGCATCAGCAGAGCGATACCTGTGTGGTCAGGGGGCTGCAACCAACAGGGTACATAGCGGTCCCACCTCAACGAACTGGCTTCCGTGCTGGATATCAGTCGCAAACGAGCTAAGTTCCAAAAAAAAAAGTTCATATGTATGTGAAATCTTATGAGACTTAACTGCTAAGGTCGTCAGTTCCTAAGCTTACACACTATTTAACCTAAATTATCCTAATGACAAACACACACACCCATGTCCGAGGGAGGACTCGAACCTCCGCCGGGACCAGCCGCACAGTCCATGTCTGCAGCGCCCCAGACCGCTCGGCTAATCCCGTGCGGCTAAGAAGTCCATTATCGTGGACAGCGCAGAAAGCGATACTACACAGAGGATGGAGGAAAACGCACCCAGGAGTGTGACCTCGCCAAACAGCTTGAGAATGAGCGGAAGTGCAGATCCACGTCGACGAAGGATGCGAGAGGACTCAGCGCATGATGGGCACTAGGCCCCATGTAAGGCGCCCTTCCCCAGTTGGCTCTCTCTTCGGGAAAATGTTGAAAAATGGAGGTCAAATGCTACAGGGGACCATCACATAAAGGCTGAAACGTGTGAGACTCCTTTTAGTCGCATCTTACGACAGGCAGGAATACCTCGGGCCTATTCTAACCCCCGGACCCGCAGGAAGGTGCGTTTAGGCAAAAATAGCAATTTTCGCGCGGGTTCTGCGAAGTATGAGTTATTTACGTTAGCGTTGTTTTCAGATAGTATTTGGTTACAGAACGGTAATCTGAGGGTCGTGAGGTAGAGACCCTGTTCGGACATTTTTTCAATTTTTTACGTTACTTACGCTGGAAAGAAACTGAAATGCTGAACATACTGTATTTCTTAATATTTTCATAAATGGCACTAAAAGGAAAGCCACAGGATAGTAGATAAAAATAGTAGTATAAATTTCCAAGAATGGATTGTATTTACAGCGTCCACGAGAATACTAC
Source organism: Schistocerca americana (assembly GCF_021461395.2). Taxonomy (NCBI): domain Eukaryota; kingdom Metazoa; phylum Arthropoda; class Insecta; order Orthoptera; family Acrididae; genus Schistocerca; species Schistocerca americana. The sequence goes on from NC_060125.1 coordinate 404,358,223, forward strand.
ATAGACGGGACTGTAATTAAAGCTTACAGGACTTCATATTGTATTAGTTTCATTTTGACCTTTAAGCAGATTTAGGCGTGGTTTGTTGCAAGGTACGCTATGAGAGAACATTTCATGAATATAAACCAGGTTTATTTCTCGACGGAAACTGCAACAAATGTGTAACTACAAAAACGCAGCGGTTATGACGGAGCAAGATGCCGAGGAAGTTACTGCTTCTCCGTTTTACGGTGAATATAACCCCGGGACTTTTAAATCATAAGCTGTAGAATAATAAAAGGATTTAAATTCATATGCGATCTCGCCTTGTACGCCTTACAGTCCTTTCCTAGAAATTTATTTGCGGTGTCCTCTTGGGTGATGTAACTACAATCCGTTCCTGGAAAATTTATTGTTTTACCAAAATTTCCTTTGCTTTCCTTTTCATGCTTTTTATGAAAATATTGATGAATACAATATACTGAGCATTATCCGGTTTATTTGTACTGTAACGTACTGAACGTCGCACTGGACCAAATGATTCAGCCTCGCATTACTGGTCTCCAAGGTCATCGGACCTGATTGTTCAAATGGCTCTGAGCACTATGGGACTTAACATCTGTGGTCATCAGTCCCCTAGAACTTAGAACTACTTAAACCTAACTAACCTAAGGACATCACACACATCCATGCCAGAGGCAGGATTCGAACCTGCGACCGTAGCAGTCGCGCGGCTCCGGACTGAGCGCCTAGAACCGCTAGACCACCGCGGCCGGCCGACCTGATTGTATTTGATTATTTCTTGTGGGGGATTATAAAAGATTCCGTTTATGTGTCTCCGTTACCAACAACAATGAATGAATTTGTGGGGGCTATAAAACATTCCGTTTGTGTGTCTCCGTTACCAACAACAATGAATTAACTAAGACATCGCCTCACACCAGCTGTGGAAGCTGTAATTTAAGACATGCTTGCTGTAGTGTGGGAACAATTTGAATACCACACTGAAATATGCCGTGCATCTCAAGGGGCATATTGAACACCTATGAAAAGGCATGGAAAGAAAACATTTTGAGTTTTCTGTTCATCAAAAAACAAGATTTATTGTATATGTTTTTTAGTTTCAGAAATATAGACGTGCCAAATCGGATGATTCATTTTGATACACCCTGTATTTTAAAATAAATAATTTCCCTACGTCGTTTAGGTGACAATGATGGCTTTTTGATGAAAAATTCTGTCTCACTTTATGTCTAATAATTCGTTTTCTGCATTTGATGGGGAAAAATGCTGCAACTGATCCTCAGACGGCGGAAACGTACGGCAACAATGCAACATCATATATGCTAGGTAGATGGCGCAGATGCTACCCGTGTGAGGAAATAAATGTGAATGACGAAAAACGAAGTTCTCTCTGAAGAACTGGGAATCGCAACTGGACGCCTGGTGATCCATTACCGGCATATCACAACTGTAATAGTGGGAAAAAAGAAAAATCAGCCATGAGTGAATTTTCAGCATTTTACACGACATTTGGAACGTGATAGAAGTCGCTGCCCACTGGGTTCCGTGACTGCTCATACCCGTTCACAAAACCCGCCGAAATGAAGCAGCAGCGGAAGCGTTTCTGGGTGTGTCCAGACAATCCAAATGACTTCTTTAGCTTTCTAATTACTACGGACGTGATATGGATTCGAGACAAGCAGAAAATCAAAAAATGGAAACATATGAATTCAACATCACCAAAAAGGCAAACCCACACCCATCATTGAGCAAGGTGGTGATAAGTGTTTTTGGTACTGTAATGGTGCAGTGCAAACATATTACGCACGTAACGGACAAACCATCACAAGAGCATACTACCGAAATCTCCTCAAGAGGCTACTGGAGGTGGTCAAGAAGTTGCAACACTGTCGTACTCACAGGAAACAGCCAGGTCTTACAGGAAAATAGTAACAAATGAAGATACCGTTAAGTCTTAAAAGTTTTATACGTGGCAAGGGCCAGCCGGCGTGGGCGAGCGGTTCTAGGCGCTTCCGTCTCAAACCGCGATACCGCTACGGTCGCAGGTTCGAATCCTGCCTCAGGCATGGTTGTGTGTGATGTCCTTAAGTTAGTTAGGTTTAAGTAGTTCTAAGTTCTAGGGGACTGATGACCTCAGATGTTAAGTCCCATAGTGCTCAGAGCCATTTGAACCAAAGTGGCGAGGAAAGTCATAGGGCAGCCAGCGGGAGAGCCAGGCGTCGGCATGTCGGGCGGTCACGTACAGCGATAACGCTGTAAGCTGTGAACACTGAGTGATCCAAGTACGTCACAGAGTACCATTGTTCAGCTTAGGTCCAAGCGCACTCAGTACACATATTGACAATAATAGTTAGGTTGGTTGTTTTTGGAGAAGGAGACGAGACAGCGAGGTCATCGGTCTCATCGGATTAGGGAAGGAAGAGGAAGGAAGTCAGCCGTGCCCTTTCAAAGGAACCATCAATAATAGTTAGGCCTGCATTTCCTGGATAGACAGTGAGCATAGGATTGGTTGGTTGGTTGTTTTGGGGAAGGAGATCAGACAGCGAGGTCATCGGTCTCATCGGATTAGGGAAGGACGGGGAAGGAAGTCGGCCGTGCCCTTTGAAAGGAACCATCCCGGTATTTGCCTGGAGCGATTTAGGGAAATCACGGAAAACCTAAATCAGGATGGCCGGACGCGGGATTGAACCGTCGTCCTCCCGAATGCGAGTCCAGTGTCTAACCACTGCGCCACCTCGCTCGGTGAGCATAGGACAAGAGGGCTGAAGAGAGAGGGTCTTTGGCAGAGATATGAAAAGCCACTGACAGGCTTAGGGCGCAGTGCATGACCGTATAGAGACGGAGTCTCTGGAAAACTACTGAAGAGCAGTGGCGTAACGCATTTGGCGTCACGAAATGTCTGGGACAATCAGAGGCGAAGGGGAAAACCGAACAAAACTCGGAGACAGGACGCTCCGTGCTGGTGGAGTTATTTAATGAAATAATGCGGTCACCAGCTCGTGTTTGAGGAGAAGTTTTTAGTCTCATTATGTTGAATGAAAAAGTGAATTAACGTAATAATTACTGAAAATTCTGTAGACGGTAACGGTCATAGCAAACGCGAGAGCTCGGTTGAGAATGAGGTGCGTTGTAAAATAACTGAAAGTTAATTTGCATTGCACGACACAACGTTTGAAAGTCATTTACCAATTATAACATGTAACACGACAAGGATACACGTTACTTCACTATAATGTTCTTTTCAATAAACCGAACGCATTACTAGAAATGCAATAAATGAACTTTGAATACGTCACAATCAGTGGTAGTGGCCAAAGTACAAAGGCGAAGAATCACACAACATACAGAAAAATAAATAATGTTACATAGCACTGCTGAAAAATAGAAGGTACTATAGTCTTGCCAGACAAACTGCTTTAAACGATTAATAAGTGTATTTCTAAATAAAGGTAATGAAGTAGTTAAATTTTCAAAAGTTAGTGAACATTGTCAGTTAAATTGTAAAGTTCCACTTTTCAATGAGCTAAAAACATTTAAGGTTCACTGTCTACCTCTTTCATAAATTTCAAATTCAAGTTTTTTTCATTTATGTGCCACTCGATTATTGCAATAATAGGAAGAGGATCCTATTGTTCGTAGTGTTACTTGGTGTAATTACCGACACTCAATAAGTTTGAATTTAATAAAACATGTATAATGCTCAGTTCCTGATTATAATGCGACGGTAAGTCTTTGACTTTCTTTATGGTACGGTCTCACTTCGATGTGGAGCACTTGTCGAAGCGCCGAGATGATTGCTTAAGCAAGAGGCTCTTCTTTCCATTTACACGTAGAACTGAAGGCCACACAGTACACTTCCTCCATTACACTGAGGTGACAAAAGTCATGGGATAACGATATGCGCATATAGAGATCGGGATAGTTCCGCCTACACCAGGTATAAAAGGGCAGTGTTGTGACGGAAGGATCATTTTTATTCGCGTGATTCGGTCAAAAGGTTTCCTACGCGATTATAGTTGCACGCCAGGAATTAACACCGAGCGAGGTGGCGCAATGGTTAGCACACTGGACTCGCATTCGGGAGGACGACGGTTCAATCCCGTCTCCGGCCATCCTGATTAAGGTTTTCCGTGATTTCCCTAAATCGTTTCAGGCAAATGCCGAGATGGTTCCTTTGAAAGGGCACGGCCGATTTCCTTCCACATCCTTCCGCAACCCGAGCTTGCGCTCCGTCTCTAATGACCTCGTTGTCGACGGGACGTTAAACACTAATCACCACCACCAGGAATTAACAGACTTTGAACACGGAATGGTAGATGTAACTGGATGGATGGGACATTCCATTTCGAAAATCGTTAGGAAATTCAATATTTTGAGATCCATAGTGTCAAAGAGAATACCAAATTTCTGGCATTACCTCTCACCACGGACTACGTGGTAGCCGACCACCTTCGTTGAGTTCTCAGTGCCAACAGACGAGTAACAGTGAAATAACCGCAGAAATCAATTTGAGACGAGACCGTGCTGCGAAATTTGGCGTTATTGGACTACGACAGTAGACGCCGACTCGAGTACCTTTGCTAACAGCACGTCATAGCCTGCAGCACCTCTCCTGGGCTCGTGACCATATCGGTTGGATTTACTACTACTGGAAAACCGTGGCTTGGTCAGATTAGCCCCGATTTTAGTTGTTAAGAGATGATGGTAGGGTTCGAATGTGGCGCAGACACCCGAAGCCATGGACTCAATTTGTCAGCAAGACATTGCGTGTGCAACGTGGTGGTGGCTCCATAATGGTGTGGGTTGTATTTACGTGCAATGTACTGATCCTCTGGCCAAGCTGAACCGATTATTGATTGGAGACCATTTGCAGACATTCATGGACTTCAGACATGAATCACATCGAAGATTTATGAGACGGATTCGAGAGATAAGTTTCTGCACAAAATATTACAACGGCAACACTTTCGCAGTTATGGTTCAAATGACTCTGAGCACTATGGGACTTAACATCTTAGGTCATCAGTCCACTAGAACTTAGAACTACTTAAACCTAACTAACCTAAGGACATCACACACATCCATGCCCGAGGCAGGATTCGAACCTGCGAACGTAGCAGTACCGCGGTTCCGGACTGAAGCACCTAGAACCGCACGCCCACTGCGGCCGGCTCGCAGTTATGGACTGCTATAGAGGTAGCATGGCTCAATATTTCTGCAGGGGATTTCCATCGATTTATTGAGTCCATTCCAGGTCCAGTTTCTGCGCTATACCAGGCAAAAGTAGACCCAACACGATATTGGGAGGTATCTCGTAATTTTTGTTATCTGAGCGTGATGCTCTTGAATTCTTCTCATATAATTATTGTACTGTGGTCCATACCATAGCTTTCAATCTTCATAATGTCACGCCCAACATTTTGCCACAAAGAAGTTCACACAGTAAGTTTTGCGTGCGCTGTCGCCATTACTCATGTCCCGCCTCACTGCTCACGTGCAACTCCCTGTGCGCACTCTCGCGTACCAACGCTGTTAGTACCTTGCCGAGATCAGTTAGAGTTTGTTATTATACGTAGCAAAAACCCTAACTTAGCTTCTCTACAAAAGTATTTTTAAATGATTTGCAATAGGTTTTCTGTACAATAAACCTAATAATTAGTATTGACTATTAAATGACGAAACATACACATGTCTAATCTGAAATTACTATCAGAAATGTAAAAACAGACTCGTGAAAAATACGACATATGGGTAGTAGTGTTATAAAGTGCTGCGGGAAGGTGACCAAGGGGGCGTTTTTGCTCCACGACAACCAAACAGTTCATTCTGCACAACAGGACATATGCTACTTCTTTGGGCTCTCAGACATTGCTAGACTCCCCTCTCCCTCCTCCCCGTTTTCTCCTGACATGGCACCTCATGACTTCTACTGATGCGAAAGCATTACGTGACGGGTATTTCCGGAATAACAACGAGGTATTTTTCGGATTGGTACATTTCCGGAACAGCAAAATTCAGGCTTTTGTAAACAAGGTCTCCAGCAGGTCATCCATCATTGGGAAAATATGTGAATGAATAGGTAGAGACCAAGTTGTATTGTCACACATTGAAATTTTCTAGGTGGTAGTTAAGACTTTGTGGCTACTCCTCGCATTTTCAGGAAACAGTTATCTTGGCAATAATCACTGTGTTCGTAATGGCAGACATTGGATCATTTTGAGCTTATAGCAGAACTTATAACTGCTGAAATGAAACATATTTGTGCTTAATTTTCTGTCATATATCGTTTTGTACAAACAACGTAGGGACAAGCATAATGAACTTAATTATATTTCAATTCATTGTCGAAGTAATCCATTCCTTCTGCTGATTCTATCTGAACTTTGTGTTTGTATGTTTCAGTTAATTAATCGGTTGGAAATGGACGGTTTTGTGAGGTAACTATCGCACGCTATCAACACTCTGTCGGATGTTGATTTGCGTTTTTCACAAGTCGAACCTGCAGTCTCATATTTCTTTTACTAAATCCTTTTTGTCAAACAAATCATGCATTGCACTGCAATTCAGTATAATCACGGTCCTACGACACCAGGCTTTTCCGCTGCCTAATGAAGAGATTTGAGCCTGACATTTAGAAGAATCTGGATGTTCAGGTAAACGAGTCTTTAGTGGACGTAACCGGACTTCAGCATGAACATTGACGCAAACATTTTACCTATACGTGACCTTCTTATACGCCTGCTATCGTCAATGTAGTAGATCCCACCTCTCGAACAATAAACATTCAAAATTTCGGCTTATGATTTTATTTATTTATTCTATATTTTGTGGGTTACGTTACAAGTCGTATGGTATGAACAGCAGGGAGACTCTGACGTACAGGTTCAGCTGGCAAAGCGGAAAGGTTTCCCCCTAACCCTCACAACCGCAGGCACCATTCTTTAGCGAACATCAACCTACTTTAGAACATGTATGTCTGTTAGTTTGGAATGAGGTACAAAGGAGATGACACGCAAAAATATTGAAAACGCTGGCCATGGGGGCTCAATTCGCAAAGGGACGCATCACTGAAGGCAATTCCACACCAGCCAATCAAATTATGGGTTGCAGATGTGTCTGGAGATGCCCCACACTGCGGTGGGGTACCAACCTGACTGTCACCCGACAGACAGGAGAGGTGGTCTAGGCTGCCATTTTATTTCGTAGTAGGGTGTCTTTTGTCGTCATAAGTGGCACCCTTACAGCACAGTAATACGTCGACGATATTATGCGCCCCTTTTGTTGCCCTTCATGGCAAGCCATCCTGGGATTACATTTCAGCAAGATAATGCCCACCCGCACACAGCTAGGATTTCGTGCTTGCCAAACCCTGCCGTGTCCACTAAGATCTCTCCCAAACTGAGAATGTTTGGAGCATTATCGACAATGTCCTCATACTAGCTCGAGATTTTCACGATCTAACACGCGAATTGGACAAAATTTGGTACGACATCCCTGAACAGTACATCAAACAACTCTATCGATCAGTGTCGAGATGAATAACTGCTTGCATAAGAGCCAGCGATGGGCCAAAGTATTATTAACTTGTTGAATTTGCGAAGCTCTTTCTCTTCCATACACTGAGGTGACAAAATTAGTGGAATATCTCCTAATATGAGGCCGGACCCTTTTGCCCGGCGTAATGCTGCAACGCGAGGTGGCATGGACTCAACAAGGCGTTCGCATGAATTGTCCAGCCTTTTCTCCAAACCAATCGCGAAAACTTTTGGCCCAATGACATGTTTAGGAACATGAAGTCAATGAACGGTTGCAAATGGTCTCCAAGTAGCCGGACATAATCATATATAGTCGATGATCGGTTCAGTTAGATCAGAGGACCTAGTCCCTTCAAAGATAAACACACCCCACACCGTTATGGAGCCACAACCAGCTTGCATAGTGCCTTGTTGACAACCTGGGTTCTGCGCCACACTCGAACCCTACAAACAGCTCTTACCAACTGAAATCGGGACGCATCTGACCAGGCCACGGTTTTGCAGTCGTCTGGGGTTCAACCGATATCGTCACGATCCCAGAAGAGGCGCTGCAGACAGTGTGGTGCTCTTAGCAAAGCCATTCGCGTCGATTGTCTGGTGCCATAGCTTATTAAGCCCACATTTTCTGCACTGTCCTAACGGATACGTTCCTCATACGTCTCGCATTGATTTGTGCGGTCATTTCCGCAGTGTCGCTTGTCTGTTGGCACTGATTAATCAAATGCTGCTGCCCTCAGTCGTTAAGTGAAGACCGTCGGCCACTGTGTTTTCCGTGATGAAACGTACACTCTTGATTCTAGACTATTCATACGAATGAATTGTTGAGTCCATTCCACCTCGAGTTCCAGCACTACGCCGTACAAAAGAGGTCCAACGCGATGTTAGGAGGTATTCCAGTACCTTTGTCACCTCAGTGTATGGAAGAGAAAGAGCTTCGCAATTTCAGCAAATTAATAATGCGTTGACCCATCTCTGGCCCTTGCACCAAACAATTATTAAACTTGTCATTGATCGATAGGGTTGGATGTACTGATGAGGGATGTCGTGTCAAATTCTGTCCAATTTGCATGTTAGACTGCGAAAATCCCTTAGCTGGTTAGGGGATCTTGCCGATAATGCTCCAAATGTCCTTAATTTGGGAGAAATCCGACGACTTTACTGGTCACGGTAGGGTCTGGCAACCACAAAGACAAGCAGTAGAAATTCTCGCTGTGTGCGGGTGGGCATTATGTTGCTGATATGTAATCCAAGAATGGCTTGCCATGAAGGGCAACAAAATGGGGCGCAAAATAGCGTCAACGTATTGCTGTGCTGTAAGAATGCCACTGATTTCAATCAAAGACGTCTACTACGAAATGAAGTGGCATCGAGGACCATCGCTCCTGTCCGTCGGGCGAAAGTGAAGTTGGTATCCCACCGCAGTCTGGGGCATCTCCAGACACGTCTTCAGCCTGGAATTTGATTGGCTGGTGTAGATTTGCCTTCAGTGATGCCAGAGGGCTTCGAATTCTATGATGTAACGTGTGTAAGATACATATATCGGTGCCTTGGGTTCATCGTCATTCATCATCATCCTCCATACAGTCCTGACTTTGCAACTTCCGATTTTCATCAATTTCCAAACCTTAAAAAACGCGTTCGAGGGCTTTACTTGATGCGGTCCAAACAGAGATGATGTAGCTCCGTCAACAAATTCGATCATTCTAGAGTGACGTTTTCAATAAACTAGTCTCTCATTTGGACAAATATGTTCTTCACCAGGGTTACTATTATGAGAAATAAATATGTAGGCATTAAGAATAAAGATTCAGATGTTAATAACGTTTGTTTTATTTAAAAAGCTATAAGAATTTCCACATAAAAAGTTCACAAGCATTTCTTTTCAGCACGACTTCGTGGTATTGACTAAACCAAAGCAATTCTTAAACCTAATTTAATTTTACCAATATTATGCAGCTGTGAAATGTGGTTGTACTCATTAGCCAGGAAATATGAACAAAAATGCCTTCAGTCACAATTTTTTGCGTTTCATTTAATTACAAGATGCGTTTCGGACCCTGTGGGTCCATCGTAAGGTGCAAGTCGCCTTAATACATAATTTAGTTTTGCTCTTGAGCGAGGTGAAATGCATGGTCCTGTAATGAGAAATTTATATGGCAGGTTTTGCATTCTGTGAACCAACTACGGAAAATACGGTGAGAAACAGTGGGAAAAAAAACAGTGAAAAATCTACTGAACCATCAAGGAAGACCATCTTTAACCTTTTCACGCGAGAAGGCGTTAGTTGAGGCTTATGTCATTGCACATAACGTTGCTCAAGACGCACTTTGGTTTATATATTTAAAAAAGCCTTCATAGATGTAGTTGAACATGATATGATCAAAGATGAAGTTTATACCACTCTCGGTCCTATCCTTGGCCGATAGACACCACTCGATACGGATATGGAGGGGCATGTGGTCAGCACACCGCTCTCCTGGCTGATATCAGTTGTCGTGACCAGAACTGCTTCTTCTCCATCGAGTAGCTCATCAATCGGCATCACAAGGGCCGAGTGTACCCCACTTGCTAACAGCTCTTGACAAACTCCGAAGGTCACTCATCGAAGTGCAAGCCCTACCCGACGAACTTAGCTTTGGTGATCTGTCGGGAACCGGCGATACCAATGCGGCAAGGCCATTGGTGAATTGACAAATGCATGGAATAAATTAAAAATAGGTATTTAAAATGACTGAAATAACTATGGCTGGTCAAGTCTGTCTGTTCGTTTAACAAAGATTCAAAGAAAACTCTCCTCCCGCACAGGCCATGAAGGCCCAAAGGGATCGACTGGCCGCCGAGTCATCCTCAGACCACATGCGTCATTGGATGCGGATATGGAGGGGCGTGTGGTCAGCACACCGCTCTCCCGGCCGTAGGTCATTTTCCGAGACCGGAGCCGCTACTTCTCAATCAAGCAGCTCCTCAGTTCGACTCACAAGGGCTGAGTGCTCCCCGCTTGCCAGCAGCGCTCGGCAGACCGGATGGTCACCCATCCAAATGCTAGCCCAGCCCGACAGTGCTTAAATTCGGTGATCTGACGGGAACCGGTAACAAAGATTCAGGCTCTCTGATTTTATGGAGGCAAATTACCCGTTGTTAAAAACTTTAAAATACGATCCTCTCAAATCTCTCATTTTCTGAATAAAATTCTGGAACAGTATTGTACTTACGATAAATCATACTCAGTTAAGAAAAAAAATGATGTAGCAACAAACAATGGCATGTTTGCTTCTTTTGATGTAACTAACCTCTTTACTAACGTACTAACTGTAGAACCAATAGAGATAATTATATAGTTTTAAACCTGACTATCTCTTAGCAACAGTATATACACTACAGGCCACTAAAATTGCTACACCACGAAGATCTCGTGCTACAGACGCGAAATTTAACCGACAGGAAGAAGACGCCGTGATATGCAAATGATTAGCTTTTCAGAGCATTCACACAAGGTTGGCGCCGGTGGCGACACCTACAACGTGCTGACATGGGGAATGTTTCCAACCGATTTCTCATACACAAACAACAGTTGACCGGCGTTGTATGGTGAAACGTTGTTGTGATGCCTCGTTTAAGGAGAAATGCGTACCATCACGTTTCCAACTTTGATAAAGGTCGGATTGTAGCCTACAGCGATTGCGGTTTATTGTATTAGGGCATTGCTGCTCGCGTTGGTCGAGATCCAAGGACTGTTAGCAGAATATGGAATCGGTGGGTTGAGGAGGGTAATACGGAACACCGTGCCGGATCCCAACGGCCTCTTATCACTAGCAGTGGAGATGACAGGCTTCTTAACAGCATGGCTGTAACGGATCGTGCAGCCACGTCTCGATCCCTGAGTCAGCATATGGGGCTGTTTGCAAGACAACAACCATCTGCACGAACAGTTCGACGACGTTTGTAGTAGTATGGACTATCAGCGCGGAGACCATGGCTGCGGTTGCCCTTGACGCTGCATCACAGACAGGAGCGCCTGAGATGGTGTACTCAACAACGAACCTAGGTGCACGAATGGCAAGCCGTCATTTTTTCGGATGAATCCGGGTTCTGTTTACAGCATCACGATAGTCGTATCCGTATTTGGCGACATCCCGGTGAACGCACATTGGAAGCGTGCATTCGCCATCGCCAAACCGGCGTAACACCCGGCGTTACACGTCTCGGTCACCTCTTGTTCGCATTGACGGCACTTTGAACAGTGGACGTTACATTTCAGATGTGTTATCACCCGCGTGGTTCTACCCTTCATTCGACCCCTGCGATACCTTACATTTCAGCAGGATAATGCACGACCGCATGTTGCAGGTTATGTACAGGCCTTTCTGGATACAGAAAATGTTGCACTGCCGTCCTGGCCAGCACATTCTCACCAATTGAAAACGTCTCGTCAATGGTGGCCGAGCAACTGGATCTTTACAATACACCAGTCACTACTCTTGATGAACTGTGGTATCGTGTTGAAGCTGCATGGACAGCTGTACCTGTATACGTCATCCAAGCTCTGTTTGACTCAATGCCCAGGTGTACCAACGCCGTTATTACGGCCAGAGGTGGTTGTTCTGGGTACTGATTTCTCAGGATCTATGCACCCAAATTGCGTGAGAATGTAATCACATGTCAGTTCTAGTATAATATATTTGTACAATGAATACTCATTTATCATCTGCATTTCTTCTTGACATAGCAATTTTAATGGCTAGTAGTGTAAGTGTCAATACTGGAGTCACACAACAGACCGATGATCAAGATACTGAATTCATGTCACTAGATATGACGAACCTATATGCTAATGTAGGTTGGTTGGTTGGTTGTTTTGGGGAAGGAGACCAGACAGCGTGGTCATCGGTCTCATCGGATTAGGGAAGGATGGGGAAGGAAGTCGGCCGTGCCCTTTCAGAGGAACCATCCCGGCATTTGCCTGAAACGATTTAGGGAAATCACGGAAAACCTAAATCAGGATGGCCGTCGTCCTCCCGAATGTGAGGCCAGTGCCAAAACTGCTCAAGACAGATAACATAGGCCACTTGTACACAGAACGCTCAATTTCCAACTGTACTCGGAAAGTTACATTGAAGTCGAAACTTCAGCAACTTCATCAAACAGTTGCATTTAAATGAAAGTATATTAGACAGCCAACGGAAGGCAAGCTGTCCAGAGCAGCGAGAGCTCAGTCTTGTAACCTACCCCAACCGAAAGGTGAGAGCCGACCCCCTCAAGAGCACCTGTACCAGTCGAACATAGAACATTCCCGCCCCCACGACAGTGGTAGTGGTTAAACGTTCCAATCAGCAATTCGAAAACCAGCGGAAAATTCCACTCTATTGCTGAAGCACTACTATTCCACCAATGGAGATACTTGGCGCCAATTCCTGCGCTGATTTTGCTGCGTCACGGAGCTATCCCCTGAGCAGGCCAATCACAGTTATTATTTTGCAGAAAACACAGGAATTTGCCCGCCAAGACTGCCTGGGAACCCAAGTCATTCCCACGCCTCGCTGGTAGCCCGTCAGAAAGTGTTTTAACTAAGTTTCTGCGAAGTAACGAAATCTCTAGGCCGGCCGCTCCATCAGGCCCCTGTGGGCGTGTCGCCCCCAATCTTATGACAAGTCAGCGTCTGGAAAGCATCCACTCAACTCCCTCACACCTGTCGGCTTAACTCTTTCAAGATCCGCAGAACCCGCCTGTGACCTGACCATCCGGGTGAGCAGAGACGCTGTGTGGGAAGTCCACATTTGAAGGAATAGCAACTTTTCACTGCATGCAACTAGAGAGAGAAAATCGAATTACTCAGAGTAAGATAGAAATATGAGAGGGGGCTCATGCCACCTCTCAACAGGTGCTTCCAGTCCTGTTACCTGTACCGTCACTGGTAAAGGGACGAGTGTCTTTTGCACAACCACGTCATTCCAACTCTCCAACAACGTGGGTGTGTGGATGGGATCATTTTTATGCAAGTTGACACACCCTCGCACACTGAAAATCCAGTTAAACAGCTACTGAAGCGCCATTTCGGAAATTCTAGAATTATCAGTCGCGATTTCCCTACAGCCTGGCCGTCCCGATCACCTGATCTTAATCCATGTGACTACCGACTGTGGGGCAATCTGAAAGATGTTGTGTTTAGTGTTCCGAGTGCAAGCTTAGCTGCATTGAAGGCACACATTGCGCAACACATTCTGAACGTGACCCAGAAACACTTAGATCAGTTGCGGAACATGCTGTTTCGCGATTTCTACTTGTTGGAGAAAACGGTGGATAGCATATTGAATATGTTTTACGCCAGTCACACGAAAATTAATAATCCGATTTTGATTTAGCCTCAGGAAAATTAAAAACCGACGTGAATGATACTTTTTATGCGGCTTTTGGCCTCAGGACAGTTAAAAAGCGATGTGGCTGATGCTTTTTGTGCGGTTGTTGGCCTCAGGACAATTAAAAACCGATTTTTCCCTTCTGATGTGATATGACCTTTCCGTGGTGGATGGGCTTACGTAACTAACTGTATCACACCTGTACACCAACGTGCACTGAGTAGTACAGTTTGTTTAATGTCAAACATACACCTTAGGCATTGTTGTATGATTAATTTGTCATTTGTTCAAAAATGGTTCAAATGGCTCTGAGCACTAAGGGACTTAACATCTGAGGTCATCAGTCCCCTAGAACTTAGAACTAATTAAGCCTAACTAACCTAAGGACATCACACACATCCATGCCCGAGGCAGAATTCGAACCTGCGACCGTAGCGGTCGCGCGGTTCCAGACTGAAGCGCCTAGAACCGCATGGCCACTGCGGCCGGCTGTCATTTGTAGTCGATCATTATTAAATTATGATGCTTACAACGCTATCCATTGCTACATTTTGTAACTATTTATTTTTCATCTTCCATACGTTTTCCCCCTTCTCCGATAATATTCCGTTGCAATTTGACGTCATTCTGACCAATGGTGTTGCTTCCACAGCGGTTTGAAAGTTTAATTATAATCACCCTGTACTTCACTTGTTTGACCACCTTGTATTTTCAAAAAAACTTTAAGCTGTCTTTCTTTGCACTTGTTTTATAATTAACTGTTGTTTAATTCTGATAGTCTGGTATTACGTCTCAAATAGGCACATGTCACTGTCCGTGCCCTATAGGCGGCGCAGCAATGTGAGCCAGTGGGTCGATCAGTCTGATGTTGTTCCTAGCAAGGTACGTGTGCCAAAGACTGGAAAGTGTTTAATTTAAATTTTTGACTTGAGCATATCTACTTGGAACGTTGACCATTGTCTTCTCGCATTGTAACTGTAAGTAAGTTACCTTTGTATGTCATGACAATTGTCGTTTTGGGTAATGTTTTTGTCAAATTTAATTTTCTATGTATTATTTTATGGGGTTTCTTAAAATTTCGTTCTGATGAAGATATCCTAAGAGGTGTCGAAAGATAGGTCAACCAGACAATTATTTGGCTGTATGATCCCTATGTTGGTAGAGGTAATTTTTAAAAACGTGTTACAACGTAAAAAGTCGTCAGTTTAATGAATATCAGAAGTCATTGACTTGTTGTAGCTAATATTTTCACGTAATTACTTTACCTTTAATGAGAAAGTTTACCAACAGCAAGAGGTAATATAACATTTGTCCTGTGTCTATAATACTTGGAATATAATTTCTTTAAATAAAACAATGAGTTCTTAAGTAATATACTATATTACTGGAGGTATGTTTATCATTCAATGCTGCTATTAGATGGCACAAAGGGAGAAATTCAAGAAAAACTTCAATGAATCATTTCTTTCCACAAAAATTTGAAATTCACAGTACAAAATGTGGACAACAAAACCATACATTTCTTGGAACTTTGAATTATCAACCTCTAGCAAAAACGCAAGTTCAGGATACTCAGAAAACACACATCCGAAGACAAAACAACAGATAACTCATCATGCCATCCCACTGCATACAAATATGGTGTATTTAGGTTCCATACTGCACAGAATACACTTACTTGCCTTATAAAACAGCCTTAGGACAGAAATGGACATCATAAAAAGTATTGCTATAAACAACAGCTACACAACCAAAACAAATTTGATATACAAATACACAGAAGTAAGAAAACAAATTGCCACATTAAGAAAGAAGAGAAAATATTAGCCAGCATCCATGCCAAGTCCCAAAATCACAAAAACAGCTAACCTATTAAAAAAATAACATAAAAACCGATAACTAAAACTTTAATGGCAGGGAATGTGTAAAGTGTTACACCCCAGTTGTCCTGCCCGCTGTGTAAAAAAAAAAAGGCAGAAATTTCGAAACCCATTTCCAAGACCATATAAATAAGTTCAGACTGAACCACCTTGAAAAATTAGTTATTGCACAGCATATGCTCGACATATGCATCTGCGTTATCAGAAAGATAGAAAACAAGTTGGTAGTATTACACAATGAAGCCAATGGTAAGAAGGTAAATCTCTTGCAACAAGCAGAAAATTCTGGCATCAAACCAAAAAGCCTGAATACATGTTGAACAGAGAGTTTCGCTAGCTGTGGCTACTTCAGTCATTTTAAATGTTTATTTTTCATTTATCCCTTGCATACGTCAATTTAGATAGTACTCAGATCTTTTACATTTCATCATTAACTGTTTCTTTGACTTTCTCATGTTAAATTAAATCTGTGAAGTGTTTTTAAAATGTAGAAACAAATTTACACCTTGAATGACGTTATATGAGATGATAGAAAATGCAAACTAACGTCTGCTGGCAAGAAAAAGTTAAAAATGTTCGTTCTTCATCGTTCAGTAAGTTTTTCATATTTTTCCCACTATTTGTCACCATATTTTCCAAAGGTCATTCACTAAATACAAAACCTAACATGTAACCTTTTCATTACAGGAGCATACATTTCACTTCATTCAAGAGCAGAACTAAGTCATGTATTAAGGCGATTTGCATCTGACGATGGACCCACAGATGGTAATTAAGTAAAAAAAAAAAAACTGTGACTAAAAGAATTTTTACTCCGACTTCCTGCGAATTGTTGAATGCGTGCGGACTTACATAATCGCTTGTATGGGCAACAGGTTTATACCACTACCGGAAGACTGGTGAATCGTCGCAGAAGAAGGGGTAAATTACTAAGCGATCTGGTCTTTCTCCCCCGGTGTATTGATAATGATGTTATTTCCTAATTCGCCAGAATTAGGCACCATGTGAAGACAGTAAAAGCAATGACGATCGACCAAAGGGCGAGCCAAGCACATGTTCGAGAAAGAATCCAGCAAATACGCAGAGACTTGAATTATGTTAACTCCGTTTCAATTGATGTGCATTTTTCACTAGCACCAACTCTCTGACTCCAGGACTGGGATAAAGTGGACAGAATTATGTTTGATCATTCAACAAGGTTTTCGGATTTCAGTGCTATGAAACAAAAAGAGAAGTTCGAGAAGCCAGCGATTGCACAAGGAAGACGCCACTGTGGATCCGAAACGAGTAGTGGTGAACCTATCGTCAGAAGTAA
Organism: Schistocerca americana; assembly: GCF_021461395.2. NCBI lineage: Eukaryota > Metazoa > Arthropoda > Insecta > Orthoptera > Acrididae > Schistocerca > Schistocerca americana. Next base: position 404,375,309 of record NC_060125.1, read on the forward strand.
TCGATGAAGCAGCTATTTCAGTTCTGGGTAAAGGTTCGAATTTCGCAACTACACCGAAGAGAATTCCTATTGAAGAAATCGTAAGTGCCGTCGAAACATACTTATTTCGTCTTCCGAAGGTGCAGATCGAAGAAGTAAGACAAGATGTGCCAAGAGTTCTACAGAAACCGAAACACCCCAAAAGCAACATATCAGCGCAGGAAAGGAAATATCTTAATGAACTCATGAGAAACGAGAGCATCGTTATAACGAAATCGGATAAGGGCAATGCTACCGTTGTTTTGGACGCTGTGGATTATCACAGGAAGATGGAACAGCTACTTGCTCATGGCGTGTATCGGAAGTTAAAAAGCGATCCGAGGAACAGAATCGTTCAGAAAGTGAAAAACCTGATATCAGACTCCAGACTGGACAGCTCTATCACAAAGAATCCAACACCTGTCTCACCCAAAGTGTATGGACTACCCAAGATACATAAACAATCGGTTCCTTTGAGGCCTGTCGTCAGCGGGATTAGCTCGCCAACTTAGTTGGTAAAACAAATACATTAGTCAAAGATTCGAAACATCTTTCAGAAATTATACGCACAGTGAAGATATCTGAGGTTGACACTCTTGTTACTTTCGATGTGACATCGTTATTTACTAATGTCCCAGTATCAGATGCAATGGAGATCATAAGGAAGAAAGTTGCTCCAGATGTTTGTAACTTAAATGAATTATGTCTTCGTTCGAGCTATTTTAAAAACAATGGTGAATCCTATGAACAGGTTGACGGCCTTATTATGGGTTCACCCATATCGCCAGTTGCAACTGAGATTTTTATGGAGCATTCTGAGCAACGGGCATTAAGTGGAGCTCCTTTGAAGCCTTCTTGTTGGCTCCGCTACGTGGACAATACATTTGTTGTTTGGCCACATGGCGAAGAAGAACTTCATTCATTCCACAATTTCTTAAATGGAATTCACCCCAAAATCAAGTTTACCTTGGAGGTTGAGAGTGAGGTCGGTCTCCCGTTCCTAGATGTGTTGGTATACAGAAGACATAATAACACTCTAGGTCATAGGGTGTAAAGAAAGCCGACTAACACAAACATGTATTTAGATGCCACTTCGCACCACCACCCAGCCCAGAAGCAACCAGTGCTCAACAGTCTGTCTTCACATGTCTACCGTATCAGCGATGACGGCAGCCTGGAATCGGAGGTGGATTTTTCAAAGAGGACATTGAAGGCATACGGCTATGATACAGTAATTGTTCAACCGACAGGCCTTTTAGGGGGAATATTAATCACGCTAATAAGAATGACGAGGAACCGCTTTCTCATTCCGTTAGGTTAGCGTTCGTTTCTGGAGTCACTGACCGCATAAGCAGAATTCTAAAGAAAAATGGTATCCAAACATTTTTCTTTGGTCAAAATAAAAGATTCTTTCCATCCAAAAACGGATGCACCTGATTGTCTACACAATGTAGGCGTGTATCAAGTGACATGTGGCTGCGGCAAAGTGTGTATAGGCGAAACCGGAAGAACTGTTAAAGAGCACACTAAGGAACACGAACAGCAGATGCTGCTAAAATAAAGTGTAAAATCGGCAGTAGCGGAACATCATGAGGACTGTGGCTCTGGCAAGACGGTGCGGCCGTGTGGTTCTAAGCGCTGCAGTCTGGAACCGCTTTACCGCTACGGTCGCAGGTTCGAATCCTGCCTCGGGCATGGGTGTGTGTGATGTCCTTAGGTTAGTTTAAGTAGTTCTAAGTTCTAGGGGACTGATGACCACAGATGTTAAGTCCCATAGTGCTCAGAGCCAACTGTGGCTCTGACATCGATTTCAGTAACGTACATGTGCTGGCTAAGGAAAGAAACATATATAGAAGAAAGGTCCAAGAAGCGGTTGAATTTCCAAGAATGCATGTAATTTCAATAGAGGGGAAGGCTATAGGCTTCTGCATCCTGGCTCCCCGCCATCAAGGAAGTGAATAAGCGGCCGCGGTGTGTGAGCAACATAAATAACAGGCTGAAAGTCACCTCGGCGGACAATAATATTTCGGGTAAACATTCCCTCTCTCTTGTTCTGTTCTTTTCGCATTTAGCCAATGATGACGGCCAACCAGTAGCAGAAGGAAGAATTTCTACCAATAACTCTTCTCCAGCGTAAGTGTGGTATAGTGCCTTTCCATCCGATGACGATGGGCCACCAATAGTATCTACATGAGTGTAGTCAACAGCGCCCCTTCTTCTGCATCAGCGCGGTAATATTAGCCTATGACGATGGCCCACCAATGGTAGCCACAAGAATTTTAACCGATCCTCCCACTTCTACAGCACTAACACGGGAAAACTCCCCTTTATAAGAGAACACGACAATGGTGTCTGACAGGTTTCTAACAGTATTGGACACCGGAAGATCCTGAAGAAGATCCTAGCACAAGGATCGAAACGTCAATTATTTAAGAAGAAATATGACGAGGTATAACAACCCAGAAAAAAATATTGAAATGTGTGTGAATTCCTAAGGGATCAAACTGGTGAGGCCATCGGTCCCTAGCTCTACACACTACTTACCTATGCTAAGAACAACACACCCACCATGCCCGAGGGAGGACCTCCGGCGGGAGGGGCCACGCAATCCTTGACATTGCGCCTCAGACCGCACGGCCACTCCGCGCGGCAACAACCCAGAGGATTTTAACTTTACCTTTGTTAATGTGGTTCCCTTCAGCTTATTGTTCGTTTACTTTATGCCGAATTTGGAATTTGAGGCAAATGAATACTGTTCTTTTTTCTGTTTGTCCTAAAAGGCTCCATCCACATTGCAAAGGGTATTGGATGTAGTATTGAGAAGTTTAAATTCGAAGTAGTGCATGGTTTGTCTCGATGACGTAACTACATTTTCTAAAAACATGGAGGAACGTATACAGTGACTAGAGGAGGTGCTTGAGAGGTCGTGTACGGCATGTGCTGTACAGTAGACTATGTACAGCATTCATCAATACTGTGTGGATAAATGTCGCTTTGTAATCATTACTAGGTGCATGTAATAAGTCAAGAACGTTTGAAATCTGATCCATGTTTAATTTTTGCAGTACAAGTTTTAGTGTCACCACAGAGATCAAAACAGCTTCAACCATTCATCGGATTATTTTTTATTATTATTGAAAATTCGTTAGAGGTTGCCCCAAAACGGATGAACCATTAAACCGTTTCTTAAAAAAAGAATGAAGTTTCACTGGTGTTCTTCCTGTCAGATTCTGCTTGATAAATTAAAGCAAGCAGTAGTGCCGAGTCCGGTATTGGTGTTTCCAAACCTTGAAAAACAGTTTATTTTACCGTGTGAAGCAAGCAATTTGGCGATCACATGTTTTCTCAGCCAAAGCGTGGATAGTCAGGAACATCTGGCGTGTTTGTGTTAAGATAGTTAAATAAAGCAAAACAAAATTATTTTACTGTTGAAAATGAGACCTTTATCTGTCATCTATGGTATTACACACTTCCTTTGCTATCGCTATGGAAGAAAACTGAAGCTAATACCAGACTATACCTCTCTCATGTGATGACCGTCCACTGGGTGCCAGCCTATTTATACAGCACCATTTAGGTGACTTCTATGGCAATATTGAAGTGGTTACTGTGATTAAATGAACCGTCAAGAAGACTGACATAGCAACAAGTGTAGCTTAATTGACTTATTGATGCCTAATCTCGGAAAAAACGGAAAGTGAAGAAAAGCATATACGGAAATGCTTGAGTGGCAAGAACAGACAAAACAGTGTGTCAAAAAGTTACACATAGTGTTGGACAATGGATTCTATTGGTGCATCCCTACAAACCTAAGGGCAAGACAATAAATTTGTGAACTGATATCGAGGACTGTATCAGCTCATAAATATGACATCCCTTATGTGCAATAAGTTGAAAGTGCCAACGAAAATCTCTGTAGCGCTTGTAGGAAATAGCAATCAATTTAAAGGAACTATAGATGCTTTTTCGCAAGTACCAGTGCCATCGCTAGACCAGGATGTTAAATACAAGGAGAAAGAAGAGAGATAAAAAGTCAATAATAAAAGAATGCAACGTGTGCCATCTGTGCTTAGACCATGTCACAGAATAAATGAATGACATGATTAAAAAATGAATCAGGCATGATAGCAAAATATTTTATTTAGGGTAACTGGTTTCAGTCTTTGAAGATCATCTTCATACCAGTAAATGTCTCATTTAACGGTCTGCTGAGACAGCGAACGGAGTCAAATACATGTCTCTGAAGATCGCTAAAGGAGACACTTAATAGCCTGAAGATCGCTAAGAGGGACCTTTAACACTCTGACGATGATCTTTAAAAACCGAAATCGGTTACTTTTTGAAAATTGAATTTAGATCGCTGATTTCCAAACATGTTATGCAAAATCATGAATAATATTGGTTTGTGGAATGTTTTATCGATAATAGGTGAAATAGTTTATTTTTGTGTGTCACGGTTTTGATAAATTTGGGTTGTTATTTTGTTATCATGGAATGTTGTGCTTTGGGACTTTTTCATCTTTCTTTGTTTATAGCATTATAGGTTATAATGATAGGATGTATGATATTTTTAAGCTATCAATCTATGTAACCACGTTAGTAAGTACAGTCCGCCTGTTTTCTTCAACAGAGAAAGGAAGAGGATCAAATGATGTTCTGACTATGTGTGTTAATTTGCGTAGTTTGGAAAAGGCAGTACATTTTCTTGGAGGCAAGCGGTATGATAGAAATGGTGGTTATCGCCAAAACAAGCGATTTTCGGTAACATGATTGTTAAAACCGCTCAAAGTAATCGGTTTCTGAAATAACCGATTTTCGGTTTTCTTTTGCTATCCACTTCCGGTAATAAAAGTAGACTTTGAACAAAGCGTGGAAAATTCTAATGAAGGTGAGGGAGTAGAACATCACGATCGACATGCAGTTGAAACTCTGTGGGAGAGATCGATTTCATTGTCTCCAGCAAACATTGTGAAGGTGAAGGAGACGGAATCAGCGATAGCGAGAGCTAAGGGTCACAAGTTGATGACTTCCCTGCATCGTCACTTTTGAATGGTATCAATTTTTCACCCCCCAAGCAACCACAAAATTAAGGGTTAAGTTATTATCACAAGTTTATATCATTTCAATGACAATGTAGGTACACACATCAAAAAAAAGTTTCGCATCACGTCGGTTCCGAAAGGTCTGCAACCTGTACAGAAAATTGGATTAAAGATAAACATAAACATCATTTCCGCCATTTTTATTGCACATGAAAACCACACACTGCATGTTGTACCACCATACAGCGAGACCTTCAGAGGTGGTGGTCCAGACTGCTGTACAAACCGGTACCCCTGATATCCAGTAGCACGTCCTCTTGCATTGATGCATGCCCGTATTCGTCGTGGCATACTATCCACAAATTCATCAAGACACTGTTGGTCCAGATTGTCCACTTCTCAACGGCGATTCGGCGTAGATCCCTCAGAGTGGTTGGTGGGTCACGTCGTCCATAAACAACAGCCCTTTCCAATCTATCCCAGGCATGTTCGATAGGGTTCATATCTGGAGAACATGATGGTCGCTCTAGTCCAGCGATGTCGTTATCTGGAAGGAAGTTATTCACAAGATGTGCACGATGGGGGCGCGGATTGTCGTCCATGAAGACGAATGCCTCGCCAATATGCTGCCGATATGGTCGTACTATCTGTCAGAGGATGGCATTCATGTGTCGTACAACCGTTATGGCGCCTTCCATGACCACCAGCAGCATACATCGGCCCCACATAATGCCACCCCAAAACACCAGGAAACCTCCACCATGCTGTACTTGTAATGTTGATGCATTAATTTGTTCTGAAAGCGGTGCTGATATTCAAGACAATAAAAGCTGGTTAAAAGCTGTGAGCTATCTGGGAAAGTTAACATTGCATTACTGAGCAACTGTTTCACCAGATATCCAGTCTAGCTTACCAAATTCTCAACCAGACTAACATTAATTATAGTCTTTTAGTAATCATCTTACGATAACCGGTGATTATATATATAAAGACAATTTAAATAAAAAGAAATAAATCAGTTTATATTTGGACATTTATTTTAACATTAATCATTGAAATTTCAGCATATTAAACTTGATTCATAACTGAACTGGTACCTTATTTAGGATTGTGAAAATGTGAGTTTGTAATCTTACGGAACACATCAAATATGGAACCAAGATTGGGAGACTGCATACAACACTGCATTCATAAAATAACACACGAACAACGTTGAAGCATATGCTAGAGGAAATTAACCACAACCAACCGATTCAATTTTCAGCCAAAGGAGTTACGTTCATAGCGCAATCCTGTCCGTCATGTAATTACCACACACTGGTATACTAAATTCATACTAACTCTCTGTGAAATCTTCCCGAAAAGAATAGCTGAGGGCTACTTTGATGATTACACCACATGCTTCACGTGGTCAACTTGGTTTACACAAAGAGTGTAACTCCACAATAATTTTGATAATTAAAATAAATTACATCGAAACGCAATTTACAAAAGAAAAACCTCAAACTGGTTACTATCGTCTTACCATTAACCTGATGGGTCAAACAATTGTGTAAGAACGTGGTACTGGTCTCACAAAGTACACCCCATGTGGGTTGAACATAAAGAAAAGTTGCTATACTGAAAAATATTATCAAGACGAGACGTTATAATCTCACGCACATTCGCATTTAAGATTGATGATCTTATTTAGAGTTACTGATCAACACGTGGTTCCACTTTACTCACAAAGTAGTGACAAAGCAACTACTGGAAGATATTCTGAACTTCACACTCGAATTACACTGTGTTGCAATTTAAGATAACATTAGATATTTTAGATCTAAACCTGAAATAAAGGTGATTACATTTTCAGTTAGGCTGAACTTAAGAAATCCGTTGTCCTATGGACTTAGCATACACGCGCTTAGCCCGAGATCTTACCACTTCAGACGCTCGCCGCGGACAGACTGCCTCGGGCCCCTACCAACATGTCAAGGGACGGACAGGACCATGCCAAGAATAGAAACCTCTTTGCTTTTAGAAAGCGTAGCTACCTGTTCCGACGTTGGTCCTACTGTTCTCTAGCAGACAGGCTTGTCTGCTACCATCAAGCATGCAACTAGAAATACATTTGCTCATTCATCCTTTCACACAGAAGGGAAGGTGGATGACAGTATCTTATCATATACAGTATATGAAAGAAAGCGGATGTAGGTTCCGTATGAGACTGTGTGACATAAATTACATATAAAATGTGTTTTAAAGTGTAGTAGTGTGACAGATCGTTCTTGTTTATGTGTAAAGGTAACACGTTCCACTGCTCAATCTCCTCCCAGATAGAGTCAGAGACACCACAGTAAATTTAGAAGTGGAATGTATGCCGTAAATGACAACAGATTTAAGAAATTAACATGAAATAAATCCAACAGAGACCTTTCACACTCGCTGGACAGTGTGTCTAAGGCGTACAGCGTGACCGGGTTGCCTCCGAACAAGACTCCAACGATTGTCTGGCTGAAGGCATATGCGACACTCATCGGTGAAGAGAACGTGATGCCAATCCTGAGCGGTCCATTTGGCATGTTGCTGGTCCCCTGCATGGTGTCGTGGTTGCAAAGATGGACCCCGCCATGGACGTCGAGAGCGAAGTTGCGCATCACGCACCCTATTGCGCACAGTTTGAGTGGTAACACGACGTCCTGTGGCGGCAGGAAAAGCATTATTCAACATGTTGGCGTTGCTGTCATGGTTCCTCCGAGCCAAAATCCGTAAGTTGCGCTCATTCACTGCAGTAGTAGCCCTTGGGCAGCCTGAACGAGGCACTTCATCGACAGTTCCTGTCTCTCTGTATCTCCTCCATGTCCGAGCAACATCGCTTTGGTTCACTTGACACTCCTTTGTTGAGAGCCCTTCCTGCCACAAAGCAACAATGCGGATGCGATCGAACCGCAGTACTGATCGTCTAGCCATGGTTGAACAACAGACAACACGAGCCGTGGAATGACTGGAACTGATCGGCTGTTGGACCCCCTCCGTCTAATAGGCGCTGCTCATGTGTGGTTGCTTACATCTTTGGGAGGTTTTAGTGACATTTCTAAACAGTCAAAGGGACTGTGTCTGTGATACAATATCCGCAGTCAACGTCTGTCTTCAGGAATTCTGGGAATCGGCGTGATGCAAAACTTTTTTTGATGTGTGTATATTAATCAAATTTACCTTCTCTTCCAAGGAACATTGTGGATGTTTTCTCCTTATACGATGTTATAAGCATGTTGTGCCTCCTCTCGATTTTAATCTTTTAAAGCAGACGGAGCATTGTACTTCATTGCTGCTACGGCACTTTGTAAAATACTTCCATTCTGCAGTACGACTGAGGACGACAGCAAGAACTACAGTATACATCGGGGACTGTACCGTCTAATAGGCCGCACCATGCGGGAATAGATACACTTTTGTCTCTACAATGCTGTACCAATTCTTATGTCATGTGTTTGTTGCTAGTTTCTAACTGTAGCCAGTGTAGCTAAAATACTGCTGATTGCTTTTCTCAATTTCGGTAACGACCCAATATTTCGAAGCAGTGAAAACTTTACGAAGAGACTTTACTAGTAAAAACAAAACAGGAAAAGAAAAATTGACACTGCTACTAAGAAGAATTGATATGCCAATTTTTGTACCCTGTTAGCAGCAAAAAAAAAAAAAAAAAAAAAAAAAAAAAAAAAAAAAAAAAAAAAAAAAAAAAAAAAATCCTGCTGTAACCGAGATCAAACAAATAACAAAAAATATCGGTTATTCAGAACTAAAGTACTAGCATCGGTTTTAACTGGTCGTCTTTTCTCAAATCTGCACTACGATATCGGGTGATTATAATTCAAGTGCAGCTACTGCAATTATCCTATTTAACCGAAACTTGGTAGATGTGCTACTCACGGAGGTCCACTGTCGCCTGTAATTATCGTATTGCTGCGAAACTTGGTAGATATGCTAATGCATTAATGAAGAACCAATTTACGCTGGTAAAATATTAATTCAAACTTGGCGACCAGGTGCAAAACTGGCACTGCGAATGCAGGAGAGACGCATATAAATGTTTCCATAAGTACTGTATTAGATACGCGACGCGGGAAGAAAAGGTGAAACAAGTGACAAATATTGATTTTATTATTATCCATTGCTTACACAATTTTTGTTGTTTATTAGCTCCGTTGAGTCGACGAGATGCATCCGCAAAACGACGTGATCAATATACGCTCGCATCAGTTGCGGTAGAATATGAACAAAGTATTCGTGTACACTGGCCTTCAGATCTGCTAGAGACCGAACGTATCGTAAACGCGTTCTTTTATGTACCCCAAAGCCAAAATTACATGGATTCACTCAGGTAATCTTGCTGACCGTGTATCTGGAAAACCTCTGAAGATAACATGTTCGTGGAAGGTTGCATTAAGCAGATCTTTCACTGAGTAAATAACGTGAGGTGGTGCCCCATTTCGCATAAAAACGGTGGTTTTCTCACAGTTGCGACCTTCCAAGCAGCAGTCACATGCTGCAGATGGCGTTCTCGATAACGTGCAGATATCACGATGCACCTAATAGTCTCGCTGGGTGTATTCTTTTCAAAGAAAAACGGGATTAAAGGTGCTTGTAAATCCACACAGTCACATATGGCGAGTGCAATGGTTCTTCTTGCACAACATGCAGTTTAACAGTACCACAAATTCGGTAATTCTGTGTATACTTTGTGACCTGTAGTCTAAAATGAACCTAATCACTCTATAGAATATTGCCCGGCCACATGTTATCAACATCGATCGGTGTCAGAATCGAAGAGCAAATGCAGAACGTCGCTACAGATTATGAAGTTTCAGTTGCTGCACTGTCTGAATCGTGTACGACTACCAGTGTAAAACAAACTGCAAAACTTTCCATACTGTTGAGCGTGGGATGGACAGCAACAGCAACCTCGTTAATGACTATCACTGGGACAGGACGCCTTCCTTTCCCAGATGCCACACCAAGTTCACCTGTGGTTTCGAATTTCATTATCATCTACTTTACACCATTTACTGACATCGCGGCTCTCCTCAGACCTGAAGTTTTATTTATTTATTTATTTATTTTTTTTTTTTCAGTTCACTAACAGCGAACAATCTCTTCTCGAAATCCATGCTGTTCACACACGTTATGGGTTCTCAAATAACGGTGTGGATGTCGTAACATCATACAAACAATGTACAGTGCCAGAGTCACGCCTGATTGCCCCAATTAGAACAATTTCTTTTCTACTGAAAATCGAGTTCCGCTTGCATATCCACCAAGTTTCACTGCCAAATGTCGTAATAACAGCCCACAATGGATGTCGGTGAGTAGCTACGCTTTAGTAATAATCACCCGGTACACTGTGTTTAAATATGTGATAACGACAGGAGAGGAGAGGAGATATAGACTGGGACACTCAGATGTTTAGGACGGGTGGTAGGGACAGAGCATCGAGTGACATTATACTGAGTGCACTATCCGAAAATTACCTCGAGCAATTAAACAGAGAACCGACTCGTGGAGATAACATCTTGGACCTACTGATAACAAACAGACCCGAACTTTTCGACTCTGTATGTACAGAACAGGGAATCAGTGATCATAAGGCCGTTGCAGCATCCCTGAATATGGAAGTTAATAGGAATATAAAAACAGGGAGGAAGGTTTATCTGTTTAGCAAGAGTAATAGAAGGCAGATTTCGGACTACCTAACAGATCAAAACGAAAATTTCTGTTCCGACACTGACAATGTTGAGTGTTTATGGAAAAAGTTCAAGGCAATCGTAAAATGCGTTTTAGACAGGTACGTGCCGAGTAAAACTGTGAGGGACGGGAAAAACCCACCGTGGTACAACAACAAAGTGAGGAAACTACTGCGAAAGCAAAGAGAGCTTCACTCAAAGTTTAAACGCAGCCAAAACCTCTCAGACAAACAGAAACTAAACGATGTCAAAGTTAGCGTATGGAGGGCTATGCGTGAAGCGTTCAGTGAATTCGAAAGTAAAATTCTGTGTACCGACTTGACAGAAAATCCTAGGAAGTTCTGGTCTTACGTTAAATCAGTAAGTGGCTCGAAACAGCATATCCAGACACTGCGGGATGATGATGGCATTGAAACAGAGGATGACACGCGTAAAGCTGAAATACTAAACACCTTTTTCCAAAGCTGTTTCACAGAGGAAGACCGCACTGCAGTTCCTTCTCTAAATCCTCGCACAAACGAAAAAATGGCTGACATCGAAATAAGTGTCCAAGGAATAGAAAAGCAACTGGAATCACTCAATAGAGGAAAGTCCACTGGACCTGACGGGATAACAATTCGATTCTACACAGAGTACGCGAAAGAACTTGCCCCCCTTCTAACAGCCGTGTACCGCAAGGCTCTAGACGAACGGAGGGTTCCAAATGATTGGAAAAGAGCACAGGTAGTCCCAGTCTTGAAGAAGGGTCGTCGAGCAGATGCGCAAAACTATAGACCTATATCTCTGACGTCGATCGTTGTAGAATTTTAGAACATGTTTTTTGCTCGAGTATCATGTCGTTTTTGGAAACCCAGAATCTACTCTGTAGGAATCAACATGGATTCCGGAAACAGCGATCGTGTGAGACCCAACTCGCTTTATTTGTTCTTGAGACCCAGAAAATATTAGATACAGGCTCCCAGGTAGATGCTATTTTTCTTGACTTCCGGAAGGCGTTCGATACAGTTCCGCACTGTCGCCTGATAAACAAAGTAAGAGCCTGCGGAATATCAGACCAGCTGTGTGGCTGGATTGAAGAGTTTTTAGCAAACAGAACACAGCATGTTGTTATCAATGGAGAGACGTCTACAGACGTTAAAGTAACCTCTGGCGTGCCACAGGGGAGTGTTATGGGACCATTGCTTTTCACAGTATATATAAATGACCTAGTAGATAGTGTCGGAAGTTCCATGCGGCTTTTCGCGGATGATGCTGTAGTATACAGAGAAGTTGCAGCATTAGAAAATTGTAGCGAAATGCAGGAAGATCTGCAGCGGATAGGCACTTGGTGCAGGGAGTGGCAACTGTCCCTTAACATAGACAAATGTAATGTATTGCGAATACATAGAAAGAAGGATCCTTTATTGTATGATTATATGATAGCGGAACAAACACTGGCAGCAGTTACTTCTGTAAAATATCTGGGAGTATGCGTGCGTAACGATTTGAAGTGGAATGATCATATAAAATTAATTTTTGGTAAGGCGGGTACCAGGTTGAGATTCATTGGGAGAGTGCTTAGAAAATGTAGTCCATCAACAAAGGAGGTGGCTTACAAAACACTCGTTCGACCTATACTTGAGTATTGCTCATCAGTGTGGGAACCGTACCAGATCGGGTTGACGGAGGAGATAGAGAAGATCCAAAGAAGAGCGGCGCGTTTCGTCACAGGGTTATTTGGTAACCGTGATAGCGTTACGGAGATGTTTAATAAACTCAAGTGGCAGACTCTGCAAGAGAGGCGCTCTGCATCGCGGTGTAGATTGCTCGCCAGGTTTCGAGAGGGTGCGTTTCTGGATGAGGTGTCGAATATATTGCTTCCCCCTACTTATACCTCCCGAGGAGATCACGAATGTAAAATTAGAGAGATTATAGCGCGCACGGAGGCTTTCAGACAGTCGTTCTTACCGCGAACCATACGCGACTGGAACAGGAAAGGGAGGTAATGACAGCGGCACGTAAAGTGCCCTCCGCCACACACCGTTGGGTGGCTTGCGGAGTATAAATGTAGATGTAGATGTAGATGTAGGAGTTACGGGGTAGCCAGACAGAGAGTCTTACAGTCTGTCAAACTACGATGGCTCAGACTAGCGAGCAGGCATGCCGAGGATTGTTGTTCCGAGGTTAAACAGAGGCAGGTGAATGTCAGAAGAAAGCGTTGTCGCCACACCCTCAACTTCAAAAACTGGGTATTTACTCAGTATTTTCTCCGGAAGTGGTGATAGCAAAGTATTATGAGTAAGGGAAACAAAGGGGTATGACAAGGATTCAGTTACAAGATAACGGAATGTTAATCAATATTTAAAATATTTAGTTTTACTTTAGGTCTGAAGACGATCCAGAGTGATCGGAGATGGAGCAATAAATGAGAATCATCTGAATTTAAAGTTTAATGTTGTTACACTGTTTTAACGACGCCTCCATGTGTCAGACAGACATCAGCCCTCCGAGTCAGCGTACCCACATCTCTTGGGTGGTCAGTTGTCAGCCTCGTCTTGACTTCGACTTAATCTCGATACACCACCCGTCATAGCGCGTCCTACCATTGCCCCCCTCCCCTCACACCCTTCATCCACTCCACGACGCTACTATTCGTTATACGTCGCCAAGTTTGTTCATTATCAATCGCTGTGTGAATGTAGTGTGGATAATTTGTGCTCCATTTTAAGCAAAACACATCTCGTTGTTTATGACATCTCCTGAACTATTTGTCCTACAGTGATATGATTTCGCAGATACATTCAGTTGTATTTTTGGATACTCTCTACAAAATGAGTTGTGAATAGAATTAATAATAAAAAAGTAATAATGTCATGCTTGATGTTGAAGTTTTACTGTATGAATAGGGAGAATGTCGTAAGCGATAAACTTTCTTTATGATTTTGTGTGGACTGTCAGCGACTAAATGTTTCGTACGGGTTTGAAATTATGTGATAAGTTTGTTGGAAGTCGCTAAGTGCTCTTAATCTCAAATACTGGATGAATATAATCTGGGTAATTTGCGCAACGTGAGCGAGCTATGCTGCTTCAAGACATAAACGTAGTATCAAGCTGTACTATTTGTCTTACTGTGGATTAAAATTTTAACATAATATTATACCTCTTAATGACTAGATTATGACAGCATTTTAAATTTTTAAATTTAGTCGACAGTTACATGAAATATTGAAAATTTTTTTTTTCCCCTGGAAGCCGTTGCATAGGTTATTTGCAACTTGGGATCGGGTGACCGGCTGTCTCAAAGTCTTTGCGACAGGTCACGTTAGGGGAACAACTTTTTTGGGGGCTAAATGCTCGTAGAAGCTCGTTCGCGACACGGCGATGCTACACCTGTTTCATAATTATATGAATGTGCCGTGTCTGTTCTTTTGGACACTGAAAGAATGACTCCACGCATTCATATAATTGTATCGCCTTGATGTACTATAAATCCACCACCTTCAGTGCTAATTCACAGCGACGTTACCTCCTCTGGGAACCTCAAAGTAGCGAGGATGGAGGACATGGACAGGGCTGCGGATAGTTGGTGCTACGTGAGAGTGTGGGTCTGCCGAAGGGTAAACCGAGATAGTCCGCGCAACAACTGTGTCCGGGTGGAGCAGCTGTTAACGCAACTGCCTAGTAAGCAGAAGATCCCGAGTTCGATCCCGATCCGGCACACAGTTTCACTCAACGTCACTCACTCCGCATGAAGTACCAGCACAACTGACATTATGAGTTTCTTCCTTTTCCTTTCCTTTCTCTCCACCCCTCGCCCCCCCCCCCCCACCACCACCTTCAGTTTACATACTGTATTTCATAACTGACTACGCCTCTGAGTGGTGGCGAGGGGTAGACATTCTGCGGTGTACCTATAAGGTAGGCAACTGTTGTGGGTGCACGGCGGTAGGTCGAGCTTCTAAAATATCTTTCCCTGGTTAGAGACACTCATTCTTAAGGATTTCATTGTTGAAACTCTGTCAGTTTACTGGAGTCAAAAGTATACAAAAATGCCTAGTCCTTGAACTGGAGTGGAGAATAAGAATGTAGTAAGCAGATTCTGAACACTTGGTTAGTGGCCGCTGCTACTTCAGAGAGATCTCGTCGTCACAGGACCAGTGAACTTAACAAGACGACAGACACGTAGTATCGCTGGGAAGCGAGAGGGAACTTTTTTTCTCTAAGAAAAGCTGTTCATCATGACATGCATCAACACCTCTACATATATTACGCAGTGTATGGGCAAAAATATGAAAACATCAAAACCACAAAACATAAACACACCCAATATGGTGTAGGAAACCCGTTGCCATAGATCCTTTATCAAAACTTTGTAGATAAAGTCCCCTCTACAGCCCGCTGAAGGCGTTTGTGAAACCCCCTGTATACAGGTGTAGCTATCAATCGTTTTCAATAGTTTTGGAAGCCAACTTCTTTGTACCTCATTCCAAACTAATATGATCGTTATGTTCATTTTCTTTGGCGCATTACACTTTCCTAGCCAGTAGGCCGTATACAGGGGGTGTACAAAAATATACAAGCGACAAAAACACAGCATAATACCATGCCTAATACGATATAGCAAAGCCCCATGAACCATGGACCTCGCCGTTGGTGGGGAGGCTTGCGTGCCTCAACGATACAGATAGTCGTACCGTAGGTGCAACCACAACGGAGGGGTATCTGTTGAGAGGCCAGACAAGCGTGTGGTTCCTGAAGAGGGGCAGCAGCCTTTTCAGTACTTGAAGGAGCAACAGTCTGGATGATTGACTGATCTGGCCTTGTAACACTAACCAAAATGGCCTTGCTGTTCTGGTACTGCGAACGGCTGAAAGCAAGGGGAAACTACAGCCGTAATTTTTCCCGAGGGCATGCAGCTTTACTGCATGATTACATGATGATGGCGTCCTCTTGGGTAAAATATTCCGGAGGTAAAATAGTCCCCCATTTGGATCTCCGGGCGGGGACTACTCAAGAGGACGTCGTTATCAGGAGAAAGATAACTGGTGTTCTACGGATCGGAGCGTGGAATGTCAGATCCCTTAATCTAGCGAATAGGTTAGAAAATTTAAAAAGGGAAATGGACAGGTTAAAGTTAGATATAGTGGGAATTAGTGAAGTTCGGTGGCAGGAGGAACAAGACTTTTGGTCAGGTGAATACAGGGTTATAAATACAAAATCAAATAGGGGTAATGCAAGAGTAGGTTTAATAATGAACAAAAAAATAGGAGTACGGGTAAGCTACTACAAACAGCATAGTGAACGCATTATTGTGGCCACGATAGACACGAAGTCCATGCCTACTACAGTAGTACAAGTTTATATGCCAACTAGCTCTGCAGATGAAGAAGAAATTGATGAAATGTATGATGAGATAAAAGAAATTATTCAGGTAGTGAAGGGAGACGAAAATTTAATAGTCATGGGTGACTGGAATTCGAGAGTAGGAAAAGGCAGAGAAGGAAACATAGTAGATGAATATGGATTGGGGGACAGAAATGAAAGAGGAAGCCGTCTGGTAGAATTTTGTGCAGAGCATAACTTAATCATAGCTAACACTTGGTTCAAGAATCATCAAAGAAGGTTGTATACATGGAAGAACCCTGGAGATACTAAAAGGTATCAGATTGATTACATAATGGTAAGGCAGAGATTTAGGAACCAGGTTTTAAATTGTAAGACATTTCCAGGGGCAGATGTGGACTCTGACCACAATCTATTGGTTATGAACTGTAGATTAAAACTGAAGAAACTGCAAAAAGGTGGGAATTTAAAGAGATGAGAACTGGATAAACTGAAAGAACCTGAGGTTGTAGAGAGTTTCAGGGAGAGCATAAGGGAACAATTGACAGTAATGGGGGAAAGAAATACGGTAGAAGAGGAATGGGTAGCATTGAGGGATGAAATAGTGAAGGCAGCAGAGGATCAAATAGGTAAAAAGACGAGGGCTGGTAGAAACCCTTGGGTAACAGAAGAAATATTGAATTTAATTGATGAAAGGAGAAAATATAAAAATGCAGTAAATGAAGCAGGCAAAAAGGAATACAAACGTCTCAAAAATGATATCGACAGAAAGTGCAAAATGGCTAAACAGGCATGGCTAGAGGACAAATGTAAGGATGTAGAGGCTTATCTCACTAGGAGTAAGATAGATACTGCCTACAGGAAAATTAAAGAGACCTTTGGAGAAAGGAGAACCACTTGCATGAATATCAAGAGCTTTGATGGAAACCCAGTTCTAAGCAAAGAAGGGAAAGAAGAAAGGTGGAAGGAGTATATAGAGGATCTATACAAGGGCGATGTACTTGAGGACAATATTCTGGAAATTGAAGAGTATGTAGGTGAAGATGAAATGGGAGATATGATACTGCGTTAAGAGTTTGACAGAGCACTGAAAGACCTGAGTCGAAACAAGGCCCCCGGAGTAGACAACATTCCATTAGAACTAATAATAGTCTTGGGAGAGCCAGTCCTGACAAAACTCTACCATCTGGTGAGCAAGATGTACGAGACAGGCGAAATAACCTCAGACTTCAAGAAGAATATAATAATTCCAATCCCAAAGAAAGCAGGTGTTGATAGATGTGAAATTTACCGAACTATCAGTTTAATAAGTCACAGCTGCAAAATACTATGGCGAATTCTTTACAGACGAATGGAAAAACTGATAGAAGCCAACCTCGGGGAAGATCAATTTGGATTCCGTAGAAATGTTGGAACACGTGAGGGAATACTGACCTTACGACTTATCTTAGAATAAAGATTAAGGAAAGACAAACCTACGTTTCTAGCATTTGTAGACTTAGAGAAAGCTTTTGACAACGTTGATTGGAATACTCTCTTTCAAATTCTGAAGGTGGCAGGGGTAAAATACAGGGAGCGATGGGCTATTTACAATTTGTACAGAAAGCAGATGGCAGTTATAAGAGTCGAGGGACATCAAAGGGAAACAGTGGTTGGGAAGGGAGTGAGACAGGGTTGTAGCCTCTCCCCAATGTTATTCAATCTGTATATTGAGCAAGCAATACAGAAGACAAAAGAAAAGTTCGGAGTAGGTATTAAAATCCATGGAGAAGGAACAAAAACTTTGAGGTTCCCCGATGACATTGTAGTTCTGTCAGAGACTGCAAAGGACTTGAAAGAGCAGTTGAACGGAATGGACAGTGTCTTGAAAAGAGGGTATAAGATGATCATCAACAAAAGCAAAACGAGGATAATGGAATGCAATCGAATTAAGTCGGGTGATGCTGAGGGAATTAGATTAGGAAATGAGACACTTAAAGTAGTAAAGGAGTTTTGCTATTTGGGGAGCAAAATAACTGATGATGGTCGAAGTAGAGAGGATATAAAATGTAGACTGGCAATGGCAAGGAAAGCGTTTCTGAAGAAGAAAAATTTGTTAACATCGAGTATAGATTTAAATGTCTGGAAGTCTTTTCTGAAAGTATTTGTATGGAGTGTAGCCATGTATGGAAGTGAAACGTGGACGATAAATAGTTTAGACAAGAAGAGAATAGAAGCTTTCGAAATGTTGTGCTACAGAAGAATGCTGAAGATTAGATGAGTAGATCACATAACTAATGAGGAGGTATTCAACAGAATTGGGGAGAAGAGGAGCTTGTGGCACAACTTGACTAGAAGAAGGGATCGGTTGGTAGGACATGTTTTGAGACATCGAGGGATCACCAATTTAGTATTGGAGGGCAGCGTGGAGGGTAAAAATCGTAGAGGGAGACCAAGAGATGAATACACTAAGCAGATTCAGAAGGATGTAGGTAGCAGTAGGTACTGGGAGATGAAGAAGCTTGCACAGGATAGAGTAGCATGGAGAGCTGCATCAAACCAGTCTCAGGACTGAAGACCACAACAACAACAACAACAAAGCCATTGGCATCCAAATCAGCTACCAGTCTTCAAGGAATGGATAAAATACAATTCTTCTACGGGTTTCGAGAGAAACTTATATCACTCGTGCTGCAAAATAGTAGCAAGTGCAGGTGAGAATGACGGAGGTGACTAGGAATCAGCAGGCCATAACGGCTCAATAATATTGAGATACGGTGGCTGTGGTGACCAGGGAGTAGCGACAGGTCATCAACGTGGCCACAAAACCAGTCCTGGACGAAGCGAACTCTGTAAACTGCGACTCTTTCGTCTTTGAAGACAGGATGACCGCTGGGGAACTAAAGTTGTATCGTGGAACGGACGTGATCTGCCAAAATGGTCACTATATCCTTGGAAGTATTTCGACCTTGTACAGTAACCATTAGGACCAAACAATATCACAAAATGACGGCCCAGAACATCAACGAATCACGTCCATGTTTCACTCTTGGGACTTGAACTCGGCCAGAGGCTGGAAACAGAATGAAACGAGACACATCCGACCAAATAACTTTCTTCCATTGCTCGATAATCCAGGATTTATGGCTTCAGCACCATGTTTACCTATTACAGGCATTTTCATCTTTGATGAGCGGTTTTCGAAGTCCATCTCGCACTGCAATTCTCTTCGCGTAGTTTTGGTTCTGACATGGTTGACTAGTGCGAGATTCAGTTCTACAGTGACTTTTGCAGCTGTCGCCTTCTCTGCCTCTCTATCTATCTATCTATCTATCTATCTCCATCTCTGTTCTTTCCTCAAAGCCTTTTAATGAGCGTCCATCACAACAATCAAAGCACACTTTCGTCCACTTTGTGAATTAGCGATTGATGTTTTTCCGCTTTACCTGTCTGCTATACAGTGCCTTTTGAAACACCAAACACTTCCGCTCTCTTGGTTACGGATTTACCGGCCATCAGAGCACCAACACTTTGCGCACTTCCGGATTCACTTATCTTTTACAAAATGCACCCATAACTACACAAACTCCTGTTCCAACCACGACTGGCACATGAAAAGCATTGAGGACTTTCCACAGGAGCCGAACATGGTCAAATACAACACAACCCGCAGGTTCGGCTATCATCTGTATGTACACTCTTTGACATAAAACTTGACCGGCGGCCGGCCGCTTCAGAGGCTAAGTCCGCGCCGATCGCGACATGGGACAAAAAAACTGGCCAACTCGCTAATTCTCTAAGTCCAGTTATCTGCACAATCTGGCAACACTGTAGACTGCGGCACTTCCTGGAGGAAAACTTGTCCCATGATAGAGAAGCTCTAGGCTGATTGCGCCTGTGGTCTAGCGGTAGCGTGCGTTGTTTCTGTTCATAATGTCAGTGGATCGAGAGCAGCTGGTATAAAATATTTTTATAGCCTCTTCTGTCTGAATGCTGAAGACGTGAATGTAATGGTAGCGCAGATTCAATCTATTTCGCTTTGTGACACACCGATATCAAAATTTTATCCAGTAACGATTTTGCGGCAGATTTCCTGCAGACTGTCCTCCTCTGGACGCCGTATGCGGCAAAGCTCCGGGATCCATTTGCTGGCTACTGGCAGCGGCCGTGGCGACAGTAGCGGCGCTGCACTCCCCCGTTCTTTATCGAAAGCGCCTGCTACCGCTCATCGCTTTTGATGATTTAAAACGCTTTATTATTAAATGTCGCTCCACAGAAAATTTCTACAATTTCCATTCACGCTCAAAAGCAACGGAGACAGACGCCCTGATTAGTAGGCGAGTATTATATTACTTTAATCGGCAAGAGCTGAGTATGGCCAGAAATTAATTTTATAGACTGGGACGAAATTAAACCACCTCACTACATTCGATGAATTTATAAATGCTTCATACCTCGTTTCTTTTCCTTTCAAACTCAATTATTTGTGCAACTTTTGGTCAATGTTTGGATGTTTTCGTCAAGCCAGAGTGAGCGTCTGTGGTGTAAAGTGTATTACAGTTCTTGTTTCATTCCTTATGGTAAGTCTATGCGATAAACTGTGTGAATACCTTGCAATGCATGCTCTGTAGCAGTGCAGGAACACTGCACATTTGGAGTTCCATGTATGGGTTCATGAAGTATTTATTGTTGATCGGAAGTGATAGTTAAGGTCATCAGATTTAAACCAGAAAAATTTGTCGTTTTGAAGGTTTCAGAGAACGGAAAGGAATTGCTAACGCCGGTGTTAGAAAACGTCTACAGTTAAATGCTATTGCAAAAATTTAGAAGAAGGGAACTACATTAATGAACATGTGCACTTCATAAACAACCTTCTGACATGTTAGACCTATATGACGAACAAAGCTCAAATTTATATCGTTGACAGTCGGTTTGAATCTTTTCAGGGTCTATTTTACAGTGAAGCACCTTGGAATTTGCAAAGCAGAAATCCATGATATTAACTTAATTTACTAAGTCGAAATCGGACGAAGATTGATGTTTAAAGGCATTCTTCAGATT
Source organism: Schistocerca americana (assembly GCF_021461395.2). Classification (NCBI taxonomy): domain Eukaryota; kingdom Metazoa; phylum Arthropoda; class Insecta; order Orthoptera; family Acrididae; genus Schistocerca; species Schistocerca americana. Next base: position 404,396,454 of record NC_060125.1, read on the forward strand.
TCGCATAAGAAATTTTTACTAGCAGTTTGCAACTCCATTAATTAAAATGGAAAATAAAATGTTGTAGTCAGCGGCTTCTACCGTGATTCGAACTGCTATGTCTTATAGTACAAGCGCTGCAACGCACAAGTGAACCTCTGAGCTAACGACACACTGGCGGCCAGAGGCGGAATATAGTCACTGCGATGTTGCCTGAGCCTCAAAACGCAACCTTAAACACACGAACAGAGGAGGTGGAGATTACTGTTTTAACGTCCCGTCGACAACGATGTCATTAGAGACGGAGCACAAGCTCGGATTAGGGAAGGATGGGGAAGGAAATCGGCCGTGCCCTTCCTAAGGAACCATCCCGGCATTTGCCTGAAGCGATTTAGGGAAATCATTGAAAACCTAAATCAGGATGGCCGGGCGCGGGATTGCACCGTCGTCCTCCCGAATGCACACACAAACAGGTGTTACTTATGTGAAGAACGCCGTTCTTGGAGTCCAGAAATTAAATATGCTTTCTAATTGTGTCATCTTGCAGCGGATTATATCGTACGAGTCTTCGATGTGGAAAACGAATGTCAAGTGAATTTAGCGAGGTAACGCCGACCTACACCCGGAAGTAAATTCACTATCAGAGTGTTGACAAATACTTGCTACGACGCTGCCATTTCTTGGCTCTCTGACGAGGCAGATCTTCAGCGAAATGCTTGCCGTGATTCTCCGATACGGTTCTTCAGAGTGGAGACGCGCGCGCACGTTTGGTTTTTATGCGGCGTTCTCCCCTGATGGTTTCTGACGTCGCCTTGTGGGCTATGTATACATATGAGACATTCAATTATCATTAATCCAGAATGATACAAGTTTCAGCTTCCGGCGTGGAAGAAGGCTGTTGACGCCGACATTATATCATTTCAACGTAGGAAAAGCAAAACGGATCATTCAATGTTTCTCATTCAACATAAAGCATGTGAGATAATTTTCCATAACGTTCATAATCATCTAAAAATACAAACGAAGTAAAAATACACCGGAAGCTTATTCGAATTGAATATAACGCTTTGCACCTCGATGTCGAATTTGTCCACTTGCAATCTTTTGCAGCATACACATAGAATGTCATGATTACCACGAGAATGAAGAAATATGTTGGTAAGGATGGAAGCAAGAAGAGACGCAGTCAACAAATATTCTATTCCTCATGGCATTCATTTCATTTGACACGTAAGAAGAGGTAAAGCGGGAATTTACTTTCGTTAACACGAAAGATATGCCGCACATATTGATAACGAGGAAGTCTGCGTCTTCATACGTTTCCTCCTTGAAATCTGTATGCTCTATTATATACTAAGTAGCCCGATCATTGTTTCAGTAATGTTACCCTCTTGTTTGACCCCGTAACGATGAACAGATTCCAAATGCATGTCTCCCTTCCTGGGTTGTTTTTTGTGTTTTATTGCTTGGAATTCCTGAAGCAGACCACTGTGCCTTCCCCTCTCGTGGGTTAGGTCTCAAAACTAAACCGCTTTGTATCCAATGGCATAATTTATTCAGACAGCATCAGCATAAGACTATCAAACAAAGCCTTCCATTTACAGTTGCAGCACTCTAACCAGCACTGACCAAAGTGTAATCCACGGTCATGGTCCTAAATTACCAGCTGTCTGCTACTGTGGCAAAGTCCGTACTACACTGTCGATTCCGCAGCACCATTTTATCTGGTAACACTGTGTAGTTGCACAGTTCTGCTACCAGGTCTGTCCTCACACTGTCAACTTTATGTATCTCACTTCTCCTGTAGCGTAGATCACGAGGAGCCGAAGTAAATGAGTGTATTCCGCATGACGTAACATTCAGTATTCCCTTCTTTCATAGCCACTCTTCATGTGCATCGATACCAAACAGGAATGCGAAAACTCTTGCGAGTGAGAGAATGACAATAACAATCGTAACAAGAACAAGCAAATAATGAATGATGTTTATTCCAACGCAGAACGAGAATGACTTTAAATATAAAAATCTGTATCTATATCTATATCCATATCTATTGATCTTTGAGTTGGCACAATGCAAATATATTCTTAGCATTTAGTTACTGAATTTAGTTCTGGATGTTTGCAGAGAAAAGGAAAAGTCGGTACTTCTCGCTAGTGTAATATAATGTGAACCAGCAACTACCCTTTCCTTAGAACACGACTCAAGCAGGTCCTCAAGTAGGTAGCGAGGCACTGCTGCATTCTGTTCCCTGACATTGCTCTGATGACGGTCGTCAAGAGTATACGATGTCCTAATCTCATTAGGAATATGAAGATCGTCTTCGACAGCTCGCAACTTTCACATTGCTATCTCCACCCTACTCCAGACAGCCCTCGGTGGAGTTGCACTACGTTGCCGATGTTATGGAAGGCCTTCAAACCGACAACAGACCACATATTGAAAAATACAAGCGAATTCTCTTGCAGCGTAAGATTATTGTAACTAATCTAAAAATTATTGGAGAGGAACATTGTCCTATTCAAATAAAGTAAAATGTTACACACTGTTGACGTCAAACGGACATTATCTATGTCCTGTCTTGTGTCCTACTCATCTATAATATCAAGTGTACTATGAAAATGATTATATATAATGGATGATAGGGTAATGCATTGATACCAGATGGTGGGGGCCGGCCGGTGTGGCCGTGCGGTTCTAGGCGCTTCAGTCTGGAACCGCGTGACCGCTACGGTCGCAGGTTCGAATCCTGCCTCGGGCATGGATGTGAGTGATGTCCTTAGGTTAGTTAGGTTTAAGTGGTTCTAAGTTCTAGGGGACTGATGACCTTAGAAGTTAAGTCCCATAGTGCTCAGAGCCATTTGAACCATTTGAACTATTTAACACAAAATGACATTAAAAATTAAAGTTATTCACGAGCAGCTAGTTGAGAATATGTATGAACATTAAATGACACGACGCACTGAAATAATATGACGAAGAGTTCAGCGCTCACTGGGAATAGAGCCCCACACATATCGTTGTTGACTACACACAAAGAGACGTCAGCTACCGAATTTTTCTCCACCAGCTGCTCAGAATAGCATCTTGAACTTACAGTCATCTCGCAAATAGTTCTGTGTCTCACTGGGAGTTAAAAACGTCAGATATCGTTAGTGTTGACAACGAATGAAAATACATTAAAAATCAAAATTATTATCCTCCAGCAGATAGGTGTTCTCATGATAGAGCTTGATAATACATAATTAAATCTTTAGTGCCGGGCCAGGATCGATCCCATTCACGCGTAATATGTGAAGGTGTTGAGGAATCTGCAATTTTGAACAAACAACAAATTGTAGCCGAGCTGTATTGCCACGAAGGGATCAAATTCCGCGTTAAGTGCGGTCTGAGTTGCATTCCCAGTTTAGAACCAATTTTATCGACATACAGAAGCTCAAATAAAAGATGGAATAAGTGTAGTGTGACCATACATAGCGTTTGTGTCGTCACTTGAAATAAATAACTAGTATAAGAAAGGTTACTGGTGATAGAGTTTCTACATGTCGCCACTCCAGACTTTATTGTGGTTCAACCTACCGTCTACGTGGTAAAGAAGGAATATCATCTTTAATGTGAATTTTCAGACCACGCAGCCATTATATCTCCTTCACTTGGTGTACCCAGGAGAGAATGGAATCTGTCTCTCCCTATCTAAAATCATTGACGGAAGTGGGAATCGAACCCAGACCATAGGTATAACAACCTACCATCCGTCCAATAGACCACGAAATCCTCTTCTCTGCGAGTCATTTTTCTATCGTAACGCAGTTGCGCCACACTGGATGAGAATTCTGACACACGGGCTCCCTGTAGTAATTTGCAGCATGTTCAGTAAATTCATTTACTTGGTTGACCGAATCACCATGAACTAGCTGACTCGGCTACCCAGTGCATACATTCGACTATTTTGTAATCACAGAAATAAAATCACGTAACTGCCACCTACACACAACTGCCAACAGTGTAGGATGCAGAAGTTTAAATAGGAAGTGTTCCTTTCCACTTGAGCTATTCTATTGCGCTATCTGTTACTAGAAAACGTCGTTCAGTCCAAAAGAAAAGCTGTAACTGTTTGTCTCTCAGAAGTCAAGACCTGACCATATGCATAATCTCACCGTGCTGTGGAATCCAAACGTTCTGGAGGAATAGTTGCCGAGCTCTGGAGCTGCTGTAGCCACGTGTCAGCTTGTAGCATAGATAAGATGTCGCGAGTTCGAATACATTCAGTGCTACATATTTTAAAACGCAATTATGCTCTCTGCTGAAGGTATCAATCTAATGGAACGTTGAACATAATTCCCTTCACTTCTCAACCCAAAGTAGTCGCATGTGGAAAAAGGGCCAACTACTGTGACATTTTGTTCTATTCAGGTTTAATAGACAGCAGGCAGCAGATGCATCTCGAAGATGTGCAGGGAGAGCGCATCGTGCCATAATATGTCAGAAAAGTATTTTCTACATTAGCCGTCGTGTGGAAGTGATATTTTATTCTTCTTCAAACTTTGTTTGACAGCTTTAACTCAGAAGAAGTTTTCTACATGCATGTAATCAATAAACTGCAACCGAGCGCAGTGGCGCAGTGGTTAGACACTGGACTCGCATTCCGGAGGACGACGGTTCAATCCCGCGTCCGGCCATCCTGATTTTGGTTTTCCGTGATTTCCCTAAATCGCTCCAGGCAAATGCCGGGATGGTTCCTTTCAAAGGGCACGGCCGACTTCCTTCCCCGTCCTTCCCTAATCCGATGAGACCGATAACCTCGCTGTCTGGTCTCCTTCCCAAAAACAACCAACCAACCAACCAATAAACTGCATGTGCATTGTCAGACTGTCATAGGTAACATGTGAGAATTCGCATATATCGTTGATGATTAATTTCTCTCTCATGTATACTATTGTTTTAACAACACTAAAGGAAACCTTACGAAAATTGTGCACTGTGTTATAAGAAATGAAATAAAACTAACCGTGATAACCTTACGACGAAAGTATCTGTACACAAGCATGCCTCTATCGACACGAATTAGTAAAATACTACTCACTTAGATTTTGATTGGGTCTGTGTTTAATTGGTATGCTGTGTCATACTCAAGAGGTATGCAAATGTGGCATTTCATAAATATAGTTACGTATTCCTAGAAACCCAAAATTCGCTTGTCAGCAGCGGAAAGAGGCCTTACCTGTTGTGCAGCATTGTAAGTTTTTCAACATTGCACTATGAGCTGAAAGCATTTTCTTGCGATTTCCTTATTGATGTTTGATCTGACTGCTTGTAGCTCTTTCACAGAAGGGATAAAAACGTTACATTCAGTGAGACTGGAACTGCGAACCGTAACAGACGCTTTCTCACAGGTCAGCACGTTACCACAGAGCTTGCGTGGAGGTATGGGTCTTAGCTTCCTATTACGAGGGCAATAGTAACTAGAACTCGTAAACCGCTATTTGAAGGTCGAGATTAGTTGCGGTTTCCACCTGCAACGACTTTCCTGGGCTGAAAACCGTAAATTTTCAATCTTTTGTTACCCTTCAAGCGACAATAACTCAGATTATTCAATGGAAGTGACAGGTAAAATCAAGTGAACTTTGAGGCTTAATTCCGTGCACACCAGGAAGTAACTCGTCGATCACAGAGTTGCCAAACATACGTTGCCTTGTGGCCAAATCTCAGTTACAGTACCAGCAGGAAGAAGACGAACCGATGTGATCCTACAGCGGTCTGGGAAGTGACCATAGCTGGTGTCTCCAAGTCACGGCTGCTACGGCCTGGAATACGTAATGCGTCTGATTCGCGTTCTGTAACTAGGTTTAGGGACTGGAGCGTAGTTACTAATAATACTCAGAACTGACTGCAAACTGAGCATCATAAATCAGTAACTCTCATTGTTGTTTTTATATTTCTTTCGTAAGTATACTCAAAACTAAGAAAGTCATTCACAGGCGTTTTCGTACCTCGCCGATAGTCGAGCACAACATACAAATAAAAATAAAAAAGAATGTGTGTGTGTGTGTGTGTGTGTGTGTGTGTGTTTGTGTGTGAGAGAGAGAGAGAGAGATAAATAAAAAGCAATGAGAGAGAGTGTAAAAAATTGTTTTAAAGAAATTGAATCATGGTATTTAAAGAAATCTTTCATTAAAATGACACGTTCCACATCATTACGAAATGTCGTATTCATGATATATGGAACAAGAGTTAATCTAATGTAATCTAATCTAATCTAATCACATCATATTGATGATTAGCCATGAAGAGTCATGAATTACCGAAATTTTGGCCAATACCAGTAACCAAATCTAAACTTGAAAATAAAAGACGACAATTTTTGTAATAAACCGTGACTCCTATCAAGACCCCTTCGTGCCTGTTATCTAACCACGAAAGATGTCTGATATACCTCCATTCTGAAGTAACAAATTGTTCATGCATTTAAAGATGAAGTGCATGATGTGAAGGTCTGTGACGGAGATACGAACCCAACACGTAATCCGATTGTTAACTAAGAAAAATCAAATGTTACGTATCGGTTTTTCTTACGAGCCGCTAGGTGTCTGAATCTAAAATAAGGATACAAACTTTTGTGCCTAAGCGACAACGAACTGCACACCTACCGTGCATCCACGAATATAGCTTAAGTATCAGTTGCTTACTCATGAACAGTAAGATGTGTGCGTGTTTGACCAGAAATAACGACACCTGTTGCGATTGTTGGAAACACATGAACAGACATTGAAATTGCGCGTTAATTTTCATTAGCAGGTGGGTGTGCACTTGATAAAGCTAGAAATGAAATTATGAATATTTTTGTACTGGAACAGGTTACAGACCCACATACTTACCTTTGGAGGAGACCTAGAGAAGATTGCAGTCTTGAGAAAAGGAACGAAATGACTGAACTATACTGTTCCGAGAGATTCAGATCCTCGAAAGAGGAGATACGAATTCGAATCACAGTCCAGCACCAAATTTTTAAACGTCTCTAGTTCAATCAAGTACAAGTAAAATAAGAGCCCTGTCCCTTTAAATGGCTATCGGTTCATCAAATAAAATAAAATTTTCTAATGTAAGTAAGCTTACTGGCGACTGTATTTCTGTTTACCATGACTTTATTTTATTTTATTTTATTTGATGAACCGATAGCCATTTAAAGGGACAGGGCTCTTATTTTACTTGTACTTGATTGAACTAGAGACGTTTAAAAATTTGGTGCTGGACTGTGATTCGAATTCGTATCTCCTCTTTCGAGGATCTGAATCTCTCGGAACAGTATAGTTCAGTCATTTCGTTCCTTTTCCCAAGACTGCAATCTTCTCTAGGTCTCCTCCAAAGGTAAGTATGTGGGTCTGTAACCTGATCCAGTACAAAAATATTCATAATTTCATTTCTAGCTTTATCAAGTGCACACCCACCTGCTAGTGAAAATTAACGCGCAATTTCAATGTCTGTTCATGTGTTTCCAACAATCGCAACAGGTGTCGTTATTTCTGGTCAAACACGCACACATCTTACTGTTCATGAGTAAGCAACTGATACTTAAGCTATATTCGTAGATGCACGGTAGGTGTGCAATTCGATTGTCGCTTAGGCACAAAAGTTTGTATCCTTATTTTAGATTCAGACACCTAGCGGCTCGTAAGAAAAACCGATACGTAACATTTGATTTTTCTTAGTTAACAATCGGATTACGTGTTGGGTTCGTATCTCCGTCACAGACCTTCACATCATGCACTTCATCTTTAAATGCATGCACACTTTGTTACTTCAGAATGGAGGTATATCAGACACCTTTCGTGGTTAGGTAACAGGCACGAAGGGGTCTTGATAGGAGTCACGGTTTATTACAAAAATTGTCGTCTTTTATTTTCAAGTTTAGATTTGGTTACTGGTATTGGCCAAAATTTCGGTAATTCATGACTCTTCATGGCTAATCATCAATATGATGTGATTAGATTAGATTACATTACATTAGATTAACTCTTGTTCCATAGATCATGAATACGATATTTCGTAATGATGTGGAACGTGTCATTTTAATGAAAGATTTCTTTAAATACCATGATTCAATTTCTTTAAAACAATTTTTTACACTCTCTCTCATTGCTTTTTATTTATCTCTCTCTCTCTCTCTCTCTCTCTCTCTCTCTCTCTCTCTCTCTCTCTCACACACACACACACACACACACAAACACACACAACAACACATTCTTTTTTATTTTTATTTGTATGTTGTGCTCGACTATCGGCGAGGCACGAAAACGCCTGTGAATGACTTTCTTAGTTTTGAGTACACTTACGAAAGAAATATAAAAACAACAATTAAACACAGACCCAATCAAAATCTAAGTGAGTAGTATTTTACTAATTCGTGTCGATAGAGGCATGCTTGTGTACAGATACTTTCGTCGTAAGGTTATCATGGTTAGTTGTATTTCATTTCTTATTATACTGTGCACAATTTTCGTTAGGTTTCCTTTAGTGTTGTTAAAACAATAGTAAACATGAGAGAGAAATTAATCATCAACGATATATGCGAATTCTCACATGTTACCTATGACAGTCTGACAATGCACATGCAGTTTATTGATTACATGCATGTAGAAAACTTCTTCTGAGTTAAAGCTGTCAAAAAAAGTTTGAATAAGAATAAAATATCACTACCACACGACGGCTAATGTAGAAAATACTTTTCTGACATATTATGACACGATACGCTCTCCCTGCACATCTTCGAGATGCATCTGCTGCCTGCTTTCTATTAAACCTGAATAGAACAAAATGTCACAGTAGTTAGCCCTTTTTCCACATGCGACTACTTTGGGTTGAGAAGTGAAGGGAATTATGTTCAACGTTCCATTAGATTGATACCTTCAGCCGAGAGCAGAATTGCGTTTTAAAATATGTAGCACTGAATGTATTCGAACTCGCGACATCTTATCTATGCTACAAGCTGACACGTGGCTACAGCAGCTCCAGAGCTCGGCAACTATTCCTCCAGAACTTTTGGATTCCACAGCACGGTGAGATTATGCATATGGTCAGGTCTTGACTTCTGAGAGACAAACAGTTACAGCTTTTCTTTTGGACTGAACGACGTTTTCTAGTAACAGATAGCGCAATAGAATAGCTCAAGCGGAAAGGAACACTTCCTATTTAAACTTCTGCATCCTACACTGTTGGCAGTTGTGTGTAGGTGGCAGTTACGTGATTTTATTTCTGTGATTACAAAATAGTCGAATGTATGCACTGGGTAGCCGAGTCAGCTAGTTCATGGTGATTCGGTCAACCAAGTAAATGAATTTACTGAACATGCTGCAAATTACTACAGGGAGCCTGTGTGTCAGAATTCTCATCCAGTAAGGCGCAACTGCGTTACGATAGAAAAATGACTCGCAGAGAAGAGGATTTCGTGGTCTATTGGACGGATGGTAGGTTGTTATACCTATGGTCTGGGTTCGATTCCCACTTCCGTCAATGATTTTAGATAGGGAGAGACAGATTCCATTCTCTCCTGGCTACACCAAGTGAAGGAGATACAATGGCTGCGTGGTCTGAAAATTCACATTAAAGATGATATTCCTTCTTTACCAAGTAGACGGTAGGTTGAACCACAATAAAGTCTGGAGTGGCGACATGTAGAAACTCTATCACCAGTAACCTTTCTTATACTAGTTATTTATTTCAAGTGACGACACAAACGCTATGTATGGTCACACTACACTTATTCCATCTTTTATTTGAGCTTCTGTATGTCGATAAAATTGGTTCTAAACTGGGAATGCAACTCAGACCGCACTTAACGCGGAATTTGATCCCTTCGTGGCAATACAGCTCGGCTACAATTTGTTGTTTGTTCAAAATTGCAGATTCCTCAACACCTTCACATATTACGCGTGAATGGGATCGAATCCTGGCCCGGCACTAAAGATTTAATTATGTATTATCAAGCTCTATCATGAGAACACCTATCTGCTGGTGGATAATAATTTTGATTTTTAATGTATTTTCATTCGTTGTCAACACTAACGATATCTGACGTTTTTAACTCCCAGTGAGACACAGAACTATTTGCGAGATGACTGTGAGTTCAAGATGCTATTCTGAGCAACTGGTGGAGAAAAATTCGGTAGCTGACGTCTCTTTGTGTGTAGTCAACAACGATATGTGTGGGGCTCTATTCCCAGTGAGCGCTGAACTCTTCGTCATATTATTTCAGTTCGTCGTGTCATTTAATGTTCATACATATTCTCAACTAGCTGCTCGTGAATAACTTTAATTTTTAATGTCATTTTGTGTTAAATAGTTCAAATGGTTCAAATGGCTCTGAGCACTATGGGACTTAACTTCTAAGGTCATCAGTCCCCTAGAACTTAGAACTACTTAAACCTAACTAACCTAAGGACATCACTCACATCCATGCCCGAGGCAGGATTCGAACCTGCGACCGTAGCGGTCACGCGGTTCCAGACTGAAGCGCCTAGAACCGCACGGCCACACCGGCCGGCCCCCACCATCTGGTATCAATGCATTACCCTATCATCCATTATATATAATCATTTTCATAGTACACTTGATATTATAGATGAGTAGGACACAAGACAGGACATAGATAATGTCCGTTTGACGTCAACAGTGTGTAACATTTTACTTTATTTGAATAGGACAATGTTCCTCTCCAATAATTTTTAGATTAGTTACAATAATCTTACGCTGCAAGAGAATTCGCTTGTATTTTTCAATATGTGGTCTGTTGTCGGTTTGAAGGCCTTCCATAACATCGGCAACGTAGTGCAACTCCACCGAGGGCTGTCTGGAGTAGGGCGGAGATAGCAATGTGAAAGTTGCGAGCTGTCGAAGACGATCTTCATATTCCTAATGAGATTAGGACATCGTATACTCTTGACGACCGTCATCAGAGCAATGTCAGGGAACAGAATGCAGCAGTGCCTCGCTACCTACTTGAGGACCTGCTTGAGTCGTGTTCTAAGGAAAGGGTAGTTGCTGGTTCACATTATATTACACTAGCGAGAAGTACCGACTTTTCCTTTTCTCTGCAAACATCCAGAACTAAATTCAGTAACTAAATGCTAAGAATATATTTGCATTGTGCCAACTCAAAGATCAATAGATATGGATATAGATATAGATACAGATTTTTATATTTAAAGTCATTCTCGTTCTGCGTTGGAATAAACATCATTCATTATTTGCTTGTTCTTGTTACGATTGTTATTGTCATTCTCTCACTCGCAAGAGTTTTCGCATTCCTGTTTGGTATCGATGCACATGAAGAGTGGCTATGAAAGAAGGGAATACTGAATGTTACGTCATGCGGAATACACTCATTTACTTCGGCTCCTCGTGATCTACGCTACAGGAGAAGTGAGATACATAAAGTTGACAGTGTGAGGACAGACCTGGTAGCAGAACTGTGCAACTACACAGTGTTACCAGATAAAATGGTGCTGCGGAATCGACAGTGTAGTACGGACTTTGCCACAGTAGCAGACAGCTGGTAATTTAGGACCATGACCGTGGATTACACTTTGGTCAGTGCTGGTTAGAGTGCTGCAACTGTAAATGGAAGGCTTTGTTTGATAGTCTTATGCTGATGCTGTCTGAATAAATTATGCCATTGGATACAAAGCGGTTTAGTTTTGAGACCTAACCCACGAGAGGGGAAGGCACAGTGGTCTGCTTCAGGAATTCCAAGCAATAAAACACAAAAAACAACCCAGGAAGGGAGACATGCATTTGGAATCTGTTCATCGTTACGGGGTCAAACAAGAGGGTAACATTACTGAAACAATGATCGGGCTACTTAGTATATAATAGAGCATACAGATTTCAAGGAGGAAACGTATGAAGACGCAGACTTCCTCGTTATCAATATGTGCGGCATATCTTTCGTGTTAACGAAAGTAAATTCCCGCTTTACCTCTTCTTACGTGTCAAATGAAATGAATGCCATGAGGAATAGAATATTTGTTGACTGCGTCTCTTCTTGCTTCCATCCTTACCAACATATTTCTTCATTCTCGTGGTAATCATGACATTCTATGTGTATGCTGCAAAAGATTGCAAGTGGACAAATTCGACATCGAGGTGCAAAGCGTTATATTCAATTCGAATAAGCTTCCGGTGTATTTTTACTTCGTTTGTATTTTTAGATGATTATGAACGTTATGGAAAATTATCTCACATGCTTTATGTTGAATGAGAAACATTGAATGATCCGTTTTGCTTTTCCTACGTTGAAATGATATAATGTCGGCGTCAACAGCCTTCTTCCACGCCGGAAGCTGAAACTTGTATCATTCTGGATTAATGATAATTGAATGTCTCATATGTATACATAGCCCACAAGGCGACGTCAGAAACCATCAGGGGAGAACGCCGCATAAAAACCAAACGTGCGCGCGCGTCTCCACTCTGAAGAACCGTATCGGAGAATCACAGCAAGCATTTCGCTGAAGATCTGCCTCGTCAGAGAGCCTAGAAATGGCAGCGTCGTAGCAAGTATTTGTCAACACTCTGATAGTGCATTTACTTCCGGGTGTAGGTCGGCGTTACCTCGCTAAATTCACTTGACATTCGTTTTCCACATCGAAGACTCGTACGATATAATCCACTGCAAGATGACACAATTAGAAAGTGTATTTAATTTCTGGACTCCAAGAACGGCGTTCTTCACATAAGTAACACCTGTTTGTGTGTGCATTCGGGAGGACGACGGTGCAATCCCGCGCCCGGCCATCCTGATTTAGGTTTTCAATGATTTCCCTAAATCGCTTCAGGCAAATGCCGGGATGGTTCCTTAGGAAGGGCACGGCCGATTTCCTTCCCCATCCTTCCCTAATCCGAGCTTGTGCTCCGTCTCTAATGACATCGTTGTCGACGGGACGTTAAAACAGTAATCTCCACCTCCTCTGTTCGTGTGTTTAAGGTTGCGTTTTGAGGCTCAGGCAACATCGCAGTGACTATATTCCGCCTCTGGCCGCCAGTGTGTCGTTAGCTCAGAGGTTCACTTGTGCGTTGCAGTGCTTGTACTATAAGACATAGCAGTTCGAATCACGGTAGAAGCCGCTGACTACAACATTTTATTTTCCATTTTAATTAATGGAGTTGCAAACTGCTAGTAAAAATTTCTTATGTGAAATCTGAAGAATGCCTTTAAACACCCATCTTCGTCCGATTTCGACTTAGTAAATTAAGTTAATATCATGGATTTCTGCTTTGCAAATTCCAAGGTGCTTCACTATAAAATAGACCCTGAAAAGACTCAAACCGACTGTCAACGATATAAATTTGAGCTTTGTTCGTCATATAGGTCTAACATGTCAGAAGGTTGTTTATGAAGTGCACATGTTCATTAATGTAGTTCCCTTCTTCTAAATTTTTGCAATAGCATTTAACTGTAGACGGTTTCTAACACCGGCGTTAGCAATTCCTTTCCGTTCTCTGAAACCTTCAAAACGACAAATTTTTCTGGTTTAAATCTGATGACCTTAACTATCACTTCCGATCAACAATAAATACTTCATGAACCCATACATGGAACTCCAAATGTGCAGTGTTCCTGCACTGCTACAGAGCATGCATTGCAAGGTATTCACACAGTTTATCGCATAGACTTACCATAAGGAATGAAACAAGAACTGTAATACACTTTACACCACAGACGCTCACTCTGGCTTGACGAAAACATCCAAACATTGACCAAAAGTTGCACAAATAATTGAGTTTGAAAGGAAAAGAAACGAGGTATGAAGCATTTATAAATTCATCGAATGTAGTGAGGTGGTTTAATTTCGTCCCAGTCTATAAAATTAATTTCTGGCCATACTCAGCTCTTGCCGATTAATGTAATATAATACCCGCCTACTAATCAGGGCGTCTGTCTCCGTTGCTTTTGAGCGTGAATGGAAATTGTAGAAATTTTCTGTGGAGCAACATTTAATAATAAAGCGTTTTAAATCATCAAAAGCGATGAGCGGTAGCAGGCGCTTTCGATAAAGAACGGGGGAGTGCAGCGCCGCTACTGTCGCCACGGCCGCTGCCAGTAGCCAGCAAATGGATCCCGGAGCTTTGCCGCATACGGCGTCCAGAGGAGGACAGTCTGCAGGAAATCTGCCGCAAAATCGTTACTGGATAAAATTTTGATATCGGTGTGTCACAAAGCGAAATAGATTGAATCTGCGCTACCATTACATTCACGTCTTCAGCATTCAGACAGAAGAGGCTATAAAAATATTTTATACCAGCTGCTCTCGATCCACTGACATTATGAACAGAAACAACGCACGCTACCGCTAGACCACAGGCGTAATCAGCCTAGAGTTTCCCTATCATGGGACAAGTTTTCCTCCAGGAAGTGGCGCAGTCTACAGTGTTGCCAGATTGTGCAGATAACCGGATTTAGAAAATTAGCGAGTTGGCCAGTTTTTTTGTCCCATGTCGCGATCGGCGCGGACTTAGCCTCTGAAGCGGCCGGCCGCCGGTCAAGTTTTATGTCAAAGAGTGTACATTCAAACATGTATTTCTCTGGGTGTGTCCGTATTTTTTCACCTGTGCTGTTGTAAAGGACTGATGTTTGAGAAGGGTGTGCTTCTTAGACCGTGTCTGGCAGCCTATATAGCTATGCAACCCGTTAGTTATTAGTGCTAGGAGAATTGACAGGACGTAAGCAGTAGCAGAATAAAAGGGAAAGTTTTCAGATAGGCAACTAAGACAAAAATGGCTCTGAGCACTATGGGACTTAACATCAGAGGTCATCAGTCCCCAAGAACTTAGAACTACCTAAACCTAACTAACCTAAGGACATTACACACATCCATGCCCGAGGCAGGATTCGAACCAGCGACCATAGCAGTCGCGCGGTTCTGGACTGAGCGCCTAGAACCGCTCGGCCACAACTAAGAAACAACTGTCTTTCTGTAATCGTGACATATTGTTTAGAAACGTATACGAAGATTGTTTTAGTAAATGCCATAGCAGGTTACTGTTATAGCATCCGTGTCTTAATAAAAGTGAAGCCAGGAAAGTCCGCGTCAGAGAAACCAACTAGATGAGAGTTATCAATTTTTGTGCTGTCTACAGCAGGAACTAGAGACGACTGTTCAGATCCGGTTCGAACTAGTTGAGGCTACAGAAGGCTCGCGCCTTTCTAACGCAAACCAACAAAGTAGATACACCGGGAGCGATTGACAAGCTCTAGTGTAACATTACAGAGATAGCGGATTGGGGGTCCTTTTTACAAACTTTCCATCCGGTAACTGGTGACAGCAGTGAGTCGAATCTTCAATTCGCACACGCCAATACAATTTCAATACGAATGTGTGTAGCTGCTGGCAATCGGGTGAGCTTTAACACCGTTCTGTACAACTTATGGGTCAGGAGACAAGCGCGGGACTCAATTGCAGCCTGTTGTAAATCCCTTTCGTGCAGTGGGAACAAAGAGTCCCTTTGTATCTCGCATTCCAGCAACGACTCTGCGAACCCCCTTTATTCATTTACATTTGTGCGTTTGCCCGGTGCTGTGATGTGTGCTCGTGATCTAGTTAACAATGGATATCTCTTTGTAAATTAAGTTGTTTCCACTTCGATAAGAGGACTTCAAGAAGTTTCGTTAATGCCCAGTGACGTGTGATTGCAAATAGACAATTCTGCAACACACTTGCGACTCATCTGTTCACAGTAAACGTCGCCAGTGGTCTGAACATAAGTTCAGAACCGTCAGCAATTTTTCATATTTATCATATCTGCTATTATTTACTTAAGACACTTTCTTAAAGACGATTGTTAGCAAATTTTCGCTAATATTTACGACTTGTAAGACACAAAATCATTCTGTTGTTACATGTCCGTCGCCGTTCTTTCGACATAAAAGTACTATAGCAACTGAGTACGGAAGTAACTTAACACCACATGGGTCAGTACGTGCTTTCGTGATGCGCCTGCGTTCCTTAGCTTTCCATTATTTTCATCATCTATAACGTTCTTGGATTATACACCGAGGCACCAAAGAAAATGGTACAGGCATTTGTATTCAAACACAGAGATACGTAATACGGCGCAGCGGTCGACAACGCCTATATACGACAACAAGTGTCTGGCGCAGTTGTTAGATCGGTTACTGCTCCTCTAATGACAACTTATCAAGATTTAAGTGAGTTTGAACATGGCGTTATAGTCTGTGCACGAGCGATGGGACACAGCTTCTCCGAGGTAGCGGTGAAGTAGGGTTTCGGACGAGTCTCGATTCAAATTGTATAGAGCGGATGCACGTGTACGGGTATGGAGACAACTTTATGAATCCATGGACCCTGCTCTGCCAGCAGGGAACTGTTCAAGCTGATGGAGGTTCTCCAATCGAGTGGAGCGTGTGTCGTTGGAGTGAAACGGGATCCCTGATACGTCTAGATAGGAATATGATAGATGACACGTACGTAATCATCCTGTCTGATCACTTTCATCCATTCATGTTCATTGTGCATTCCGACGGACTTCGGCAATTCCTGCAGGACAATGCGACCCCCCCCCCCCCCCCCCCCAACACACATAATTGCTACAGAGCGGCTATAGGAATACTCCCCCTGAGTTTAAACACTTGCGCTGGTCACCAAACTTCCCAGTCAGGAACATTATTGAGCATATCTGGGATGCCTTGCAACGTGCTGTTCAGAAGAGATCTCCACATCCTCGTACTCTTATGGACAGCACTGCAGGATTCATTGTGTTAATTCCCTCTGGCATTACTTCAGACTTTAGCCGACTCCATACCACGTCGTGTTGCGACACGTCATTCGTGCAATTTGGGGCCCTACACTATATTAGGCATGGGAACCAGTTTCTTAGGCCCTTCCGTGTATTATGAAGTATTTCTTCTGTAGTGAGAGACTCATGTGGTAAAAGTCAAGAGGAGAATGATCGCAGTGCAGTTGCAGCTTGTGTACGGGAGTTCTACTTAATTGTATCTTAGAGCATTTTTAAAGTGCTTCGTTATTGTTGTTATCTGAAGGCATTTTATCGATGATTATATTTATCTAGCATACAACCATGTTAAAAGAAAATACACAGCAACGGGTTTTGAGAGTCATGCCGTCCGCATCTGGATGTCCATGTCTAAATAACGAAACAGGTGCACCCTAACTGGCGAAAAAGTGACCGCTAAATAAAGCTGCTTTCCAACAAGTCCTCGTCTCACGTAGTAGTCATGATGTAAAACGGTTAATAACAACAGTTCTCGTCTTAAATTCAGGTAGCCTCATCCAGTTGCGTCCTTTCAGGTACATTACACTACCAGTCGTCTCGCACAGTGTCCGCCGGCTTTCAGCAATGCTTCCAACCGCACCTATTGGTCGTCCTTCCAGACGACATACCACAATAGCTTGTACAGTGACACTAGTGCACAGCGTCACGTCTATAGACTTATATAAGCACAGTTCCTGCCAATTTAAAGAAGACATCACATGATTAGCAGTAAGGAATGTAATGCTTACATCGATGTCAAAAAAGGTTCAGGAAACAGAAGAGGAAACTGTTGGACTGTCTTTCGTTCGTGGACGACACACATTACCAAATCGTCCTGATAAATTGCTATGTCGAGTACTTCATGCAAGTCAAGGTTTCTTCCCTTCTTCTCTACCTGTAGTATCTCTAAGTTCTCCGCAATATCTTTTAGAGAGTGGCCCCAGTCATGGACTGATTCTCGACCTTACCGCAATGGTAAGAGCTGTTCCCGTCAAATCATTGAAGTTAAGCGTTTTTGGGCTTGGTTATCATTTGGATGGGTGACCATCCGAGTCTTCCGAGTGCTTTTGGGGCACGGTAAGCCCTCAGAACTTGTGCGGCCAATTGAAGAACTACTTTTCTGAGAAGTAACGGCTCCGGTCACGAAAACTGACAACGGCCGGGAAAGCGGTCTGCTGACCACATGCCTCTCCATATTCACATCCACTGATGCCTATAGTCTGAGGGTGACATGGTGGTCGGTCGGTACCTTGGGCCTTCAGGGTCGGCTCGGACGGAGCTTGACTCTTTTACAGGGTGTTTCAGATAAGATTTTATCTCTAACTTGCAAAATTAATAACTGAAAAGAATACTCATGTAGGCAAGTAAACCTAAAAATGTCACGTTTCTGCAGAGTTAGGAACCTATTTTATGGCGATATTGCTGATAGTTGTGTTAGGGGCATTATGCCACAAAGCATAATTCTCTGCGCAACGTTCGGTCTTCCAATGCTGGAGACATTACAATAAGGATCCCTTCTTCGGATCAAGCAAATAACTAATTCCTACAAGCAGAGTTCCCTTCGACTCTATACCCGTACAACTGTTCCACGTCGAAGTCGGCTGTTAGCAGCTGATAGCTTGCGTAACACGATGAAGCGACGTTTCATAGTTGTTGCGGCAGAGAGGATGGTCGAGGTGGCACAACGCTGAACCGGCCGATCTTCTACGCACTCGGCGAGTCTAGAACTGCCCGCTCAACGGCCGGGTGCCGGCTTATATAGCCCCGGGCGGAAGGATATTTCCAGGACTATTTGCACACACGTGATCGCCAGAAAATAGTTCGTCGATCGTAGCGCCCCATTCCTCTCTTGTTGATTGGTGCTCTCCGATGGACGGTGTTTGTTGTCAACTATGGTACTTAGGTGTCGGCCAGACTTTGCAGCTGTGCCGGCAACCCGCATTGATGTTCTGTCTGCGGTGTTGCCGCTACAGTAGGCGTCTGTGGTGACTGCAGCATAACCAGAGGCTTGTAAATAATAGATTTCAGCTATCAGTCATCCTTTTTAAATTTTATTGGCAAATCTAGATTTCAGCTAGAAACTATCCATTCTCAATGCACTATCATTGATCATGCATTGATCAATAATGATAGTGCATTGAGAATGGCTAGTTACTGGCTGAAATCTAGATCTTCCAATAAAATTTAAAAAGGACGACTGATCCAGAATGAGATTTTCACTCTGCAGTGGAGTGCGCGCTAATATGAAACTTCCTGGCAGATTAAAACTGTGTGCCGGACCGAGACTCGAACTCGGGACCTTTGCCTTTCGCGGGCAAGTGCTCTACCAACTGAGCTACCCAAGGACGACTCATGCGGCGTCCTCACAGCTGTACTTCCGCCAGTACCTCGCCTCCTACCTCGCCCGCGAAAGGCAAAGGTCCCGAGTTCGAGTCTCGGTCTGGCACACAGTTTTAATCTGCCAGGAAGTTTCAGGACGACTGATAGTTGAAATCTATTATTTACAAGCCTCTGGTTATGCTGCAGTCGTTGCGTGCAGTAGCCTTCTGAATGGAAGGTAACCTGATTACCAGAGGCCTTAAGCCTCAGAGATCTGTTACAGACTCATACAAGCTCAGAAAGCCGAACAGTTTATATGTATCTATGCAATGGTCGCTTCGTGACATTAGATTGCTGTCAAGACCACGGAATCGTGCCGATGCATATTTGGAGCTTGTTGTGGGGAAGATTCGGTGCTGTTTGTTTTATTTAGCACTAAGGTCCAATTATCCGTCTCGTTAGCTGCAAGGTCAGCGTGGCGGATTGCTGACCAAAGGAGTCCGGGTTCGATTCATGGCCGGCTCCAAGATTTTCCCTCTCGGAAGCTGGTGGTGTTGTGTTGACCTTAACTTCATATCGTCATAACTGACATTCCACTGTTGAGACAGGTGTATGGGCACGATCCGAAAGCCAAAAAACAAATCCACAATCACTTAGTCTAATTTCAATCCTTCTTCTTTTCTGTCGAAATTGTTTTGTACTTTTGTGTTTCTATAGCCTCCCTGTATATCCTAGCATGGTAATAATGAGATCTTCTTAAAACCACAGAGTCAGATAAAGGTATTTTGTGCTTTCCCTCTCATGATGCGTGATCTGCTACTGCTGATTTATCCACATTACCAAGGCGAAAATTTCTGTTGCGTTCCTTAAGGAGGGTTTTAATGCTTCATTTTGCAGTTCCCATGTACACCAGGCTGCAAGTGCTGAGATTTTTTATACTCCTGCTGTGGCAAGCGGCGGGCGTAAGTCTCTTCCGTTACTCAAATATTCGCACACCTTTCTTGTTGGTTTAAATACTGTGTCAGTACCATGTTTTCTGATTACTATTCTGATGCGATCCATGAGTGTTTTTACAAATGGGTAGCTCAATATCTTTTAGGGTGTAGTGCCCTGTTTATCTCTTCATCAGAGTAACCGTTTCTTCTGAAGGCCATTATTAAATGTTCGAACTCGTCTCCAAAGTACTGTGGTCACAGACTGTTGTAGCCTGGGTCCATCAGCGCTTAGATCACTCTTCGTTTCTTCTTGGGATGATAACGTCTAGAGACACGCAGAAATTTCAGATATGTCCTAAAGTTCCGTTAGGTTTATTAAGTACCTCTACGTTCAAAAATGAAATTTGACCTTCCTTTTCTTCTCCTTTAGTGAACTTTATTTTTGATTTAATTCTGTTGAGAATATTTACAAATCTAGATAGTTCATTTTCTATGATAGTTTATTTTGTTATTGTCCAGTAATTTACAGGAACGAGATATAATTTCTTAAACAGAACGTTACTTTTCTGTCGTGTTGTTGATGTATTAAAAGCAGCTCTACACAAATCAATACAAATCAAATTTCCATTAGTTTCAGTTACGGTCCTATATTTAAAGTTTCAATGTTGCAAACAAGATGCTACACGTAACTGTCAGTGTTCAGATGGACATTCATTTGAGTGAGGTGCTCAAACGATTATCCATTCTCTTGAATGCACAGTTCGCCGTCTAAACAACCTGATGAGACAGTCTGTAATAGATTCTAGAGACTGTTTTGCTTCCCTAGCGCAATGTATCACTCGCAACTAGGTGGCAGGCGTTGCGCCGAAATCATGAAGTGTAATAAAATGGAACACCTTCAGCAATCCTTATGATGTTATTTGTTATATAGCTACCAGTTTCGGTGCTTCAGTTCACCATCTTCAGGCCTTAACTGACGCTGACGGGGTTAAATCCATCCGTATACACGATTCATCAGTGGCCATCATCTATGAACAGATTTTAGCAGACTACCTGTAACGATTTTGTCTCTCCAACAATCAACTAGTTGGTTGGTTAAGGGGGGAAACCACATTAGGAGGTTTAAAAAACGATTTTTTATTGCGTAAATAGTTAGCTTAACTATCCAAGAACACGCTGTCAAAATGTCAAAGCGAAATTTGCATTCTTTTAGATTTTATGAGCATAAAACCGAGTGCACATCGGGTACAGGCTCGAGCGCAGATAGGGCGGAACACTACCGCAGGGAGGCTTGACCGGTTCAACCTCACTGTCGCTTTGTATACTAAGGTAGACTTTAATTACATTATTTGGCGATTAGCTCCTAAACACTTGCATTCTGGACTAAAAGTCGCTGAATTGGCACTGTATTTAGCAGCAGGCATATTCAGTGAAGGAAATTCATCCCTTCTGATGGTCATGAACGAGGCGTGAATTGTAGTAGGCACGCAAATCTTCGATTGTTGTTGTTGTGGTCTTCAGTCCAGAGACTGGTTTGATGGACGCTGGACCAGCAGGCGGCCTTAGATACGCTGAACGAGGCTCTCACTAGTGCAGCGGTTCTGCGGAACCCTAATTTTAACCAGGACATCGCTGTCTCTTTTAAGGAGTAGGTGCGATCCTCCTTCAGGGCAAGGACGGCGTAACGAAAGCTCTGGCCTACGGCGTTTGTCCGAAGCCGAAAGCAAGTACACTGAGTTGGAAGTGCTAGCGGTGCTAATTGCGCTGGAAAAGTCCCGCTTCCTCCTGGAAAACAAGCCTTTTTCTCTGGAAATGGTCAATAAAGCAGCTAGGTGCTTCCTAGACCGCGGAAGACGGGGCACGTTACACAGTGCGAATTTCTGATTTTATCGTCAAGCATATACGCCGCAGCGAAAATAAAGTCGCTGACGGGTAGGATGTTTCAGGACGAAGGCGAAATTCGTCATAGCATCTAAAAAAATAAAAAGTACGGACATCACGAACATCAAGTTACCACAATATATTTTTAAGTCCCTTCTATCCTTCTGATATGCAACCTTTGATTCCATGATAAGATTGGGATGTGGATGAACTCAGGTGCTTGAGTGATTTTATTTGTAATGTAACGTTCTTTAACAAAAAAAAAAAAAAACTTCAACCTTTACAATTATGTTGAATGAATGTCTGATCTGAGTACTGAAATCGAACTGTCTTGTTGCATGTTGTAAATGCAAGTGGTGTGCTTACTCTCTGTTATTGTTAGAAAAACTTTAGACAAATCGATTGGGCAATGCAACTCCCAATATCAAGAACGAAATACAGTCACTGCAATATACATTCAGCCCCTCATTCAGCACTAAATCATCTGGCCCTGTTCACATAACAAATAAATTAAATTGCCTTACTTCTAAAGCAGCAACAGAGTAAAGCGATACATTCTGGTCTCTCATAAAATGTATGAACATGCTAACTACAGGCTCAACAGTGTGCAATGCTGGCCATAATACTTGACATGCACATGAAATTCTTTTGGCTGATAAAAGAGAACATTTAGGAAAAGTCAACTTCTTTAAGAGGTATATGACCTGGACTGGGAGGCGATGCTGATTATGGTGAATTACTAACACTCAGTTTTTTTCTAGCAAAATTATATTGCAAGTTAATTTTTCCTTTTCAAAAATGTCTGACAATTGAAGCTACATTACTCACAACTGATTCACAAGCAATGAGATTTAAACAGCAAGTATTATCTACTTCATTAATCCAGCATAAATGTAAATCATCAAATTACATACAGCCCTGTCCACAAATCTTAAAAGTATTACAAAAATGAAATATTTAACTAGTCCTTTTCTCAAAACAGTTTACGTACATTCTGGGGTTACTCAACACTTACAAATTATCAGCCAACTCATCTATATTAAAGCGCTGGGAGAAAAAGAAATCATAATTATTTAAATCTTTACCTTGCTTACATGAAGACTTCTGCTTCCAAGTCCAACAATATTGACATACCTACATTAATCTAACTCTTGGTGGTTTCAGACAGGGCACCACAGAAAATGCCTACTCCATCGTCTTTCCCTTTTAGACAGCTACCTACAACTGTGCGCCCAGCGCTCTCTTTCTCCAACACTGCAGTACAGTATCTTTGGCTCTGTGGTCGCGCAGTCAGCGATCCACATTATCGATTGTTTATAGTACACTAGTTTCATTTTAATTTATTAATGTTCTTACCTTATTCGGGTGCCACATTCAATTGTGCCCCAGTATACTCCTTTCAGTAGGTAACGTCGTGTCCTCTCTTTTAATTTATTTTGATTTAGAAAGTTTAGTCGCATAGTTCGTTATTTGATATTTCAAACTTCATGACCCTCGCCCATTCTCGTGTAATACCATACTGACACTGTGACAGATTACACCAGATGATGGAAATTTGTCTTCCGAAACCGGTCGTGTACAGAATAAAGGATTGTGGGTTAAGCAATTGTTGTGCAGTTTCTTCATTTTACAAAATGGGCTTACTCAGTTGCGGCTGCCCCATAAGAACTCTTTGTTGTATCTTCCCCTAGTTGCTGCCCAACCAAGATTCTTGTGTCAGAAATGCACACGCATTCCTTTCAGCACCTTTCAAGAATATGCCATAGAGCACGTAACTTTCATCCCCTACAACCTCCAGCCAGCCTTCGTCGAGCAGATTTGCCGCAATCTAAAGGCTACCACGCTAAAAGTCAGGTCTGCTGAGACAAAGCGCTTGCCCAGATGATGGTGGGCTATCAAATTTGTGGACGATTGGCGACCTACTGCTGGAGAACGTTGATCCTTCGATAATAAGGCCAAGTGGAACGCGGCACGTCAGAATATTGCTTGTGTGGATCAGAAGCTGGCCAGACGGTACAATCGGGGGCGTCAGGAGTGCAATCTCCGTGTTGAGGATTTGGTTTATGCGTTTTGCAGGCCCATGCAAACTTGTAGAAAAGATTTCTCCTATCAGTTTCTGGGTGCAGAACACCAAAAAAAGAGCTAATCCGGATCCATATGATTCAGATTAAGCCTGACAGTAAATACGAAACTTCTTAATTAAAATAATTTTACTTAAACTCGATGTTCTTAAACCGCTGAGTGAAATTGAATTCAAGTGTCTCTTTGCTTGTCTTTATCATTTCAACACTGACCTACAGAATTTACCCTGACAAATAGAACTCAAACTTTTCCTTCATTACCCGTACTACAGCAATGCCGTAAGCACCGATACTGCCAGCTAAATACAAGATTCTAACTATCGAAGGCTCTAACTACTCACAGGCA
Organism: Schistocerca americana; assembly: GCF_021461395.2. NCBI lineage: Eukaryota > Metazoa > Arthropoda > Insecta > Orthoptera > Acrididae > Schistocerca > Schistocerca americana. The sequence continues at coordinate 404,420,780 of NC_060125.1, forward strand.
TGTGGTTACCAAAGGAAAGATTTTGTTGCAAAGAAAACAATGTATTTTTACCTTAATAATGTGACATCCAGTTCAAAAAAAAACATATTCGACCGTGACATCCAGTTCAAAAATTATGTAATCACGAATAATATTCAATCTCCAAGTCGGACACGTCTAGATCGTCCGTTCGCGAATACTGCAAACGTCCAACACTGCTAATCATTAACCTCTAACCTCCATCACTGCTGACTACTCACTCCCAAATTCCATCACTGCTGGCTGTTCACCTCCAACTGCCATCACCGCTGGATGATAATCTGGTGCAGTTCGTGGCTCGCTGGTTCAATTTTCGCTTTGATATTTTCTTTTTTTAAATTCAATTTGAAATACAAATGTAATCTCACGTATATCAGTGATGCGTCGTAGAAACCTGATAAACAATCATTTTCACAGCATCGAGCACGCCATACAAATGCTGCTTTTTTACATTTGCCACTGTATCATTACAATATGAACCCAACTGATCTGGAGCCAAGCTAAACGATTTTTCGTGAGAAATAACAATACTGTTAAGGCCCCAGACGTACTGAAACTAATGCACGGAACTTTTTCACATGTCACTGCTGAACGCTGGCAGGATGTACAACCGCACGTCATAAAAGAAGAGGAGAGAGTGTTGCGCCTGGGTAGCTTCGTGGTTTGTGTTGTTGATCGAATCGTCATCAACGTAGCAGATGAAAGTTCCAAAACTGAAATGTATTTGGCGGATTCGGATAAGGAAGGTACTGAGAGATAACCAGGCGCCTGACTGTAATTAATACCTTCAGTGGCTTCAGCGTTCAACATTACCGTAAAATCCCTGCAGCATGCTTTTGCATCACACAAAGCTTGCTCAGAGAAATGATCCTGTGCTTAAGTTAATAATTTCCATCACCCTTGTTTGCGATTAGAATAGTACGTTAGGCGAGAACGAGAGCATTTTATGCTTTCCGTCTGGTCAGCTCAGTAGCGCCCTGCAGTGCTGGAGCTGCGAGGAATGCTGTTTCATTCTCTTTAAAAATCAAATGACATTCGATTGTTTCTTTGCTCGTCTCTTTTTAGTCTGAAAAGCAACTGCTCACATCATTGCAGGTTAGATGGACCAGCTGGCTGACCAGTGCTCTCACTTCAATACGCCGATACAGCTGTTGTCCCGTATTATCGCTCAGTTTACGTGCATGTAACACAGCATAAAACGTAGCCTTATTATCGTAGTTGACTGTACTGGATACAGCTTGGCTTCCGCTCCCCATGAAACGAAATCCAATGAGATTCAAGCAAACACGGAAGAATACATGGTGCAATGTTTATATCAGGTTTATTCTCATGATAAACGTAGTATAGACGGTGTGGCACGGAAGTGCGCTCTGATTGTGGCAGACTGCAATCGCGGTCGAGCAATGTATGTGGATGCATATGTAACGACAGCTGTTCTGGCACTGTAAACTCTGGAATGTGTATCAGCGGAAATGAGAAATGTTATCTGTCAGTCTCGCACGAGCTTGTATTGGGATACGCCTTAGTCGATGTGATTGTATTTAAAACGTAAGAGTTTTGTTGTTACATGTTGATTTTAAAGATTGTTCAAAATGCCTTTTATTCAGATTTTAAAAGAGGTTTTAAGTACTGCTGTGATTTATTGAAAGAGACGATCAATTAATTACTGCAACTTGGAGTCACTGTCTCACTATTCACGACAGTGATCGTTGGTAAACTGATTTGACAATTTGTTACCACTAGGCTTTGACTTCTTAAAAGCAGATTAACAGCTGAGTAATTATTGTGACACCATTTAGTAGATGCTCTTTATTTTAATTTAAAGCTTTATTTTAAGGAAATGTAAAGCGTCTAGTTGTGCACAAGATATTATTTGATCGAAATTCCGGAGAGCGGATGAGGAGAACTGCCTCCATAGAATGATCTCAAGGAATAAATGTACAGTTATAACCTTCCAAAAGCAAGCATCCTCCTTCACCACATCAAATAGAATTTTATTTCATATCTAGCTATTAGACGCGATGCTTCCTTTACTATAAGGAATAATATTCAACTAGTCTTTCGTACGTGCAGTGGTCGGAAAGGATCTTGAAATGCAATTAATTTAGCAAAACAGTAGCCACAACAACACGAGATCCGTGACGACCTTACCAAAACCACATCCTATTTTTATGAACTTATTTGTTATCATTACGGAGGCCAGTGGGACCCGTGGTCTATCAGTCTGCTTTCGGCTGCGGTGGGGCGAGGACGTCCGCTGCGCCTCGCCGTGCGCGACCGTGAGCGCTTGCTTGTGTTTACCTTCTCGCGGCGCGAGTTGTATTTGTTCCAAGTTCAGTGCGATTATGGCACACACATGGCGCCACGATACGATCAAAATTACTTTCCAACCAGATCACGCGCGTCCTCGAGCCTATGAAATAGAACAGTTCATACGCGACGATCTACGTTTAGATCCGGCGACTGTCGTCGGAATACATTTTTCTATAACGGCGAGCGTGGTTTATGTTAAAATGACCAGTGCAGAGGTCTGCGCGACAGTGGTTTCTAAATACTCGAACTCTCTCCGATTCAAACATGCTGACGGGCATATCGGTGCAGTGACGGTGGATCATGCAGGCATGGGCCTAAGGACTGTAAGAGTTTTTGAGCTCCCCTTCGAGGTCCCAGAGGAAGTTGTCAAGGACGCCTTCCGACCATATGGCAATGTTATCAGCCACGTTGCAGAAAAGTGGCAAACTTTCTCGACGTATAAGGTCTACAATGGTGTGCGCCAAATTAAACTTGAGCTCAAGAAACATGTGCCGTCCTATTTGAACATCGGTGGCTGCCGTGCAATCATCATGTACGACGGTCAACCGCGTACCTGTTCCGGATGTGGGCAGGAAGGCCATGTTCGATCGAGCTGCTTACAACGTAGAATTACGCAGATACCAGTGGGAGACTCCGTTTCCCCGACGGGGACGACAATCCTGCCCCTCACGTACGCTCAGACGACGATGCGCACCATAGTTGAGGACGAAACGGGCGATCAGACACATCCATCGACGCCGGAAGTACCACGGGAGGAAGAGGAAGGACCCTCGGTGCCAACCCATATGTCCCCCCCTCCACAGCAACTACAGCAGCAACAGTCCCACGGACTCCAGACGCAACATAACATTCAGAACGCGATGGACGTGGACGCGAACATTGTCCCGACCGCGGCTTTCCTAGCGGAAGGTGATACGACGCTGGATTGCCTCCCACATTCGGATACGGATGTCCACGTTCGAAAGCAACGTTCGCCCCGACGACGCAAGCGACGTCGGCGGACCCCGTCTGACGATTGCCTCCTACACACGGCCGGTCAAGAAGGTGACATCTCATCAGACAGCATGGATGCTGCGCCTGCTGAGGATCTAAGTGGTGTAGACGGTTCACTTGCCCATACTACGAGTGCCCAGTTACTTCTTGCACCACAAACGCGGCAGGTCGCGTCGATGGATGGCGATCCGTCTACCTCTACCAAAGACGACGTACGTGAGAGAGATTTAGGTGCCGATCAGCCACACAGCATCGTGTTGCACCCACTGTGGTCGGACGATGTTGAGGAACTTCCTGACGAGGGCACGGGTGACAGGGGAGGGGGCGGCATTGGGGATGCCACTACTAGCGTGAAAGACTCATAATTTGTAACGGGTTTGGTGGGTCCGGCATCTCTTGCGGTTAGCTTTTAATGCCATGGCGTCTACCCTAGGTGAAGAGGCTAGGCAGCACACCTTTCGCCTTGCCACAATCAATATCAACGCGATAAGGGCACCACACAAACTGACAATGCTACATCGCATGCTTGATGCGGCGGACATCGACGTGGCCCTCTTACAGGAAGTATGTGTCGCTAGTTTCCCTGACTTCTACGGATATACCGCCCACATCTCCCACGCCTCTTCTACCGATTGTGGTGTGGCTGTTCTGCTACGGGACGGTTTGGCGGCTACGGACGTACTGTACCTACCGAGTGCAAGAGCCATGGCAGTAACTGTCAACGGTGTACGACTCATCAATGTATATGCCCCTTCAGGATCAGGGAGACGGAGAGATCGGGCCCGCTTTTTTTCGGAAGATATTACGCGTCTATTTATGGGCCACATAGACGATATGGTGATCGGAGGAGATTTTAACTGTACATTATCTCCATCTGATCAGCAGCCACATCACGTCCCGTGTGCGGAATTGGAAATGCTAGTGCGTGACCTCCACCTGATTGACACGTGGCGCCACATCCATGGCCCAGCTCCTGGTTACACCCATTATACAAGCCATTCATCAAGTCGGTTGGACAGGATTTACGTCACAAGCACCCTTTCGACGGCGACGAGAGGAGCAGAGCTCTGGCCCGCTGCATTCACCGACCACACAGCCTATATTTGCACCATTGCCCTCAAACCTGCACGTGTGTGGCGCAGTAGGCCTCCCTGGAAACTGAACGTCGCCCATCTGGACGAGCCGGCATGTAAAGGTGCTGTCGAAGAGTCGTGGAACGCGTCCTTACGGCGTCGTGGTCGGTACCGATCGACCCTCAGTTGGTGGATTGAGTGTGCGAAGCCTGCTCTTAGACGCACCTTCATGGCTTACGGCCGGGAAGCAGCGGCATGGAGGAGGAGCACGGAAAACTTTTATTACACCGTCCTACGGGAATGTCTTGCTATGGAGCCCTCACCTGACAGGCAGATCACAGTCAATCGCGCGAAAGCGCAGCTCGTCTCCTTAGCACGCCATCATTTACAAGGCGCTGTTATACGGTCGCGTGCTCCAGACATGATACAATCAGAAAGGCCATCTATGCACCACGTGCTCATAGAACGCCGGAGGCGCCGTAGGGCACTGGTAACCGACATGATAACCGACGACGGTCGACATGTGGTAGAACAAGCAGATATAGCAGAAGCCTTCTATGGGCATTACGCTCAACTTTATTCAGCAGTGCTCCCTGATATGGCGACGGTAGACACCGTTTCAGCACATGTCCACGGTACAGTTCCACCAGACATGGTACCGACTTTACTGGGAGAAGTGACAGAAGAGGAAGTGCTCCACGCCATTGGTAAAGGTGCTCCCCATAAATCACCAGGAATCGATGGGTTACCATTAGAGTTCTATCGAGCCTTTAAACAACTGTTGCTACCGTGTTTGATTGAAATTTGCCAGGAATTGATGTCCCCGGGTATAACATTGCCTGCACCATTCTTGGAAGGTCTGATTGTCCCCATCCATAAGCCGAAGGGACGGAATCATGTCCGCGACTATCGTCCCTTAACGTTGTTGAACAGCGACTTCAAGATCTTTTCGAGGCTGCTATCAGAACGTATTCACGGCACACTATTGCACGTCTTGTCCGGCGATCAGACGTCCTTGGGGGGACCCAACAACATCAGAACTGCGTTATGTCGTTACAGAGATCTCATCTCCCTTGCACGGGTGAGACGTTTGCCGGCAGCCCTCGTGTCTATCGACTTTAGCCAGGCTTTTGACCGTGTGGGCCACACTTTCCTCACGGCCGTTCTACGGCGCATGGAATACCCCGACCCCTTTATCACAGTGTTGACACGCCTACTACATGGTGCAACTTCTCGAGTTCTTGTCAATGGAAGACTGACGGCACCCATGCCGATCCGCCGATCAGTACGACAGGGATGTCCATTATCAACATTGTTATTTGCATTGGCCTTAGAACCCTTGTTGTGTGGTCTCCGAGACAGGCTCACTGGGATACAGTTCGGCGGCTCCATCTATCGCTGCACCGCTTATGCGGATGATTTGATGATCGTCATACGAGGAGCTGACGATATGGCCGCAGCTTTGGACTGGATTGGAACCTACGGTACAGCTTCTGGTAGCCAAATCAACGTTGACAAGTCCGTCGCCTTGAGCATCGGGATTGGGCTACCGCAGGAACACATTGCCCCCTTACGCTTCAGTGATACTGTACGCTGCTTGGGCTTAGATTTCATGAACGACATGCGACGCGCGACGACGCTCAATTATCGACGCCTTCTTAACCAAATTAGGGCCGGAATTGCAAATCAGCGGTTGCGATCCCTCAACATCGTTCAGCGGGCGTATTATGCCAATGTATACCTTGCGTCCCGCATACCGCATGTCGCCCAAACGCTACCCATTCCGAAGCCCTTGGCTCGTAGCATTATGGCAGCGCTGGGATACTTCGTCACCACTGGTATGTTACTGAAGATCAGATACGTATCTCTTACCCTCCCCAAGGACAAAGGTGGTCTCGGCCTAGTTAACGTCCATGATAGGGCCATTGCCCTCTATGTCAGCTCACATTTATGTCTGCTGCGCCGTTGTCCTACGAGCCTCACGAGTCTGCTTCTGACGGCTCTACGTCCTGCTTCACTAAGAGCGCCGGTGCCACTACAGGACATCCCGGCGCCCCTCTTTTATATAGGACGTTTCTATTTAGAACAAAGTTATTGCAGTGTAGCGCTCACGACACCACAAATGGCCACAACTCGACGCCTATATCATGACATGCTGCAACGCCGCCCCCTAAATGTGGTCGAACTAAAATATCCTGACGTACGGTGGCGCGTGGTGTGGAAGACTGTACACGATGCCATGCTTGATTCCGATGTTGTTTCTCAATGGTACGTCGTCGTTAATGGGAAGCTCGTGACGCAAGAACGTCTCTACAATATCCACATGACAGAATCTCCCAATTGTGTGGGTTGTAATACAGTAGATTCTGACGAGCACCGCCTCAGCTGTGGAGAGGCGGAACCGGTTTGGCACCTAGTGCGGCAGATGCTGGCTTATCTCTTGCGAGTTAGGCCGGAGCATATATCTGCACGCACGTTATTGTTTCCGGATGAGACATTTTACCCCAAGACTCGAACCAACTCCGTCACCTGGATACGTGGACATGCCGTCCATTACCTCTGTCGTGACGGACACAAGGATTTCCTTGACTTCTGGCTCTATTTGCAAGACAGTCATCATGCTATTTCCGGGCATACCAGATATCGACAGTGCTTCGCAAACTACCTATGGAGTGCCTTTCACAGCCCGCCGTGTAGCTGGAATGTTCCAGGCAGTGGCAGATGAGGTCAGAACGAACTGCAAACGGCCATATATTGAACAATCTTATCAGTGGGCGCAGTCGCTGGGAAGCCTCACTACGACGTGGTAGCTTTCTTTTCATGCTATTTATGTCTCATATCTTCGATGGCGTCTTCATTCTGTTTTAGTTTTCCGGGCTTGGTTAACTGTGACTGTTCGCACATTGTAAAAAAAAAAAAAAAAAAAAAAAGGGGTGGCGTCTTTGATTCATAATCAAAACGTCTTCGGTCCCGGTTTCGATCCCCGCCACTGCCTAAATTTTGATAAATAATCAGCATTGGCGGCCGAAGACTTCCGGCATAAGAAGTCAGCCTCATTCTGCCAACGGCCTTGTCAAAGAGGGCGGAGGAGCGGATAGAGGTTCAGGGTACTCTCTTGTCCTAGGGGTGGGAAATTGCCCCCAAAGGCGGAAGAATCAGCAATGATCAACGACATGAGGATGCAGAAGGCAATGGAAACCACTGCATTAAAGACACGTAACGTGTATCCACAGGACATGTGGCCTCTAATTGAAGAAGTGTCATGATGACCTCTCCATTGGCAAAAGATTCCGGAATAGTCCCCCATTCGGATCTCCGGGAGGGGACTGCCAATGGGGAGGTTACCATGAGAAAAAGATTGAGTCATCAACGGAAGGATAACGTTACACGAGTCGGGGCGTGGAATGTCAGAAGCTTGAACGTGGTAGGGAAACTAGAAAATCTGAAAAGGGAAATGCAAAGGCTCAATCTAGATATAGTAGGGGTCAGTGAAGTGAAGTGGAAGGAAGACAAGGTTCTGGTCAAATGAGTATCGGGTAATATCAACAGCAGCAGAAAATGGTATAACACGTGTAGGATTCGTTATGAATAGGAAGGTAGGGCAGAGGGTGTGTTACTGTGAACAGTTCAGTGACCGGGTTGTTCTAATCAGAATCGACAGCAGACCAACACCGACAACTATAGTTCAGGTATACATGCCGACGTCGCAAGCTGAAGATGAACAGATAGAGAAAGTGTATGAGGATATTGAAAGAGTAATGCAGTATGTAAATGGGGACGAAAATCTAATAGTCATGGGCGATTGGAATGCAGTTGTAGGGGAAGGAGTAGAAGAAAAGGTTACAGAAGGATATGGTCTTGGGACGAGGAATGAAAGAGGAGAAAGATTAATTGAGTTCTGTAACAAGTTTCAGCTAGTAATAGCGAATACCCTGTTCAAGAATCACAAGAGGAGGAGGTATACTTGGAAAAGGCCGGGAGATACGGGAAGATTTCAATTAGATTACATCATGGTCAGACAGAGATTCCGAAATCAGATACTGGATTGTAAGGCGTACCCAGGAGCAGATATAGACTCAGATCACAATATAGTAGTGATGAAGAGTAGGCTGAAGTTCAAGACATTAGTCAGGAAGAATCAATACGCAAAGAAGTGGGATACGGAAGTACTAAGGAATGACGAGATACGTTTGAAGTTCTCTAACGCTATAGATACAGCAATAAGGAATAGCGCAGTAGGCAGTACAGTTGAAGAGGAATGGACATCTCTAAAAAGGGCCATCACAGAAGTTGGGAAGGAAAACATAGGTACAAAGAAGGTAGCTGCGAAGAAACCATGGGTAACGGAAGAAATACTTCAGTTGATTGATGAAAGGAGGAAGTACAAACACGTTCCGGGAAAATCAGGAATACAGAAATACAAGTAGCTGAGGAATGAAATAAATAGGAAGTGCAGGGAAGCTAAGACGAAATGACTGCAGGAAAAATGTGAAGACATCGAAAAAAATATGATTGTCGGAAGGACAGACTCAGCATACAGGAAAGTCAAAACAACCTTTGGTGACATTAAAAGCAACGGTGGTAACATTAAGAGTGCAACGGGAATTCCACTGTTAAATGCAGAGGAGAGAGCAGATACGTGGAAAGAATACATTGAAAGCCTCTATGAGGGTGAAGATTTGTCTGATGTGATAGAAGGAGAAACAGGAGTCGATTTAGAAGAGATAGGGGATCCAGTATTAGAATCGGAATTTAAAAGAGCGTTGGAGGACTTACGGTCAAATAAGGCAGAAGGGATAGATACCATTCAATCAGAATTTCTAAAATCATTGGGGGAAGTGGCAACAAAACGACTATTCACGTTGGTGTGTAGAATATATGAGTCTGGCGACATACCATCTGACTTTCGGAAAAGCATCATCCACACAATTCCGAAGATGGCAAGAGCTGACAAATGCGAGAATTATCGCACATTCAGCTTAACAGCTCATGCATCGAAGCTGCTTACAAGAATAATATACAGAAGAATGGAAAAGAAAATTGAGAATGCGCTAGGTGACGATCAGTTTGGCTTTAGGAAAAGTAAAGGGACGAGAGAGGCAATTCTGACGTTACGGCTAATAATGAAAGCAAGGCTAAAGAAAAATCAAGACACTTTCATAGGATTTGTCGACCTGGAAAAAGCGTTCGACAATATAAAATGGTGCAAGCTGTTCGAGACTCTGGAAAAAGTAGGGGTAAGCTATAGGGAGAGACGGGTCAAATACAATATGTACAACAACCGAGAGGGAATAATAAGAGTGGACGATCAAGAACGAAGTGCTCGTATTAAGAAGGGTGTAAGACAAGGCTGTAGCCTTTCGCCCCTACTCTTCAATCTGTACATCGAGGAAGCAATGATGGAAATAAAAGAAAGGTTCAGGAGTGGAATTAAAATACAAGGTGAAAGGATATCAATGATACGATTCGCTGATGACATTGCTATCCTGAGTGAAAGTGAAGAAGAATTAAATGATCTGCTGAACGGAATGAACAGTCTAATGAGTACACAGTATGGTTTGAGAGTAAATCGGAGAAAGACGAAGGTAATGAGAAGTAGTAGAAATGAGAACAGCGACAAACTTAACATCAGGATTGATGGTCACGAAGTCAATGAAGTTAAGGAATTCTGCTACCTAGGCAGTAATATAACCAATGACGGACGGAGCAAGGAGGACATCAAAAGCAGACTCGCTATGGCAAAAAAGGCATTTCTGGCCAAGAGAAGTCTACTAATATCAAATACCGGCCTTAATTTGAGGAAGAAATTTCTGAGGATGTACGTCTGGAGTACAGCATTGTATGGTAGTGAAACATGGACTGTGGGGAAACCGGAACAGAAGAGAATCGAAGCATTTGAGATGTGGTGCTATAGACGAATGTTGAAAATTAGGTGGACTGATAAGGTAAGGAATGAGGAGGTTCCATGCAGAATCGGAGAGAAAAAGAATATGTGGAAAACACTGATAAGGAGAAGGGACAGGATGATAGGACATCTGCTAAGACATGAGGGAATGACTTCCATGGTACTAGAGGGAGCTGTAGAGGGCAAAAACTGTAGAGAAGACAGAGATTGGAATACGTCAAGCAAATAATTGAGGACGTAGGTTGCAAGTGCTACTCTGAGATGAAGAGGTTAGCACAGGAAAGTAATTCGTGGCGGGCCGCATCAAACCAGTCAGTAGACTGACGACAAAAAAAAAAAAAAAAAAAAAACCGGGGGCCATAAAAGGTTTTTTGCCATTTCACATGTTACGTCTACGTTTTTTTTTTTTGTGGTTGTATGTCATTAAAAGAAGGAATTTCCAACATTAATTTATTACGGCAAACTTCAACATTTATTGCAAACGGAACGTGATTAACCTACCACAATTTAACATTACATTTGTATGCACACTTTTTAAGCAGGCAAGTCTCTCAACAAGAAAACGAGTGTGGAAAACGGAAGAATGATAGAGCCTGACCATTACTACGAGAAAATCACGTTAGTGATTACAAAGAAATGGGGTGGATTAGCGTGCAACCGGTATTGAAGATAAACATGAAAATACCTCGCTACAAGGAAAGAAGAATACAAAAGGAGGATGCCTTCCACATGTTAGGTAAATCACTGGAGCACTCATAACGCAATCTATCAGTACACGTGATGGGTTCCATAGCAACGTATGGTCAATGTTCTGTTAAGCAATACTAAAACTAACCACTCACCATGTTGATTTAAAATCGGTAGCAAAGCAACAAACCATGTCTTCCGAAAAATTAACAGTTAGAAAATATTCATTACACTCGCAAAATACTAAATCATACATTTGCTAAAGGCGAAGCAAATGTGTGAAAAGGGGATGAATTTACTTAACGTGGTAATCGAATGCATGGGATCTAACGGACAAAGCTTGGATGCTAATGCAACGCAACTCAATATTCAATGAATTTCACACGTAAAAAGAAAAAAAGGGATAATAATAACTAGAACAAGAAAGTGCTGATGCTGTCAAGTTTACGGGATTCCTGGCTTAATACATGCATGGCAACATTCTAAATCTATCCACTAGGAAGACATGCTTTCCCATCCACGACAGGGACGTAGCTCCCATACCGAAATCTCTCTGTCTCTTGTTCAAACTGGAGACCCGACTTCGTGAGGACGAAAGGTGTCGCTCGCCATTGTGGCTAATCCGGCAGCGCAAAATTGTCCGGTGAACTACATGCTGTTTTGGCAAGTTGCCCGAATGCAGCAGGATGCCTCGTGATTCGCCAAACTTTAGATTGGGGGACCTCTTTACGTAACCAAACATGCAAGAGAGGCAAACTTTCAAGGGTTGGTATTGCTACGTGTCAGAGTAAGTAAAGGGTTTTCTTTGACCCACACAAGGTATTCGAACGAACAATCCATGCTTTCAAGCTAAACGGCTTAGGCGGGAAAAGAAATCCATTAGGGTTACTTGGCAGAAACTGCAGTTTTCGTATTATAAAAGATATAAAAGAAGTGCAAAAAACGAACGCCTTTCACATTCTTGCCTCTGAGTTATGTTCCTAGCACTCCAGATTTTTAACGTAACTTGTCCTTACTCTCGTGTTTATGATTACTTTGATGCTGTGTTTGTTGTTTGAAATTTAAATCTAAACTGATAAAGATACGCAGCTCAGTCTCAAGAAAGTCTTAAAATTTTGTCATTCGTGGGGGCAGGGGAGGGGAGGGGGGGGGGGGAGGAGACTGGCAGTACAGTGCGACGAGATATATACGGCAAGAAAGGAAGAATGAAGTGATTGTTGGTATTAATAACAATCATCCTCCTTTACCTCCTCTGCATTACTGCAGATGACGTGTCACTGAGCACATTTGTTCTGTGCATGCAGTACACGTGAGGTGCCTAGTTGTTTCCACTGCGCTGTGTGGAATACGAAGGTTCTGTTATAGTTCACTAACCTGCTGTCTTCAAGTTGATGTCCCCAGCGCAGAAAACAGCACGCAGGTCGTAGGTTCTGTATCTTGAGGCTGAAACTGACTTTTAGCGAGTTTCTGTTCTGAAATAATGCATCACTTCTTTGAGATGCCACTCGCATATTTTAATATAGCCACACGAGAAGACTACATGATCTTAATACAACACCTACTGATACAACAAAGTACATGATCAAACACAATGTTTACGAAAATGTATCTTTACACTATTTGTGGCACGTGTCTGTGCCTCATGACTACCGGAGTGAATCTTTTAATACTGAATACTGGCAAACACATCCTGCACAGACAACATGACCGTACATCTCGACTGCCTAATCCAGAGTGACGCACAGGAACTTAAATAAAAATTAGAAACACATCCTACGACAGACAACATGTTTGTTCTTGGTTCAAATAGCTCTAAGCACTATGGGACTTAACTTCTGAGGTCATCAGTCCCCTAGAACGTAGAACTCCTTAAACCTAACTAACTTAAGGACATCACACACATCCATGGCTGAGACAGAATTCGACCCTGCTACCGTAGCGGTCGCGTGGTTCCAGACTGTAGCGCCTAGAACCGCTCGGCCACACTGGCCGGCTGTTTGTTCTTCTCGACTGCTTAATCCAGAGTGACGAACAGCCAGAAACACTTCGCGCGCCATACCAGAAAAGGCGTGACCCGAACGCTTCCGAAGTGCGTCGTCTGCAATTTCGTCAGTCTTTTGTTTTTGATTTAAATTGTTTTTAATAATTCTAAAATTACTGATTGATAGTCAGCTGTTGAGAGATATTTATATTAAAAAGTGAAGTCATTCCAATGAGTAGTTTAACTAATCATAATAACTATACTTTAACGTTTTGGCACCCTTGCTCCGAACACAGCAGCCAATCACAGAGCAGTAGCATTATGCAGGCGGTCGTTCTCACGGGAATGGTACCGAATCTAGCATCTGTCACAGGTGCCTCACACCACATTTCGTCATCTATATACTTCTTGCGTCATCACTGCTCTGGGAACAGATTCTTGTAGCCTCAGATGATGGCTCACTAAGCCAGAAATACTACATATAGAATAGCTGGTGTTACAGAGACATACCTCCTAGATGCCCTGCTGAAGGTCATATTCGGTTACAGTGTAAATGTATCCTTTTTTCACAATACTGGCCATTAAAATTGCTACACCACGAAGGTGACGTGCTACAGACGCGAAATTTAACCGACAGGAAGATTGGTTGGTTGGTTTGGGGAAGGAGACCAGACAGCGAGGTCATCGGTCTCATCGGATTAGGGAAGGACGGGGAAGGAAGTCGGCCGTGCCCTTTTGAAAGGAACCATCCCGGCATTTGCCTGGAGCGATTTAGGGAAATCACGGAAAACCTAAATCAGGATGGCCGGACGCGGGATTGAACCGTCGCCGACAGGAAGAAGATGGTTCAAATGGCTCTGAGCACTATGGGACTTAACTGCTGTGGTCATCAGTAACCCTAGAAATTAGAACTAGTTAAACCTAACTAACCTAAGGACATCACAAACATCCAAGCCCGAGGCAGGATTCGAACCTGCGACCGTAGCGGTCTTGCGGTTCCAGACTGCAACGCCTTTAACCGCACGGCCACTTCGGCCGGCAGGAAGAAGATGCTGTGATATGCAAATGATTAGCTTTTCAGAGCATTCACACAAGGTTGGCGCTGGTGGCGACACCTACAACGTGCTGACATCAGGAAAGTTTCCAACCTATTTCTCATACAGAAACAGCAGTTGACCGGCGTTGCCTGGTGAAATGTTGTTGTGATGCCTCGTGTAAGGAGGAAAAATGCGTACCATCACGTTTCCGACTTTGATAAAGATCGGATTGTAGCCTATCGCGATTGCGGTTTATCGTATCGCGTCATTGCTGCTCGCGTTGGTCGAGATCCAAAGACTGTTAGCAGAATATGGAATCGATGGGTTCAGGAGGGTAATACGGAACGCCGTGCTGGATCCCAACGACCTCGTATGGGTAGCAGTCGAGATGACAGGCATCTTATCCGCATGGCTGTAACGGATCGTGCAGCCACGTCTCGATCTCTGAGTCAACAGATGGGGACGTTTGCAAGACAACAACCATCTGCACGAACAGTTCGACGACGTTTGCAGCAGCATGGACTATCAGCTCGGAGACCATGGCTCCGGTTACCATTGACGCTGCATCACAGACGCGATCGCCTGCGATAGTGTATTCAACAACGAACCTGGGTGCACGAATGGCAAAACGTCACTTTTTCGGGTGAATCCAGGTTCTGTTTACAGCATTATGATGGTCGCATCCGTGTTTGGCGACATCGCGGCGAACGCACATTGGAAGCGTGTATTCGTCGTCATCATACTGGCGTATCAGCCGGCTTGATGGTATGGGGTGCCATTGGTTACACGTCTCGGTCACCTCTTGTTCCCATTGACGGCATTTTGAACAGTGGAAGTTACATTTCAGATGTGTTACTACCCGTGGCACTATCCTTCATTCGACCCCTGCGAAACCCTTCATTTCAGCAGGATAATGCGCGACCACATGTTGCAGGTCCTGTACGGGCCTTTCTGGATACAGAAAAAGTTCGAAAATGTCTGGTCAATAGTTGCCGAGCAACTGGCTCGTCACAATACGCCAGTCACTACTCTTGATGCTGCCTCGTGATGACTGGGTGTTGTGTGATGTCCTTAAGTTAGTTAGGTTTAAGTAGTTCTAAGTTCTAGGGGACTGATGACCATAGATGTTAAGTTCCATAGTGCTCAGAGCCATTTGAACCATTTTTGAACTACTCTTGATGAACTGTCGTATAGTGTTGAAGTTGCATGGGCAGCTGTACCTGTACACGCCATCCAAGCTCTGGTTGACTCAAAGCCCAGGCGTATCAAGGCCGCTATTACGGCCAGAGTTGGTTGTTCTGGGTACTGATTTCTCAGGATTTATGCACCCAAATCGCGTGAAAATGTAATCACATGTCAGTTCTAATATAATATATTTGTCCAATGAATACCTGGTTCAAATGGCTCTGAGCACTATGGGACTTAACATCTATGGTCATCAGTCCCCTAGAACTACTTAAACCTAACTAACCTAAGGACAGCACACAACACCCAGCCATCACGAGGCAGAGAAAATCCCTGACCCCGCCGGGAATCGAACCCGGGAACCCGGGCGTGGGAAGCGAGAACGCTACCGCACGACCACGAGATGCGGGCAATGAATACCTGTTTATCATCTGCATTTCTTCTTGGTGTAGCAATTTTAATGGCCAGTAGTGTACCTTACAGTAATATTCGAACTACATGGGAATTTGGAGCATGCATCGAAGATAAAGACCCTCATCTGTCACAGGTTTTAGCCGGGAAAGTCTACATGTACGCTCAACCACGGTCGCTGCGGCGTTAGCCAGGAGTAGATCGGTAGTGGGGAGTTGACTGTTCTCTTCAGGTCGCACCCCGGAGCGGTCTGTCCTATGTGCCCTGCGCGGCGCCAGGCCAGTGGGCGTACCGCGTAGCGGGCGCCTCCGTGAGTGTCATCCCCCAGTGGTTACGGTGCCGCAGGTTTGGTTCAGATGAAGAAGCGAGAGAATTTATTAAATATGTCATTCCACAAAACTTCAAACAACTAGAAGTAGCACCAACATTTGTTCAGACTTAATAAGTAATGTCCTTAGTGACACATGTAAGGCACCACCGGCACAGGGAACTTTTACACACATGTTAAAATATACAACTGCAAAATCTCTTCATAAGGAAGGTGACAAGAAAGATGAGCTGTGGCGGCTTCTGAGAGGGTGCGCGCGCCATCCTACTGGCGCCACTCGTGCGCGTTTCCATCGATTCTGGCCCTCATCGTATCCTACTCGCTTGTTTATGTGCTGGGACTGTGAGGTAGTGACTGGTGTGTGGGACAAGGAGCTGTACGGATGTGCCAGAGTCTTCGGCGTCCTGGCGATTGCAGCGAGTTGAAACCGTTGACCGTTGCGCCACACGGGGTCCGTGTTTTCTTGCTGTGTTGACCGTTGATACCGGCGAGTTTAGCGGGCAAGATGTGGCTCTTGTCGCTTGCAACCTGGTTACTAAATGCATCAGTGAATTGTGGTGTGCTAAATACACCGAGATGTACTGAATAACTTGTTAGCAGCTACGAGTGGGAGGGCAATATTATCCGATCCTACATGGAGTCCTGAAGCTACTGGCCTCCTTAGCCAAGTAAAGGTATATCTTAAACGACTTTGTATATTGTTTCTTGGTATTGCTAGGAAGGTTATCTTGCCATGTTTATGAAAGGGCTGCTGTTATACTGATGTTTTAATAGTTGGTTTCATTGAAAATAATCTTTAATTGACCGGTAAGTGTTGCTGTGTGTGTTAATTTCTATCAACCTGTTTGCTGTTTGTTGTTTGTTATATGTTTACAGCCTTGTATCGTCAGCGATTTCCGGGTTGCTGTATTGGTGGTCCGGGTCCATCTTCTTTGGCGGCTTTCCAGTTATCGCACGAGGCCTAGGTGTTGGCACGTCACACGCGCTTTTGCGGATCTCCCGTTCCAGCCTCAAGTTGAGCAGTTTATTGTTATTTTTTTGGTACCGTGCAGCGCCGGGGTTGTCGCCGGATCAATACTTAGCTCTAGTAATTTTGCGGAAGTAATTTACTCAGTGTTTCTATTATTGTAAAGTCCTTGTGGGCGTATGATGGAAGCCTTTGGGCAACTGAGCACTAAGTTTCTCGATTTCTTTAAAAAATAGGGGTTTAATTGTCATTATTATTTTAATAGTGTTTTAGGGGCCCGGTAGTATATTTAAGTACTTAACTTGATTTACGTGTAACCGCCTTGTTGCTAATCACTGAAGTAGTATTATTTGCTTCGGGTTTTACACGTGGGTAGCGTTTTGCCACCTTTGCTGTATCTTGTCTGCGTGAAAGCAGAATAATATTGTCTTATGACACCAAAGTGTCGTCACTTGCCCTATGCTCCCTAGTATTGTCAGTAAAAAGAAAATTTAAAGTGATTGTATACCTTCAAGTGGTGAAGAGCTAAAGGACATTGGATACCACCATTACATGTACTTGTATCTAACTTCTTGCCTTGGAGTAGGCCTGGAGCTTACTGTTGCAGTGGAGATGAATGCATTTTAATGTCTTTTACTTAACGTTTGTTGAACTTATATTCAAGTCCTGTTGTGGGATTAACCCACAGTTGTGATGATAGTCGCCCGGATAGAGTGCCGCCGCAGGTTCATTTAATCAATTTACCTTTTGTAATCGGCCCACCATTATATTGCACAGTTGACATGTTCTTCTAGTACCATTAGTAATTTTATGTATAATGCAAATGTCCTTATGTATCGTGATATTAATTTAAAAACGTCAACTATTTGTATGAATTTGGTAAGAATCTTGGCTTATAATAGAATTGTTATTAATAAAAAGTAACTGTTTGGGAATGGTAAATAATCCATCAAGTTGTGCCACCCTTCCATATGTTTTTCTTACATTAATGGTAAATGAGTCACCAAATTGGGCCACCTTTCCACGTGTTTTCGTTAAATCCCGTTCCTTGTCCCGGGTCTCGAAAGATTTTAAACAATTATCGTTCAGTTTCCTTAAGGGCATCTTTTTCCAAAATATTTGAAAAAGTAATGTAATCAAGACTAATCCCACACTTAGATACAAACAATTTACTTAGCATGTCACAGTTTTATTCCAAAAGAGTAGCTCATCTGAGAGTGCTATTTACCCATCAAGTCACGAAATACCTCAAGCCTTAAATAATGAAATACCGCCACTTGGTATACCACCACTTGGTAATTTTTGTTATCTTTCCAAGGCATTTGATTGCATAGACCGTGTTATTGTCTTATAAAAACTCAAGTTTTATTGGAATTTATGGCTTTACATACAGCATGTTTGAATCAAACTTAAAAAACAGAATGCAAAAATTTGTGCTTAATAATACAAACAATTGTTTTTCTTGACGGGATGTCAAGTGTTACTCAACATCAATGTAGCAGATTTTATCACTGATTATTCAGTGTTAGAAGCATAGAAGAGTTCAGTGACCGGGGAGAAATCGCACAGGGGTCCATTTTGGGTTCATTCCTGGTTCTTATAAAGGTTGTCTCTCCCAAGAGCCGTCAGGAGCGTTGTCTCTGGTGTTTAAGCCCCAACTAAACAGTGCTCGTCTTTCATGGGCCGCCCAGTGTTGAAGGAAAGCGTCAGTTTGTTTCCCATTACATAGATGAATTTTAAAGCGGAATTTTTCATGCCCATTCGATAGAGCGGTCCCAGATTAATGTACTGCTATATTTGTTTTATCGATATGTCCTAAGAGAGACAGAAAAACTCGGAAAATAACCTCACTCCAGCAGTGACACCAGTATTCTGACCCGCACTGACCACCACCGGCAAGCATGCAGGCTACTCACTTGCTGCTGGATTGCTGTTTATTTTTTGTGTTTTACTGTCTCTGTTAATACAAACGGGTAACACTAGACTAATTTGGGAGTCCTCTCTAATGTGTAGGTAAAATTTTGATTCAAACATAATTTACTCTATGAACGGGAACCAAACCGACGCTTTCTGTTGACACCGGGCGTGCATAAAAGACGCAATGAGCAGTATTTGTTTCGGCTGACTCCAGCTACACACTGAAAAAGCCGGCCGGTGTGGCCGTGCGGTTAAAGGCGCTTCAGTCTGGAACCGCGTAACCGCTACGGTCGCAGGTTCGAATCCTGCCTCGGGCATGGATGTGTGTGATGTCCTTAGGTTAGTTAGGTTTAATTAGTTCTAAGCTCTAGGCGACTGATGACCTCAGAAGTTGAGTCGCATAGTGCTCAGAGCCATTTGAACCATTTGAACCACTGCAAAAATTAAATTGCAAGTATCTCCCGAAAGAGCAGAGGAAATGCGTCTGGCGACTCACAAGAGAGACACCTGGTATACAGTATGTTAATGACTTTTCACTTAACATTCGACAAGAAGAATTGATACTTTTTGCAGACGCTGAAAATTAACCCTCCCTCAATTTTGAAAAACGTGAGGAGGAGTCAGTAAATAGGATAGAATGTTCCAACTTTTACGTGTGTACATACTGATGAAAACTTTCAGTGGAAGAAGCATGTTAGTAATTTTCTCAACAATTAACTTCAGCTACTTTTGCTATTCGTATAATTTATAAGTATGGAAACGGAAGAATTAAGATCCTGACATATTTTGCATATTTCCAGCTAATAATTTCTTATGAAATGATTTTCTGGGCTAACTCGCTCCTTAGAAAGAAGGTACCGACTGCACAAAAGCGAGCAGCCAAAGTAATATTTTGTGTCCATCCACGACGTCATGTACGCTCAGAAAGTAGTTCTATATGCAGCAACAAAAATCTTTCATCCGTTGTCCAAAAACATAAAATAGCTGGCAGCAAAGCAATTTTTTTAACGTAGAGTTGAGAGGATATATGATGTTATTGTAGTGATAATAGAATCTAGTGAAATTTCCAAAACACTTCAGAGTGTGAGCCCACTTATCAGAAACGACGTTGCAGTCCCTCTGGCCTGAGTGGATGCACTGATTATTTTGTATTCTCTCCTGATGCAAGCTGCTCCACAACTGTTGTAGGTGGATACAATGGTGGACATTGTAGATGGTCCTAAACATGTTCTATCGAGGACAGATATGGGGATCTTGCTACCCATTGGAGTACCTTGTAAGTAGGCTGTTCAGGTTTTTATGTTGGTAACGCCACGTAGCGCTCTGTATGAAAATCACTGACTGTGCTGCGTACAGTCTGTGGCTGATTTCCATTGTTGGAATATTGCTATTGTTGTGTTGGGCAGTTGGATGTGAACAGCGCGTAGCGTTGCGCAGTTGGAGGTGAGCTGCCAGCAGTGGTAGATGTGGGGAGAGAGATGGCAGAATTTTGAGAGCGGACGATCGGGACGTGTGTCCATCAGAAAGAGTAAATTTGTAATATTGGATATCATGAACTGATATATATATGACTCTTGAACATTATTACAGTAAATACATTGTTTGTTCTCTATCAAAATCTTTCATTTGCTAACTATGACTATCAGTAGTTAGTACCTTCAGTAGTTAGAATCTTTTTTCAGCTGGCAGTATTGGCGCTCGCTGTATTGCAGTAGTTCGAGTAACGAAGATTTTTGTGAGGTAAGTGATTCATGAAAGGTATAGGTTATTGTTAGTCAGGGCCATTCATTTGTAGGGATTATTGAAAGTCAGATTGCTTTGCGCTAAAAAAATATTGTGTGTCATTTTAGTGATGATCAGAATAAGTAAAGAGAGAAATGTCTGAGTACGTCCAGTTTTGTTCAGCTGTTTGAAAATAAAAAACGTAAGAAGTTTATCAGCAAAGTAATTCATAAATTTGTCTAAGAGGATGTTTCAACCTCAGTATCACGCATATCTAGAGATATGTTCCACTTGAATACGAGCATTGCCCTGCTGGAAATGTCACCAAGATACTGACGTATGAGAGGTAACACATGAGGACAAACGATGTCTGTGACGTATCGCTGGGCATCAGAGTTCTCTCAATCAGTATAAGCCGTGACTCAAGTCATCCCTTATGATTACCACATCAGAATTCCAGGAGTAATTCCAATGGTCGGGTGATCTGCGCGGTGTTTGGTATTAATTCGGCACCGTAGCTGATTTTGTCAAGAAAATATCTGAATTCTTTTAAACTGGTAGACTCTTGATTTTTTTATGGCTTTCACGTGTTGCTGAGTTGGTTGCAATCCTTTACGTCACAAGTACTCCACTTGCTCCTGAAAGAATTCACACTTCTGTAGCTCGCAATGTAGTCAATTAGTTGTAGTGTCTTGAATAGCAGACGTAAGCTTCCAAGATGTTGCTCTCTTGTAGCGTCACTAGGGTATCGTCCAGATAGTCTACCACATTCGGATTCTTGTGAATCAGCTTCTCCGAAAACAGTTGGAAAATTGCTGGTTCACAAGCAATTCCGCATGGCAGTCTGTTACATCTGTACAATCGGAATGAGGTGCTAATAACCCTAATTTGGTGTGACTGTTCGTCTAATATCAGTGCAAATATTTTGTGGACAAATAACTTTTGGAGAATTTCTTGTCACTTAATAGACATCAATCACTGAATGTGCAGTTATGGTTGTTTGCGTAAGAGCACGAATGATTTTGTCCATTGTCTTGATGTCATGGATGTTTGGATGTCTTGATGCTAACCAAAGACTGTGTTTTATTGGCCGAAGACTTAGAAGACGCAACAGATAGACTAAGGAGACAGCGTACACTAATCTCGTCCTTCCTTTGCTAGAGTATTTCCGTGCCATGTGGGGACCCTATCACAATGGATTGATGAAGGAAATCGAAGAAGTTGAAAAAAAAAGGAGCACGTCTTTTGCATTACCGCGAAGTCGTGGAGAGAGTATTACGGAAATGATACGCAAGTTGGAGTGGTAATCGTTTAAAAAAAAGGCGTCTTTTGTTGTGAAGAATATTTTTCACGAAATGGCAATCTCCAAGGTTTTCCTCCGAATACGTAAATATTTTGTTGACATCTCCACAGGGATAAATTATCATTGCAATAAAAAAAAAAAAGAAGAATCAGAACTCGCACAGAAAGTTTAACTGTTGACTTTTCCTGCGGGCTGTTAGAGAGTGTAACGGCAGAGAAATAGTCTGGAAGTGGTTTGACGAACCCTCTCCCAGGCACTTAAATGCTATTAGCAGAGTAGTCATGTTGATGTAGATTAATCTAATTCTACCTGCAGTCTTGTCGCAATGTTAGTGGCTGTGGTCTAGCTCCAAAGTAACGAGATGCTGCAGAAGACTTTTGAATGAGATCCATATAACTATTTAAACATCTTAAGCATGGTGAAAATAGATCTGAAAATCCAGTACATATTGATCCAAGATCGTCAAATGGTATTACTGCTGATGCAATGTTAATGTTGTCTACTGTTTTAAAACCAAAAGATGATAGTCCCTCAAAACTACGTCTTGTATCTAACACACAACCAAGAAAGTTATGGAAAGCCTGACTTCCTTGTATAATACTGTTACTTTGCATTTACTGAGCGAAACTACGCAGTATTTGCTGTAGATTTGTTACGGGATATTTCTTTCAAAACTGGTCCATAAGCTAAATAATAGCCCCCCATAAAAATTAATGGGAAACCAATGCACAATACGCATGAAAAATCTGCTGGACTCTCAAAGGAGGTCAGTAGGATTTGTTTAAATTTTGAAAGGTAGTCCGGGCTGATTTACCAAAATGATTTTCGTGGCAGAAGACCCGCAGTCGTGTATGATCAGCTCTTGTCATTGGCTACAGCATGAAACCACTCCCCCCCCCCCCCCCTCTCTGAGAGAAAAACTAGCAAGACTGGGTAAAAAACTGAAGTGCTTGTGGGGCTGTGAGGGATGTGTGGCGACGTGTGGGCGTAAAAAAATGTTCAAATGTGTGTGAAATCTTATGGGTCTTAACTGCTAAGGTCATCAGTCCCTAAGCTTACACACTACTTAACCTAAATTATCCTAAGGACAAACACACACACCCATGCCCGAGGGAGGACTCGAACCTCCGCCGGGACCAGCCGCAAAGTCCATGACTGTAGCGCCTGAGACCGCTCGGCTACTCCCGCGCGGCTGTGGGCGTAAAAGGAGGGGAGAGAGAGAGAGAGAGAGAGAGAGAGAGAGATTAAGGTGCCCTAACAGTTTTGTGACCAACAGCACTTGACCCTGAACACATGTACTAGTTGTTTCATTCCCTTTGAAATCTATCCCTATCAGAAGCAACATGTGCGCGTATACAAACATTCGAGGAACGCTGTTTGTGAATGCCGTGGAAGCTAGAGACCTGCAAAGATATACATATTACTATACCAGTGCTTGATTTGTACAAAAAGAGATTCCGGTACTGTGACCTTCCAGTTTTTTTTTTTAATTTAGACGTTATTTTAACGCTTTTACCGTCAGAGGTAACGGCACGGCGTACTTGCGCATATTGTCACAAATCAAGCAGTGTATATTACTAAATTAAAATCCACCGTAGCATTTTTCTGTCAGTATGGGAAGGCTAATCTCAGAAATTACTGTAGAGATATTGAAACAGTAGCATGTGATTTAGGTGGAGTGGGGTTCAGGCCGGGTTTGTGCAGATGTGGGACTCAGTGAAACATTGATTTAATGTCAAAGGATTTTAAGTAACTAAACCAAAACTATTTACACCAAACAATATAACTCACTGTAGGCCAATAGGTTTAAGTAGGGCTAGAATATTCAAACCCAAAATATCCCTAACAAAAATAGAACATGGTAAAATACAGAACAATTTAAATCTTGCCCTACAGCGGCGACTAGATAACAAAATAACTATTTAAAACATTGAGCGCAGTGCCCCTATCATTCAAGATAAATGATAACCTACAAAGTCAGGCGTTATTTATGGTGAAAGCTACTAGCTCTGACTACACCTTGTTCCGCTGTAACTACCAGCATCTAGACACTCTCTACCACCAACACTAGCAAGCTACCAATGCTTATATCTAAAGAAATAGTAACACAATTACACACAAGACAGTTACTCATATAAGGCAGTACAAAACTAATCTTACAGCACTTGAATGAGTGGCTAATTTCCACACATGAAATTAATATAGAATCAATTCTAAAAACCACTGAAATATCAGATTCTTTGTCTTATTCATAAATCACTGAAAATTACAGATTGGCAATCATTGCAAAAAAACAATTTGCAGGGCAGTCTATTTCTGATAGTTGCTCGCTTAGTAAGAGGAGAGAGTAAGTTAATTAGTCAGCAACGTGGTAGTTGAGATGAAGGAGACCAACGGCTTCTGAGGCGAATGAAGATATTAATCTAAACGGCAGAGAAGGCGGACGAGTCAATTTCTCCTGACAGTAACACATCAATGGTAGCAAAGGCGGAGAGGACGGACCTCAGTACGGTGGATCTAGCAGAAGAGGTAACCCACCAGGCACAATGAAACTCCACGTCGCGTCTGACTTGCGCACGTGTTGACGGCGGCTGCAAGATTAAGTAGCGTCTGTTACCAAAGAGGTCGGCTATGAAAGGCGTCTGTTCCCATATTGCGCGATCTGTTAAAACCCATCTTCCGATTCAGTCACAGATGTAACATCTCACGAAGGGGCTAACGCTCCTTCCTAATTTACTTTCAACCGAGACACGACGGTAAACACTGAACGGAAAAGTACTACAAGAAGTAAACAATCCATGACCGCTGGAAACAGTGATGCAACTAGGCCATCGTATTCAGGAGAGCCTAGAATATCATCTAAGGAAGAGTCAGAGCTTCCTAGAACATCTCGCACACTGTCTAAGAAGAAACATCACCTAGTCACATTGAATATCAACACTTTACTAAAGACTGGGGAAGTTAAAACAATTGATGGAAGTGTTAAACAGACGCATAATACTCATACTAGCACTTCAGGAAACTAGATACGGTGATAAGAGCACATTTGAATCAGAGGACTACAGGCTCTCTAAAGGAAAACGGGCCATAAAGAATAAACAGAAATTCAGTATTCTTGGAACAGTTTTCACGGCCGAACGGAATCTGACACAATACATAACGAATTTTACCTCCCCAATAGAGCGAATATCACTCCTCTTGTTTAGATCAGCAAACAAGGGCTATACCACCATAAATTCACTTGTACTATCATGCGCAAAAGTATCCGAACGACCTGAATTGTGATCCGCCTGATTTGCATGCAACCAACATAACGTAGCGGTCTAGTGGGTCCTCTAATCGCTTTGCGGTACAGACGTTCGACTGTACAAAATGGATACCACGATAGACCACTAGACAATACTGTTCTTTAAGGCAATCAGTGTAATGTCACATCACACCATGATACTGCAAAAACTAGAAAAACACGTAATTAGAGATGAGTTAGGCCCTAAAGCTTGTACAGGTTACAATGATTTTCAAAACCGTTACCGTCTCATTACAATTTGAAACAACTAACTATGGCACATAAACTATGTAGCAATCCTTAAACAAAGTGAATGTCTGCATGAACAAGATATTCTGAGACAATGTCTGGACTAATAGAGGTCTATGACAGTTCGAAGTATTTTTCCTCTGTATAAGGTTTTGCCGCAGCTGCTAAATGTCCCACCGACGATTTGGTTTTTGCATAAACTGGTCGTTAAAGGACTAATTAAAGAAATCGCGATAAACAGCGGTAAACGCTCTATAGAAACCTCAATATTAATGGAGTATAATCAGTAACGTCACAGTACTAATTATTCTAGAAGAATTATTTGCCCACATGTATGGACTCTAAATTACATGACGAAATTTTTTGTTCTGTATCTGGACAGAAACCCAGCAGACGTAGTCACTACTAACTAAAATACACTTTCTCACCTACCCGGGGCTTGATCAAGGCAACGATCATCAATGATGACTAGCCGTAGAGAGACGTGAAATATAAAGGTTTTCACCCGTATTAGTTATTACATCTGAACTTGAAACGAAATGACGAAATTATTTCTATTATATCAAAACCATTATCGCCCCGTTAACTAACCACGAAAGGCGTTTAATATACTCTCCTTCACAAGTAACCAAGTATTCATGTGCTGAAAATTGGAATGCTATGATTTAAAATGTTGTGACGGGATTTTCTACCCACCACGTTATCGGATTGTTCACTAAATAAAATCAGATGTTAGAAAACGAATTTATTTACAAGCAGCAAGCTGTATCAATATGGTATGAGGGTACAATTTGATTTTCTTGCCCGGGAATCGAACCTGGCAAGTACAGTCGCTGTTTCCCATCCATAAATAGACGTTAGCTATCAACTGCTTGCTCACCAGTAGTGAGATCCTTCACTAGCAGTAACGGTAGCTATCGTTATTGTTGACAATTCATGAACAGACATCAATTATGCAAATTATTTTTCGGTGGTAGGTCAGTGTGCACACGCTAGGGCGTAAAATTAAATTAGGAATATGTTTGTGCTGGACCAGGATTGTAACCCAGATACGTTCCATTGCTAGAGATCTGAATTCGAATTCCAGTCGAGGACAAAAAATTGCAACGTCTCATTTTCAAATTAAATATGAACAATGTGAACGAAATAACCATTCCTAAATTAAATGAAATAAACTTTTTAGTGCTAGTTTACTGGCGACAGAGTTTGTGCCTTCGGCGGCTGCCACCTTTGTTATGGCGCCATTTAAACAGTCTCTAACGCTGTTGGTAGTGAATGGATATTGTGTTTAATGCGGATTCTAAACCACTGTGCGACCTAACATTCTGGACTTGGCGTTACTATAGATGAATTATATCTTTTCGTGAATGTCATGAGTAGGTGCCATGAGTGAGTATCGAACCTATACCCCGCAATTATCAAACCACGATCACCCCAGCAGACCACTGCAACTCACAGGTGACAACGTCCTGATTGTGTTGTTGTGACCGATGATGTGCCTAGAAGCTGGTTAATTGCCTGCTAGTTTCTAATGCGGGTATTATTCTAATCTCATGACTGCGTGATATAAGGACCATTGTAGTCTTCATAGCTCCGATTTGATGCCAATATGAAATTTTTTCTATGACAGCTAATGATTTAGTTCGAGAAATACAACTGCAGCGTGTGAGGTTACCAGATAATTCGATGATTACTGTTATGATTCCTGTTATTTTCTTCAATATGCTGCTACTGAATATATGATTGAAGGAAAGGTATATGCTCTTTGATCATGTTTAGAACCATCTGCCCAAATATAGTCATTATGTAGTTCCTTCCATGTATAGAGAATACTTCTCGATTTAATGTCGGACACATCCAATTCTTCGTTAATCACATTAAAATTAAATTAATTACTGAAATCTTTATTTGAGAGCAGAAATCGTGTTGCTTTTCTTTATTTATATGCGCTTAGCAACGATGCTTTTAAAATGCAAAATCTGGAGGTAAAACACTATTCAGAATGCAGAGATGTTAATGTCTGCCGTTAAATGTCAAGTGTATGCTTTGCAGATGACTTGGTCAGACTGTTGTGAATCGTATGGGAGTTACGTTGCTGCTGATTAATATCTCCTTCATTTTTGTGTGTCGTGTTTAAGAAACTACCAAAAAGACCATATTCAATATTCAATACAGTAATAAAAATTGATTACAACTTATCATGATAAAGGTACAAAAAAGTCTGCCTTCTTAAGACAAAATACGCCAAATCATTACGAATTAGCAAGCCAAAGTTAAAAAATCATTCAGTGCCACACTTAAGTCAATATTATTGACAGAAGCAGAAAAAAGGGATTAACATGTGCGCAATTCTGTAAATGTTGTGTCTACACATCCACGGACTAGAGATCTGAAAATGCGATAAAATGGCGGAGACGTTTTCGTTCGATGTCTTTATTGATTGTGGATCTGTCTTCGAGATCCTGCTTTACAGAGGGGGAAAAAGTATTGTCGCCAGGAGTATTTGAACCGACAGCAAGCGCAGTTTGCAATTTCATGTCCAAACACTTGACCCCTATGCTTTTTTTTTTTTTTTTTTTTTTTTTTTAAATCTCATTTTGTTCGCTTTTGTACGTTGCATGTGCTCGGGGCGGACGTCGTAAGTCATCCATTAAAGTTCGTTGTTGATCGATTAACTCAGGTTTTTTTATTACAGAGGGCAGCTAACCCTCTGACCGAACACGCTGAGCTACCGTGTCGGCATATGCTAGGAGCCATCTGCCACATACCTTGCCTCCATGTCGCTTCAATCGTAGATTCGTCGGATAAACAGCGACGTAAGTAGCGAAACCAGCTGCAGTTTCTGTTGATACGTGCTTCCTGGAATCAAAATTATTCATTTGATACCTTCTATTTCATCCTCTAAGAGAGAATCAATCAGGATATTTAATGAGAATGATAAGATATTAGTGAGTGAATTTAGAAGGAAATTTTTGCACCAGTCCAGGAAGTAATTCGAAGGTCACATTGCTGCCAAATGTATGCTGCAGTGTTTCCAGTTCTCCATTAGACTGGTGACAGGCAGAAGACCCCTGCTAACGCGAAAAGTCTCTTCAGCTTGTAACCATAGGACAAGCTCGCGCAACATAGACGTGGCAGGGCCGGCGTTGGCGCTAGCGCCGGTTGCTACCACTTTGACGGGGACCTGAATTAACAAACGTAAAGACTAATTAGCTACCGATTGGAACTTGAACATCAGATATAAATATCGGGGGAATAATTTACGGGGGCCTCCTTTTAAGTAGCTGTCGTAGCAATTTTTCTTAGTATGTCTTATAAGAACTGCAAACTAAAAAAAGTTATTCTCCAGAAGCGATTAGGTTCTGTTGTATCACCTGACACCGTTAACAAAATGAGTAAATAATATTCTTTTTCCTATTAAATACGTACAAATAATTTTTATTACGTAGGATTCATTTGGCACTACAGATGACACATAATAAAACAGATGACGCCACAACATGACACTGATTATAACACGAGAACAACCACAAAGACATTTCATAAACTGCCAATAAGCCGGCCGGAGTGGCCATGCGTTTCTAGGCGCTACAGTCTGGAACCGAGCGACCGCTACGGTCGCAGGTTCGAATCCTGCCTCGGGCATGGATGTGTGTGATGTCGTTTGGTTAGTTAGGTTTAATTAGTTCTACGTTCTAGGCGACTGATGACCTCAAAAGTTAAGTCGCATAGTGCTCAGAGCCATTTGAACCCATTAAACTGCGAATAACACATTATTTCATCTACATCTAGTCCGCCACCGGTAGCTGAATGGTCAGCGTGACGGATTGTCAGTCCTTTGGGCCCGAGTTCGATTCCCGGCTGGGTCAGCGAATTTTCTCCGCCCAGGGACTGGATGTTGTGCTGTCCTCACCCTATCATCCTCATCGAGTGCAGGTCGCCGAAGTGGCGTCAGATTGAAAGACTGGCACCCGGCGAACAGCCTGTCCGACGGGCGGGCCCTAGCCATACGAATAAATAAAAAATCTACATCTACATTTCACAGCCACATTAAGGTATGTGATACGGGGCACCATGTTATGCAAAAACTAATCGTCACTGGGACATTTAGCAAGTTCGGGAAAACCTTATACAGAGGAAAAATTCTTCGGACTGTCATACGCCTTAAGAGTCTCAGAATATCTTGTTCATGCAATCATTTACTTTGTTTAAGGATTGCTACATAGTTTATGTGCGATCTACATCTACATCTACATCCATACTCCGCAAGCCACCTGACAGTGTGTGGCGGAGGGTACCTTGAGTACCTCTATCGGTTCTACCTTCTATTCCAGGATCGTATTGCTCGTGGAAAGAAGGATTGTCGGTATGCCCCTGTGTGGGCTCTAATCTCTCTGATTTTATCCTCGTGGTCTCTTCGCGAGATATACGTAGGAGGGAGCAATACACTGCTTGACTCCTCGGTGAAGGTATGTTCTCGAAACTTCAACAAAAGCCCGTACCGAGCCACTGAGCGTCTCTCCTGCAGAGTCTTCCACTGCAGTTTATCTATCATCTCCGTAACGCTTTCGCGATTACTAAATGATCCTGTAACGAAACGCGCTGCTCTCCATTCGATCTTCTCTATGTCTTCTGTCAACCCTATCTGGTTCGGATCCGACACTGCAGAGCAGTATTCGAGCAGTGGGCGAACAAGCGTACTGTAACCTACTTCCTTTGTTTTCGGATTGCATTTCCTTAGGATTCTTCCAATGAATCTCAGTCTGGCATCTGCTTTACCGTCGATCAACTTTATATGATCATTCCATTTTAAATCACTCCTAATGCGTACTCCCAGATAATTTATGGAATCAACTGCTTCCAGTTGCTGACCTACTATATTGTAGTTAAATGATAAGGGATCTTTCTTTCTATGTATTCGCAGCACATTACAGGTGTCTACATTGAGATTCACTTGCCATTCCCTGCAGATCCTCCTGCATATCAGCACAATTTTTCGTTGTTACAACCTCTCGATATACCACAGCATCATCCGCAAAAAGCCTCAGCGAACTTCCGATGTCATCCACAAGGTCATTTATGTATATTGCGAACAGCAACGGTCCCACGACACTCCCCTGCGGCATACCTGAAATCACTCTTACTTCGGAAGACTTCTCTCCATTGAGAATGACATGCTGCGTTCTGTTATCTAGGAACTCTTCAATCCAATCACACAATTGGTCTGATAGTCCATACGCTGTTACATTGTTCATTAAACGACTGTGGGTAACTCTATCGAACGCCTTTCGGAAGTCAAGAAACACGGCATCTACCTGGGAACCCGTGTCTATGGCCCTCTGAGTCTCGTGGACGAATAGTGCGAGCTGGTTTTCACACGATCGTCTTTTTCGAAACCCATGCTGATACCTACAGAGTAGATTTCTAGTCTCCAGAAAAGTCATTATACTCGAACATAATACGTGTTCCAAACTTCTACAACTGATCGACGTTAGAGATATAGGTCTATAGTTCTGCACATCTGTTCGACGTACCTTCTTGAAAACGGGGATGACCTGTGCCCTTTTCCAATCCTTTGGAACGCTACGCTCTTCTAAAGACTTACGCTACACCGCTGCAAGAAGGGGGGCAAGTTCCTCGCGTACTCTGTGTAAAATCGAACTGGTATCCCATCAGGTCCTGCGGCCTTTCCACTTTTGAGCGATTTTAATTGTTTCTCTATCCCTCTGTCGCCTGTTTCGATATCTACCATTTTGTCATATGTGCGACAATCTAGAGGAGGAACTACAGTGCAGTCTTCCTCTGTGAAACAGCTTTGGAATAAGACATTTAGTATTTCGGCCTTTAGTCTGTCATCCTCTGTTTCAGTACCATTTTGGTTACAGAGTGTCTGGACATTTTGTTTTGATCCACCTACCGCTTTGACATGAGACCAAAATTTCTTTGGATTTTCTGCCGAGTCAGTACATAGAACTTTACTTTCGAATTCATTGAACGCCTCTCGGATAGCCCTCCTCAATACATTTCGCTTCGCGTAATTTTTGTTTGTCTGCAAGGCTTTGGCTATGTTTATGTTTGATGTGAAGTTCCCTTTGCTTCCGCAGCAGTTTTGTAACTCGGTCGTTGAATCACGGTGGCTCTTTTCCATCTCTTACGATCTTGCTTGGCACATACTCATCTAACGCATATTGTACGATGGTTTTGAACTTTGTCCATTGATCCTCAACACTATCTGTATTGAGACAAAACTTTAGTGTTGAGCCATCAGGTACTCTGAAATCTGCTTTTTGTCACTTTTGCTAAATAGAAAAATCTTCCTACCTTTTTTAATATTTCTACTCACGGCTGAAATCATTTATGCAGTAACCGCTTTATGATCGCTGATTCCCTGTTCTGCGTTAACTGTTTCAAATAGTTCGGGTCTGTTTGTCACCAGAAGATCTAATATGTTATCGCCACGAGTCGGTTCTCTGTTTAACTGCGCAAGGTAGTTTTCAGATAAAGCACTTAAAAAAATTTCACTGGATTCTTTGTCCCTGCCACCCGTTATGAACGTTTGAGTCTCCCAGTCTATATCCGGCAAATTAAAATCTCCGCCCAGAACTATAACATGGTGGAGAAATCTACTCGAAATATTTTCCAAATTATCCTTCAGGTGGTCAGACACAACAGCTGCTGAGCCAGGGGGCCTATAGAGACACCCAATTACCATGTCTGAGCCTGCTTTAACCGTGACCTTCACCCAAATTATTTCACATTTCGGATCTCCGTAAATTTCCTTCGATACTATTGCACTTCTTATCGCTATAAACACGCCTCCCTATTCACTGTCCAGCCTGTCTCTGCGGTATACATCCCAATCTGAGTTTAGAATTTCATTACTGTTTACATCTGCTTTCAGTCAACTTTCTGTCCCTAGTACTATGTGGGCATTGTGACCGTTTATTAATGAGAGCAGTTCCGGGACCTTTCTATAGACGCTCCTGCAGTTTACTATTAGCAGATTAATATTGTTATTCCCTGTTGCATTTTGCCTACTCCTACTTTTCCGCGTCTCAAGAGGCGTATTGTCGGGCCTAGGGAGGGAATTCTCTAACCTAAAAAACCCACATGTGCACTCCACACGTACTCCGCTACCCTTGTAGCCGCTTCCTCCGTGTAGTGCACGCCTGACCTATTCAGGGGTTAGTTGTTTCAGATTGTAACGAGATGGTAACGCTTTTGAAAATCATTGTAACCTGTACAAGCTTTAGGGCCTAACTCATCTCTAATTACGTGTTTTTCTAGTTTTTGCAGTGTCATGGTGTGATATTACATCGCACTGATTGCATTAAAGAACAGTGTTGTCTAGTGGTCGCTCATGGTATCCATCTTGTATAGTCGAACGACTGTACCGTAAAGCGATTAGAGGACGCGCTAGATAGCTACGTTATGTTGGTTGCATGAAAACCAGGTGGATCATAATTCAGGTCGTTCGGATACTTTTGCACCAACAATGACAACAGAAAAAATCCAGGAAAAGTAGAACAATTCTGGAAGACACTAGAAAATGAGACATCAAAAATACCAAACCACCACGTAAAACTACTCGTAGGAGACGTCAACGCACAGATCGTCAGAGAAATGAAATACAAGGCAATAGTAGGAAATTTTACTGCACACAAACGCACCAGTAAGAATGGTGAACGGCTCATCAACTTCTGCAGAGAATTTGACAAAATTAATGTCAACCTTTATCAGGAAATTACCAGGGAGGAAGAAGACCTGGTCTTCTCCTAATACACTTTCAGGCTCATATCAGCTAGATCACGTGGCATAAATTCGAACAACTTTTTAATCAGAGTCCAATTCAAAAAGACCAAATCCCAAAATTGAAAAAGTCCATAGAATTGACACAAAATGTCTGTCTGAGAACAGGAACGAAATCACTGAAAAGCTTCACGCAAAGATGAGTAACTGGGATAAAATCAGAGAAGCAATGATAGAAACGGTGAATGAACTAGAGCAAACATGAAGAAGAGGGAAACATGGGTGGTTTAATAAGATACGTGGCGAAGCGGTAGAGCATAGACTAATTGCTGGGGAAAAATGGAACTCCTGCAAGAAGGAAAGAAAGTGGAACACATTCATTGAAATCAGAAAACAGACATCAAAAATTATTCGAACAGAGATATGGAAATGTGAATAGAATCCATTAGAGGAAATAGATACAAATTTCAGACAGAGCAACAGTAGGGACTTCTGCAAAGTTTTCAAAGAAGAAATAAAAAGTCACAAGCCGATGAGCCTACACTTCAAGGATGCAACAGGCAAACTGATTACCAACGACAAAGACAACTGTGAATTACTAGCAAAATATTTCAGTAAACTCCTAAACTGCAAGGAACCACCAGAACGATAAATTTTCAGACAGCCTCAAAAGGAAAACCCACCTTCAGAACCACCATCACTGCATCAAATTTAACAAGCCATTGACGAGCTTAAAAGCAACAGAGCGCCAGGTGAAGACAGCATATTAGCGGAGATGTGGAAACTGGAAGGAAAGCGGGCAGCTGAAACCACATAAGAGGCTATTAAAGATTGCTGGGAGAAAAAAAGAATACCGGACAGCTGTAAACAAGCCGTAATCCATCCGCTACATAAGAAGGGTGACAAGACAGGCACCAACAATTACCGAAGCATACCCCCAATTCCAGTCACCTACAAAATTATGTCCAACGCTCAAATGAAGAAGGTAGAATATCAAGCAGAACACACAACTGTCGAGTACCAAGCAGGGTAGCAGAAAAAAATAGATCATGCCTGTAGCAAATTTTCAACTTATCCACAGGATCATAACAATGAGGAACCTTAATACAGTCACTATATTCATTGATTTCAAAAAACCGTAAGAGTGTATAGACTGACAGACAGTACTCCTTACTCTGTAAAATGCAGGAGTCGACAAACCCACCAGACAATTATTCAAACAGACTCTCACAGACACAACTTCAAAAATTAAATTTCTAGGAGACGTTTCTGAAGCCTTCAGGATCAACACAGGTG
Source organism: Schistocerca americana (assembly GCF_021461395.2). NCBI lineage: Eukaryota > Metazoa > Arthropoda > Insecta > Orthoptera > Acrididae > Schistocerca > Schistocerca americana. Next base: position 404,455,200 of record NC_060125.1, read on the forward strand.
TTCGGCAGGGTGTTGGGCTCTCACCGATTCTCTCCAATCTGGTCTTAAATAGATCATGAGAAAGTGAGATAAAGCAGTACAAGAGAAAAACATCGAAGGAATTCATCTAGCACAACGAAGAAGAAGATTTGAGGTGAAATGTCTCGCTTTTGCTGAACATATTGCAATAATTTCTAGGACGAAATAGATGCAAAGATAATGATAGAAACACTTTACAAAGCTGCAGCTAAAACTGGATTACTAATATCATATGAGAAAACGGAGTGCATTAAACATAAGCAGAACAGAGACAAATATATACAAACGCAACATGGAAACATGAAAAGAATTGATAAGTTTAAGTATTTACGAGAATGGATACTATCAAATGGGTTAGATAACACCACAAGTAAAGAAAGATCGAAGCAAATGGAATTAGCACACAAACTCACTCAAAACCGATATAATAAAAGATCAGTATCATTCCATGCAAAAATTAAACACGACGCAACAGCAATTAAATGGGAAGTACTTTACGGATCCGAATACCTAACACTGAATAAAAGAGATGAACAAGAAGAATTTAAAGAGAAAAAAAAGGAAAATACTTAGAAAAATTTTAGGACGGCAAAAGAATACAGATAACAACTGAACGAAGAGGAGAAACTGAGATCTATTTAGAAACATAGAAACAATCACAGACACACTAAGAAAGACGAGATTAAAATTTTACAGTCATTTGTACAGAATGAATGACAATAGGCTAACAAAGAAAATTTTTAACTTCATTTTCAAATTGAAAAACACTACGGGATGGCTGGAAGGGACAAGAAAGGACTTGAGAAAAGTTAACATCGCAGAAAACACCTTACACAACACGGAAAGTTTCACGATACTGATCAATACCGCAAAATTTCCTATCCAACAACGAAATTCACAACATAGGAGGGCGATGTCAAATGAACGGAGGCAGGCCATCAGCCAACGCATGAAGAAGTTATCGGAAGATAAAAAGAAAAAGATTGTACCTTTCTCTTAGGTTCCAAGCGGTCTACAATGGGACAAATCCTGTAATAAAAAAAAATTGCTCAAGGACGCCCGCGGCTTTTACTGACCAGTTAGGCCAGCTCTCTCACACAACAAACAATGCCACAGGACGCGTTTGCCGTAAACACAGACAGTCCCTTACTCAGCACTCACAGGCTTCGGTCACGAAGTTATTTACAAGTGGCCACAGTGCATGTTCACATGTAAAACTGAGCACGAGGCCGTAAGCATGCCACCACTAACTAGAAAAGCATTAAAAGTTCTCAGTATCTGCTAAAGTCGTTCCCTCACCTCCACCGCAAAGCTGTGCTGCTGATCGGGAAAGACCTAGCCGCTAAAGTCAGCTCGTCGAATCGGAGCAGGAAGCTCTGCGGGAAAGCACTAGAGGCAGGCTCGTGGTGTCTGGGACCTAGGCTTGTGGCAGGTTACTGTCAACACGGGGTTTAGGTTTCTATCTGGGTGAATAAACCGTGCTTGGCGTCTTGAAACAGTGGAAGGTGACGCTGACAAGATACAAGCTGATATAGCAGCCTTATAAAAGGTTGTGCCAGTTGATTTCGGCAAAAACTTCGATTATGCCGCCGCCTGTGTCTGGCTGTATTTCAGTTTAAATTGTGAGAGTTGTTGCTCATATACACTATTGGCCATTAAAATTGCTACACCACGAAGATGACATGCTACAGACGCGAAATTTAATAGACAGGAAGAAAATGCTGTGATATGCAAATGATTAGCTTTTCAGAGCATTCACACAAGGTTGGCGCCGGTGGCGACACCTACAACGTGCTGATGTGAGGAAAGTTTCCAACCGATTTCTCATACACAAACAGCAGTTGACCGGCTATGGCTGGTGAAACGTTGTTGTGATGCCTCGTGTAACGAGGAGAAATGCGTACCATCACGTTTCCGACTTTGATGAAGATCGGATTGTAGCCTATCGCGATTGCGGTTTATCGTATCGCGACATTGCTGCTCGCGTTGGTCGAGATCCAATGACTGTTAGCAGTTTATGGAATCGGTGGGTTCAGGAGGGTAATACGGAACGCCGTGCTGGATCCCAACGGCCTCGTATCACTAGCACTTGGCGTGATGGTATGGGGTGCCATTGGTTACACGTCTCGGTCACCTCTTGTTCGCATTGACGGCACTTTGAACAGTGGACGTTACATTTCAGATGTGTTAGAACCCGAGCTCTACCCTTCATTCGATCCCTGCGAAACCTTACATAGGATAATGCACGATCGCATTTTGCAGATCCTGTACGGGCCTTTCTGGATACAGAAAATGATCGACTGCTGCCCTGGCCAGCACATTCTCCAGATCTCTTACCAATTTAAAACGTCTGGTCAATGGTGGCCGAGCAACTGGCTCGTCACAATATGCCAGCCACTACTCTTGATGAACTATGGTATCGTGTTGAAGCTGCATGGGCAGCTGTACCTGTATACGCCATCCAAGCTCTGTTTGACTCAATGCCCTGGAGTATCAAGGCCGTTATTACGGCCAGAGGTGGTTGTTCTGGGTACTGATTTCTCAGGATCTATGCACCCAAATTGCGTGAAAATGTGATTACATGTCAGTTCTAGTATAATATATTTGTCCAATGAAAACCAGTTTATCATTTGCACTTCTTCTCGGTGTAGCAAATTTAATGGCCAGTAGTGTAAGTAAAATTCCGCTTTGCTAACGTCCCCGGTGCTGCAGTGTACAGGCAGAGCCTTGCTAAGCGTGCCCTGTAACACTGCCCCCTTCCCTTCCACTGTGATCTCTGAGTCGTGTAGCTGTTTCACTGGAGCTGCACAATAACAGCAGTGGTTGCCAGCTGAGAGCAGCAGCGGTGCGGTGCCGCGGTCCTGAGGCTTGGCATCCCGCCACCCGCCGTCTTTTGTTTATTGGGGCTGAGTGCAGCGCTGTGAAGGAACGCCCGCCGAGTTATTTGACATCTATTACGATAAGGGCCGCGAGATGGCGCTGCCGGCCGACGTGAGGCCTTCTTTATGCCGCAGTAAACAAGAAAACCGGTCACCAGTTGCAATGCAATGTCAACACCCCGATTTCCAATTTCAGTTACGCCTGAGGATGCAATCCGCATCTTTATATGTATCCACGATGGGTATCAAGTTCAAAAATGTTACAGATATTATGCCTGAAAGGTAGAGATGTTCAGCAGTGCGTTGCGTAACTATTCTCACAAGGAGACCTAGTAGGCGTGTCCTATTTTATTTATGTTTACACACGCCGACGCCGAGAGGTCAGTCTTTTATAAACCGTCACCGTCAGTTTTGAAAACGCTTCGTCGCTGCTGCTGTAGAAGCCGAGTTGCTGAGTTCGTGAAACGGCATCTGGTGCAGTACTCCTCTAAGACAATTTCTCCCTGCCACTGTTACACAGCTATGTCAGAGGGTCAAGTAACACGATGCGAGAGCGAAGGTTCTACAACACTCCAACAAATTAGTAACAAAGTCATACAAATTAGTTAAAATATCGCCTTATCTTTGTGACTAGTTGTTTAACGAAGTCTGCAACACTACACTAATATAACACAAAAAAGGCCCCCAATGGCTGAGTGCAAATAACTTCACAGAACATAGCAAATGCAATTACAACTGTCTGTTCTCTTCTAAGAGCACACTAAACGACGGTCCTTGTCTAAGTCAGCCCTGGACGATTATTTATAACCAAATGGGCTAAGCGGCAGCTCTGTCTTCCGAGTAGACTTCTGTCCGTTGTCGTACGGTCATTCGCGTATTGTACTCGCCCGGCAATTGGTCGTGGCGAAGTCGATATGTCGATACCCAGCGCCGCCCGTGGCGCTAGTGGAACTCGTGCAACTGCCGAGTCTCTATGGCACTAGCACCAGCTGGCATCTTTGCACCTGTGGTGCTTTGGCCTTGGCTGTATCTTCTTCGGACGACGGAGCACAGTGTTTCAAATCAATGCGAAGGAACTCTCCAAAAAATAAAAAAAAATCGCCTTTGACGATTAGAAGAGTTCTGAGTGCTGGTAAGTCAAAATATTTCGAGCAATTCAGTAGAGTCGTTGGTGGGTGACGACGCAGGTTATTAAGTCTTGTATTGGTGGGGTTCCTGGTTCGATTCTTGGAAGTAGACATTATTTTAGTTATATTTAAATTCTGCATTTATTGCGAAATGTAAATGTTAATTAACCTACAGCCCGCATCTCGTGGTCGTGCGGTAGCGTTCTCGCTTCCCACGCCCGGGTTCCCGGGTTCGATTCCCGGCGGGGTCAGGGATTTTCTCTGCCTCGTGATGGCTGGGTGTTGTGTGCTGTCCTTAGGTTAGTTAGGTTTAAGTATTTCTAAGTTCTAGGGGACTGATGACCATAGATGTTAAGTCCCATAGTGCTCAGAGCCATTTGAACCATTTTTTAATTAACCTACATTGATTCATATTTTTAAGAAAAAGTAATGTACTTCTATTTGTAATTTGGAAAAACGAGTGCTCACAGTAAAATTTGGTTTCAAACTACGAAGCATAAAAAAATGTGGTGTCGCCCGCACATCGAAGTCTCATGCAAAAGGTGATAGCTCACGACGGCACCAAAAGTTACCAGACGCATCAACTGACCGGAGACACGGCGTAGGCGCGCCCCTAAGTGTTTCTGTACGCTGCCGCAGCCGCGAAGAAACACTCCAAGACAAAAAAGAAATGAAAAGAAACGCCACACAGCAATTGTCCGAATGGGAAGGAAATCGGTAGATGTAATGTACACGTACAGACAAACAAATTACAGAGTCAGAAGAAGTGGGTGATTTATTCGAGAGGAAGAGCGTCATAAATTGAGCAAACCAGTAACGCGTTGGTCTACCTCTGGCCCTTATGGAAGCAGGTATTCGCCTTGGTATTGATTGGCAGAGTTGTTGAATGTCCTCCTGAGGGATACCATGCCAAATTCTGTCCAACTGGTGCGTTAGGTCGTCAAAATCCCGAGATTATGGGAGGACCCTTCCCATAAAGTTAAAACATTCTCAATCGCGGAGAGATCCGGCGACCTTGCTGGCCAAGCGAGGAGCGAAAGAGAACGCTATGTTGTGCTTTAAAAGAGCCGTTTTACTTTCTTTACTGCAGTCCGTTTTAACACAGTGCGGCACTTAAAATATTGTTTCTCGCATTTCTTAAAAAAAAAGTGTTTCTCCCACCTATATTGTTTCTCCATATGTATAATTTAAAATAAAAATTGTATACACAAGAATGTGCTGTTGCAGTCGGTTTTAACTACTATAACAGGGCATGGAAAGAATTACACAAATTATTCGTATGGTCTATTGTATGTTGCCCTTTCACGAATGGGTAGTGCAGAAAAGTAGTTCATCCTCTTACCACACAGTATCCAAAAAACGAAAGCAGCTGACTATTGTGAAGTTAAGTAATTTTATTGAATACAAAATTTACTACCCCTTCTGCTGGCTCAGCTGTTAGAAGTTGCTGTGACCTGAATTCCTACGTGTGCTTTTCCTGCACTGTCTGCAGTGCGGTGCAGCGAGCAGCGCCGAGTGGGGTTCCGCCTGGTTGCAGCTGCGGCTTACAGGACACATCGCGGGAACTGCTGTCTGGATGGGGTCTGCAATTGGAAGGGTCGGCTTCGCCTCGCTCTCCCTGCCGCACGCCGTTCGCTACGCCGACGCAGCTTGTCAACTTGGTAGCTATCAGTTGCAGTGGCAGTCACCATCACACTTGTCATTGGTGTACTTGTTGGTGCTGATGGTCATGACAGTTTGTTGCTGAGGTTCAGATTCGTTGGGCACCATGGCTGACATGTGTGTTGGGCGCTATGGCTGCCGCTTTTCTGGTTAAGGCACGTAAGGAAGGGGCCAATGTTATCATGAAGCAAGTAACGTGAACTGCGTTCTAGATGCTGGATGTTACTGAGGAAGAACATATTTTGTAAACTGCATATGATGTCGAGTTATAATGTTTTCTCATGTGCTAAATTAGACAGGTGGTGTTACATGTGTGCCTTGTAGAATCGTCATCCAGGCGTGTTCTTCACAAAATGAGTGTATGGCTATGTACTGTTCAATTAAAACTTTTCTATTGTAAAAGGCGCATGTTCTTAAAATTATTTATGTTTGTACAAGCTTGAAAACCAAAGCCATAAATTTATATCAGGTTTTCTTTTGGTTGGAAGTAAGTGCTTGAAATTCTGCCTTGTTATAATTGTGTGAGTAATTTCGAATTAAGATTTTGAAACTCTGCCTTATTATTGCTATTATTACACTCCTGGAAATTGAAATAAGAACACCGTGAATTCATTGTCCCAGGAAGGGGAAACTTTATTGACACATTCCTGGGGTCAGATACATCACATGATCACACTGACAGAACCACAGGCAACAGAGCATGCACAATGTCGGCACTAGTACAGTGTATATCCACCTTTCGCAGCAATGCAGGCTGATATTCTCCCATGGAGACGATCGTAGAGATGCTGGATGTAGTCCTGTGGAACGGCTTGCCATGCCATTTCCACCTGGCGCCTCAGTTAGACCAGCGTTCGTGCTGGACGTGCAGACCGCGTGAGACGACGCTTCATCCAGTCCCAAACATGCTCAATGGGGGACAGATCCGGAGATCTTGCTGGCCAGGCTAGTTGACTTACACCTTCTAGAGCACGTTGGGTGGCACGGGATACATGCGGACGTGCATTGTCCTGTTGGAACAGCAAGTTCCCTTGCCGGTCTAGGAATGGTAGAACGATGGGTTCGATGACGGTTTGGATGTACTGTGCACTATTCAGTGTCCCCTCGACGATCACCAGTGGTGTACGGCCAGTGTAGGAGATCGCTCCCCACACCATGATGCCGGGTGTTGGCCCTGTGTGCCTCGGTCGTATGCAGTCCTGATTGTGGCGCTCACCTGCACGGCGCCAAACACGCATACGACCATCATTGGCACCAAGGCAGAAGCGACTCTCATCGCTGAAGACGACACGTCTCCATTCGTCCCTCCATTCACGCCTGTCGCGACACCACTGGAGGCGGGCTGCACGATGTTGGGGCGTGAGCGGAAGACGGCCTAACGGTGTGCGGGACCGTAGCCCAGCTTCATGGAGACGGTTGCGAATGGTCCTCGCCGATACCCCAGGAGCAACAGTGTCCCTAATTTGCTGGGAAGTGGCGGTGCGGTCCCCTACGGCACTGCGTAGGATCCTACGATCTTGGCGTGCATCCGTGCGTCGCTGCGGTCCGGTCCCAGGTCGACGGGCACGTGTACCTTCCGTCGACCACTGGCGACAACATCGATGTACTGTGGAGACCTCACGCCCCACGTGTTGAGCAATTCGGCGGTACGTCCACCCGGCCTCCCGCATGCCCACTATGCGCCCTCACTCAAAGTCCGTCAACTGCACATACGGTTCACGTCCACGCTGTCGCGGCATGCTACCAGTGTTAAAGACTGCGATGGAGCTCCGTATGCCACGGCAAACTGGCTGACACTGACGGCGGCGGTGCACAAATGCTGCGCAGCTAGCGCCATTCGACGGCCAACACCGCGGTTCCTGGTGTGTCCGCTGTGCCGTGCGTGTGATCATTGCTTGTACAGCCCTCTCGCAGTGTCCGGAGCAAGTATGGTGGGTCTGACACACCGGTGTCAATGTGTTCTTTTTTCCATTTCCAGGAGTGTACTTGAGAAATTAGGTGAAGTAATTTCAAATTCATTATTATTATCGTTATGCTTATTATTGCGTGAGGGATCATTATTATAAACTTGCTGGTAATGTTGAGATTTTAAATTGTCGGTGGGGATTTTTAAAATTCTTAACGAAATGTTTGTTGGCTTTTAATATTCTAATAAACGATGTTGTCTTGATTGAAAGTCACACGTACTTCATCCTAGCCCTTCCACTCACCGAAACTGTAACAACCTTAAAAATAATTAAAACCAAAAATGACAACTAAAGAGTCTTCTGCAGTCATATTCTATGTGATGTATTATAGTTTTCAGTTTCGTACCAGTAAAGTGGGTGAAGTAGCAATGAGGAACCGTAGTTTGCGACCTGATTTAATTCACATGGCACCCTATATCAGGCCTTACCGAATGCCTATATGAATCGGGTGGTTATAATTAAAGTGCAACTATTTACAGAGGTAATTATCGTATGGCAGCGAAACTTGGTAGACATGCTAGTGCGTTAATGTGGACCGATTTTCCCCGAAAGAAAGTTAGTTCATTCTGTCCACTAGGTACGAATTAACGTAAAAAAGACGTACAGATATGATTCCATGAGTAATCGGCAGACAAGGTCAAAGAAATGAGAAAGGGATAATGTTGATGTCGTTACCCGCGTTACACTATTGCACTAGAGACGTCGATGAGATGTTGTAGAGCGCCACATTTGCACCTGGTGACAAAAATTGGAACTATTTTTCCAACGTAAAGTGGTTCCGCATTAGCGCATTAGAATATCTACAAAGTTTCGGTTCCATATGATGAGCCCTTTCTGGACCTCTGTGAGTAGTTGTATTTTAATTATAACTAGCCAGTCTTTAGGAATTAGAGTCCATTGTCGGGTTCACTAGTTAGAAATAGATGTTATTCTTATTTAAAAACTAGGATTCAAAATTAACTGTTAGCGAATGGAGAATCAGGGACTTCACGTGTAGGAGACATGCACATTACCCTAGTAACTTCCGACGACTCTGTAAAACTGGTGAAAATGTTTTGTACTTAAGTGCTCGGAAATATTTTAATCTTCAGTGGCGATGTTAGAGCGCTTTTTGTGAACTGTGTTGCACTGCTTTACGGAATTCACACCCGAGCTCTGAGCTTCAGATCCTAGAAATACGAAAACATTCGAAGACTGCCATTGTGTAAGTTCTCTCGTCAGACTGAAAAGGATGCATTTTCAGTACTACAATGCGAAAATGGTAATAAATGTGCTTTTGATTGTGTGAATTTAAGTGTAAAATTTACTATTTATATGCACTAAGCTGGCAATACTGATACTGAAAGAATAACTGTTTTAATCTGAATAAAACCAGGTCACTGAAAATAGACTATCTCCACCAAAGAGTGAAGCCCTTGATAGACGACGCTGATTCGAAAGTATCAAAGAACCAGCACAAGATGAATATGAATATGCATTTACTGCCTAGAAATTAATGCTGCGTTACTACTGCTCTGTGTATCATTGCTAATGCATAAAACTTTGAAGTTAATTAACACCATACTTCTGCTACTCTGTAGCCTTGCTCTGTGACTTGCAGATTGCCGGCCGTGAAACTTACTTTGGAAGCTGAAATTCGAACCATATGTGTGTCTATTCGAAATAAATTGATCGTATTACAATTGGTATTGATTTAACTGTAACCTTGGGGGCGGTGGAAGAGATGCGAAGAATATAACAGAAATATCTGTCAAGAACAACACAGTGCGGAATCTGTCATTTAATCTGTAGTTCATGCCAATCTGTCTACGTAGGACAAAGATAAAGAAATTTTAAAACGATATTCTGCACATCTCAGAGTCTTAAAAAGGAATACAAGAAAACCACCACCCAAACAGCGTTGAGGCTGAACTTAAGCCATCATAGAAAGCAGTAATCTCTGTCAAAAACTAGCATTAGAGGAGGACTACCACACACAGAAAGCAATGATTCGAGGAAAGGAAGTCTTGAACGAAAATAAAACATTTTGCAACAAAACTCTGTTTGGAACACTCGGTGAACTACACAAACACAATTACCCTCATAGAACACAGTAATCACACACTCAAATAACCAAAAACGTATGTTTCTCATTCCCTGCGCCCTCCTTTCCCTCCTCTCTCTCTCTCTCTCTCTCTCTATCTCTCTCTCTCTCTCTCTCTCTCTCTCTCTCTCTCTCTGTCTCCTCCTCCACAATACTCCTTACGGAAATTTCAAAATTTGCTCCACACTAAACCAGACAAATGATGAACAAGTGAGCATCGAAAATAACATGGCACCTTTCAGATAGTATGGAGACATAAGTGTCTCGTAAAATCACGTTTTGTGGAAAATACATGTGAAGTAAAGGTGACAGTGGCATGATACAAATAAAGCGGTGTTAAAACAGTGTACATTATAGCAGCAGCAACAGATATACTCCAGAGATACACAACAGATGAAAAATGTAAGTACAGTAACATACATAACCACCATCCACGAATAAATATTTCAAAAATGCACAAATTTCTTCATGACTAATTTGTAGATGACACGCTGTCAAAACGAGGAAAAGGGCACAAAAAGGGAATCTGTAAAAATACTGTACTATTAAAGTAACTCTCAGATGAGAAATCCAAACAAACCAAACAAAAGTCACACGTTATAATTTTTACGACTAAAAGAGACAAACAGCCGTGAACTTTGTATTACATTTTACAGAAATAAATTTGACCCACGGGAGAGGACACATAGGAGACGAAACATCTCTAGGCCCATAAAAGGGGACATAAATTGTTTTGCATAAGACGGAGTTTAAACAGTTTTCATCAGTAGGTTTGGTTTATTCCAACACATCACCAAAAGTGGTAAGGGTAATGCGTGTCCAGCGTACATCAATGCTTTTAACATGTGCGGTCGATAGCTGGAGGCTCACAATGAGTTCGCAGTTGGGTATTGCTTAATCTTTTGGGTCCCACCAACATGAAGAAAAATATAATTTTAATTTTTTTTACATAAGTAAACTACCAATTGCTTTTTTGGAGATAGTTTCTGTTTGGAACGTAATTTTAAAATTCTCCGTAAAATTAACCTCTATTATCATAGCAAGCATAGTGGCAAAAAGCGAACTATCAGCTATTGTTTTCAGCAGGGGCTACACTCTGGAATCACTGGGACACAGAGTGTTCAACCACCCATCACTTCATGTGACATATTTAAAACCAAATTCGCTTTTTTTTCTGGACACAGTCCCACATTTCAAAATTACGATGAATTGATAATGCCTAAAACAAATTATAAGTGACAAGTGAAAATAGGCTTAAAATTTAATAAGTTTTGTATCAAAAGTATGTAATGATCCAGTGGTTTCATGTCGAAAGCAGTCAAACAAACACAAATTTACGTTACTAGATCTTTAAACATATTTACTTTCACTGGCAATGACCTCCACGACATTGTCACTAATAAAAAGATTTCATACAATCTCGTAACATAATCTCCGCGTTGACAACTGCTTTGAATGCTGTCTTACATATCACCAGCGATACAGTGCACGAGAGGCGTAGAAGTACGCCACTGTACCACTAGGTGTCTGTCTCGTAAAGCAACAGCTTCGGAGGTTTGATGCTAAAGGCAATGGTACTTCAAAAAAAAAAAAAAGTTACTAAAACGGTGGTTTCAGCCAGAGGCCGCTGGTACACACAGGGTTAAATGACGTACGATTAACATATTGAGCTGAGTATTCACTCATAAACTGTCACCCTATGGGTAAACTGTCATTAAACAACAGGAAACAGTATGAAGGATAAAAGAAGTTTTCACGTAAAATTAAATTACAGTACGTATTTCATTACGAGAGCATTGCACATGGTTGCTGGTTAACCGCAAAAGCCACATCGGTTATCTGACCAAACTCTAAATGTAGTTCTTCCCAATAATTAACAAAACAGTGGCATACACGCGAAGAGTGGTGGCAACACAAAAACAAGGAATTTCGACGGGGAAATTGTCGTGGACCGACAGTTAGTGGATGCAGGATATTATAAAAAGGTCAACTGCCTTGCAGCAGTGGTAACACCGGTTCCCGTCAGATCACCGAAGTTGAGCGCTGTCGGGCTGGTCTAGCACTTGGGTGGGTGACCACCCGGTTTGCGGAGCGCTGTTGGCAAGCGGGGTGCACTCAGCCCTTGTGAGGCAAACTGAGGAGCTAATTGACTGAAAAGTAGCGACTCCGGCTCCGGAACTGACATACGGCTGAGAGGGCGGTGTGCTGACCACATGCCCCTCCATATCGGCATCCAGTGACGCCTATAGGCTGAGGATGACACGGCGGCCGGTCGGTTCCGTTGAGCCTTCATGGCGTTTTCGGGAGAAGTTAAGTTTTTTTAGGATATTACAAAAAAATAATTGCGGTTATTATATTCTCGTTCACTCAAACAAGAAACAGGCTACGCGCAGTACATCCACCAAATTTCAGACTGTAGCGTGCAACTCCTGACGAACACACGAGGCAGGCAGTTCTTTTTTCAAAGACGTAGCAACCAGTGTGCCTTACCCAAAAATCTGCTATGCTCTGACTGGATGCTATTCTTCAGGTGACCGCTCTCACAGACCAAGCGAAGCAGATTGCTCCAGTGAACTCTGTGCGATCTGTATGTAGAACTCTGGTCCCTGAGAACAGCACTTAAGCTTGGCTGCAGAGTCCCACCACACTTTATTGAGGAAAAAACGTTTCCACATCAAGTACCTAAAAACGTATTTCGCTTGACATTGAAAAGTAAGTTCCCCTTCACATTTGGACGTCTGTATATACACTAAGGCGACAAAAAATGTGGTATAGCCGTGCGTATTCAAATACAGAGATATGGAAACAGCCAGAACACGGCGCTGTGGTCGGCAACGCCTATACAGGGTGGTCCATTGATAGTCACTGGGCCACCAGATGGCGCCATGGTTGGCCCGCTAAATGGCGCTGCCATAGGTTACGGATATCAACTGGTATATTGATAATTTTTACTTATGGACAGTCTGATAGCAAGTGAATAACACACTATTTTAGTACAATACAAGCGCTCAGTACATAGTGCTGTGGAATGTGGGGAAAAAACCGCAAATTTGCATTCATAAGAAGAAGAACAACACCAAAAATGCAACAGAAGCCTAATATGTAAGAAATTGTCCAAGCAAACTGCCACTGATGATGCCTTACAGAAAATAAAAGCGAAACGCGTATGGCACCAAAATTGTGTTTTATTCAGTTGCTGTCAGACGGTCCATAAGTAAAAATTATCGATATACCGTAATATTACATGCAACTGAGGAAGACAGGACTACAAAAGCTGAAGATGTGGATATCAACTGCGTTTTTTTTTAAAATAGAAACCCCCATTTTTATTACATATTCGTGTAGTACGTAAAGAAATATGAATGTTTTAGTTGGACCACTTTTTTCGCTTTGTGATAGGTGGCGCTGTAATAGTCACAAAGGTGTACGTACGTGGTTTCACGTAACATTCCGCCAGTGCAGACGGTATTTGCTTCGTGATACAATACACGTGTTGAAATGGACCACTTTACCAATTGCGGAAAAGGACGATATCGTATTGATGTATGGCTATTGTGATCAAAATGCCCAACGGGCGTGTGCTCTGTATGTTGCTCGGTATCCTGGACGACATCATCCAAGTGTCCGGACCGTTCGCCGGATAGTTACGTTATTTAAGGAAACAGGAGGTGTTCAGCCACATGTGAATCGTCAACCACGACCTGCAACGAATGATGATGCCCAAGTAGGTGTTTTAGCTGCTGTCGCGGCTAATACGCACATTAGTAGCAGACAAATTGCGCGAGAATCGGGAATCTCAAAAACGTCGGTGTTGAGAATTCTACATCTACATCGATTGCACCCGTACCATATTTCTATGCATCATGAACTGCATGGCGACGATCGTGTACAGTTATGCCATTGGGCACAAGAGAAATTACGGGACGATGACAGATTTTTTGCAAGCGTTCCATTTAGCGACAAAGCGTCATTCACCAACAGCCGTAACGTAAACCGGCAAAATATGCACTATTTGGCAACGGAAAATGCACGAAAGCTGCGACAAGTGGAACATCAGCGACCTTGGCGGGTTAATGTATGGTACGCCATTATGGGAGGAAGGATAATTGGCCCCCATTTTATTGATGGCAATCTAAATGGTGCAATGTATGCCGATTTCCTACGTAATGTTCTACCGATGTTACTACAAGATGTTTCACTGCATGACAGAATGGCGATGTACTTCCAACATGATGGATGTCCGGCACATAGCTCGCGTGCGGTTGAAGCGGTATTGAAAAGCGTATTTCATTACAGGTGGATTGGTCGTCGAAGCACCATACCATGGCCCGCACGTTCACCAGTTCTGACGTCCCCGGATTTCTTTCTGTGGGGAAAGTTGAAGGATAATTGCTATCGTGATCCACCGACAACGCCTGACAACATGCGTCAGCGCATTGTCAACGCATGTGCGAACATTACGGAAGGCGAAATACTCGCTGTTGATAGGAATGTCGTTACACGTATTGCCAAATGCATTGAGGTTGACGGACATCATTTTGAGCATTTATTGCGTTACTGTGGTATTTACAGGTAATCACGCTGTAACAGCATGTGTTCTCAGAAATGATAAGTTTACAAAAGTACATGTATCACATTGGAACAATCGAAATAAAATTTTCAAACGTACCTATGTTCTGTATTTTAATTTAAAAAACCTACCTGTTACCAACTGTTCGTCTAAAATTGTGAGCCATATGTTTGTGACTATTACAGCGGCATCTATCACAAAGCGCAAAATGTGGTCTAACTAAAACATTCATATTTCTTTACGTAGTACACGAATATGTAACAAAAAATGGGGGTTCCTAGTTTTAAAAAACGCAGTTGATATCCGTTTGACCTATGGTAGCGCCATCTAGCGGGCCAACCATAGCGCCATCTGGTTTCCCCCTTCAAGCTAGAGAAGTTTCGTTCTTTGTAGTTTTTTTCGTTTGACGCTTATTTCGTGAGATATTTGGCCCGGTCACGATCAATGGACCACCCTGTATAAGACAGCAAGTGTCTGGCGCAGTTGTTAGATCGTTTACTGTTGCTACAATGAGACGTTTTTAAGTGAGTGTGAACGTGGTGCTATAGTCAGCACATGAGCGGCGGGACACAGCATCTCCGAAGCAGCTATATTTTGAAATTTATGTAAGGTTCTAAGGGACGAAACTGCTGACGTCATCGGTGCCTAAGCTTACGCACTACTTAATCTAACGTAAACTGACTTACGCTAAGGATAACACACATACCCATGCCCGAGAAAGGAGTCGAACCTCCGACGGGGGGAGCCGCGGAACCGTGACAGGACGCCTTAGAACAGGCTGCTACACCGCGCGGTGAAGCAGCGATGAAGTGGGGATTTTTATGTGCGACCATTTCACGAGTGTACCGCGAATATCAGGAATCCAGTAAAACATTGAATCTCCGACATCACTGCGCCGGGAAAAGATACTGCAAGAGCGGAACCAATGATGACTGAAAAGAATCGTTCAACGTGACAGAATTGCAACCCTTCTGCAAATTGCTGCAGATTTCAAGACTGGCTCATCAACAAATGGCAGCGTGCGAACCATTCATCGAAACATCATCGATATGGGGTTTCGGAGCCGAAGGCGTACTCGTGTACCCTTGATGCACAACACAAAGCTTTAAGCCTCGCCTGGGACCATCAACACCGACACTGGACTGCTGATGACTGGAAAGATGTTGCCTGGCCGGACGAGTCTCGTTTCAAATTGTATAGAGCGGATGGACGTGTACGGGTATGGAGACAACCTCATGAATCCATGGACCCTGCATGTCAGCAGGGGACTGTTCAAGCTGGTGGAGGCCCTGTAATGGTATTGGGCGTGTGCAGTTGGAGTGATACGGGACCCCTGGTACGTCTAGATACGATTCTGACAGGTGACACGTACATAAGAGTCCTGTATGACTTAAATTTTTAGACAACATAGTTGCGTGTAAATAGCAGCGATTAGTTTACTTATAATCAATCAATCAAAATGACAGTCACAATCGCGTTATTTATTTTGTCGCCAACCAGTTTCAACCCGCGATGGGGTCATCTTCAGGGCAATTTACACAATTTGGTCGCTCGCTGGAGTCGTCACCCTGCCTTGGTACCAACCCTGCACAGGCAGACAAAATAAATAACGCGAATGTGAATATAATTTTGATTGATTAATACTGTCTGATCACAGCATCCATTCATGTCCACTGTGCATTCGGACGGACTAGGGCACTTCCGGCAGGACAATGCGACACCCCACACGTCCAGAATCGCTACAGAGCGGCTCGAGGAGCGCTCTTCTGAGTTTAAACACTACCGCTAGCGACAAAACTCCCCAGACATGAACATTATTGAGTATACCTGGAACGCCTTGCACCGTGATATTCAGAAGAGATCTCCACCTCCTCGTACTCTTGCGGATTTATGGACAGCCCTGCAGTATTAATGGAGTCAGTTCCCTCCAGCACTACGTCATACATTAGTCTAGTCCATTCCACGTCGTCTTGCAGCAGTTCTGTGCGCTCTAGCGAGGCCCTACACGACGTTAGGCAGGTGTACCAGTTTCTTTTGCTCTTCAAAGTATATTTACTGTCTACTTGCTTTGTTCATTCATAATTTTTAAGTAGACGCATGCCTAAGCAAGCCACGTCTACCTCGTTCAAAAAGTGTCTGAATTGTTCATTTTACGAAACATGCGTTCTTCGAGGTTTGACTGATATACACAACCTGTCCCACAGTAAAAGCTACTGATGCGAAATAAAACACAAGATATTGTTTATTTTAATTTATATGAATTTTTATTCAAAACCAGCTCCTTATGACGTAATACACAACTGGAACAGTTGGAAAATTTGTTCCAAACAATTGTGACACTCATCGTTTGAAACTGCCATTGTTGTAGCCTTCTGGATATCTGAAACTGGTCGAAACGATTTCCTTTCATTGCCATTTTCAGTTTTGAACATAACCAGCAGTCGCACAGAGAATAAGGAGGATGTTCAAGCACTAACATACATTTTTTAACCAAGAAATGACGTACAATCATCCTTTTTCACGCTGGTGGACTGTCGTGTCACAGACACCATATTCCTTGATTTCGGTATTCAGGTCTTCACCCGACAAATGACTTAAAACACCCAGGTAGTAATCTGCGTTCACCACTTGACCTACTAGAGCGAATTTTTATGGATAATTCCTTTTGAATCAAAGAAAACAATGAGCAGTCTCTTGACACGCCTTTTCTGCAAGCTCACTTCTTTCGATCTCGGCGATTCCTGAGCTTTCCATTCCGAACTTTGGTGCTTTATAAGTGGCTCCTACTGATAACACCTCGTTTCAATCCCTGTTATGAGGCAAGACAAGTAGTTTGGGTCCATAGAGACCAATCTTTTCACGTCTTTGGAGTGTTCTACACTGTAATCATCTTGATCGTCGGTGAATGATTTAGGACACAAAGCGGCCACAGCTTTTGTCGAAATTATCTGGTAGAATGCAATGCACGGTCGTTTTAGGTATTCTAGTTATCTCCTCAACCTGGAATTTTAGGCAGTTCTTAGTTTTAAAGTATCGATTACGCTCCTGGACGTGGATCTCTTCAATGCTCTCTCTGCCATCAGGATGCCTTGCATGCCACTGTCAAAACTCTCTGTAGCATTTCAAAAGTGTCTGTGGCACCGTTACCCTATTCCAAACAGAACTTAATGTTCAAACGTTGCTCCAAGGCTTATTTCTCGACCGAAGTCCGGAACATAGTGTTGAAGTTTCGGTTAATACGAGCAGTCTGTGAAGCCAGCGGAGTTAAATTTAAAACGGAAGTTAGTCAAAATACAACGCTAGGTAACTTATGCACCCGTTCACAGATGTCGTTAGTAGTTACGCGAATATAAAGTCAGTCACATTTCATGTGGGGTCCGCCTGCTTAGCTGGATGGTAACGTGCTTGTCTCCCCTGCAAGCGGGCCTGGGTTCGATTCCCGGCCGGGTTGCAGATTCTCTCCTCTCGTGGACTGCGTGTTGTGTTGTCTTCATCATCATTTAATCCTCATCTCTGGCGCTCAAGGCGCCCAGTGTGGCGTCGAATGAAATAAGACTTGCACTTGGCGGCTGAACTTCTCCCAAATGTGACCTTCCGGCCAATGATGCCATGCGCTCATTTCATTTCCATTTCATGTGGGACGAACTGCATAGTATTTATCGATTTCTACTACATCTCGTGGCGTATTTTCCACGGCAACAGAATGAATGAGCAAAGAATGGTCGAGTAGTTGGTATAACCGACCAACTCTTTATGTTGTCTCCTTCCAGCCACTTGCCTCACGTTATTTCGAACTCAAAGAAGAGACAAATGGTCCTATCTCTCTTTCGTATCTGACAAATACCAGTGCCACATATTTGTCTTTTGCGGCACGAATATCAGTCTGAATGCCTTGTTTGCGGCGTCACACAGTCGACTGTATTTTAACGTCGTGTGTTTTGTATGCTGATAGGAGGAAAACCTTTGGTCCACCGATGGACTTACCATCAATTTTAGGCAATGACGAGATAACAGAAATGAAACTGATTACATTTTGTATGGCGTCAGGATTCCTGTTCAGTTTAATTCGACAGCATTTGCAATGTGTTTTGTGTGACTGGTTCATTCTGTTAGTTCCACGAACAAGCAGCCATGTTATTCCATCCACTGTTTTATTGATACTTTTAATGTATGCCTCCAAAGCAATGGGAGATAGGGACAAAACAACTTGACAAACGAAGGAATATCTTAAAAATACGCAGTCAGACGGCGTTTCCCGACGTGATTGAAATAGCGTGCTACCGCTGATGATTTTTATTTCAATAAAACAAATCTGTTCGGTAACAAAAATATGCATTTTCTTGTAGTTGCAATGATGGGCTAAAATACCTTCAATAATTATAAAACAACTACGATCAATTTGCACACATAAGTGAAGAATTTAAGCAGTTTTAAATGATATAAAGAAGAATTAGTCCACTCAATACCTAATTAAATGAGACCTTCGGGGATGCGCCAACCACCGCTTTAGATCAACTAATGAAAGTACTACTGACTGGTTTTACCCTGAAAAATAAATGGATAGCTCTGTCAAGTAAACCACTAAAGAATGGTTTCAGTTGAAAGAACGAATGAGTACGTGGTTCAACCGACAGAAGATCTACAGATAAGTGCACTTGGAAAGAAAGACTGAGTAATTCAGTCATTATGCAGAACTACAACGGGCTGTATCAACTGTTTTCATTCGGTGACCTCTCTCGAAAGAAAATAACGAGTGAACGCTGTCAGTACGTGTGACTGCAAGCGAGTGAGGTGACTGTTTTCATCCAGCTACACCCACAAACTGGTTTCAGTGATAGGAATGAATGAATAATTCAACCGATACGTAAAACTACAACCTTCCGAAGAATGATGTCCCATGTCAGACGAAGTTGGTACCTCACGTCGGGACCAGAACTAAGAACAGTCGATGCCAGATGCAGACGCAGCAACGAATAAGAGACATCGGCGTAGACATAGCCTCAAGACGTTCCATACGCCGCAGCTGCCGGGAGATTACTTCTGTGAATGCACATTGTCTCGGCCCCGCTCTACAATCAACGTTTACGAAGATAGCTCTTCTTAGCCAGATCCAGCAGCGCGAGTTGTATTAGAAGCCAGAAATGTATATCGAAATTTATAGTCAGTTGTACATTGAGATATGACTATCATTCTATGTTGCATCAAGTAATAAGTTATGTTCTACGATAATAATAATAAATACATTCATGTGGAAATGGATTGTTTCCAAGTTAATTATTCTATCTCGTTCAAGTATTAATGAAGTGATCTAATATTTCGTGTGTATTGTAACATCTGCTCGACCTTCACCGGAAGTAAATCTAGGCTGCTAGGACCCACTACTGTGAAAACGCGAATGTCTCGAGTGGTTTTTTCGTCCATCCCTGCAGAATGAGTAGATTATTTTCCAACAACAGAATGAATCAGCTGTTTTCATTCGGTCGTTCTCATTACGATCCACACTCACGACGCCAGCCAGCGCCAGGCGTGCTGCGATCGCAGTGATCACGATTTACTTGTTATTTGCGTATCATTTACATGAATTCATACGACATTGACTTTATCTTATCGAGTTTGGGTTCGAATGAAGCGTCTTGATGTGCGGAATATGATTGTGAGGGCGGAATATGTAAGCAGTGAAGGTCAGGACACTACGACGTCTTACAATGTTCAATAAAAGGGGCGGGAATGATGTTTATGTTGATCTCTATTCCAGTTTTCTGTACAGGATCCGGAACTCTCGGAACCGAGGTGATGCAAAATATTTTTTGATGTGTCTACATGACTGGTCCGTGGAACGTATCATACACCATTAGCAAGAATTTGTTCAGGGTTGTTTGACGCTGTTTAGCCAGAGCAAAACGGACTACTTCCTGACAATTGAATTCTGTGTTGGGGGTCAAGATGAAGGTGAGACAGGACTTCAGTGTCGGCGTTTTGGGCTGTGAGGCGAAAGTGTCCTTCAGAGTGAGACCCACTAAGAACAGCGCAGGCACTGGAGATGCTGCGCTGTCTTATCCCGAGCCACATAACGATGTCTAAACGAGGAAATCGAGCGTTTATGGTCAGACAACAAGTGCAATTTGCTGTCATACAAATGAAAATGAGACAGGAGGCTGTCATCTCGAGGCAGGAGAAAATCCCTGACCCCAACGGGAATCGAACGCATGACCCCGTGCTCGGAACGACTACTAGAAGAAAAGAGTAACATTGCCGCGAACTGGGAAAGTCATAAGCACGACACTGCAACTCAAAACGTTGAGGGACGTTTCCTAGCTCTCCGAAGACTCATCGAAGGGGATGAACGGCGATGGGTGCACAGTTACGACCATCGACTGATGTGGTTGTGGTTGCTGTTGAGCCGCAAGCAGCAGTAGAGCAGCTTGTTGTTCCTACTGAACCACAGACTATCGGTCTTAGTGTGTTCCATGAACTTGCAATCCATAACACTGATACTGGTTGTGAACGTGTCGACGAAAACTAGATAAGGTGGGATCTCATCACCTCCAAAGTACCCATATCTGAAACGAACCCATAATCCACTAGCAAAGCCAAGTTCTTCAGGAGCAGAACATAGAAATAATGCCAATAAAGATATCCAGAAAGTCCAAGTCTACAGAAGAGTCGGTACTCGTAAAGCAGAAAGGCCCAAAAACTATTGACTCTACTAGACTGAGCTGTCAGTGGCTCCGCCCACGTGAACTTCATCATGCACCTCTGACAACTCATGGGCTCCAAAGCATCTGGTCTGCTTGCGATATCCTCCTCTGACAAGGATATTAAATTCACTAACTTCTCTGTCCTCCAGTTTACAATGAGAAAGAGACAGCCAAAAATTCAATAATCAGGACCTTGAAAACATATCCACATAGTCAAATCCCTGGAAAAAAATTTAAAGCTTTTAAGATTCAAGAAAGAACTGAAAATCATCTATCATTGTCGCCAGTATTGCCTTCTGTGCTTAGGAATTATGTGGAAATTGTGGAAATGATTGCACGCTACACTGCTTTGAAACAATATACTTGACCACTAAAGGGGGAGCTGAAGAGAGGGGGAGGTATCCTGTTTATGACCTTTCACAAACACTGACTCTCCTCACTCCCAATCACTGAACATGCCCCTGTACCACGCCACTGTCAATACAAAATTCGTTGTAGTATCTCACATGAACACTGAAAGTGGGACCTATCATTTATCTCTAAACTGCCTTGTACTAAATACTTAGCGTATGCGAAAGAATAATCAACTGAGAAAACATTGCTCCAGTAAACTAATAGCGAAATTTTCAGGGCAAAGTTCCACACTATAATATATATCGATTGCACAGAGATGTATTAGAATCCTAAGTGAAAAGGAAACATTCATAAAAGTCTCAAAACTCAACGTAGACTATCAACAAACTTAATTCACAGAAGCCCTGTTCCAAGTAGCTAAGAAGAAACCAGACTCAAATCTCAAATGAAATGCATATCAGTAGTAACAAGATATTTATTTAACACTGCTAGTGAATCTCCAGTGACAGTTGAGAGCTTACCTCCTTGACTCTCCTGCGTATCTACTGTACAATCACATCGATGTGACTTCACCAGTGAGTGATATTTATACTGGTGGTATCAGCGGTCATGCTTCATCCCTATTTCTCGGACGCAGCGTTCTTAAGAACAACAGATTTTCTGTCAATAATTTCCAGAACAAATGACCTATAAATTCTGGCCTGTAATTGTACTTTTAATAACCAATATTGTGACCAACTATCCCTAAGATACAGTCTCTGATGACGTTATAATCAAATCACAGTGCATAATTTTAACTCCGGAACTTCGTCATCTCACAACTTTCATGTCACTATTGCATATCATTAGCTTATGGCTGGACAAGAAACATTTGATGGCGGCAAGAAAATGGCTACTGAATAGAGCTGACAAGGACCACAACCTTTACTTATTGATTTACATTTATTATGCCCACAGTTCTCACGTGCCTAAAACAATATATTTGTTACATTATTTACTAGTATCCAGCAGCCATACTTGTTCATTAACATTACAGTTCAGCTTTAATTATCCTAAAATACTATGGTCTCGTAAAATCAAACGTTACAGCGCACAACTGAGTAATGATTTGGAATGTTCTCTATTTCACACGTGCTCTAGTAACCTACACACTCTTTCGGCGTTCATACTCATACACCGCAACAATCTCATTCTCATCGACTGCCTGACAAGAAAAATATACTTGTTTATCTTGTTTGCAAACCTCGTCTGAAGACATATTAAATCAATAGAAATTAATCTGAGAGTATTTATTTTACTGCTAAAGGTCTCACCAAAATATTGAACTGTCTTTACTGTTTCCCCTCGATTTATCCCAATACAAACGTCACTTGCCTAAATATGCAGTGATCATGGTAACTTATTATGCACCACATACCCTGGTGCCATTTTCTACGCATTTCTTTGTATTCAACAATATGTACCCTGACTTGCTCCACACGCTCAGTATCCTACAGACGATATTTTTCCTCACAAAATTTATTTTAATCTCCGAAACGACCGTGCGTATTTCCCAGCATAATGTGGCCATTGTGGAGTCTCTGGGCAAATGGCTAATCTACTCAGCCTTATTTTTCTCAAGGAGAACAAAACCAAAAGCTTCACACGATATTACTTATCTAAATTAGCTTAATCACAGAAATTTTCCTACTCAAACAATTAGCATGGATGATCGTTCTTTCTGAACTCAACACGTCTGCAGTGAAGGCATCTTATTGTATCAAAAAACTTAACTTGCTAAAAGTGAAATGAAGAATGAATTTTACACGCAAATATATATAGCACACACGGAATCCTGAACTTATGAATGGTCCATGCACTTTTGGTCTGCTTTGTCTGTACAGCTCACTGTGACAAAGGCTGTACGTAAATTTACTCACTCTTGAAGTGCTTCACTTAATCAAAAATCATCACACACCTTTCTTAAATAATCTCAGCTCAGAAACTAACACACAATAATATTTCAACTTACGTGCAACAACACAGTTACATTACTTTCTCATTCCGTTCAACGAAGACGGACAATTGGTGAGAAACAAAGAATCGTAACATTCCCAGATTTACCTGCCTAAAAAAGCATCAAAATTCCGAAAGTCTCCTCCCTTTCTCCCCCCCACCCCCTCCACGCCCTCATCTGTTTGTCATAGTTGTTATCTTGAAAGTGAGAAACATTATTTCTAACTATAGGCTTGAGTACTTCACATTCATACCAGTCTGCAGAAAAATAGCCAGAACACACAACAAAATCAACCATTCAGCTCAGGAACCTGCCCCAGAGTGCTGGAATACGTCTGCACACAAAAGAGACCTGTATCTGGTCAGTGGTGGGTCCATCCTCTTGCTACACTGGCCAAACGTAGTCCAGGCTCGCCACTGTTTTGGAATAGAAGCTTTCTTTTGTTTACTTTAGGCACACAAGAGACTGGTCGAAGATAACCAGTGATTACACGTGCACTATCAACGGTCTCCTGCACCTGTCTCCCTGCAGACACACACACACACACACACACAAACACACATACATACATACACACACACACACATCACCGAATCATAAATAAATCATAAAACAATAAAAATGAAGATCTAAGAATCGACTGGTATAGGATGTGCACATTCAAATCCACGTCGTCATTCTTTTCTACTTCGACCACCGGTAACCAAGTATTAAATGAATTCGACGAAATCGTGTTCTCACAAGAACAACGGTGCTAATAAATATATCAAGGGTGAACTGATAATCTATATGACCAATAACTCAAGTTCAGATTCCGTATATCAAGTTCAGATTCCGTATATCATCAATGAAAAACTATGATCAACACTCGGGCCTTGGTTCAGGAAACTAGAATGAATTTCATCTCACAACAGCAATAACTCTTATAACATATAACTGATCAAATTACTAGGGACGTATTTCATTTCAGAAAATACCACCGTCAAGCAGAATAATTCAGTATCACAGGCAATATAAAAGAAAATTTATAAGTTCAAACCGCTGATATAAACGTCAGAATTTTGCCTACCCAGAATATATTCGCATACTGAGATCCCATCAAAGTTGAAAATTTGCTCTATTGTAACTGCACATATGATATTTGAAGTTGGAAGTGACTCACCAGACAAAAAAAAATTCCATTTCCATTTTGCAGATACCACGGAACTCTCAGCTGTCAACGCGTTTGCAGCTAGAAAACACTCCAATTATCCCAAATGCTACACTTTACTTGATCCAATAGCTCAACACTTATTTTCAGAAATACAAAGGCATGTGGTCATCTTCATACTAGCGCAAAAAATGTTTTGCTTCTTCTTACCCTCAATATGCTACACAGAACCCATATTGCGCCAATTACACCTTATAGCACTCACGTAGAAATTACACTAGTTTAACCACTGAAAACCATTCCCACACTCTCTTCAAGAATACAGAATTTTCTAGAGATCTGATTTCACTAATTCTCAACACTAGAAAAGCAGTTTCATGTTCATGGTGAAACAAAGCACATGTATTCATTTTTCCCGATGCACCTGTTCATACAAAACAAAAATACTTTCTTAAATAGGCTTAAGTACCAGAAATCGTTAGCACGGATATTCCGACTCCAAAAGCAAACAAATATTATCTTCCGTCCACTTAAGGCAGGGGAATTACAGCTCAAGACCAAAAATGTTACTTAAATTACATCTTTGTTCATAACACAAATCTTTTTTCCGTCACATATTTTTTACATCTTTCACAGACTTAAGTGTCCGTTTCAAGCAATCGGATTGTTAGCTTCCTTTCCAAATACAGCATTGTACTAAAAAGAGATAATACAGCTGTAAACGAGATTCGAGGTTAATTTCATTAAGCAACAGAAATAGTGTGTGAACTGATACAAAAAAGATCGCCACTCCAGATTAGTCAGACAATTTGAGGGTAACTGTCAATCAGAATTCAGAAATAAGATGTAAGCCCTTAACCTTGGAAATGACGAAAACATGATAGCAGCAACACTCACAACTGCTATAAAACTCCCTTCTGTTACGCACGAACATAGTAACAGAACTTCTTTCACTGTATCGTCTACTAACTGGCCAACGTAATAAACACATACACTTAAAGGAACATTAATAAATCACTGATCAAAACAATTTCATGTTCTCTATCAAAATCTTTCATTTGCTACATTTGCTAACTATATCCTATTAGTAGTTTGTGCCTTCAGTAGCTAGAATCTTTTATTTATCTGGCAGTATTGGAGCTCGCTGTATTGCAGTAGTTCGAATAACGAAGATTTTTGTAAGGTAAGTGAGTCACGAAAGGTATAGGTTATTGTTAGTCAAGGCTATTCTTTTGTAGGGATTCCTAAAAGTCAGATTGCGTTGCTCTAAAATATTGTGTGTCAGTTTAGAAATGATCAGAATAAGTAAAGAGAAAACTTAGTACGCTCAGTTTTACTAAGCTGTTTTTGAATCAAAGAACGTAGAAGTTTAGGAGCACAGTCTTTCTCTCCATTCAAAGGGGAAGTTTCATATGTTGACCCTTAGCCAAGGATACCTCACTGGAATCTTCTGATTTTTTCTTGTAGTTTGAGTAATTAGTGTAGCTATTGTTTATTGCTAGCGCGTAATTGTAGAGAGAATTCCCTGTGTAGTTATAGTTTCTCATTGCTGTACTGTAAAACAGTTGTGTCATGCATGTAGACTTGCTCCAATTATTTCGCAGCCGCGCTTGCAATTAATTAGATATAATTTTCAGTGCTATTTTAATGTGTTTTCTTATTTTGCTCTTCAAAATGGGGTTTTTTGTGTTATTATGTGAAATATTTTGACGATCATGGCGTGTGAAAAACTTAACACTAGGATGCAAAGTAAATTGAGAAATGGTATTGAAGACGAGCGTAGCTTATCAGTACCACCGTGTATTGAGTTAACAGTTATTCAAAATAATAATTTGATAATTGTGCATAGGGAAATTGACTAGGCAATAAATAACGGCGTAGACAGTGAAACAGCTAGTGAACAGGGTAGTATCGTCGATCGATCAGTCGGCAATAGCTCGCCTCAGGAGTCTGAAATGACAGGACAAAAACTTGCAAGTACTGTAGACTCAGGTTTTGTGTCATTAACCTTTTCTCAGTCAAGTCAAGACACACATTTTCTGCTTTTCCAAATGCGAATGCTGCCGGTGCAAATGCACTGCCGATTAGCACAAAGGAACAGGTTCCAGACACTAATACATTGTTACTGCAAATAATGCAACAGCTTCAAAAGTTAGACACAATGGAAGGAATCAGAGACAAACACAGCAAAAGCATCAAAAGTTAGACTCAGTGGAACAAACGCTTGAACAAACACGTGAAGAGTTAACTACTGAGTTACGTAACATCGAAGCTAAATGTTAAAAAGTTTGTAAAGACGTAAAAACACAAATTTGTGAGCATTTTCAACCTATTTTCCCGCGTCATGAATCACGAAGCAGCCATAAAAGAACTGCAAACTATTGTTCATGAAAATCACTACACCTTGCAGGCTAAAATTTACTCAGTTGCGTCTAGCGATTCGGTTATGCAACTTGGAAAAACTCAGGAAAACTTAAAGGACGCAGTAGATACGCTTTCGACACAGATGGACACTCTGAAACTTGGTTCAGAAAAACACACGGAGGAAATCAGCACATTATCGAAAAAAGTAGCCGAACTTTCGGATCACTTCATTAACTTATCTACAAAGGTACATGATGATCTGAATGACACAAGACCGGTAGCCTTCACTGACACAGAAGAATGTGAACAAATTTAGAAATTTAAACAAAATCAGAATCAAATTAATACACAGTGCAAAAGAGAAATGCGGAAGGTACAAGATCAGTTGAGACACGTAATGCAAGAAATACATATTTCAGAGGGTACTTGCGTCCCGACGCGGGAAGAGGGACTTAGAAATACGGAAAAGCCACAAAGTAATATCACAGGGCATTTCGGAAATTTTGAAAGAAATTGGCAAGGTGCACCAAATTTTGAGATGGAAGCGCCGACACGACGTAACGATATGCGACACATCGTCATGATGACTTGACTACAAGCTGTTCATTACTACACGTAAATTCAAATCATTTAAGAATTCTGGTAACGACGTTCATCTCATTGTTTTCCTCCCAACTGGTCATCAGAGCGCAGATTAGAATTTATGTGTGGCTACTTAGAGAACGAACCAGCTGTAAGAATGCGATCGGTCATTCGCGACTGTCACAGTGAAGAAGAATTTTATCAGGCCTTCCTCTCAGCATGTTTGTCTCAGTCTACTCAAGACTGAGTAAAACACAGCATTATAATGATGAAACATTTTGAACAGTCTGAATTCTCCAGCCCGGTAAAATATTTTGAAGATATGTTGCACAAAAATCAGCATTTGTCAAACGCGCACAGGCCCTCAGAACTCTTCCGCATTTGCTTAATTAAATTGCCTAAACATATGAGACAAGTTATTTTCGCAGGATGTTGCAAAGATGACATTGAAGCTTTTCAGGGACTTTTACAAGAATTGGAAATCGACACAGACTGTCGCAAGATGCGAAAACAGGAAAACAGCAATCACAGGTCACATCCGTCACAATTCTGTGATGACAGAAATAATAACAGGACACGGCAAGACTACTTTTATAATGCAAATCGTGGCCCAAATAGACATCACCCGTAGAATAACTGTTTGCAGAAACAATAGTTACAGGGAAAGATCACCTCTTTGTGGTAATGATTATCACAAAGACAACAGTAGAAACAGACAATTTGGGAACCAGAACAATTATTGTCAATGGAGAGAAAATGACTTCAGACGCAACAGCCCACCTCGTAATTACGAGTCAGAGTGAAATTCTCCACCACGTGAGGGACAAGAAAGAAATTACAGAAATTACCGACATGACGATAGACGCTATAATCATGACGACAGACCTGAATTTAATCGGAACTGGTAGGATTCAAATAGGGCAGGGCCCTCTCGACAAGTTGAAATTGTAGAAGTTAGATCTCCAAATCCCAGTAACGATGCCTGACAACAAAGAGATAATAGACAATGACTCGCACTGCAGGCAGCCACATGCGCCAGCTGGCCCTGAGAGAAATAACATAGAAGCTAATCTTGAGAAAAATTTCAATATTCTTTACCGATGTATACCTTATGATAATTCTGTTGAAACTCTGCATACGAAGAAAAGTAAAGGACTACACCACGTTTCTCATGTAAAACCGTTTATTGAGACATAATTTGCTTTTTAACTTAGTCTTTGCTATAAAATTCTTTACTTCACATAAATATTATGCTTTGTCACACTTAGAAACTATTAACATGCATAAATGTTTTGAAGTCAACTATTCACTCAAGAACCTATGGAACTTATTAAGACAGTAATTTTACGAGTGCATTTTTATAGGGAACAGAGGACACAGTCTCAGTGTGTGTACATTTTGCTTGTTAGTTGCACAATTACGTCACAACTATAAAGTCCACATTCTTGGAATATACTCTGATAATGAGGTTTTACTGCAACACTTTTGGTTTACTTGAAAAGACATTTTGGATTTAAAGTACTTTCGGAGAGGTTACAGTCGACAGACACATTATTTGGTTTGTTTGACAGCTACACGACTATACTACGACACCACTAATGAGTGACACAGTTTTAATTATTATTTTTACGCTTTATTTGTTTTATGTCTGCGTTCTTCTGAAAAGTAAAACATATTTTGGTAATGACCCTTTGACATAGTTCCAATGAAATAAATATTTTTCGTAACACAACAATACGTTACAGTACAGTACTTTCTTGGTCACAATAATGTACGTAACAAGTATGACAGCTATACGCTTAACATTTTTACTTTTGTATAAGACAAGGTAAGTACATTGACTTTTGGAGAACTTTGCTTATGAACGGCGATAACTACGTCGCTTGGCACATTTTTACCGTTACCCAATGACAGAAATTATCTACAGGAAGACACACAGTTTAGCGCTACATGACATGCATTTGAGTGGTTATTTTTCGTGCTTGGAATATTTTTAGAAATATTTTAGCACTTCTATGATACAGAGGCGGTTTTTGGCAATAAATTTCAGTCTGTTGTTGTTATCAGTAACACCTGAGAGTATAATTTCATCACCCCTCAGGGGGATACACGCTTACTTTGTGTACCATGCATGTGGCAAGCGCAAGGAACCCTACCTAATATGGTATTTTCTTGTACAACTTTACACATCGGTAGCGTATTTCTCTAACACAGAATTACACAGCTATCTGATCATTTAACTGAGAGAGACAAACATTTTTTTTTAAACGACAGTGACACATATTTACGTAATTACACAGTTATAATACTTCACACTTATAAAATTGTACTTTCTCTGCATTTTGGGAACTTTTCATATCTACTTTAAGAACCACTGTCATACTACGAGAGATTTGAGTGATGTATTTTGTATGGGATCATGATTTTTGAAGTATGTTTGAGGTAAATGACTCTATTAAAGCGAGCAGAGAGAATTTTTTTAAAGGTTTTGAGATTATTGAAGGAAGCTACGACGATTTTCTGATGCGATTGATCTGTTATGAGATGTTATGATAGAATCGTACTTGAAGAGTTATGAGATGTAAATATATAAGTGAATGTGAGTACCACAACGCTGACAGAAATTTTTAAATGTTGTTATTCATGAGATTTCATTTCTATACACTTCAAATTTCCAACCTGTGAAATTTTTTATTGGTATCAAGCTGTCATTGTAGCAGAGACTGCTGTCATAAATATTTCGGTAAAGTATGTGACGTTGAAGTGACGCTGCGCTGGGCTGCTCGCTACTTGCTTTGAATTATACTTATTGTTGTGTGAACTTTTAACTTTCGTTGAGCTGCTTTAGCCACTTTGAAGCTACCTGCACTTTCGCAAGCATTCACATGGCTGTAGAAAAGAGGCTGTTGATCTCGTTATTGACATTTTTTTGCAGAAAGCATCTCAAACACGACACGCTATTGCTTGGAAACATATGCTTACACTGTGGAGCTCGTACTTTGTACTATTTACTGAAATGCTTATGAAGTGATATTTTTTTGTCTACACACCTGATTGTGACAAGTGTCTTTTTACAAGATTTGAGAGAACTTGTACTGACTTATGAAATGCTATATGGCTACTGAATGACATTTTCATGCTTCGCCTTGTACATATTTATTTATTTTATTTGATATCTAGTTTCTAGTTGCACTGTAGCATTGGTTTTATGAAATAAAATTTAATACATACACTAATGTACACAGTTTCTGTCTACAGATCTATTACATAATAATTTTATGATCTACTTTCTTAAAAAAAAGGGAGCACTAGGAAACAAAAGTAGTATAGCAAGGAGAACTGATATAGACGTTAGGATGTAAATAGACATTTCCCTTCACAGAAATTGCATACATAATTTTCTTCAACGACTTGGTAACTTGTTGGGTAGAGTAAGTTATTGTGAAGCAGCACTCTGGTGTTAAGGTGTGATGTAGGTATTAGACATTTCCTATCGTTACTGTAATACTTTTTCTGCTTGAGTTTTGTCATGTTTGGATATAGTTTATTGCTTTTTCTACTGCTGTTTGTCATGCATTGTTCTACTTAATTTCACTCTGCTAAGCCAGTTTAATAATGATTTATTTTTCTTAATGCTGCACATTGACTCATATTGGTTGAGATGTTGCATTTGCTTTGCTAATTTATATTTATTGCTGCCTGCTTTGCCAGTTTGCATTTTTTTCTCGTTGTTATTTGTGTTTCTGTTCATGCTGCTACATTGCCTCGTCCCTTAGTTTAAGCACCTGAACTCAGTAGATTTAATTTAGCTTAAGAGGGGGTAGGTTATATAAGAGAATGAGTTGTGATGAATTGGAAGAAATGCTTTGAGAAGCTATAAGAAAAAATGGTTTGGGCCAAAAAGTTAGCGAACAATGAGAAATAATTATTTTGAAAGAGAGGTATGAACAGACATGAAGGGCTTAGGCACAATAGGTTTAGGTAGGATTTTCTTGAAAACAAATAAGGAGACAATGAATATGTGATAATACTAATACAGAAATCATGCATAGATATGACTCTTTGAGAATAATGACGAACTAAAGGAGAAGTAAACAAAGTTATGTTTGCAAATGAAATATGATAAATACTGCAGTACCAAATGTTACACTGAAAACAAACCCTGTCCATTCCTTTTGTGTTATTCTGCTATATGTTTATGTGTACCCTTGTATGCCTATGTTCTTTGGGTGCCTTTATGTGTTTATCTGATAAGAGTTATGTTGTAGAAGTTTTCTAATACTAAGCTGTATGAGGAGCACTGTTATCCTCAAATACAACCTGTTCTTTAGTTTGAAAAAAAATGGTTGTATATTACTTATTCTGTTATGTTTTTCATTTTATGCCCATGTATCAATTTGAGGTTCTAATTAATATTCTCATTTTTTATTTATTTACTTATGTCACAATTCGCATAATACTCATATATATGCTTATTTCTACTCTTTTGTACCTCCTGGATTACCACTAATGCTATCATTACATTTTTAACGATTTTTTGTACCATTGTAATTGTATTCTCATGTTATAAAATTAGACACCAGATCTTCAAATTAAGGATATAGTAGGGTTTCATTGCACTGCACACATTTCTGTTGGTCGTAATATATCCACAATATGTGTGAAGTTAAACAAAAAGAAAAAGGACTGTTAGTGCTCACATGTGTGTTGATATTTCAGCAAGGGACTGGTTAACAGCATTGCTGGTTCTAAGGACATTTCAGAATTTTTTTGTGAGTGCACAAGTGGTGGTTCATGGACTTGCTATACTATCAGCAAGACTCTTCAATGATGATTGTGCACCCACAACGGATGGCTGCTGACCATCTCTACAAGGACTGAAATGGGTCTGCACCCTTGGTGGCCCACCAGTACCATTATCTCTACAAGTACTACCGTGGGCCTGCACCTGTGGTGGCCCACCAATACCATAATATCTGCCAGAACTACAGTGGGTCTGCACCTGTGGTGGCCCACTAATACCATTATCTCTGCAAGAAATACTGTGGGACTGCTCTGTGATGACCTACCTACCGATATTCTTCAAAACTTCGACTGACTCTGCTGTCGGTTTGCTCCGTTGTTACCCATTACCTGTCTGCATGCCAAGAATCAGCACTGTCTTTTCATTGGATGGATAACACTACTTCTTCAAGACTGCGTGGAAATCCACTACTTGTATGTGCATTTTCTTTTACTGCCCAGACTTTGTGCATAAAACTGTAATTATTACTGTGATGAATGATCAGCACTGTCCTTATGGACTGTGAGGCAATTTTTGCTTTTGACCAACAGTGTATCAATAAGTGTGTGCATTTGATATATTTGTTATCGTTAATATGAAAAATTTTAGCAAATAAGCTTTGGACACCGCCCAAAACAATTTGTAAAATTTTTTGTGGAGAGCATGGGTGCTTTGTAAGTAGACTGTTTAGGTATTTATGTTGGTGACGCCACGTAGCGCTCTGTTTTAAAATCGCTGACTGCGCTGTGTGCAGTCTGTGGCTGGTTGGACTCATTGTTGGATTATTCGCTGAAGTGCGTGTCATTTACGATGGTGACCGAGTTTAAGTTCGTTCTGCGCATCTGGCGTCACAAAACACAGTCAGCCAATGAACAGAGAACGACATTGCCAGAGCTTGACTGCAGTGCAGACCAAGGACGAGTGGCTTCAGTTTTAGAAACGTTCAGTCATAAATAAAGTAATTGAACAAAAGTAATGTCTTGATAGCAGACTTCCTTTTATAGAAAGTCTGTAAAAAGCATTCTTTATACCAATTGCTTCTTATTCTATTTATTAATTAAACCAAACAAGGAATAAGCCTCGTAATTCAGGCAATAGCAAGGAAAGGTGCTTGTATCATTCTCACGAACCGCTTTTTCGCAATAAAGAACAGCGGTAATCGTTTATTCCATGTTGTACTTCGACGAAACTTGAATAATTCACAGTCATACCTACAGCGTTTGTCGACATTTTGCGTGACGTTTTAGAGGTATCCAATAGTTTATTGGAATGAATAGCTGTGTTAGCGTAATGGTTAAGTGTGTGATTTCTAATCAAAAGGTTCTGAGTTCAAGCCTTGAACAGTGCTTAATATTCTGTTTATTTAAAAACAATATCGAAGTGTTATACTTAATGAATTTTATTCGTTTGAATGTCATTGTTTGAAATGTCTAGTTCTTTGTCTCATCATTATAATCATATTAAGTTTTCGG
Source organism: Schistocerca americana (assembly GCF_021461395.2). Lineage (NCBI taxonomy): Eukaryota > Metazoa > Arthropoda > Insecta > Orthoptera > Acrididae > Schistocerca > Schistocerca americana. Next base: position 404,488,905 of record NC_060125.1, read on the forward strand.
TTTTTCTAATTTTGTCCTCCAATATTTCTTTTCACAACAATTAAAACAATGAAAAGGTACACATACAATATTCATGTTATCTGTTTTGTATGTATATCTTCTCTTCCGCAGTCGCTGTTTTACTATTCACATTGAAATACATTCTTTGCGACAGTATTAAGAGGGTTATTTAGAGCAGAATTTCCGCTCTTACGTTGCCAAGCTTCTTCATTGTCTGAAGCAATTCTTTGCTTCCCTGCTGTGGCAACATCATCACATTCAATGTTTCCGTCAACTGATCGATGTTTTGGCAAGTATTTGGTGTCCATTTTGACAAACACAAATTTTTTGCCGCATTGCGCCTCACTGACAATATATTGTAGTTTCTATGTTTTATTACATCCACAATTCAGTTTTGTGTACTTCACCAATTTTGTTTTAATCAGAACTTTTTAGAATAAAGCGAAATGACTCTGGTATAAATAAAACTTTTATTACAGTCGTGAAAGACAGAATATTTCTCAATATTACATATGACACCTATCTGGTACTTAAATGAGATATTGTTATACAGTAAATTTTGTATGAAATTTAGGTCTATTGTCCAGATTTCATTCTTAACATTGTGGCTGCTAAAGTCGACCATACGGAAAGTATACGCTTTCTATTTTTACCTCTGCAAACTCTTCACAATTTCGTGCAATGGGTTACTACATTTAATGCTGCACAATAACTGCATTGAACATCGAAACAAAATTAAGTCATTTATGGGGGAAGATATCAGTCAAGAAGATGTGTAAAAATCAAATTTTTGGGCCAAATAGTTTTTGTGAAATCGAATGATAAGTGTGTCAAAGCAGTCGGAACACCATGTGTCAGCACAGGCGAGCAGTGCTGTGATCACAAAATCGCGCACAGCGCGGATTGCGGGGAGCACGTCTCTGTAGCAGCGAATGGGTTAATGCGGCCGTGTTGGCTTTACTTCATAAACTGCGCACTCCACTCTAAACGTCGTTTGCAGCTGGCAACGCAGCAGTCTCCCGCGTCTGGGCCGGCATGCGCGAGCCGCCAAGATAAAAGAATTCAACTATAGTGTCGTGTTGGGCAGTTGGATGTGAACAGCCCGTAGCGTTGGGCAGTTGGAAGTGAGCCGCCAGCAGTGATGGACGTCGGGAGAGAGATGCCAGAGTTCTGATATGTTAATATGAGCGGACGGTCTGCACGTGTGTCCGTCAGAAAAAGGAAATTTGTCAAATTGGTGTCAAGAATTTATATATATGACTTATGAACACTATTAAGGTAAATACATTCTTTGTTCTCTATCAAAATCTTTCATTTGCTAACTATATGCCTATCAGTAGTTAGTGCCTTCAGTAGTTAAATCTTTTATTTAGCTGGCAGTATTGGCGCTCACTGTATTGCAGTAGTTCGAGTAACGAAGACTTTTGTGAGGTAAGTGATTCATGAAGGGTATGGGTTATTGTTACTATTCTTTTGTAGGGATTATTAAAAGTCAGATTGCGTTGCGCTAAAATATTGTGTGTGACTTTAGAAATGATCAGAATAAATAAAGAGAAAACTGTCTGAGTACGTTCAGTTTTACTCAGCTGTTTTTGTATCAAAGAATGTAGAAGTTTAGCAGCACAGTCTTTCTTTCCATTCAAAGGGGAAGTTTCAACAGCTCCCATACACAGAATGACTGACCTCTGCCTTTTGTTTCCTTACGATTATATTTCCAAATATCGATTCCCTATCCATGAATCAGCGAAAATGACAAAAATTAATGGCAAATTATTTTTTATATTTGAATTGTAAAAAAAAATATACTCCTTGACTACTCGTACATTCAGTTATAGGAATACAAACATTTGAGAACAGTCAGTAGTATTAATAAATTATTAGTTAAATACAGAATGTAAAAGTGTTACTGTTACAACATCCGTGGCACAGTTGTGTGATGAAACCACCAATAACATCTGTATCTCGAGACAAGCAAGTGTATGTAATATCAAACAATAAGTAGTCTGTATCAGTTGCTAGTAACTGAATATACTGCCAAAATTCTACGCACAAGAACAGTCTGAATATAGTTCAATGCGCTCAGATAATCAATGTACACTTAAAAATCATTTTAATCTTAGCATATACCAACAGTTACTAGTTGCAGAAAGATGCAGATTGAAGTTACACAGTTTCATAGCACAAAGGAAATAATTGTAACTAAGCAATATGACGTCCACACGGGTAAATGAGTACATCAGAGCACAGATTTTGTCAGTGTGAAACATGAATAATGCCTGGACAATATTCTGCATAAAATAATCAAAATTACATGTGAAATAACGAATATTCACACAAATGTATCATTGTAATTACAAGCTTGCACTAGCAAAAAAATTTACCACTGTTTTTGGTTGTAGTTTGCAGACATTTGATCAGAAAAGTATCAGAGAAAAAATATTGTAGTGTGTAAATTATTTGTAAGTTCTAATTGACCGAATATTGTGTTAAAATTATTGATACTTCCCGTGAGACTTTTACTATGTAAATTAGTTCTCAGGAGACTAACAGAGGACAATATTGATAAATGCTCTACCAATTGTAACTGCTCCCTACCTTTTGATCCGTAACTTGTGTGTTCACCCAAGTTTAAAACAATTGTTTTTGCCCTAAAACATGCCTCCAAAAATTATTTAAGGATAACGTGAGGTGATATAAATGGTAATAGGAAGAAAGCTAAGCAAAAGTGCAACAACAGCAGGAATAACTATTCGGTAATGATCTGAACATTAAATATGAATTGTGAACTGTGTGCACCTACTTTCACTATCGCACAATTTAAGCACATGCTCTGTTAACTCCTGAAACGTGCATTAATGCCAATTGCTCATTATTGTTTAACAACCAGCAAATCTTTGCTCATCGACCAATATTAATAAGTGCTACTTGTTCATCTCTCGTACCTGAATATCTTGGAGAAAATTGTATCAGCGTCAAACTTACACTACCAGCTGAAAATAACTTACAGAAGATAGAGTTCAAAGGGAGCATGCTACTGAAATGTCTTTGAGCCGTCGTGGCTTGACTTCATCTTCTCTTACCCCTTCATTTGCTGGTTCCCCGCTGGGTGGCATGAATTGCCTTTAGCTTTCTGTGTGTTATCGCTGGAGCGGAGTCTTGGATACATGCCAGAGCGTATGGAGTGGGATAATCTCTGGATACGTGGCGGGAGGGCAATACAGACAGTGTCGGTCCGTCGGCGATGTGGGTCGTTGGCTCTGTTTGTGCGGAGACAGGTTAGTTGCAGATGCATCTTTAGCGACTGCATCGAAGTTTTCACCACTCCCTTCAGTGTGCTTCAGCTGAATTGTCCTCCCTTACGGCCATGCTGTGAGATTTTGGATGCTTGCGTTTGGTATTGAGCTGAAATTATGGATTAACGACTTCTTCGTGTAGCAATGGTTGGTATCGCTCGTGCTGTGATATGCCCACCTCTGTGACTCTCACTAAATGGATTACAAAAAAAAAATTCACTCGTTTCAATTATTGCTAGCCACAGCGAGTCTGTCTGAGTTTAATCTATTTACTGGTCAGTGTTTGTTCCGCAAGAGTAACGGTGGCTGCTTCCATTATAGGTGCTACTTGACGTTCTGTCTTACTATTACTTGTTTACGCCAGAAGTTGTCTGGTACCTTAAATTGGCTGCCTTCAAATCAGTGATATTTTGCTGTGAGTAGTCAGGGCAAACGTCGTTACCCTAGTGTTTTATGAAATTGGGTATTTAGTGCTGTTAAATAGTTCATAAGGTCTGAGGACAATCCGGTTTGTTAAGTGGTTGTTTTTAACGCCTTGGGATATTTTCTTGGATTTATTATGTAATATTTTAATTATTTTAAGGAAATTTGTTGAACTAATGTATGCTGTTCAAATTGTGTTTTAGATATTTCTGAAATTTAAGTGCCATGGAAAAGAGCCTTACTTGTAAATGCTAACAATTAAGTATTACCTCCCAGAGGTAATCTGTTTCTCGTAGAAATTTCAGTTTGGTGCAAACAAGTATCTGGCTGTGTAACCTAGGTGATTTATTCTCCGTTTTTCTATTCCAAGTATCTTTCTGAGATTAATCATTTCACCTTATTCAGTTAAGTTGGTTTGTGGGAGACGTTTATTACGTCATCATTTTACCATTTTATGTTGTAAGTGATGTTTGTTCTGAGTAATTTTGAATAAAGTTACTGCTTGATTATTATGGCACATTTGAAGATTTTATGCCGTTAAGTTATTTAGGCGTGGGTGAATTGCATTTTCTTAACTTGTATCCTTTAGGTCATGTTTCACCTGAGTGGTGTTTCTTAACAGCTCTTAGTCTTAGGAGTTGCAGGTCCACTGTTAGGGTGGTGCTTGGCCGCGGGGACCTGTTGCTGTTACCCACGGGCATGGTGTGTTTTGGGAGTGGTTGTGGCTGCCCGACATTATCGAAGTGGAGCTGTTCGTGATAGCAGCGTATTTCTTAAGTTTGATTCGCCCACGCTCTTATTTACAAGCTCTTAGGTTAAGATTTCCCGCCAAATACCTTACTTCTCTCCTAAAATGGGTAGGGTAATATTATCCGATTTATGATTAACTTTCAGATTTTGTAAATCAGATTATTTCAACCTGTACTTATTGTGGTAATATTTGGAAACTGTGAGCTTACTTCCCTCTAGTGGTCAATGTTCGAGATGTTTTTCTAAATGTCTGCCATCACTTCGGTATTGTATTCATTCCATACATGCAAAAGAAAACCTTGGTCGATCATAACTGTTGAAACTCTTCTTTCTGAATGTTTGCACTTGTGTTTTAGTAATCGCAGCTGCAGATATTCCTTTCAAAAGCTAGTCTGATTAATATGAAACTTAGTTTAAATTCCTTTTTAAAATCCCTTTCAGAACCGTAAGTGGCGATTTGTTTTTAAAGTTTTGGAAGAGTAATTCTTTTGTTATTCCAAAGCCAAACTGCTTTAATTGAGAAATGTCTTACCCTAATATGTTGCAGTTTGTATTTATTACTGATTTATAGTCCGTGGCTTGGGGCCTTTGATAGAGGCTTAAACCGATTATTTGTAAAAATAAATCCTGTTTCTCATTCTTTGACCCTGTTAATACTGTATTCCATTTATTACTATAATTTGTTCTGCAAATAAATGTGATCCGTCAAAGGAAAGCCGCGCGGGATTAGCCGAGTGGTCTGGAGCACTGCAGTCATGGACTGTGCGGCTGGTCCCGGCGGAGGTTCGAGTCCTCCCTCGGGCATGGGTGTGTGTGTTTGTCCTTAGGATAATTTAGGTTAAGTAGTGTGTAAGCTTAGGGACTGATGACCTTAGGAGTTAAGTCCCATAAGATTTCACACACATTTGAAATTTTTTTTCAAAGGACAACTTACGCAATTATCGTGGGTACGTCTTTTCAAGAGTCCTTTGCCTTTCCCATCTTATATAAGGAGATTTCAATCTTCTTCCAGAACGAATTTTCCCTCTGCACTCTGGCATATTGTAACTGTGTACCAGTCCATTCTAGACTTCACAGATTTCCACCTGCGAAACTTGCGGGAATAGCACTCCTGGAAGAAAAGACATTGTAGAGACCTGGCTTAGCCACCGACTGGGAGACTGTTTGCAAGAGATGACATACCGGCCGAAATAAGGCTATTAGGATTTAGGATAAGTCGTGAGTTGTGCTCGGGTAGATCAGTTGGTAGAGCATTTGCCCACGAGAGGATTAGATCAGAGGTTCGAGTCCCGGTCTGGCTCATTGTTTTCATCTGCTAAAAAATTAATGTGTTCCTTACGTACCAATTTTATGGATTATAAGAGCTTGTTGAAGGATTTCATTGACGATTCTAATGAGGATGCCGTACCACATGCCAAGTTTGTCACTAATGAGAAGGAGAAATAAATTAATAATTGTTTGTTGTCAAATTAAATTGATTGAAGCTAAACTGAAAAAGGAATCAAGTCCACAGTTCGTCCCTGCTAGATGTAATAACACACAAAAATGGACTACCCTTAAGTGAATTGTGTACAGCATCTCAAACTCACATTACAAAAAAAAAAATTTTCACAAGGAACTAAATATTTCCTTTAAGGTAAAATAAGCTCCGTTAAGTCACTTCATGGTTAGGACGCCTATCATTGAAATGGATGTCGGGTCACATGTGCTACAGAATAAATCCTAAGTCGAACAAACCTGTATTTAGCACACGAAACTAAAAACGATGAACCAAATAAAACACATCGCACATGGTGATATGAATCTCACCACATTACATCGACGTGTTCTGCTCAGAAGATTCCATTTTGTTCGCTAGAGAAACGTCTAAATGACTGTTTGATACGGTGTGCTACAAATGGCGACAAAAGGAGAGTCAACGTGTCTACTCCACCTGACGAAGATCAGTCAAGAAGAAGTGCTTTGTGTGCAGCGAGCCGCGTACCCGGAACAAGCGATTTTATCGCCTAGCATTCCTATTGACTGACACGTTCAAATACCTTAGCGTCCCAAGAAATCACCATATTCTCGCAGCAAGAAAGATGCCCTGTTCCCGCTATTGGTAGTCGACACACTGACTGGAGCTAACGTCACTGGAATTGGAGCTGAAGGGTTAGGATTCTGAAGAGGATAAATTAGCGTAAACAGGGAACTGAAGGTACAGTATGTGATCAGAAGTATCTCGACACCTGGATGAAAATTACTTACAAGCTCGTGACGCCCTCCATCGGTAATACTGCAATTTAATATGGTGTTGGCCCAACCTTACCCTTTCCACTCTCGCAGGCATACGTTCAATCAGGTTCTGGAAAGTTTCTTGGGGAACGGCAGCCCATTCTTCACGGACTGCTGCACTGAGGAGTGGTATCGATTTCGGTCGGTGAGGCATGGCCCGAAGACGGCGTTCCAAAACATCCCAAAGGTGTTCTATAGGATTCAGGTCGGGAATCTGTGCAGGCCATTCCATTACAGGAATGTTATTGCCGTGTAACCACTCTGCCACAGGCCGTCCATTATGAACAGGTGCTCGATCTTGTTAAAAGATGCAATCGCCATCCCCGAATTGCTCTTCAACAGCAGGAAGCAAGAAGGTGCTTAAAACATCTTTAGGCGTGTGCTATGATAGTGCCACGCAAAACGACAAGGGATGCAAGACCCCTCCATGAAAAACACGACCACAACATAATACCATCGCCTCCGAATTTTACTGTTGGCCCTACTCACTCTAGCATATGATGTTCACCGGGCATTCGTCATATCCACATCCTGCCATCGGATCGCCACATTGTGTACGGTGATTCGTCACTCCACACAACGTTTTCCACTGTGCAATTGTCCAATGTTCACGTTCCTTACAACAAGCGAGGCATCGTTTGGCATTTACCGGCGTAATGTGTGGCTTATGAGCAGCCGCTCGACCATAAAACCCAAGTTTTCTCACCTACCGCCTATGTGTCATAGTACTTGCAGTGGATCCTGATGCAGCTTGGAATTCCTTTGTGATGGTTTGGATAGATGCATGTCCTCATCAACTGTCGGCGGTCTCCGTCAGTCAACAGACAAGATAGGCCTAAACGGTTTTGTGCTGTGGGTGTCACGTTGCCGTTTCACTCTCACATGGGAAAATGTGGATCTAGGGATGTTTAGGAGTGTGGAAATCTCTTGCACAGACGTATGACACAAGTGACACCCAATCACCTAACCACGTTCGAAGTCCATGAGTTCCGCGGAAGGCCCCATTCTGCTCTCGCACGATGTCTAATGACTACTGAGGTCGCTGATATGGAGTACCAGGTAGTAGGTGGCAGCTCAATGCACCTAATTTGAAAAACGTATATTTTTGGGGGTACCCGGATACTTTTGATCACATAGTGTATGTGTGACTAGTACTGGCAATCAGAGGCTGTTACCCAGAGGTGGAAGACAGGTTGGGAAAGAGAGGAAAATCGTTATCTTGTGTAGTAACGTTGGAAACGAGAGATATTTTGCAGGAATCCTATGGTCAACTCCTCAAAATCTTCAGGTATAGAGACACAGAGAGATTTATTTGGGTGAAATGGGCTGTAGAGCTGTCAGATAGGGACAGTGAATAGAGGTTTTGTTGTAGGAGGTATGGGTTTGTACTTGTCGGGATATGTGGAAAGCGGTGAATTATGATTACAGTACAATACTTGAGGGCAAATTTCAGTTTGGGGCAATCTTTACGAATATGGCGGGGCTTGCCATGGAGCAAGTGGTTAGGTTTTTTTTTTATTAATACGCATGATGGTCGTTATACTGGATGAGACATTTGAAGTAAACGATGGCGTGGGGTTGTGACTCGGAGGGTTCAACATTATGTCGAAAGACTTACATACTCCGGTTTGCTTTAGTTTTAATGTTTTGTATCAGTTGACACGAAGGGGCATACTGGCAGCGGATAAAACTGCTATGCAGCCAGAGCTGTTTCACCAGTAACAGGACTAAATTATATAAAAAAGCAGACAAAGTAAATGATGATTTGAAAATACGCTTCAGTGCATACTTTTTTAATTTTTAAAACGTTTTAGATGATTTTATATCACAGTTCTAATAACTGATGATAATGCTAATGCTGCTATCGTACAATGATGATGCTCCCCAGGTACGAACATGATCTTGTTCTTGATGAAGTTGGAATGATAAAAACGACTATTGGGCTTTGCGGAACAGCAGGTAGCGAATAAAAGTCATTGTCAGGGAGAACGGGGAACCGGGAAGAATTGAAAGATGGTGTGAGGTGAAGCGGTGGGTCTAGGATTGGAACGGAGGGTATACCTCAGGACGGATTTCATCATTGGGTAGTGCTGATGATCTGCCGAGAGAGGATGGGTAAGGCATGACGGTATACCGAAGGTAGAATATCGATGCAGTAACACAGCTGGATGCCTGGATTGCTAATTAGTGGGCATTAGGAGTAGGATTCGTTATGAATAGGAAGATAGAACAGAGAGTGTGTTACTGTGAACAGTTCAGTGACAGGGTTGTTCTTATCATAATCGACAGCGAATCAACACCGACGACGATAATTCAGGTATACATGCTACCGTCGCAAGCTGAAGATGAAGAGATAGAGAAAGTGTATGAGTATACTGAAAGGGTAATACAGTATCTAAAGGGGAATGAAAATCTAATAGTCATGGGGGACTGGAGTGCAGTTGTAGGGGAAGGAGTAGACGAAAAGGTTACTGGAGAATATGGGCTTGGGGCAAGAAATGAGAGAGAAGAAAGACTAATTGAGTTCTGTCACCCGTTTTAGCTTGTAATAGCGAATACCCTGTTCAAGAATCACAAGAGGAAGAGGTGTATTAGAACAGGCTGGGTGATACGGGGAGATTTATGTTACATTACAAAATTCAAATGGCTCTGAGCACTATGGGACTTAACATCGGAGGTCATCAGTCCCCTAGAACTTAGAACGACTTAAACTTAACTAACCTAAGGACATCACACACATCCATGCCCGAGGCAGGATTCCAACCTGCGACAATTAAATTACACCATGGTCAGACAGAGTTTCCGAAATCAGATACTAGATTGCAAGGCGTACCCAGGAGGAGATATACTCAGATCACAATATAGTACTGATGAATTGTAGACTGAAGTTTAAGACATTAGTCAGGAAGAATCAATACATAGAGAAGTGGGATACGAAAGTACTAAGGAATGAAGATATACGCTTGAAGTTCTCTAAGGCTATAGATACAGCAATAAGGAAAAGCTCAGTAGGCAGTACAGTTGAAGAGTGGTTGACATCTCTAAAAAAAGCCATCACAGAAGTTGGAAAGCAAAACATAGGTACAAAGAAAGTAACTCCGAAGAAACCATGAGTGACAGAAGAAATACTTCAGTTGACTGATGAAAGGAGGAAGTACAAAAATGTTCCGGGAAACTAAGGAATACAGAAATACATGTCGCCGAGGAATGAAATAAATAGGAAGTGCAGGGAAGGTAAGTTGAAATGGTTGCAGGAAAAAAGTGAAGAAATCGAAAAAGACATTATTGTCGGAAGAACTGGCTCAGCATATAGGAAAGTCAAATCAAACTTCGGTGAAATTAAAAGCAAGGGTGGTAAGTGCTACGGGAATTCCACTGTTAAATGCAGAGGAGAGAGCGGATAGGTGGAAAGAATACATAGAAAGCCTCTATGAGCGGTAAGATTTGTCTGATGTGATAGAAGAAGAAATAGAAGTCGATTTCGAAGAGATAGGGGATCCAGTATTAGAATCAGAATTTAAAATAGCTTTTTAGAACTTAAGGTCAAGTAAGGCAGAAGGGATAGATAACATTCCGTCAGAATTTCTAAAATCATTGGGGGAAGTGACAACAAAAAACTTTTCACATTTGTGTGTAGAATGTATGAGTTTGGCGACATACCATCTGACTTTCGGAAAAGCATCATACACGCAATTCCGAAGACGGCAAGAACTGATAAGTGCGAGAATTAGCGCACTATCAGCTTAACAGCTCATGTTACTTACAAGAATAATATACAGAAGAATGGAAAAGAAAATTGACGATGCGCTAGTTGACGATCAGTTTGGCTTTAGGAAAAGTAAAGGCACGAGAGAGGCAATTTGACGTTGCGGTTAATAATGGAAGGAAGACTAAGAAAAATTCAGACACGTTCAAAGGATTTGTCGACCTGAAAAAAGCGTTCGACAGTGTAAAATGGTGCAAGATGTTCGAAATTCTGAAAAAATAGGGGTAAGCTATAGGGAGAGACGGATCATATACAATATGTACAACAGTCAAGAGGGAATAGTAAGAGTGGGTGACCAAGAACGAAGTGCTCGTAATAAAAAGGGCTTAAGACAAGGATATAACATTTCGCCCCTACTGTTCAATCTGTTCATCGAGGAAGCAATGATGGAACTAAAAGGAAACGTCAGGAGTGCAATTAAAATTCAAGGTGAAAAGATATCAATGATACGATTCGCTGATGGCATTGCTATCCTGAGTGAAAGTGAAAAAGAATTACATGAGCTGCTGAACGGAATGAACAGTCTAATGAGTAGACAGTATGAACTGAGAGTAAATCGAAGAAAGAAGAAGGTAATGAGAAGTAGTAGAAATGAGAACAGCGAGAAACTGCTGAACATCAGGATTGATGGTTACGAAGCAGATGACGTTAAGGAATCCTGGTACCTAGGCAGTAAAGTAACTATTGACGGACGGGGCAAAGAGGACATCAAAAGCAGACTAGCTATGGCAAAAAGGCATTCCTGGCCAAGAGAAGTCTACTAATATCAAATAACGGCCTTAATTTGAGGAAGAAATTTCTGAGAATGTACGTCTGGAGTACAGCATTTATTTATTTAATCGTATGGCCAGGGCCCTCCATGGGGCAGGCCGTTCGCCGGGTGTCGGTCTTTCAATTTGACGCCACTTCGACGACCTGCAGTCGATGAGGATGATAGGATGGTGATGACGACGGCACAACATCCAGTCCCTGGCAGAGAAAATTCCTCGACCCAGGCAGGAATCGAACCCAGGCCCAGAGGATTGACAATCCGTCACGGTGACCATTAAACTACCAGGGGCGGACAGTACAGCATTGTATGCTAGTGAAATATGGACTGTGTGAAAACCGGAGCAGAAGACAATCGAAGCATTTGAGATGTGGTGCTACAGACGAATACTGAAAATTAGGTGGACTGATAAGGTAAGGAATGAGGAAGTTCTACACAGAATCGGAGAGGAAAAGAATATGTGGAAAACAATGATAATGAGAAGGGACAGGGTGATAGGAAAACTGTTAAGACATGAGGGAATGGCTTCAATAGTGCTGAAGGGAGCTGTAGAGGGCAAAAACTGTAGAGGAAGACAGAGAATGGAATACATCCAGAAAATAATTGAGGACGTAGGTTGCAGATGTTACTCTGAGATTAAGAGTATAGCCCAGGAGAGGAATTCGTGGTGAGCCGCATCAAATCTGTCAGATGATTGATGACAAAAAAAAGGGTGCTGGAACTGGGTTTCGTCGTTAATATATTCGGTCCGAAAGTGTTTCAAGAACAGAAGATGCTGTAGGAGATGGATGAGTTGGTATAGGATGCGAATTGGGAAAGGTATGCTGATATGGAAGCCGCAGCTGAGCGCATGTCTTCCGAGAATTTCAAGGGCTTTATAGAATTTGGGGCTCTTATTTTAACTAATTCTTCTATGCATCTGCTATTTTTTTAAACGTATCTATTGAAATAACAGTTTATTCTTTATCATGGAGACCATTTTACATGAAAACGAAAAAAGTTGGCCTTCCCTAGTAGGAGTGTAGTGGTAGGTGAAACACGAAACAAAGACACAGCCAGAAGAGAGAAGTTGTGCAGTGTCTTTGACTTAGCAGCGCGGCGGTAGCGCCGTAGCGCCGGCTGGCGGGCTACGACGTTATTAATACCTGTTTCCGCTTCCTGGCTGCCGCCTCCAGAGCTGGCCCGCCGTATTTCACCAGACGCCGCTGCTGCTACCGCTCGCCGGGTAGCGCCCCTCCCAGGGGCTGCGAGCTGCTCGCTCTACAAAACCATAGAGGCTACACGAAAAAGGTTGTCTGCTCTCAATAAAGTAAACCGCACTCTCAGCTCAGCATTTAGTTTCCTCCAATGTCTGACACGGTAGGTCCCGCATCCGATCCGCTCGTGGCTCAGAAGTCATACAGAAACCTCATGCTGGGTCGTCACAGGAAGACTTACATCCATTTACATATACTTGGAAAGCCATCATGCTGTTTGTGGTGTAGTGAACTCTAAATTTTTTCTCAACGTTCTTCTGACTAGCCAGACGTGGCTTTTCCTGTTCCAGACTCTTCATATCAGAGTAGCGCATACTACCAATGTACTTAATTATTTGTTGGCTACATGCGAATCTCTGTCTATCCCTATCGTTCTTTCCCTCTAAAGCTTGGACTTCTACTATAGAAGACATTCCTATCATCATGTCGCTTCTTCTTTCAATCTTTTCCTCACGTATGTATCCTCATGGATTCTATAGACGCCTCACTTGTTATCATATCAGTTCATCTAATTACCAACATCCTCCTACAGCACCATATCTCAAATACTTCGATTCTCTTCTTTTTGCGATCCAAAAACGTACATCTTCAGATATTACTTCCTCAAATTAACGCCGATATTTTATACCAGTGTATTTCTTTTTGTCATTAATACCATCTTTGTGATAGTATGTTTTTTACGGTCTAGTTGCTTCGTCTGCGATGTCTTACTTTGCTTCGAAAGCAACAGAACTGCTTCACGCCAATTTACTTCGTTGTGCGCAATTATGGTGTGGTGTTAAGCTTATGCTAATCCTTCTACTTCTCCGCTGCTGCTTCTCATTACATGAAGGAAATCATGGTCCATAGTAGGCTGTATTGTTTTTATCCCTTATAATCGATGCTACCGGCCGATTTCGAAGTTTACATTGTCAAGCACCTGAAACGAAACATACCAACATGGGCACACTTTAAAATCAGTACATACATTACAAAAACACAATAACAATCTTGTTATATACGTGACATAAGCTTGTATCTTTACTAAAAAGTGGATAAGCATCACAGGATGCATCACGTAACTGAAATTCCTAATATTATTAGTGAATGAAAGCATGTCAAAATGGCTCTGAGCACTATGGGACTCAACATCTTAGGTCATAAGTCCCCTAGAACTTAGAACTACTTAAACATAACTAACCTAAGGACATCACACACACCCATGCCCGAGGCAGGATTCGAACCTGCGACCGTAGCAGCCTCGCGGTTCCGGACTGCAGCGCCAGAACCGCACGGCCACCGCGGCCGGCAAAGCATGTCATTACAGCTACATGAACACATGGCAATACGCGTAAGCTATAGCCACTTAATATGTAAACTGAGGACTAGAACATTGAGCAACATCTCATTGTAGTTGTCAGTTTACACATTGAGTGGCTATAGCTTACACGTGTTGTTATGTGTTCATCTAGAACAGTGGTCGTCAAACTTCATCTCATAGAAGCACTTGCAACCGACGTCCTCAGTTATTTGCTGGATGTATTCCAGTCACTGTTTTCCTCTACAGTTTTTGCCATCTACAGCTCCCTCTAGTACTGTGGAAGTAATTCCCTGATGTCTTAACAGATGTCCTATCGTCCTGCCCCTTCTCCTTGTCAGTGTTCTCCACATATCCCTTTCCTCTCCGATCCTGCCGAGAACTTCCCCATTTCTTATCAGTCCACCTAATTTTCAACACTATCTTACATCCTTTCTAATCCGAGCACTTCGTTCTTGGTCGTCCACTCTTATTATTCTCTCTTGGTTCATGTACATATTCTGTATTACCCGTCTCTCGCTATAGCTTACCCCTATTTTTCTCAGAATTTCGAACATCTTGCACAATTTTACGCTGTCGAACACTTTTTCCAAGTCGACAAATCCTATAAACGTGTCTTGAGTTTTCTTACGTCTCGTTTCCATTATCAACCACAGCATCAGAATCGCCCCTCTGGTGCCTTTACCTTTCCTAAAGCCAAATTGATCATCATCTAATAATCAATTTTGTTTCCGTTTTTCTGTATATTATTCTTGACAGCAACTCTGATGCATCAGCTGTTAAGCTGATTGTGCGCTAATTCTCGCACTTGTCAGCTCTTACCGTCTTCCGATTTGTGTGGATGATGCTTTTCCGAAAGACAGGTGGTATGTTGCCAAACTCATACATTCTACACACCAACGTAAACAGCCGTTTTGTTGCCCTTCCCTCAATGATTTCAGACGTTCTGATGGATTTTTATCCATCCCTTCTGCCTATTTGATCGTATATCTTCCAAACCCCTTTTAAATACTGATTCTAGTACTGGATCCCCCATCTCTTCTAAATCGATTCCCGTTTCTTCTTCTATCACATCAGACAAGTATTCACCCTTATAGAAGCCTTCAATGTACTCTTTCCACCAATCCGTCTCTCCTCTGCATTTAACAGTGGGATTCCCATTCCACTTACCACCCTTGCCTTTAATTTCACCGAAGTTTGATTTGACTTTCCTATACGCTGGGCCAGTTCTTCCGACAATCTTTTCTTTTTCGATTTCTTCACGTTTTTCATGCAGCCATTTCGTCTTATCTACGCTGCACTTCCTATTTATTTCATTCCTCGGCGACTCGTGTTTCTGTATTCCTGAATTTCCCTGAACATTTTGGTACTTTCTGCTGTGTTCGATCAACTGAAGTATTTCTTCTGCTACCCATGATTTCTTCGCAGTTACCTTCTTTGTACCTATGATTTTCCTTCCAACGTCTGTAATTGCCCTTTTTAGAGATGTCCATTCCTCTTCAACTGTACTGCCTACTGAGCTATTCCTTATTGCTGTATCTATACCCTTAGAGAACTTCAATCGTATCTTGTCATTCCTTAGTACTTCTGTATCTCACTTCTTTGCGTATCGATTCTTCCTGACTAATCTCTTGAACTTCAGCCTACTCTTCATCACTACCACATTGTGATCTGAGTTACATCTCACAATCCGGTACCTGATATCGGAATCTCTGTCTCACCATGATGTAATCTAACTGAAATCTTCCCGTAACACCCGGCCTTTCCAAGTACACTTCCTCCTCTTATGATTCTTGAACAGGGTATTTGCTATTACAAGCTAGAATTTAATAGAGAACTCAGTTATTGTTTCCCTTTTCTCAAAAAAAAAAATGGTTCAAATGGCTCTGAGCACTATGGGACTTAACAGCTGAGGTCATCAGTCCCCTAGAACTTAGAATTACTTAAACCTAACTAAGAACATCACACACATCCATGCCCGAGGCAGGATTCGAACCTGCGACCGTAGTGGTCACGCGCTTCCAGACTGAAGCGCCTAGAACCGATCGGCCACCGCGGCCGGCTCTCCTTTCTCATTCGTTGTCCCAAGCCCACATTCTCCTGTAATCATTTCTTCTACCCCTTCCCCTACAACTCCGTTCCAGAGCCCCTTTACTATTAGATTTACATATCCCTTTATGTAATGTCTTACCCTTTCAGTATCCTCATATACTTTCTCTATATCTTCATCCTCAGCTTGTGACGTCGGCTTGTATACCTGAACTATCGTTGTCGGTGTTGGTTTGCAAAACAATCCTATCCCTGAACTGTTTACAATAAACACTCTCTGACCTACCGTCCATACATAATGAATCCTACTCCCATTATACCATTTTCTGCAGCTGTTGATATTACGCTATACTCATCTGACAAGAAATCATTGCCTTCTTTCGATTTCACTTCACTGATTCCTACTATATCTAGATTGAGCCATTGCATTTCCCCTTCAGACTTTCTAGCTTCCCTACCACGTTCAAGCTTCTAACATCCCACGTTCCGGCTCGTAGAACATTACAGTTTCGTTAGTTATTCAGTCTTTTTCTCATAGTCTCCTCCCCCTTGGCAGTCCCCTCCCAGAGATTCGAATGGGGCACTATTCCGGAATCTTTTGGCAATGGAGAGATCATCATGACACTTCTTCAGTTACAGGCCACATGTCCTGGGGATGCACGTTACGTGTCTTTAATGCAGTGGTTTCCATTGCCTTCTGCATCTTCATGCCGTTGATCATTGCTGGTTGTATCACCTTCAGGGGCAGTTTCCACCCCAAGGACAAAACAGACGCCTGAACCTCTGTCCGCTGCTCCGCCCTCTTTGAGAAGACGGCTGGCAGAATGAGGGTGGCTTCTTATGCCGGAAGTCTTCAGATGCCAATGTTGATTATTAATCAAAATTTAAGCGCTGGCGGATTTTGAACCCGGGACGATCTTTCGATTACTAATCAAAGTCTCTACTTTTAGCCTAGTAAGGGCCAGAAAATTTGACCGCCAACCCCAAGCAGCGAACATTAAAAGTCAGCACCTTTCGGAGCCCTTCGTATCAACCGTTCTCTGTTTCAGTTTGCTGCCACACTCAGTGACCGCAAAGTTTCAACTCCATAATTACCTGACGAAGTGGTGTTGTATGGTCTGTGTGAGCGAATGATTAATTGATCAATAACAGTAATTGTCCTTATATTTAAATGCATTATGCATTACGAGACGCGATCACAAATGTTTAGAAAGACTTTCTCTTCTACTCATTGCGTTATATTACAGCAGCTTTATTTTAATTTCATATTACTTCTACAGCAAACGCTTGAGAAGTGGTCCGGCGGTCCCAAAGTACTTATCGCTACATGTCGGCATCTTTCAAAACTTTATTTCGTTCATCACAACTGATATTTTTTGAATATTTTGTGTTGCCTATTTTCTGTTTCAGATTGTTGCCATAGTCAGTGATCTAACAGTTGTGTTACTATAGTTGTGCTTGAAGTGTTGTTGGTTTTACTATGTGTGGGAATTACATTTATTACTTATAGTGTATTTAAATATGAGATACCATCACAAAAGTTCTACAAGTTTTTTAACTGACACTTGTCTTCTACTCACTACATTGTATTACAATAGCGTTACAAATAATACCGCATTTGAAGATGACCATCTCTGTGATGCGCATTCACGAAAACATGTTACTTCCACCATAGCAGCTGATAGCGCACGCTCATGAGTTGTCGGTAACCGAAGACAATAAAATATTCCACCTCTTACTTTGTCTAAACTCACGATGGCACCATTACTTACCCCTCTGTCCTGGAGACAGACTGCCAACTTTATATAGTTGGAGGTCGAATTCACCAACTCAATTCAAATTAAGCACATCTTAGAATATTACTGTCTCTGTGTTTTTGTTTGCTACTGACCTGAGCAGGAAAACTGCACTTTTAAGGTCTTAACCTTAGTTGACGTTTCTGCATTCTACCGTTATTGCTAGACACATGTTACTAGAAAATACGGCTGAGAATCGCTGCCAAACGATTATTTTCGAGCCGCAGTTTGACGGCAATTCAACTAGACGTGATGACATGCTTTCATTTGCGTGTACTACTGGATGTGGACTATATAAAATGCAGCTTCGAGCGCGGTATAGAAATTTCAGTTACGTACCACATCTTATACGAAGCTTCATGTGACGCTTATCCACGTTAAGTAGAGATACAAGCGTGTATCAAGTCTGTAATAAGATTGTTGTTAATATTATAATATATATATGAAGAACAGATTCCATTGATGACCGTGCAGCTTCTCTAGAATAAATGATAATTAACTGAAACCCTCAGCTGCCGACAGGTGTTGTTGACAAATCTCGATGGGGACAGCTGAAAATGTGTGCCACGACCGGGCCTCGAACCCGGGATCTAGTGCTTACATGGCAGACGCTCTATCCATCTGAGCCACCGAGAACACAGAGGAACAGCACGACTGCAGGGACTTACCCCTTGCACGCTTCCCGTAAGACCCACATTCCCAACTGTCAACATTCTACATACGTAAAGTACCTAATAGACATTAGCCCATCCACTCATTACTCGCGCACACTAAGGTGACGATTCCCATAAGAGTTCGGGCAACCTGTGCGCATTCGCACAGATGAAGGTCAATGGCTGGGTAGCCTTTACCTGTATATATGAAGATACAAAAAAGAAACAAAATTATTTCTCATTATTTTCTCCCTTATCCGGTTTACCCTCCATCCATATGTGTGCTCATTAGAACATTTTATTTAACAGCCTGAAATTCTTCTTACTTTCACTGAGCACAGTTACGTTATAAGCGAATATTATCACTGAAATCCTTTCACCTTGTATTTTAACCCACTCCTGAACTACTTTATTTCCATTACCACTTCTTGGATGTATCATTTGCTCAGTAGGAGCTAAAGGCTATATCCCTATATTATTTTCTTCTTAATACGAGTAAGTATGGTTCAAATGGCTTTGAGCGCTATGGGACATAACATCGGAGGTCATCAGTCCCCTATAACTTAGAACTACTTAAACCTAACTAACCTGAGGACATCACACACATTCATGCCCGAGGCAGGATTCGAACTTGCGACCGTAGCGGGGAGTAATTATAACTGCTTTTCTGAGAGTGTCTGATATATTGCATCATTTCACATTGTCTAAAGCTTTCTGTATGTAGCCAAATCCTATGAACGTGTCGTTATTTTCTTTAAGCCTTGGTATTATTATCAAGTGCAACGACAGAACAGTCTGCCTGGTGGCTTTATCTTTCCTAAAGTCAATCTGATCGTCATATGACATATAATTTCTTTACTTTTGATAAAAGAATCTTTCAGTGGGACTCGACCATCTTTGTCTTAGTAATATACTCTTGTAATACACACAATACACACAGTCGTGATCGTATTTAAGTTGTTTACTTTTATTTTCAACGACAACTTAAATGCATTCACGACAGTATCCACTGAAATAAGTTAGATTTTTGTAAAGGTTTCCTAAAACAACGTTGCGAAAAATATGCTCTTGTCTTGTTCGCAATGTTCTCTTTATTATCGCTCCCGATCACGCGTTTCGCTTTAACGTCATCTTCAGATCAAATCTGTAGTACAGGGAACAAATATAAAAAGGACGGAACGAACTTTCGTATAAACAATGCTCAGAATAATTGTGGTGACGCATAAGTTGATCACATACGTTATGGATACATAGTAACTAGTCAGAGTGGAAACATCGACATCAAAAGACAGTCTGGCTCTCAACGTGCGGCGCATTACAAATCACACGTTTTCGGCCACCAGGCGGCTACAGTGAGCGGTGTGTAGCAAATGTAAGTTCCCTTGCTTTGCTCGGAAAACGCAAGATGCCCCGACACCATGAAGTTGCAAAACAGCGCACACTCTGCTACAGAGTGCAAGATTAAAGCCGTTGATGATATTAAGCTGCCTGTCGAGTCTTTCCTGCCCGCGCCCTCGGTACAAAACCGCGAAAGCTTCGTAAATGAGCAACCGCTTCAAACTAGCGGTTTCCAGGGAAGTTCTGACGATCAAAAATCTCTACGAACCATGATGACATTCACCTTAAGTGAGTCATGGAAATCACGGGGAACCAAAGTCTGGATGCCCTTACGCAGATTTCACCCACCGACGCCCGAATATGAATCCATAGCCTTTTACTTCTCCACGGACTGGTAATCCCGCTGCTGAAGCCTGCAAGACTCGAGTGACTGTTATGTAAACAAATGATCAGTCGAACAGCAAGCGCCGTTTAGCAGATATTAGCCACCAAATGTTTTACCAATTTTATTATATTTATAAAAAAATCATCTCTTCAGCATTTGAGAAAAGAAATTTTTGATGTTTTGTCTTATGTTTCTCATTTTGAAAAGTTTAGCACACATGATGCAATGAACTGTTTAGCACACTTTTTATCACTTACAACCACTGGTAGACGGCGGTAATCAATAGATTGTATTTTGACCCTGCCATATATTATATATCATGTTTTTGATACTTAATTCACATCTCAAGATGGTAGTCTCATACGGTCAAAATCGGTAATCTAGAAACATGTATGTAATTATTTCACACAAGCAATATTGCTTTAATTAATTATTCATTCGTATTTGTATTAAAAAATAAATTTGTAACCAATATGTAACCGCATGAATGTGTATTATGAATGTAAAATGAGCCATTCCACATCATTACGATTAACTGTATATATGATCTGTGGAACACAAAACTAAAAACCTAATTAACAGCACCACAGTGGTGCCCTGATCTTATTCACAATAAAACAGCTGTAAATGAACGAAGAATGCATCAAAGCTGCGCAGGTTGCTTACCTAAGGTGCCCGCGTGTGATTCGCGGCCGCGTCGGAGATTTTCTCTGCTCGAGAACTGTGTGTTGTCCTTACATTCGTATTTTCATAGCTGTTATTCCAATATTGAGATGGCTATACGAGCACATCCCGAAATCCAGTTAAAACAATGATACGCATCAAATGGTTCAAATGGCTCTGAGCACTATGGGACTTAACAGCTGTGGTCATCAGTCCCCTAGAACTTAGAACTACTTAAACCTAACTAACCTAAGGACATCACACACATCCATGCCCGAGGCAGGATTCGAACCTGCGACCGTAGGAGTCGCGCGGTTCCGGACTGCGCGCCTAGAACCGCGAGACCACCGTGGCCGGCCAATGATACGCATCAAATGATGTAACTGTCGTAGTAGAATTCGACACATATTGACAAAGGAATTTTGGCTGGCGATGATTCTGTGGCTGCCTTATCGAGGAATTATCGATTCATGTCTGCCTTAATGATACGAAGCATATCACACCAGACAGACATCACTACCAAAATGAAATAAAGTTTACTCTGATGGTTCCAGACATTAAGACCACCGGCTTAATAGTGTGTAGGTCCACTTTCGGCACGCAAAACAGTAGCGATTTTGCGTGGCAAGGATTCGAAAAATCCTTGGTATGTTTCCAGGAGTATGTAGTACCAGATGTCTACGCACAAGTCACATACATAACGGGCAGATAGTTTGTGGCATCGGAGTTGGCACCCTATACTATTACGGACACGCTCATAAAAGACAATGTAAAATGGTGCCAGATGTACAAAATTATGAGGAAAATAGAGGTAAGCTACAGGAAATGACGGGTTACAGGTAAAAACGAGTATATACGGACAACAAAGAGGAGCAATAAGACTGGAAGAACAAGAACGAAGTGCAGGAATTAAAAAGAAATGCCACTTAATGCTTTGGCCCTACTGTTAATTCTAGACAGCGAAGAAGCAATAATGGAAATAAAAGAAAGGTTCGAGAATGGAACTAATATTCAAGGTGAAAAAATATCAATGATAAGATTCCCTGACGACATTGCTATCCTCAGTGAAAGTGCAGAAGAATTACAGGATATTTTGAATGGAACGAATAGTCTAATGAGTACAGAATATTGATTGAGAGAAAATCGAAGAAACATGAAAGCAATGACAAGCATCGGAAATAAGAACAACGAGAAATTCAACATAGAACTGGGAGCCTTAAGTAGATAAAGATAAGGAATTCTGCCACCTACGCAGCAAAATAGCCCATGATGGATGGAGTAAAGACGACGTAGGAAGTAGACAAGCACTAGTCAGAAGTGCATTCCTGGCCAAGAGAAGTCTACTACTATTAAACATAGGCCTTAATTTGAGGCAGAAATTTCTGAGAATTTACGTTTGGAACACAGTATTCTGTGAAAGCGATACATGGACTGTGGTAAAACGTGAGTAGAAGAGAATAGAAACATTTGAGATGTGGTGCTACGGAAGAATGTTGAAACTCAGGTGGACTTACAAGGTAAAATCGGCGAGGAAAGGAATATGTGGAAAACAGTGAAAGAAGAAGGGACAGCCGTCCGTGGTGGCCGAGCGGTTCTAGGCGCTACAGTCTGGAACCGAGCGACCGCTACGGTCGCAGGTTCGAATCCTGCCTCGAGCATGGATGTGTGTGATGTCCTTAGGTTAGTTAGGTTTAAGTAGTTCTAAGTTCTAGGGGACTGATGACCTCAGAAGTTAAGTCACATAGTGCTCAGAGCCATTTGAACCATTTTTGAAGAAGGGACAAGATGATAGGACGTGTGTTAAGACATCAGCGAATAACTTCCGTGGTACCACGGTATCACTGGCAAGAATTGTTGTGTGTACTACATTTTTCGACATCTCCTGAGGCGTTCCCATGGCAACTAATATTGTATCTATTTGATCTCACTGTCTGTAGAGGAAGTCACAGATTGGGATACACGAAGCAAATACTGAGGATTCAAAAAAAAAAGATGTGCGGCAGTGAGATCAAATCAGGCGAATTTCGGGCCAAGACATCAACTTGAGTTCATGTTTGCTTAGGTGTCATTACCGTCGGGGAAGATATCAAGAGTGAAGGGATATAGTTGATGCACAACAATGTTCACATAGACCACAGCAGTCATGGTGCCTTCGGTTACTATTACAGGTCCTATAGAAGCCACGGTGAATATCCCTATAGCGTGATACTACACCCATCAGCCTACATACGTGGCGCTGTGCATGTTTGTTGTAGGCGTTCGCTTGAATGACAGAGTATCCAAACACATCGACTTCATGTAACAACACATGATTCATCCGACGAGGTGAAACTTTACCATTGATCCACCGTACAATTTGGATGATGTCATGCACACCGCAATTGAAATAGATGATTTAGTTGGGTTAACATGGGAACACGTAGTGCCGTCTGCTGCGGAACAACATGTTCAGCAACGTGCGCTGAACAGTGTATTCTGAAACACTTATTTCTACACCAGCATTCTATTCTGTGGTCAAACCTGCCACACGTCGGCGCCTTTCCAGCTTTATAGATGGGCAGGTCTCTGGCCTCCACATGTTGTGACGAGGCATGAAAGTCCAATACCTTGCTGCTCACAATCCTTCAACCACTTTCCATGGGTGCTCACGACTGTAGCACTCGAACAGCCGATTGGATTTGCGATTTCCGAGTCGTCAGTTCCTAGACGCAGGATCATAGCAGTCTACCCTTTGGCAAAGTTGCTTGCGTCAGTAGATATCCTGTTTTCGTACCGCGTCGTCTTTAGAGTGATATCCCATTCGTCTCTGTTTCGCTTACATATTTTCCATAATGTATCACCGCTCAGAGCAGTAGCCATTTTTATGATTAATCCGCATAACTATACTGAATCAGTTTATTTTATTGTGAAAACAAATACAAGGCAAGTACATAATTTTGATGTGAAATAGAGCAGTGTATTTTCGGGCACAGATAAGCGTATCGTGTTTTAATACACCGAAATAGTTTTTTTTTAATTTAGTCATTTTCCATGGTAATTACGATTAAGGAGAAGAATGGAAAACACAAACACTTGCATGGAAACTTTGACAGGGCTAAAGTTTTGTTCTGCACTAAATTAGGTTTACTGTATTTTTAAAATAGATTTCATGATCATATTAACTGTGTGACTCCCTGATTCCCCTGGCATATCCCACACACACACACACACACACACACACACACACACACACACACACGTAGGCTTGCATAGTCTTAGATTCTCTGGACTAAGGCAATCACGAGTTTTTAACATGGCACCAAAAACAGCAGCAGAGGGGAGGAACTGTTATGGAATGCTAAATGATGTAAGGAATAATGTATATTATCATGTACAGGAAACTGATTCGTATTTGAATTACCGACAAGAACTGTTGTGTGTACTATATTTGTCGGTATTTCCTGTCATGTTTCGATGGCAATGAATACTGTATCGCACTTTCTTACATATTGCAACTGCATTTGAATATCAATAAACGCTATATGTAAATGCCCAGAACACTCTCATTCGGAAATATAATTTCAGTCAACTAGCTTTAGGAAGGAGTCCAGTTATTGGATGTGACTTTCATCGTATATGAGTGAAAGAATAAATAAAAATTATAGTTCCATAACAGCCAACATCTTTTTCCGCTGATACCAAATTGCCTCAGCCAACAAATAAGAGATTTCCAACTACTTCAACCTGCATTTGATTATACGGGGAATCGCTGAAATAAGTTTAATAATTTTCTCGCGTTTTTTTAGAACCATAACTGATACGATGGTTTTCAAACTTATGACCTTAGACGAGGCTGTTCCAGCTCGTGGGCTCCGTTGTGAGCCGCGGAGCGCTCCCTGCTCCAGGGAGCCGTGTCGCTCGCTGTGGCCAGTCAAGTGGGCCGGCACGCCGGTACGTGGCTCGGCTGGCTGTGGCAGGCGGCAAGGCAAGCGTTTTGATGTGCCAGCTGCGTCTTACAAGATCGACAACCTCATACTCTTAGCTGCTAAGACGTAGTGACATGCTACACCAGGAAATACGATGTTCAGTAAATAAATAAGAAACAACTGTTTTACAAGAAATTGCATACTAAATTTATGGGGCCTCTGTAGCTTGTCATTTTCTTTTCATTATAAGATCGGAAATATCAGGCGTCAAAGTGTTCGCAGCGTTAATGCGGAGGATGGCCTTCATTGTTGCATCCTGAAAAACGATCGTTCCTTACTTTTTACTCTTTTCATTGCTGAGAAAAGCTGCTCACAACAATATGTAGATCCAAACATGCATATGATCTGAGCGGCGTTGTTGTGAAGCTTGGGAAATGTTTTTTGCTGTAATGAACGATACCATCGTGACAAATCCAACGTGTTGTAGTACCTCTCTTCCAACAAAGTTGAATTTAATAAATCAATAATGTCCAATTGAAGTGACGATGACAAGTCATCGGGGGAAACTGAAAAAGGAGTGCTGAACACCCTATGTTCCATTTTCAAACTAGTGAGGCCTCGGAATCGTGTTTCAAACGATGTGATGAGCTGCTTTAACTTTGCTTGGTAGTACCTTCAGGTGGTTTTAAAGAAGCGAGACGATTGAAGAACGTTAAATGTCCATTGCTCATCTGCCTCTCAAATAAACGTAACTTTTCCATGAACGCTTCGATCTGGTCGTGCATGTCAACGATTAGCTGCCCTTTGCCCTGCAATGACAGATTTAAATTATTTAGATGCATAGTTATGTCAGATAGGAACGCCAGGTCTGATATACATTTTATATCTTTCAGACAACACATTTCTTCCCCTTTCTTTTCGAGAAAATGGGATATTTCCTCACGAATGGCAAAGAAAACGTCAAGCACTTTTCCCCGACTCAGCCAACGAACTGTACTGTGGTAAGTTATAGCCCCATACTCCGCTTCCATATCTTTCAGGAATCCTTTGAGTTGGCGATGATTCATACCGTGACGCCGCACAAAATTCACACACTTCACGACATCTTTCATTACGCCACCTAGCTCTACTGTTTCAGCACACAGTGCCTCTTGGTGAATAAAACAATGAAGACTCAAGATGTCTTTCTCGAATTCGGCCCTGAGTTTATTTTTCAAACCAGAAACAAAACCTTGGTGACGCCCGATCATTTGTGGTGCACCGTCTGTCGCTACAGAATGGAGCTTATCCCATGGCAAATTCATATTGTCCACTGATTCACAAACAGCCTCAAAAATGTCACGTCCTGTTGCGGTGTAATCGAGTGGTACCACATCCAAGAGTTCTTCAGTTACTTGCATCTCCATGTCGACACCACGCACAAGGACTGCAAGCTGAGCACAGTCCGATATGTCGGTGCTTCCGTCAAGCGCTAGCGAAAATGCAACAAAGCTCCGCCTTTTTCCTGAGCTGTGTCTCTAAATCCGCTGCCATGTCCAGAATTCGACGAGACATTGTTTGTTTCGACAAGCAAACCCCTTCAATTGCCTGCACCTCCCTTGGAAACATACATTCTGCAACTGCTACCATACACGATTTTACGAATGGTCCCACCGAAAACGGCTTGCCCTTCGTCGCAATGATGTGAGCGACCCTGTAGCTTGCTCTAATTGCAGATTCAATAGTGTTTTCTCCGCTCTCATTCACCTGAAAATTATAAACGCATTATAGAACACGAACTATGTTACATGTCTTGGTACCCTCCTTACTACGAAACCGTTTTTAAACTTACGTCTCCTGGTATGACGTCCTTAAGCCTGGCTACCAGTTCTCTGCGTGCAACGCCTTCTACCTGATCGTAGTGCGCTGCGTGAAGACGTCTACAATGTCGTTGTATATTGTACCTCTTCGCAGAATTAAATACTTTATGACATACAAGACACTGCGGACGACCATCCCTCTCAATGAATAGAAAGGTATCCTCCAATAGAGGTACAGGGCTCCCGCGGCTAGTCAGAGCTGTCATTGAGCACGGATTATTGCGTCAGTTGCGGCTGCATGCGCTCAGGGGGCAGTGAGTTCACTTTCCACCTCCACGCGGGCTCCGAGCTGCCGCAGTGAGCGTTCCGGGGCGCTCTGGCTCTCTGGAGCCCTGTTGGAACAGCCTGCCTTAGACGGTCGCCAGTTGGGTATTAAACGCTTTTTAGTACAGTACACTTACTGAATTTCAGTTAGAAATTTAACTTTTTGCTCCCTGTTTTGGTACAGTAATAATTAACATAATTTACAATGAAAATAGACTTCACGACAATATTATGAGGGTGTGCTCAAAAGTAATGCCTCTGATTTTTTTATGTAAAGACTCTTAAAGCTTTTTAAATAAAAGAAATGTTACCAACATTTTAAATCTTTTTTTTTTTTTCATGTCTCCATATTTGCAGCCGAGGATTCTGAATTGCTGCGGGTAACTTGGTAATGCGTAACGTAACTATGTCGATGAGTGTGAAACAGCTTACTATAAACAAGCTTCGAATTCCAAGAGTACTCCACGAACGGTGCACCATCTCATTCAGCATGACAATGTCACTCCAAGCACGAGCCCTGCGACATCAACAACAATCCGGCGTCTTTGGTTAGCTGTCATCAGTCATCCTCCATACTGTCCCGATCTGTATCACTGCCGTTTTTCATCCGTTAACAGAGCTTAAAGAACATCTTCGATGACTTCACACTGGTAGTGATGAGGCGGTTGAAGTAGAGGTGAGGTTTGGCTCCGTCAACCAAGTCAAACAATCTACAGTAACGGTATCAACAAACAGGTCTCCCGTTGGGACAAATGTGTTCGTCGCTAGGTTGACTATGTGTAGAAATAGATACGTAGACATGGACGAATCGAGACTTGTATGTCACTAACGTTCATTTTGTTTAAAAAGCCTGAAGAGTTATCACACAAAAAATTCGGAGGCAGTACTTTCAGCACGCTGTCGTAGATTGCAAAGAGGAAGGTGATGATATTATGGCAGATATGGTACTGTAGAACGAATGTGACACAGCGCTGAAAGACAGAAGTCGAAACTAGGCACCTCTGTTGGCCGCGCCAGGTTCACCACGCACCACTCACAGCTACGACCCTTCTAAGTCTCCCTCCAGAGTGCCGCCGGGGAAGCTCGCTATCCATCGCTCGCTATTCTCCGTCGGGTAGCACCACGCATGCACGCCACCAGAGGAAGCTAAATTTTCACGACCTCACTGCCCGCGACACTGATTGGCCGGCGCATCTTTTTAAGCAGTCGCACTCAGAGCTTGGCCCCCAGATTCAGAGCACGTATAGGTTTATCAACAGCACTACGAAGAATGCAGTGAGAACGATTCATCGACGCAGCACAGAGCCACTAAACGTTCTACCATTCGGAGTCTATCGAAATGTATCAGCATTCAAGACTATTTGTTAAATCAAGAACTTTAATCTCTTTGTAGATAACTCAGCACCAGCGAAAAACCTGTGCTATTCAATGTTATAACTCACGATAAGATAAGGTGGGTAGATCACGTAACTAATGAGGAGGTATTGAATAGGATTGGGGAGAAGAGAAGTTCGTGGCACAACTTGACTAGAAGAAGGGATCGGTTGGTAGGACATGTTTTGAGGCATCAAGGGATCACAAATTTAGCATTGGAGGGCAGCGTGGAGGGTAAAAATCGTAGAGGGAGACCAAGAGGTGAATACACTAACCAGATTCAGAAGGATGTAGGTTGCAGTAGGTACTGGGAGATGAAGAAGCTTCCACAGGATAGAGTAGCATGGAGAGCTGCATCAAACCAGTCTCAGGACTGAAGACCACAACAACAACAACTCACGTATTAAGTGAAAATAATTAATGTGTTGTCTTTCTGTAGTTATCTGATAGTCTTCATTAGCCACCTCTACAGACATATCACGTAGAGCTGAATGGCGTTCCTTAAAAGCATTATTAAGGTTCAAATGGCTCTGAGCACTATGGGACTTAACGTCTGAGGTCATCAGTCCCCAGACCGTAGCGGTCGCGCGGTTACAGACTGAAGCGCCTAGAACCGCTCGGCCACACCGGCCGGCGACCGGCAGAGAAGAAGACCGATTATGAAATCGAGACAACTTTACAAGACACAATGTAAATCAACATCTTAATGGTGAATTATGGAACCTGCAGGCGTTCAGGACCTTCTCTTTATGAGTTAGTCAACACAGCCGTCCACATGTAACACTGTTATCATGTTCGAAGCAGTAACGTGTCATGGCAGAAACATTCCTTACAACTGATCCTAATTAATTAATTAGTTAGTCAGGGGGTATAAACTTAAAAGCAGACGCTACACAGGGCGCATTTGTTGTGGTGAAAATGGAAATACACTCCTGGAAATTGAAATAAGAACACCGTGAATTCATTGTCCCAGGAAGGGGAAACTTTATTGACACATTCCTGGGGTCAGATACATCACATGATCACACTGACAGAACCACAGGCACATAGACACAGGCAACAGAGCATGCACAATGTCGGCACTAGTACAGTGTATATCCACCTTTCGCAGCAATGCAGGCTGCTATTCTCCCATGGAGACGATCATAGAGATGCTGGATGTAGTCCTGTGGAACGGCTTGCCATGCCATTTCCACCTGGCGCCTCAGTTGGACCAGCGTTCGTGCTGGACGTGCAGACCGCGTGAGACGACGCTTCATCCAGTCCCAAACATGCTCAATGGGGGACAGATCCGGAGATCTTGCTGGCCAGGCTAGTTGACTTACACCTTCTAGAGCACGTTGGGTGGCACGGGATACATGCGGACGTGCATTGTCCTGTTGGAACAGTAAGTTCCCTTGCCGGTCTAGGAATGGTAGAACGATGGGTTCGATGACAGTTTGGATGTACCGTGCACAATTCAGTGTCCCCTCGACGATCACCAGTGGTGTACGGCCAGTGTAGGAGATCGCTCCCCACACCATGATGCCGGGTGTTGGCCCTGTGTGCCTCGGTCGTATGCAGTCCTGATTGTGGCGCTCACCTGCACGGCGCCAAACACGCATACGACCATTATTGGCACCAAGGCAGAAGCGACTCTCATCGCTGAAGACGACACGTCTCCATTCGTCCCTCCATTCACGCCTATCGCGACACCACTGGAGGCGGGCTGCACGATGTTGGGGCGTGAGCGGAAGACGGCCTAACGGTGTGCGGTACCGTAGCCCAGCTTCATGGAGACGGTTTCGAATGGTCCTCGCCGATACTCCAGGAGCAACAGTGTCCCTAATTTGCTGGGAAGTGGCGGTGCGGTCCCCTACGGCACTGTGTAGGATCCTACGGTCTTGGCGTGCATCCGTGCGTCGCTGCGGTCCGGTCCCAGGTCGACGGGCACGTGCACCTTCCGCCGACCACTGGCGACAACATCGATGTACTGTGGAGACCTCACGCCCCACGTGTTGAGCAATTCGGCGGTACGTCCACCCGGCCTCCCGCATGCCCACTACACGCCCTCGCTCAAAGTCCGTCAACTGCACATACGGTTCACGTCCACGCTGTCGCGGCATGCTACCAGTGTTAAAGACTGCGATGGAGCTCCGTATGCCACGGCAAACTGGCTGACACTGACGGCGGAGGTGCACAAATGCTGCGCAGCTAGCGCCATTCGACGGCCAACACCGCGGTTCCTGGTGTGTCCGCTGTGCCGTGCGTGTGATCATTGCTTGTACAGCCCTCTCGCAGTGTCCGGAGCAAGTATGGTGGGTCTGACACACCGGTGTCAATGTGTTCTTTTTTCCATTTCCAGGAGTGTAGCTGCTGATTTGTAAAAAGTATTTGCTACAAGCCGATATCATGGAGAATCAATTTGGATGCAATAGTTATTTGGAAACATCTGAGGCATTGCAAATCCTGGTTATTTATTTTAGAAGGTATAATGTAGGCTGTTGTGTACCTCTTGGTACACAATGGTAAGGAGACGTGGGGTACAGAGTGGCATAGCAACTGTCGTCGCAGGAAAGCTGGAAAGGACCAGAAATGATCAGCGAACAATTTAACACAGTAAACAGTTGATTTACTTAACTTGTATTTCCCCAAGCGAACGAAGACTCACACAAATAATGCAGCAAGAAACAGTTCCAGCTATCACAGAGTCATCTAGGATGAGGTTCGCTGTAGTAAGCACGAACGATAGTGTCATATTGATGAGGTTCCAAGTGCAAGTGGGTTGGGCCTGCCGCCCTGTATCATGGTGGCAGAGGGAGCTTGTAGTCCAGAGCGACTGGGGGTTTGGCTCAGCAGGCGCGCACCACTGGATCCACCAGATCCCACACGACAGCTTTCGGCGTCAGACAGAAAATTGCTATTCTGTTGCCAACATTGACGCCCATGGGGTGGTGTCCATATTTGATATCACATGGACAAACCCATATTTACATCATCTGCATATTTTAAAAAAGCTTTTGACAGCGTTGTCTTTTAAATTACGTAAATAAAAGGGATAAGATCCAGGAGATACTTGCATGAAAACCAGACAGTCGAAGATCATTAAAAGGAAGTATTACTGAGGAAGGGGCTGAGACAGGGTTGTGGCAAGTCGTTTGTGCTATTCAGTTCGTACATTTAGCAAGCAGTAGAGGAAATCAAAGAAAAAAGTGGAACGGGCATAGAATTTCACAGAGAATGAATAAGAACTTTTAAGTTCGAAGATACATCAAGAGAACTGTAAGATCTGTAAGAACGGTACGTGCCTTGGAAAGAAGTTATAACACGATTATAAAAAAAAGTATAAAAGGAGTATTAGAATGTATTTGAATTAAATCGGGTGGTACTGAGGGAATTAGATTATGAAACGAAAACTTAAAATTAGTGTATGAGTTTTGCTACTTGGGCAGCAAAATAATTGACTAGGGCCAAAATAGAGACGATATAAAACGTAAGATTGTTAATAACAAGAAAGACGTTTTCTGACAGGATAAAGTTGTTAAATTGAATAAATTTAAATGTTGGGAACACTTTTCTGAAGATATTTGTCTGAGGTGAGGCTTTATAAATAAGTGACTGTATGATGAACAGTTTTCAAACGTACAGAATAGAATCCTATGAATTGTCGTACTACTTAGGAATGGTGAAAATCAGATGTTCAGATCGAGTAACTAACAAGAATGTACTGAGTCCATCTGGGGAGAACTGCTATTTACGGCACAATTTGACTGCAAGAAACGCAGCTCAAAGCATCAAGGAATCGTGAATTTGGTAATAGGAGGAAATGTGTGGCGCTTTATATACATCGCTACGGTTCAACACAGTCAAATGTTGAGGTTAGTTGTCCACAGCGCCTCCCTGTAACTGTCTTCACTACCTCAATACAGGAATCTGGCTGTTATACACACGTATTTCTCATCAACTTTGTGGTTCATAATATGATGGTTCCAGTATTTCGTTACACGAAGGATGCTTTATATACAAACAGAAGATCAGTTAACAGAGATTCTAACAAATTATAAAACAGAGCATAAAATGAGGGAACCTGGTAGATGTGTGGACAGAGACACGAATCCGGAAAACAAGGTTCCGTAATGCTGACTGAGAAATTGATCCGACGAATCGAGCACAAAGCCGTCCAAAATACTGAAACATAACGTTCCATGTTCGAATCCCGATCCAACACACAGTTTTATAATCTACCACGTAGTTTCAAAACAGCACAAACTCCACCGCACAGTGAAAGTCTGATTCTGGAAATAATGCCATAGATTGTGGCAAAACCACTTCTCCTAAACAGCCTTTCTAGTCCCGTCAGGTATGCAAGAGGGCTTCAGCAGAGTTTTAAATGCTGGATATTACATACTGGGGGATGTGAGGCTGTGCGTAGATAGCTCAGCCGGTGATAGCATGGCCGCATAGGCAAGATTCCAGTTTCGAGTTCGGGGTCAGGCACACAACTGAAACCTCATAGCGGGCTTGAGGACAGTGAAATATCCATTCTCGAAGTTATAAAAATGTTTGTCCTTAGTAAAATTACTTGTTCATAGTTTCGGGGAGTACTGACTGACTGTGGAGACCGTCTGATGATGGTTGATATCTAACAGATAGCCACGAGAGAGTTAAAATTAATACGATTTGAAGTGATGCTTTATAATTATGTTAACTACACTCACGTTCCAGCATGAAGTCAAAAATTCTTCTATTTAAGGTGCATCAAGCCGTTAGGGTCAAAATTATACAGATTGTAAGCCGAGTATTTTGAAATAAGGAGCAAACAGTTAAAATAAATATTTAATATTATACTGATATAAACAGTGAAAGGTTATGAATATCGTGGATCAAGGTCTCTGTGATGTTCCGTCAGCACATCTAAGACGAGTTCAGTGAAATGTTTGTAAATCAAAATCATAACTGCAGATCAAAATACTCTCAAATTTAATATTTTAACAAAAGGATTGGCACCTGCTTTGCAATGGAACACCGTCACAATGAGGAGAGCAAATTAGGAGCGTAAGGGGTATATTTATTTTTCTAGGGTCACCTAACTGAGGTCAATTTTACGATAGTAGTTTGATTCCAAGATTTAAACCAAATTTGAATTTAATAATTTATTTAAAATCTCGACGTGTATGATATTAAAGTGACAGAGAACAGCTAACAAAATCAACATAAAGTCTTGTAATTTTAACTGAGAAATTGCTCCAACGAAACGAGTACAAAGTCGCGCAAAACACTGAAATAGGGAAGTTCTCAAAAGCTTAACTCAATCGTGAATTGCCCGATAACTGTGTGGGAGGTGCCTCATCTACGTGGGAGACTCCTTGGGAAACTCTATAAGTTTCCCTACTCTCTACAGTTCTCAAACGCTATGTAAACGAGTCCAAGGCCCACGAAATAATGTAACTAGCCAGGCAACTCAAGCAGCGTAGCAAATCCCGAAAATCGAGAGTCGCTCAGAAAGTGGTCAGCGAAAAGTCAGAAAAAGTGCGTCAGGATGCTCAAGTGAGTACCGGATAGAGATAGCCGACATGGCGTCCGGAAAAGGCTGCCACAGACGTCCTGTGGACCCTGCCACCGACGTCCTGTGGACCAAGGTACAACAGACGGCTTCCCCAAGACAAGTGCCCCAAATTTTCTTCATCTAAACCTAAGTCCCGAATTTCCGAAAAATTCTACATCCAGGGCAGGACACCCAGAAAGTGCCATAATGACCAACAAGAATTTAGCTTTATTTACGCGAATACAGGCGGACCCTGCAGAAATTTCCCACTGTTGGCGCACAGAATGCAGATTAACATGGAAAATGCTGGTATCAGCTGCTATCCAGGTTCCACTCATTGGTCGAACCCTTCGAGCCTAACAACGGTGGTGCCCAAGACTCAGTTGATAGCATATCAAGAAATGGAGGGAAAAGGCAAGGAATTTTCTCGTCCTCACCACAAAGGCAGAGAGAGTAATAAAATTAATCCTTGAATTCTGATCACAGATTCTAACTCCAAATAAAATTCCGAGTACTCTGACACCTAACACAGCCAAGTAATTAGTTTACAATTTAACAAATTTAATTACTGAACTGATACTACTAAATTAATCTGCCCAAGTCCACAGACACTGTAGAGGTATCTTCTACATACAGCACCATCGGTTGGAGGGGACAGGACAAATTTAACATTCCATGTTTAATTAATATAGAAAACGCCCCGATGGTGATATCTAAGTTGGTTTCCGGCCGTTATTTCGAGTCGTCGTTGAAGCCACGCGGTGTCAGACGCAAACACAGTTCTCCCGCGTTCTGAGAATATTCGCCAGTTCAGGTCCCCAACCTGAAGCCCGGAACGTGGCAAGTCCAGGCGGTCAGGAGAGCAGGAACGGTTCCCTCTCCCGTCCTTCACTTGCACCGCGGAGGTGCACCATAGCTCATCGACCGAGCCTTAAAGTAACCTGCGGAGCAGTTCTGCAGCCCATTTCCGTTACAGTTTCTAGAGGTGCAAACATCGCGATATTCAGTGTACGGCAGTTACCACCATACAGTGGCTAGTACTTCCCATGAACTTGGGAACAGTTAGTCATCCGCGAACCACTCGTGATGTTTAAGAGATACAAAGCACACCGCCGTTACAGTTGCTGCGACTTAACTACCACCTTATCTGCGCCGCAAGATACTGCAGCTACAAATCGACATGTAGCATGGTAAGTTGTTTTGGCCGACCACTGTTACTGTCGTCGTAAGCGTGTGACCCATGGCTAATTTATTCTGTTATAGTGATACCGTTACCCATTAGGAAACAAAATCAGTTGGTACTTCTTTGCTAATCTGTTGCAGCTACATCCACCAACACCCAAACGCTACATTAGATCTGCATATGGGGAAGTGACTTCCTCATGCACAGTAATAATCTAGGCACATTCCGTGGTTTAGCTGAAAGACAGTGAGTTTTAAAGTTTTTTAAGCATTTTAGAGTCCTATGATCAACATTAGAACCCCAAAAACTGGGTTCTCGATAACTCGACACTCCGGGAAACTCGACAAGCCTGACACATCTTTTGGCTTTGAAAGAAGAAAAAAAAACGCAAACACGCACGGTATTTTCGTAAAAAGTTAATTTAATTTACGGTAATAATCATGCTTATATACTATTACAGAGCAGTGAATATATAGCTCTGAAAATACTGAGATTATATTTAAATAAAGCCTAAACTATCATTAAAAGAATAAAACATAAAATATTGCTGTCGCACAGTAATAGCACTTTGATTCATAAGTGAAATAGCTAATTTAAGCTTCCTTTGAATAAGGCTCAGGGTTCATTAAATAAAAACAATATCTCTAAGTTAATTTTTTAATACAGTTAATAAAGTTAATACAGTATGCCTAATACTTTCAGTGGGCAACGGCCTTGCCACAGTGGATACACCGGTTCCCGTGAGATCACCGAAGTTATGCGCTGTCGGGCGTGGCCGGCACTTGGATGGGTGACCATCCAGCCGCCATGCGCTGTTGCCATTTTTCGGGGTGCACTCAGCCTTGTGATCCTAATTGAGGAGCTACTCGACCGAATAGTAGCGGCTCCGGTCAAAGAAAACCATCATAACGACCGGGAGAGCGGTGTGCTAACCACACGCCCCTCCTATCCGCATCCTCAACTAAGGATGATACGGCGGTCGGATGGTCCCGATGGGCCGCTTGCGGCCTGAAGACGGAGTGCTAATACTTTCAGTCAAAAAGTATGTAAATAACGGGTTTTAATTGGGCCTTACATTCAGAAATATTTAAGTATTTGGAAATAACTAATACAGTACTATAGTAATATAGTTATACAGTACTAAGCTAGTACTAACATTTCGAAACTGAAAATGTAACAATTCTGAACATGGCTGACGTTTGCAGCAACCGTATACACAAATTTGAAAAATACGTAAAAATCAGCCAACCAGTTGCATAGGTTTTCTATATACCTTGACCAGGTTTCGTCACCTCTAAGGGTGACTTCATCAGAAGGTAAGGTAATTACATGAAGAACATATCGTCAAAGATGTACAGCTCTTAAATCACTGTATATCTTTGATGATATGTTCTTCATGTAATTACCTCACCTTCTGATGAAGTCACCCTTAGAGGTGACGAAACCTGCTCAAGGTATATAGAAAACCTATGCAACCGGTTGGCTGATTTTTACATGTTTTTCAAAAATTAAAATGTAACATCATGTGTCTATTTAATTCTTTATTTTATATAGATTTTTAATTTTGCTCTAAATGCCATTATTAGGGCAAGAGTATCTTTAGAAAGGTGCAAATGTCGACCGTCTGACTGGATTACTGAATATGATGTCTTTGATAACTGGTCGGATATCCAATTCATCCAAAACATCTCGGTGGGCATGAAGAAAGCCAAGTTGTTCAATCGCTTCTGTCCCATTGTTGATCGGAGATATGACATCAGACGTCTAAGGGCGCTAAATGACAATTCTTCTTTTGCTGTCGTGATTGGAACTACTTGGAGAAGCTTAATGCACTTCCCTACTTCACATAACATTTCTCCAACTGCAGGATCTTGCCTAATGTACTTTCTTACATAACGCATGTTTTTTTTTAAAACAGGTTGTTTTTTATTAGCGTTATCAGCTAACACATTCAGGTGTAAGCGCAGTCTCTCAATGTCTAGGTCATTTTTGGGAAACTCAGTTGATTTTTCCAAATTTGGTTCACCTCTGTTTACTAACAGCAATCACTTTTGTTCAACTGCAATGACCTGTGTGAGTCCAGTTGAAGCAAACCGCTCAGAATGCAATATTGCACCGTTTCACAAACTTCAATGTAAATAGTTTTGTAGTATTCCTTTGGGGTTTTGAAAGTGTGCGGTGAGCTGGCTTCGTTCTTTTCATACTTCTTTGATATACTTCGATTCCAAGGAAGCGAAGGATAATCAACTTGTGAAGATTTTTCCCTTAAACACAGTTCCCAAAAGTGTTCAAAACTATCAGGTCTTCCACTCAATATACAAATCAAGCCCTCATATATTTTTTCCACATCAGCAATACTTAGATGAAGGCATTGAATTTTTCCATTGACATCCCCTACTAGGTTCACTGCATGGCAATAAAGACATAAAAATAAATAAGTCTTGAATTGTAACACTGACTCAAGGTAGTCTGCACATTTGTAACCTGCCTCCGTTTTGTCCTCTGCAGAAAATGTTTCAAAAAACCCTAGAAGTTCTTCAAAGTTTTTCAATATTCTCAAGACTTCTGAAAATTCCCATTCTTTTGTTGGATTCCCTTGCGGTGTTTGTTAAGTCCTTGGCTAAAGCCATAATATCCCTCACAGACGTAAGATGACGGAGACTGTCTACAACTGCCAAGTCTAAACTGTGAGTAGTGCAGTGCCCATAATGTGCTTTTGGTTGTATATCCAAAACTAACTTTTTGAGTCCTTTGAACTTCCCTCTCATATCCGAGGCACCATCTTAGCACTGTCCTCTTACGTTATCCATTGACAAATCAAGACGAGCAAAAAATTCTATTAAAATACGAAACAGAGTTTGTGATTCAGGATTGGTGTCTCGTATAAGCCAATAAAGTCTTCGTTGATGATTAAGGAATCATCGACAGTACGAATACAAAGTGACACATATTCGCGAACTGAAGAATCACTTGTTCCATCAAACATGATAGAAAAATGTTCAGTCTTCTTGATTGAAGCCAATACCTTTCTCAACACAGACTTTCCTAGCAGATCAATGATCTCGTTTTGAATATCGTGGGACGTCCACTTATACTCCGAATGCCCTAACCAATCTTTAAACGCAGGTATGTCATTCTTTCGGAGTTCCAACAATTGAGAAAAATTTGAGTTTACATCTTCGTGCCCTCTAATTGCTAGTCCTTGTCAGCATAGAAATTGCACGATAGTAAAAATCGTCTCAAGAGCTAAACGGCTCGCGCACTGGGACAAATTCTAAGTGTGCCCGCAGTAGCATAACACTATCATGATTCACACCACTCGTTTTCAGTTAACCTGCTTACTACCGTGATAATTATTTGTTTTAACTCATTACTGAATGGATTTTAAAAGATAACTATCGTCAAACAAGGAAAATAAAAAAATTCCAACAAAATTTTGTGATTTTGCGTAGCATAATATAACTAATAATTTTCTTGAATTATTGGAGGGGGTAGGGGGGGCTCCGCCCCTCAGACCCCATGGAGTCGGCGCCTGTGCAACCTTCAAAGGACAGCGCCACATAGCCGCCCAAGTTAGGGGCAGGGGCTCATCGCAATCTCTTCGGCGAACTGTAATGCCGTCGAAACCCTCTTGCCTTCTCCAGAGCCTCTGTAATTGGTCCCGTGTCATCGAGCTAGACTATGGAATGGACACCTCGCCCGCTCGTTTCTTAACGGGATGATATGAAGCCTTCCCCCAGAATCAGCAAGCCTTGTACTGTGCTCAAAATCAGCGAAGAAACGAGGTGGAAAATAACATCACTCGGTGTTATGTGTCAGTTACATCACAACAAATGGTTCAAATGGCTCTGAGCACTATGCGACTTAACTTCTGAGGTCATCAGTCGCCTAGAACTTAGAACTAATTAAACCTAACTATCCTAAGGACATCACACACATCCATGCCCACATCACAACAGCCTACGCCTTATAACAACAACATGATATCATAGCATCCATTCAAAGTGACGACCGCTAGGCTCGACTTGAGCTGCCTTACAACGGTATCTCATATCTCGGAATTTTTCTCTTCAGAAGAACCACCCAGACATTCGCCTTACGTGATTTAGAGGAAGCGCAGAAAACCTAACTGGATGGCGGGATGGAGATTTGAACCGCCATCCCCCCGAATGCGAACCCAGTAAATTACTACAGTTGAAACGTCCTTTCGCCTTCGCCTCTTTCATGGCGTTGCGCCAAATTGCACCCGCACACACGTAAGTCGTCCTTACACGGGGAGAGTTAGCTAACGTTGATGTGGAGCTGTAGAAGTGCTATTTCACGCTGAGAAGCAATGTCATGTGGAACACGGAACAAGTGCTGCGATACGATTTTGCAGTGCCTGTGTTATTCTGATTACGATACGAAGTTCCTTTGGACATGCTTGCATCATATTCAGAATACCACAGGCACTGCATTATCGTATATATCGTGCGTAAAAACTTCCACATGTCGTCAACCATGCGTCTACGACCTGTAGTCGTACATCCATTGCGTATTTTTCGGCATAGATCACGCGTTGAACTTTAAAGTCGCTTGTACAGTATCGGCAGATAAATACGATATTGCAGGCTTGTGTTATTCTTCTTATGATGCAAAGCTCCTTTGAACATGAATGCATGTCCAAAGGAACTTTCCATCTTAAGTTTGGATCTGACGCTGAATTGTGCGCGGACAGGCGAATGGTACGGCGACCGTTGGCGATAAGCATGAAATCCGGGTTTGAGTCCCGGCCCGTCACAAATTTTCATTGTTCTCAGTCCATCCTACAGCGGATGGTAGTCCGTATTCGCAATCGCGAATTCCTTTCATGAAGTTCTGCGATGTTTCGGCAACGGGAAAACAAAACTTGCGAGATGCCACATCCTATTTCTCGTTTCCATTTGAAGCTCATACATGCTCGCTTTTATATTATACACCTTATGAATATATGATGTTTCTAAGCAACAGAACATTGAGCATTTCTTCTAAGCGCGTCGTTATGGAAACGATTTGTTGTAATCAAATGACGGGAAACATTTTTTTTTTCTATTTTTTGAGTCCTCAGTCTTCTGACTGGTTTGATGCAGCCCGCAGCAAACTTCTCTCCTGTGGCAACCTTTTCTTCTCAGTGTAGCACTTGCAACCAAGGTCTTCAATTATTTGCTGCATGTATTCTAATCTCTGTCGTCCTCTGCAATTTTTACCCCCTACAGCATCCTCAAGTACCATGGGAGTTATTCCCTGATGTCTTAACAGATGTTCTACCATCCTGTCCCTTCTTCTTATCAGTGTTTTCCATATATATTCCTTTCCACCCCGATTGTCTGAAGGACCTCCTCATTCCTTAGCTTATCAGTCCACTTAATTTCCAACATTCTTCTGTAGCGACACATCTCAAATGCT
Organism: Schistocerca americana; assembly: GCF_021461395.2. NCBI lineage: Eukaryota > Metazoa > Arthropoda > Insecta > Orthoptera > Acrididae > Schistocerca > Schistocerca americana. Next base: position 404,529,150 of record NC_060125.1, read on the forward strand.
TCGATTCTCCTCTGTACCGGTTTTCCTACAGTCCATGTTTCACTCCATACAATGCTGCGCTCCTTCAAACGTACATTTGCAGAGATTTTTCCTAAAATTAGGGCGTATGTTTGACACTAGCAGACCCCTCTAGGTCTGTATTAGCCTGCTTTTTATGTCCTCCTTACGTCGCCCATCATGAATTATTTTGCTTCCCAGGTAGCTGAATTCCTTAACTTCGCCTTCTTCGTGATCCCCAATTCTGATATTAATTTTCTCGCTGTTCTCATTTCTGCTACTTCTCATCACTTTCGACTTTCTTCGGTTTACTCTCAGTCCATATTCTGTACTCATTAGACTGCTCATTTCATTCAGTTGATCGTGTAATCCTTGTGTACTTTCTCTAACGAAAGCAATGCCATCAGCAAACATTATCACTGGTATGATTTCACCTTGAAGTCTGATCCCACTCTTCAACCGTTCTTCTATTTTCATCATTTCCTCCTCGATGTACAGATTGAATAGTAGGAGCCAAAGGCTGCATTCCTGTTTCACACCATTTTTAAATCGAGCTCTTCGTTCTTGTCCTTCCACTGTTATCGTTCCCTTTTGGCTCTTCTACATATTGTATATTACCCGTCTTTCCCCGTAACTTACCTCTGCTTTTCTGAAACATTTTGCAGTATTTTACATTGTGGAACCCCTTTTCCATGTCGAAAATACTTTAACGTGTGTTCAAGTCTCTTTAGTCTTGCTTTTATTATCAACCGCAACGTCAGAATTGCCTCTCTGATGCATTTATCTTTCCTAAAGCCAAACTGATCGCCATTTAACTGGCCCCCAACTTTCTTTCCCAATCTTCTGTATATTATTCTTGTCAGTTACTTGAAAGCATGAGCTGTTAAGCTAATTGCGCTATCATTCTCGTATATTTTTCCGAAAGTCTGATAGTATATCGCTAGTCTCATACATTCTACACACCAACGCGAATAGTCATTTCGTTGCCAGTCCCCCCAATGAATTTAGAAATTCGACTGAATGTTAACTGTCACTTCTGGCTTCCAAATCATCATCATCATTTAAGACTGATTATGCCTTTCAGCGTTCAGTCTGGAGCCTAGCCCCCTTATAAAATTCCTCCATGATCCCCTATTCAGTGCTAGCATTCGTGCCTCTTCTGATGTTAAACCTATTACTTCAAAATCATTCTTAAGCGAATCCAGGTACCTTCTCCTTGGTCTGCCCCGACTCCTCCTACCCTCTACTGCTGAACCAGTGAGTCTCTTAGGTAACCTTGCTTCTCCCATGCGTGTAACAAAAAAATGGTTGAAATGGTTCTGAGCACTATGGGACTTAACAGCTGTGGTCATCAGTCCCCTAGAACTTAGAACTACTTAAACCTAACTAACCTAAGGACATCACACACATCCATGCCCGATGCAGGATTCGAACCTGCGACCGTAGCAGTCGCGCGGTTCCAGACTGCGTGCCTAGAACCGCGAGACCACCGCGCGCGTGTAACATGACCCCACCATCTAAGCCTGTTCGCCCTTACTGCTACATCTATAGAGTTCATTCCCAGTTTTTCTTTGATTTCCTCATTGTGGACACCCTCCTGCCATTGTTCCCATCTACTAGTACCTGCAATCATCCTAACTACTTTCATATCCGTAACCTCAATCTTGTTGATAAGGTAACCTGAATCCATCCATCCAAAGTTGGTCGAAAGATTGAACGGTGCACAGATAACTTAGTCTTGGTACTGACTTCCTTCTTGCAGAAGAGAGTAGATCGTAGCTGGGCGCTCACTGGCTTCCAAAGTTCTTTTAAATTTTGATTCAAAGAATGGATCCCCTATCTCGTTATATTGGGGTTAAAAGTTTTCACATTCAATTATTTCCGTGTTATAACTTGCGTGTTATGAAAGCACATCTCTTTAAGGCAATATCAAACTGAAGTTCCCTCGAGGATGAGTCGTTCTTTGTAGAATTTGTAATAATTAAATTTCAGTTAAAAATATATCGGTGGTTAAAGCCTACAGAAAATCGTAACATAAATAGAAGATTATTCACTGGAGAGGTACAGAGTACTGTAGTTGGTAGCGATACAGATTACGAAGACAATTTGTAGCGGTTTGTTGTCTCGTTGTACCCAGATATTTACGTAAATATAAGTGGGTGCTCTCTCGGAAGTGATTTTTCCAGATTTCTCGAAGTTTTATAAGCTAATGTCCTAACTGGCTGGACATGGAACTTCCTTTTTTGTCTTATAACATGCTCATAGATATTGAACTTTTTATTTGTGTGTACTTCAGAAAGAATAACAAGACTAGCATACGGCCAAGGGAGTAAATGTGCGTTTTGAGAGAGCTAATGCAGGAATATTACGCGCGTTCATTCTCGTAGACAAACAGTGTGGTTTGCAAGCCAAATAAAGCCGCTAGAGAGCGCTACAGCCGCAAATCACTTTAACCAGCGCGTCCCGTTTGATGCAGGCGTTGTGTCTCGTGAGGTGGTATTTTCCATCCGCGTCTGCGTCAACGTTATCTGCCTCGTCCCATGTGAGGACAGCCGTTACTGATGTGCGGCGTGCGAGACAAATTACCCGACGTGCTGCTTCGCTGATTTAATTGCAAACGTTTATTGGCGGACCCAGATTAATTCTCTGCTCTGGTGCACTAGCAGTAATTCTAAACAGGGGTCGGCAACCTCGTTTTCACCGATCAGACAGGGTTAAACGTTATACGACACCAGGGTCGAAATTTAAAAGATCTTCAGCTATCTAGAACGTCCGACAGCCGGAGGATTACGTTGCCAATGTTGCTAAGTGGCTGTTTGTTGTTACGCCGTGTCAGTTTCCGACTGTAAATGTCACACCAGAAAATTGTAGAGGCATTGCAGTGCCGCACTACTAAATCGTGAAAAACTGCTCATGGATTTGGGGGATTGAAACATATTCTCTTCGTAATCAAAAACAATTTAGGGTTTGGAAATACACTGACGGAAAAAAACTGCAACACCAAGAAGGAGTTGTACGATATACACCAAAGTTGGGAGGCGCGTTTCTACACCTGAAATACGATATCTATTCAGATTTTGCGACAGTCGTGTTAGAGTGGCGCTAGTACCTTTGAGTTTTGACACGGTGAGTTGATGTTAATCAAGAATGCCTTTAAGGCGACAAAGATCTAATTACCAGCACCTCACTGAGTTCGAACGAAGTCGTGTAATAGCGCTACGAGAAGCTTGATGTTCCTTCTTCGATACTACAGAAAGCGTTGACAGGAGTGTGGCCATTGTACATAAATCCTGGCAGCGGTGGTCACGAGAGTTTACGATCACACGAAGATCGGTCGGTGTACGGCGGCCTGGCACTACCAAGAGAGAAGACCATCGTGTTCGGCGAATGGTTCTGGAGCGTAGCACTGCATCTGCACCAGCAATTTGAGCAAAGACATAACGAACTGTTACGAATCGGTTACTTCAAGGACAGCTCCGAGCCAGACGCCCTGTGGCGTACATTCCACTGACCCCAAACCACCGACTTCAATGGTGTCAAAAATGGCTCTGAGCACTATGGGACTTAACTGCTACGGTCATCAGTCCCCTAGAACTTAGAACTACTTAAACCTAACTAACCTAAGGACAGCACACAACACCCAGCCATCACGAGGCAGAGAAAATCCCTGACCCCGCCGGGAATCGAACCCGGGAACCCGGGCGTGGGAAGCGAGAACGCTACCGCACGACCACGAGATGCGGGCTTCAATGGTGTCAAGCGAGAGCTCATTGAAGGGCAGGATGGAGGCCTGTCGTGTTTTCTGATGGAAGCTGGTTCTGCCTCGGTGCCAGTGACGGCTGTGTGTTGGTTGGTCTGCAACCACACTGTCTACATGCTAAGACACACCGAATCTACACCTGGAGTTATGGTCCGGGACGCGGTTTCGCACGACAGCTGGATCAGTCTCGTGGCTATCCCAAGCACCCTGGCTGAAAATTTGTACATCAGTCTAGTAACTCGCCATTCAACGGAATAATGCTCGCCCACATACTGCTATTGTAAGCCAACATGCTCTACAAAGTGGAAAAAAGTTTCCTTGACCTGCTCGATCACCAGTTCTGTTTCAAGTCGAGCATAAATGGAACGTCATCGGTCGACAACTCCAGCGTCATCCACAAACAGCATTAACTGTCCCTCTCTTGACCGACGAGTGCAACAGGCATGGAACTCCATCCCACAAACTGACATCCGGCACCTGTACAATACAATGTATGCACGTCTGCATACTTGCCTTCAACATTCTGGCGGTTACACCGGTTACTATTTAATCATTTCACATTTGCAATTTATCCCGTACATACACCATGTGATCAAAAGTATCCGGACACCCCCAAAAACATACGTTTTTCATATTAGGTGCATTCCAGTGCCACCTACTGCCAGGTACTCCATATTAGCGACCTCAGTAGTCGTTAGATATCGTGATAGAGCAGAATGGGACGCTCCGCGGAACTCATGGACTTCGAATGTCGTCAGGTGATTGGGTGTCACTTGTGTCATACGTCTGTATGCGAGATTTCCACACTCCTAAACATCCCAAGGTCTACTGTTTCCGATATGATAGTGAATTGGAAACGTGAAGGGGCACGTACGGCGCAAAAGAGTACATGCCGACTTCGTCTGTTGACTGACAAGACCGCCGGCAGTTGAAGAGGGTCATAAGGTGTAATAGACAGACATCTATCTAGATCATCACACAGGAATTCCAAACTGCATCGGTATCTACTGCAAGTACTATGACAGTTAGGCGGGAGGTGAGAAAACTTGGATTCCATGGTCGAGCGGCTGCTCACAAGCCATACATCATGCCAGTAAATGCAAAACGACGCCTCGCTTGGTCTAAGGAGCGTAAACATTGCACGATTGAACAGTGGATAAACGATGTGTGGAGTGACGAATCAAGGTACACAATGTGGCGATCCGATGGCATGGTGTGGGTATGGCGAGTGTCCGGTGAACGTCATCTGCCAGAGTGTGCAGTGCCAACAGTAAAATTCCGAGGCGGTGGTGTTATGGTGCGGTCGTGTTTTTCATGGAGGGAGCTCGCACCTTTGTTGTTTTGCGTGGCACTGTCACAACGCAAGGATACATTGATGTTTTAAGCACGTTCTTGCTTCCCACTGTTGAAGAGCAATTCGGGGATGTCGACTGCATCTTTCAACACGCTCGAGCACCTGTTCATAATGTACAGCCCATGGCGGAGTTGTTACACGACAATAGCATTGCTGTAATGGACTGGTCTGGACAGAGTCCTGACTTGAAACTTATAGAACACCTAGGCCTCACCGACCGACATCAATACCTCTCCTCAGTGCAGCACTACGTAAAGAATGGGCTGTCATTTCCCAAGAAATCTTCCAGCACCTGATTGAAAGTATGCCTGCGAGAGTGGAAGCTGTCGTCAAGGCTAAGGGTGGGTCAACACCATATTCAATTCCAACATTACCGATGGAAGGCGTCACGAACTTGTAAGTGATTTTCAGGTGGGTGTCTGGAGACTTTCGATCACATAATGTATATTAAACAATGATCCTGCAGTGCTAATTACTTAAATATGTTAAGTAGACAAATGTATTCATGAAATTTCACTACCCTATATTAATTATTTTTTGGTGTTGTGATTTTTTTCTATCAGCGTACACGTCGAAATAATGTAGAGATTAAAATGTTTCAGTATTTCTATACCTATTTTAATGTTTGGACGCATTTCTTACCTGCATCTCATGGAAGAGGATTGAGATTCACACCTTTGAGGCTGTTGTCGTTAGCCACATCTCCTATGTCACGATCACTATCTTCACTCCTTCTGGTGCTGCTATCATACTCTAATCTCTTCTAAGACGTGCCACCTGAGTGTGTGTGTGTGTGTGTGTGACAATATTTTAGGTGTTTTGGGAATAGTATTGTCCCATGTCTGAGGCACTATAATTTCGATGTGTTTTATTTTAAAAGTTTTGTTTCTGCTTGCAACATACGATTTCACTCGAACCCAAACGACTTCCATTGCACTTAAGGGACAATTATATGGTGGATAGCACAACGCACACCGACCAGTTTCTTTTGCAGTTTTCTCAATATAAGTGATGTTAAGTGATTTATGGTCTTCCACGATTTCTCACACTTCTGTCTGTTTTCATTTCCCTATGAAATTTATGCCGTTCTTCTCTAGCCAGTCCACTGTGTCACTCTTCCTGCATGTAGGGACTTCGTTTAGTTGAAAAGAGTGAGATGGTGCATAATTGGATGTTATAGTGGAGTTCTTTTCTACGATTTGAATCGCAGAGTTTACAAACGACTCTAATTTTCATTGCCGTCAGTTCCGCTTGGAAGCCCCCAGACTTATTTGATGTAAACAACAAAGCCCTTGGAACGAACCCACCGATTGTCCCAGCGTATAAAAGAATGAGCCAACTGGAGCTTCAATTGTTTCTCGCGCACTGTCATCAGTCATCATTGTCGGTCCTGAATGATCAACATTTACCTGCGTTTCCTCCATCCACACGATTTCGTAGCTTTGCATTTAGAGACCTCCTTCAAAAGACAGCATCTCCAGGCAACGAAATCCTCCTGCTCAAGAGGAACTATTCTTCCAGAAAAAGTTTTCGATCAGATCCCTGTCTTGCATAGTATCAGGCAAAGGCTTGTTTTGCCTTTGAAAAACAACTCTCCAACGCGTAGTGAGACAAGCAGCTTCTTCCGGGTGGGCTATTCTTTCTGCACATATTAGTAATATGGATGTCGGATTGCGTCCTCTGAAATTAACGTGTTCCGGAATTATAGCAGCACACTTTCTGGTTTTCCCTGGAGTCAAAAGAGTAGCAGTTTATTCCTGTCGATCTGCGGCACATTATCAAATGGTTCAAATGACTCTGAGGACTACGGGACTTAACTTCTGAGGTCATCAGTCCCCTAGAACTTAGAATTACTTAAACCTAACTAACCTAAGGACATCACGCACATCCATGCCCGAGGCAGGATTCGAACCTGCGAGCGTAGCGGTCACGCGATTCCAGACTGTAGCACCTAGAACCGCTCGGCCACCCCGGCCGGCGGCACATTACGCCCTCGTTATTTTCTTCACAGAGGCCGTGAGCCGCTGTTATCAATTTTTCCTCAAAATATCATCGTGCATTATATACGAGTTCACGAGACTTGCTGTTTAAGAAAGCGTCTCTGACTGCTTTCCTACGTTTGAAATTAACAATAAGGCAGTTTACTCCGCTCCTTCAACACGAACCGAATAGGTAACTCACGATCCGCGACAGACGCTTTGCAGCCGCTGAGTGTAGCACCACACGCGACCCTGAGTCGTCGGAGTGGCAACAGGGCACAACCGCCATAGCGACGTTTACGAATTCCAAAGCTCGGATTGGCGTTAGCGCAGTGGGGGGTTCCCAACCTTTCTCAGACCATTACACCTTATTGCCACCAAATATTAGCTAGTACCCCTTCCCCACCCCCTCCATCATCTACATTAGAGCCCAACTAAACTTTAGAATGAAAAACAATTTTCTTTGAACACATTTAATTTTAAAATGATGAAAGAAAAATGTTACTGGTTTTTGTTAGTGTTATATTAAACCACGAGTTAATTAGTCAATGGGTCAATTAGTATTGCTTATTTCTGAGCCGTTGCGCCATGTTTTACTTCGCTTGGGTCTTCTCTGGCGCCACTGGCTCGAGTTTGCGATAGATTTACTGTTGGCTCAGTAAGCATCTTTGGTCGAAGTCATCCTGGGAGGAAGTGCTGGCTGTGTGGTGTGTCTCCGGATGGAAGGGTAGTTGGTCTGAGACAGTGGAGTTGCACGGTGAGAGCCGAGTTGTTTGTGACATCGGGTTCCTGTGTGGGAGCTGATCTGGGCTGTTTGAGCCAAGATGGTCTGCGGAAGCCGCATCCGTCCGACACAGGAAACTGGCTGTTGGGCGAGTGGTGTACGAGGGGTGTCGGTCGGTTGGTGGGGTTTGCCTTCGTGGCATCCACCAGCTACTGAGGGCCTCCAGCTGTGGAAAGGGACAACTTTGTGGCCGTCCGATCGTTGGCTAATGGCACTCCATACGGGTGCCGCTTCACGTTGCTCGCAGCCTGGTTCGTCTGCTTCACCCGGTGTCAATCTGCCGGATACGCCATCCGACTGTTTGTTTAAAAGTTACCATCTCAAGGCGCCTCTTGCATTCATGCAGCGCCGACACTTTACACAAGATGTGTATTAAGTGTGTCTTTGTTGGACTACAACGAGTCTGAAAAGAGTAATCTTGTAGTCATATTTCTCCAAACTGTCACCTTAAGATTTAAATTCCAAATTTCACCTGACTTTCACATAGCTGCCTCTTTTCTAGTTACTATTATTAAAAGCATGTTACATTTCCCCAAACTGTGGCCTTAACATTTAAATTGCAAATTTCACCTGAACTTTTGTGTGTTTTATTATTTATTTATTATTATTAAAAGTATGTTATATTTCTTTTAAAATGCGGCCTTAGATTTAAACTACACTATTTATTTTTTTGATTTTAACTTAAATTTAAACTTATGAATAAATTTTTATGTGTATGAAGTAATAACCATTTGATTTGTGGGCCCGGTCCTTCCTTAACTCCCAATTGTCCGGTTCAATTTCTAACAATGATGAAGCAGTTCTCAGTGTATCACAAATGCTACCTATAACCCCTACTCAGAAAAAAAGCTAACTATCCATATTGAGGGTACAAAACATTCTTTCCCTGCACCACTCCTCTCCCACCGACACTTTTTTCACTTGCACCCTGCACGACCATTTAAAATTAACCTAGCTAAAATGTATGCACTATAGTTACTGTTTGTAATCACTTGACTGCTGGAATCCATACTTCTGAAATGCTAGAATTTGGAAGACCTCAGGCTGTCAATGCCTTGGGTCTAACCACTACCAATAATAATAATAATAATAATAACATTAACAATCCTGACACAACAACAGGGTATCAGCCAGTGCATCGTTATTGTTGTGCTGTCAATTAGTTCGTTTATTGCTGTGAAGTGAATAATAAAACAATTTCTTGTCTATTGCGGAAATCTCTTCCAACTCGAAGAAGACATTTTCCTGAGATATTTAAAAAGACGTGATACGTATGCCTCAATTTTGCTATCATAGATGCATAGTAGAATGTTCGAAGGATGTGTGTAGCGGATGACTGTGTGAGGAAGACGTTCATACATTTGTTTCATAAGCTGTAACCTGGAACAAACTGTCTCACCCGCGGAGGGTATGTAAAGCGTGCTTAAGGGACACGGATAACACTGCAGTCATTGCCACAATGCGGAAACGAAGCGATTTATCTGACGTAATGAAATGAAACATCTGCAACCGTCGCTTTGCTGTTATTTTATTGTGTTGCAACCATTTACCCCATCCTCAGCACATAACTGACGTTGTCCTGAGGCACTGAAACTGGTTGCAATACAATAAAGTAACAGCAAAACGACGGCTGCAGGTATTTCATTTTATTATGTAAGCCCTGCAGACCATCAGCCACAAGGATGGACATACAAAAACTTACATGACGTTCAAAAAGGCATGATCATGGGCTTTCCGGCGAGGGGTGAAAACATTTCCTAAAAGGCTCAATTTGTAAATTGTTTGCATACAGCCGTGCTTAAAGTATACCGTGCCTGGTAAAATGGCACTGTCCAAAAACGGTGCCAAGGCAACTGGGGTGCATCAGGAGCCGTAGCTCAGTGGGGCGAACGGTGGCATTCAGCGAACGTTGCTGAGTGTGGGCCTTCACACCAGGCGCCTGGTTGATGCACCCATTCTGACTGCTGTTCATCGACGACGAAGACTGGAATTTGCACACCAGTACCGCAACTCGACGTCCACTGAGTGGCGACATGTGGCCTTTTCAAATGAATCACATTTTATGCTCCATCTTACAACTGGCCTTTGGGCTGTACGGCGTGAAATGTCTGAAAGTAAACACCTGAAGAATAGTCAGAAGGATCCACGCCGGAGGAGCGAGTGATGGTCTGGGAAATGTGTTTTCGGGTCATTCGCTAGGTTTACGTACGTTTGCATGTGGAAAAATTCTGCCGCCAAATGCTTGTTAAAATTCGTAGTGAAACTTGCAGCTGTCATTTATTTTGAACAACTAGTTTCGGTCAATGTCCGTTATCAAGCTTAGCTGGCATAAACAGCAAGGAAGTTATAATTTGTACAAAAGTAATTTGCTATTTTAAGCCCACCACAATACGTAAAACATTCCTCACAATAATAACTGCGTACGATAATTTTCGTCAAGAAGCAAGTCCACATATTATTGTGAGAATTTTTTTACGTATTATGATGGGCTTAAAAGGGCAAATTACTCTTCTACAAATTATAGTATAACTTCCCTGCCGTTTATGCCAGCTAAGCCTGATAATGATCATTGACCGAAATTAGTAGCGAATTGTGCAAAATAAATGACAGCTGAAGGTTTCGCCGTGAATTGTAACAATTCGCTGGGTTATTTTGTCATTTCGGAAGGCAAAAAGGATCAACACAAGTATGCATCTATCCTTGGGGGGACCTTGTAAACCCCTGCAAGCAGTTCTTTTTCATAGCACGGTGTCATCTACCAGCAGGACAAAGCAATGTGATACACAGCTCGCAGTATACGTGCCTTGTTCGAAGAGCACCTCTGTGAGTTGACCGTACTCCGCTGGCCACCAGACTCCCCGGATGTAAACTCAGCCGAGAATCTGTGGAACTACTTCGATCGGGCTTTTCGCGAAGTGGATGCTCAGCCAAAAGAACTAGCGCAGATGGCCACGGCACCTCAGTCAGCATGGCTGGTCCGCACTGTAACAAGTAGTTATTCAGGCTTTCCACAGGTGATCACATTAATGTGACTGGACATTGTATTTACCATTTAACCCTTTCAGCCTATCAGGATTAGAGGCCGAATGTAGGCATTTTCATTGACCAATACCCAGTCACACTAATCACCCACTGCAAAGTACTGACTGCTACCAGGTCCATAGACAGATCGTTTCCCAGCAGGTGTTCACAAACAACTGCCCTCCTGGACACATCATGCGCCCTTTAGCCAGCCTCTTAGTATCCTCCACAGTCCATTTAGAAGGATTAGAGCTCGAGGAGTTTTTATCTCCGTGGTACCTACTCTGGCGTAGACAGCAGTCACAGGAAAACCACACAGGTGCGGCCAGGAAACGACATATTACACTGTGCCACCTCGTACAGGACCTCGAAGAAAGCCATCGTGGTCACATCACAGACAGCTGCGTATTGTTTAGCGAGGTGGTGCCATCATCATCCATACGGAAACTTAAGCAGCTTACATTGCGTGCATTGCCCATTCATGACACCGTATCCCCTGACACCATTGATCCACACTTCTAAACACTCAGTTTTCCATTTGTATCATCCTAAAGGTATGACGTTTGTGTTACATGTGCAAATGTAGAATAGAAGATGCACTTGAAGACCCCAAAGCGTAACCACTATTAACGCGAGACACTGTTAATCATTTTCTTTAATATTGGCCGGACTTACAAAACCTGTACGTTAACGGCGATCAGTCTACACTGTCCATCATCAGATCCGTAAGATGAAAGCAGCAGATTGTTACCGCAGCGACATGTGTTGCCTTGTCATAGTGAAAGCATGAGGCGCCGTTAACTTCACGTGTGCTTCCGTCTTATGGTTCTGTTGATAGCCAGTTTAAGCTGATGCTGGTTAATGTTTCAGTTTTTCGACTATTCTTAGGTGAAAATAAAAATGTTAATAAATTATTCAACCACATTTTCCGACAACTAAATGGATTTTGTTTCTATCAGTCTTCTGGATGGTTCGACGCGGCCCGCCACGAATTTCTCACCGAATTTCATGTCAGATTACCACATATACTCAGTCCTCAGTTTATTGTTGTATATATTCTAGTCTCTGTCGTCACCTACAGTTTGTACCATCCGCAGCTCCCACAAGTTCCGGGGAAGTAATTCCTTCATGTCTTAACACATGATCCCTCATCCTGTCCCTTCTTCCCAATGTCCTCCGAATGTTCCCTTCTTCGTCTTTTCTGAGGAGAACATTCTTGTTTATTATCTTATCGATCAACCCAGCATTCATCCTTCTACATCAGAAGTCATAATTGTTTTCTTTTTTTCTTCGCTTTACTTTCAACTCATACTAGTGCTATTAGACTGTTCATTCTATTCAACAGGTCCTGCAATTCATCTTCATTTTCACTTAGAATAGCAATGCCATAAGAGAATCTTATCATTGACATCTTTTCATTCCGAATTTTAATCCCACGCCTGAAGCTTTCTTTTATTTCTGTCATTACTTCTTTGCTGTATACGTTGAACAATAAGGGTAAAAGCTATATCTCAGTCCTACATCCTTTTGAATTAGCGTATTTCGTTCATGGTCTTCCATTCTTAGTTTTCTGCTTTGTACTTGTACATATTTGTTTGCTATAGCTTATACATATTTCCCTCAGAATTTCGAAAATCTTGAGCCATTTTACATTTTTAAAGGTATTTTCTAGGTCGACAAATGCCATGAATTTGTCTTGTGTTTCCAAAGTCCTTCTTCTGTATCAAATGGAACGCCAGAACTGCGTTTGAGATGCCCATATATACCGTAAGACCAAACTAATCGTCGTCTAACAGATCCTCAGTTTTGATGACGAAGTTTTCTCGTGTCATCAGCCTAATCACGGCATCATACTGCGACAACGTTTCGACAAGTTTCCTAACCGTCACCTGCAGGTGAAGTCTCTAGTTCATGTCCACTGCGCTGGACCACAGGCTCCTCTGTCTTGTCTTCAACGGCTGTGCCAATCGCTCGTCTTTGGAATGGGTGTCGCGGACGATGGTGTAGAGAGCCGTGGAAGGTTGCTGGCGACGGGGGGTGGGGGGTGGGGGGGGCGGGGGAGGGGAAATCGCGGCGAACTGGGGTGTCCGGGCGTCGCTTCCTAGCGCTACCTGCCTATTCCATCAGCTGCCTTCGTCGCCTTCACATCAGAGCGCTCTTGGCGTATTCTTGCAAACGCCACATCCCATGCGAAGCTCAGCTGGAAACCCAGTTGACAAGATCATTAGGGCCCCGAATCTCCTCTGCCTGTCACTCTTGCTGCGAGTCCCCCTCCTACGCCCAAGGCACCCCTACCAAAGGAGTGAGATTGGCACAGCCATTGCAGACAAGACAGAGGAGCCTGTGGTCCAGAGGCTCTAATTACACGCAGTGGGCTTGAACTCTACACTACGCCTGAAGATGACGAGTAGGAAACTTGTCGAAACATTGCCGCAGAACTACGTCTTGAGTAGGCTCATAACCGAGAAAACTTCATCATCGAGATTCTACGAGAAATCCTGCATTCCCATTTACCCTCAATTTTGTTTTCCATTTTTCTGTGTATTACTCTTGCCAGTAACTTGGACGCATGAGACGTTAAGTTCATTCTGCAACAATCCTCGCTTAATCGTAAGCGAATGTATCGCATAGTCTGTGAAGCACGTTTGATTACAGTATGCTCGCCGCTATCTGGAGCGCTCTCTGTGAAACAGTACCTAAACCATTGAATGCATAATGACCACATGATGTGCAACCACTGAACTGAAAAAGACTAAGGGAATCCATATCAAAATGCAATAAGCTAGAAACATATTTTAACTGTTAGGCAAAAAATTTGGTCAAGGGAATCTCGCAGTCGGAGAGACAGGTGCTAAATGCTCTGAAAAGGGAACGTAATTGCGTTCGTTGTCCCATTGCTGGACATGTCCTACTACTAGAAGGAGTAATGGGCTAGATACGTAAAAAAGCCGTTTGTCAAGGGCTAGACAGATGGGTAGGGAGTCGGGGGGGGGGGAGATGGGGGGGGGGGGGAGAGGGAGAGGAGTGCAGCAGACAGCATTCCAGCGACTCGCGGCCGTCGACGGGGGACGATTTATGGCGCGGCATTCGTCAGCGGGACGTTTCCATCCGGACCACAGCGCTTGTCATCGGATCAGTGTCGCTGTCCGAGCCCTCAGTACGTGCGCCTTTCATTTCCGGCGCCAATGGCGCGCCTGGTCGTGCAGTGTTGGCAGCATTCTGGTCTGCTTTTAATATAGTTCGAGGAATGAGCACTTCCGCTTTTGTCCGTGTGAAATGCATTCGGATGATTTCCTGAAAGCAACTGTGACATACCTACCCACGGAGACTTAAAAACAGGGGGTGGAACCGTTGCTGTATGTCCGTTCTCTACATCCGTGAGTGTAATATGCGCTGGAATCAAAGTAAAGCACCGAACGATTGCTTTAAACGCAAAAATATTCCTGATTTTCCAAAAAGGTGATGGATATAACTGACATAACTATTTATTCATACATATAGTTTATCTGTTCTTCAGGCTGCATCTTGCATGTTACCAGGCGTTCTATAAGGTTCACTGCACACATCGTGATAAACTGTCCGTAGTGCGTCGAAACATTTAACAATGAGAGCCACATATCATACCGGAAAAAAATGTCACTGTTGCCATTAACTACAAGAAATCGCCAATTATCTGGAACACTTGGAGATCGAAGAACATAAAATTCTAAACAGGGAGTCGTTTCGAAAGAATGTTTAAATCTCGTCTCCAGATGAAAAAAAAACCGAATTGTAGTAAATAATATCGGAAGAATTGAAAGTTAGAAATAGTTGTTAACATCATCAATAAGATGCATAAATCAAATATAATAACAAAAATAATAATTGATAATAATGGTATAATAACTATACTAATTGATATAATTACTACTCTACTGGCCATTAAAATTGCTACACCAAGAAGAAATGCAGATGACAAACGCGTATTCATTGGAGAAATACATTATACTAGAACTGACATGTGATTACATTTTCACGCAATTTGGGTGCATAGATCCTGATAAATCAGTACCCAGAACAACCACCTCTGGCCGTAATAACGGCCTTGATACGCCTGGGCGTTGAGTCAAACAGAGCTTGGATGGCGTGTACAGGTACAGCTGCCCATGCAGCTTCAACACGATACCACAGTTCATCAAGAGTAGTGACTGGCGTATTGTGACGAGTCATTTGCTCGGCCACCATTCACCAGACGTTTTCAATTGGTGAGAGTCTGGAGAAAGTGCTGGCCAGGACAGCAATCGAACATTTTCTGTATCCAGAAAGGCCCGTACAGGACCGTGCATTATCCTGCTGAAATGTAGGGTTTCGCAGGGACCGAATGAAGGGTAGAGCCACGGGTCGTAACACATCTAAAATGTAACGTCCACTGTTCAGAGTGCCGTCAATGTGAACAAGAGGTGACCGAGACGTGTAACCAATGGCACCCCATACCATCCGGCGGGGTGATACGCCAGTATGACGATGACGAATACACGCTTCCAATGTGCATTCACCGCGATGTCGCCAAACACGGATGCGACCATCATGATGCTGTAACCAGAACCTGGATTCATCCGTGCACCCAGGTTCGTCGTTGAATGCACCATCGCAGGCGCTCCTGTCTGTGATGCAGCGTCAAGGGTAACTGCAGCCATGGTCTCCGAGCTGATAGTCTATGATGCTGCAAACGTCGTCGAACTGTTCGTGCAGACGGTTTTTGTCTTGCAAACGTCCCCATCAGTTGACTCAGGGATCGAGGCGAGGCTGCACGATCCGTTACAGCCATGCGGATAAGATGCCTGTCATCTCGACTGCTAGTGATAAGAGGCCGTTGGGATCCAGCACGGTGTTCCGTATTACCCTCCTGAACCACCGATTCCATATTCTGCTAACAGTCCTTGGATCTCGACCAACGCGAGCAGCAATGTCGCGATACGATAAACCACAATCGCGATAGGCTACAATCCGACCTTTATCAAAGTCGGAAACGTGATGGTACGCATTTCTCCTCCTTACACGAGGCATCACAACGCCGGTCAACTGCTGTTTGTGTATGAGAAATCGGTTGGAAACTTTCCTCATGTCGGCACGTTGTAGGTGTCGCCACCGGCGCCAACCTTGTGTGAATGCTCTGAAAAGCTAATCATTTGCATATCACGGCGTCTTCTTCCTGTCGGTTAAATTTCGCGTGTGTAGCACGTGATCTTCGTGGTGTAGCTATTTTAATGGCCAGTAGTGTATATTAATTCCTGGTATCCCAGGAAGAATGGTCAATAATCGGGGATATGCCAGGAACTATAATTCGAAGCAAAGTAGGTCTAGCAAAATGGGCTGTAAAGTGCATACCTTAAGAGCTATGTGCACTTCTTTATCTTCGATACTGTGAAATAGATCTCTTCTACTGCAAGCTCTTCATTTTCCGTGTTTTGGGAGGAGGTAGTAGGACCAAAACAAAAATGTCCCGTAAACATAGCTCTAAAGTCCGTATCTACAGATCCACAAGCACTTTCTTCAGTAGAAGAGATGGGTTTAACAATTGTGAAGAGCATCAGTGTGGGATCCGTACCAGATAGGGTTGACGGAGGAGATAGAGAAGATCCAAAGAAGAGCGGCGCGTTTCGTCACAGGGTTATTTGGTAACCGTGATAGCGTTACGGAGATGTTTAGCAAACTCTGCAAGAGAGGCGCTCTGCATCGCGGTGTAGCTTGCTCGCCAGGTTTCGAGAGGGTGCGTTTCTGGATGAGGTATCGAATATATTGCTTCCCCCTACTTTTACCTCCCGAGGAGATCACGAATGTAAAATTAGAGAGATACGAGCGCGCACGAAGGCTTTCAGACAGTCGTTCTTCCTGCGAACCATACGCGACTGGAACAGAAAAGGGAGGTAATGACAACGGCACGTAAAGTGCCCTCCGCCACACACTGTTGGGTGACTTGCGGAGTATAAATGTACATGTAGATGTCGATCAACAACTGCTCATAGCTCTTAAGGGATGCTCTTTGCGGCTCATCTTTACTGGATATTTTTTCCTTGTTTTGGTCCATACTGCCGTCTCCTAAAATATAATGGTTCAAATGGCTCTGAGCACTATGGGACTCAACTACTGAGGTCATTAGTCCCCTAGAACTTAGAACTAGTTAAACCTAACCAACCTAAGGACATCACAAACATCCATGCCCGAGGCAGGATTCGAACCTGCGACCGTAGCGGTCTTGCGGTTCCAGACTGCAGCGCCTTTAACCGCACGGCCACTTCGGCCGGCTAAAATATAATGTGAAGTAACTGATTACTCATATGTCGCAATAACGATAAATAAGTTCATTGAGGTTGTATTATCCTAAATTTTCTTTATGGAAGGGCAGGGTTTGCGAATTCTGGAGTATGAGCTTGTTAAATTCCGCATTGCTGGAACGTGGTGAGGAAGAGGCCAACTACAAGCTTCAGGCGTTTGGTGGTCGAGGAACGGATTTTCGGAAGGTTTCCCCGAATTCCCCAAAGGACAGTAGGGAAGGCTGCTGCAGGTAACGGTCCTCCCAGGCTGGGATACGGCAAGCGTACGCAGATAATGAGCCACTGCCGTTTTACCGTCCACGGCGTGGGAAACGAGCTGCATGAGCGCAAGTCTAGTGCTAATTTCTAGCCAGTTTACGTAAATACAACAAGCGCTTGCGGAGGGTATTATGGGGGTTTTCCCTCCATTTTAGAAGATGCGGATATATTCTCAGTTGTCACGGCGGTAAACTTAATGTATCCACCCCTGCAACCGGTGATGCTTAGGATGGGTCAGAAGACAGACGGGACACACTTGCTCACCCTTAGGACCTGCAGGGGGCACATATCGACGAGGAGGTATCGCAAGGTGTTCAACCCACTCAGCACTTATTTCGCTGTCTTTTTTTTTTGGTATGTATCGCGTTTAACATATGTGCTGATTTTCTTCTATGCTGCTGACAATTTGTCAGTATATTCCGCAAAGTGAGTTTTCCTTTTATAGTGAATTATTTATACTGGAATCGCTAGTAGATCTTCTCGAGTATTATTGCATTTGCTAGCTGCTCAGTCTTTGAAAACTCTTTTGCTTGTTGAGTAGCAGTCTTCCACATAACCATTCAGGTGCATTCAGCATTTATACAATGTTTTCAAAATAGATACGAATTTTGTCTCATTACTGATAAAGGCAATTCTTTTTTGTAATATCACGCTCGTTAACTTTTGTTCTTGACAGTCAATTGTCACTGTGACTTAATTTTATATGAGAATCATTTTTAAGTATCAATAAATTAATGGTTAATTTTAACGAATGTTATCATTTTACTGTCCTACAACTTTCTGATGATGCACCCTTTTTCTCTTGATAAATTGTATCATCAGTATATGACTGAATTGTGCACTCGCTGTGTCCGCGTTCCGGTGTGAAACGAATGCCGTTACTAGGAACATTTTTGATTACCCATGAAAATTGTTTCATTTCTTTTTTATGAATTTTTTAAAATTATTTTTAGTAATTAAATCTCATCCGCGTGTGCAATGAGCAGTGCGGCTATCATTGGCAATGCCATTCTGTGGTGTAAATCTACAAGGCATAGAACAGCTTGCAGAGTTAATGTGTTGTGAGTTCGAAAGTATGGTACGGATCTTGTATTCACTACTGCCGCACCCCAGTCAACTCACATGAACAACAACGAACAATATGCATAAGCGACACATTATAATGAAAAGCAAAGAGCTTGAGTAGAAGAGATTTGTTTCACAGGATCAAAGATGAAGAAGTGTTCATAGATCTTAAAGTACGTACTTTAGAGCCCATGTTTACTAGAACTTTTAGCTCGTAATTTCCGTTCCTGTCATATCCCAGAATACTGACCATTCCTCCTGAGACACCCTGTATTTCCTGTTAACAGAGGTGAAGTACATTTGAGATAATATAATGTTCCTGTAAAATGGGAGTAATCTGCAGAAAAAGTTAATGGTTCATGGAAGAATGAAAACTAAAAAGAAGAGACTATCAAATAAAAAGACTCTTTCAATTATCCCTTTTATCTGTTGTATAATAAGATCGACAGCTAGGTCCTCAAAAACCAGTCAGCCTTGTTTCTACTGGGGTTTCAGACAACAATTATTTCTTGTAATCCCGTTGAAAAAATCGGTAATTGCATTGGTCATGAAACAGGATCGCTCCTTCTCATACGAGATGTACAGGCTTAAAGTCTTAGCAGCTGCTCAAAGCGACAACAATCCCCAATGCATACATCGAAAATCTGCCACACTCAATCCCTGGTATCAGTTGTATAACGAGACAGTCAGCTAGGAAACATTAATTCTTATCCTTACAGTACAAAAATGTCACGTAGCTCCGTAAAATAAAACCATAGGAGCGAGGCCTAGTGACCGAACTGGCCATGGAACAAGATCTCCTTTTCCAAACTAGAGAAAAGAATATCTGTTGTTCAAACGCTTACAAATATTAAAGTTGAAATTGGATGGTGCTCAATTGTTTTGATACCTCGTCCTTTCACGGAGAACAAGAGGAACTTTCACCAGTAACTATGGCAGCATATCCAAAATACATACAAGCCAACTTGCGTTTTTCAGTCGCAGTCGAACTCAATGTGGTTGTGACCGTTCTTATCGAAGGGAAAATCTTCCAGATGGTCAGGCCGCGCCATGTCACTCTTTACTTCTTTAATGCTCAGTTTTGACCCCCTCTGCTGCACTTCTGTTCAGAAACAATGTGAAAAAACCAACGTCAAAAGGATGTTTCTCCACGCTTCTCTGTGTACATCTACACTGCAACATTGCAATTCACACGTAAGTGCCTTCGGACTGCTTCTCTACTGTTTCACTCTCGAACAAAGCGCGAGCAAAACGAAAGCTTAAATATTTCCGAGTGAGCTGATTTCTCTTACTTTATTACGATGATCATTTCTGTCTATGTTGATTAGCTTCACAAAATTTTTCACATTCGGAGGTCAAGGCTCGTAATTGAAATTTAGTGAAAATACCTCGTCGCAACGAAAAACTCCTTTGTTTTAATAATTGCTACCCTAACTTGCAGATCATATCCGTGATGCTCTTCCCCATATAACGCGATAATACAGAACGTGCTGCCCTTCTTTGAACCTTTCCGATGTCCTCCTTCTCTCCGATCTTGTAAGGATCCGATTCTACACAGCAATAAGCCAAAAGAGGATGGACAAAAAAAAATGGCTCTGAGCACTATGGGACTCAACTGCTGTGGTCATAAGTCCCCTAGAACGTAGAACTACTTAAATCTAACTAACCTAAGGACAGCACACAACACCCAGCCATCACGAGGCAGAGAAAATCCCTGACCCCGCCGGGAATCGAACCCGGGCGTGGGGAGCGAGAACGCTACCGCACGACCACGAGATGCGGGCGAGGATGGACAAGCTTAGTGTAGGGGATCTAGCGGACCCGTTACATCTTATACATCAGTGTTCTGCCAGTGAGACACCGGCTTTGGTTAACCTTCCCCAAAATATTATTTATGTCATCGTTCCAACTGTAGCTGTTCGTAATTGCAATCCATAGATATTTAATTGAATTGACAGCCTTTAGAGTTGTTTGTTTTAGCGTGTACTGAGTGGATGACCAAACATTTTCATTATATTCGCACCAAACAGATATTGTGTCTAAGTCATTTTTCAGTTGGTTTTGATCTTCTAATGACTTAACCAGATGGCAATTGATAGCATCAGCAGCAGATAGTGTCAGACGGTTACTCAGATTGTTTCCTAAATCATTTATATAGACTAAGAAGAGCAGAGAGCCTGTAACACCTCTGAGCCGTGCGGCTAGATTAGCGATATTCCCGCCGCCGGTATGAGTCATCATTCCCGTGGTATGTGCAGAGCGCGCGGTGGCACCAGCTACCGGGCCGATCGGGGAGCGAGGGGTAAGCTCTAGCAAGTAGCGAGGGTTTTTGCTTTGGGACGCCTAGCAGTAACATTGTTTCCCAAGTCTGGCGGACAGTACAGGTGCCGTGCGAGACAGCAGGAAGAGTACATCTAACAGTCACGTTATTGGGAAGCCGTTGGTGTATTTCGCTTGCTACATGTCTCATGGCACTGGGATGTGCGGCGGCTGGCTTCGTCGAACAAGCAAGAGAGTAAGGGCCTTGTTGTGCTGTAAACTGTGACCGGAATCGACTACTGGGTTCTGTGCTGTTGGCTTCATTTTCTTGGCCGGCTGAAGTCTGTCCCCGAATGTGTTTAATTTCAACTTGCTTAGTACGTAATGTTCTAGTGAGAGCTGTATGTCATGTGAGTATCAACATTTAATAAAGTTACCCGTGGTCTAGGGGTAGCGTCTTTGATTCATAATCAAAACACCTTCGGTTCAGGATTAGATCCCCGCCACTGCCTAAATTTTGATAAATAATCAGCATTGGCGGCCGAAGACTTCCGGCATAAGAAGTCAGCCTCATTCTGCCAACGGCCTTGTCAAAGAGGGCGGAGGAGCGGATAGAGGTTCAGGGCACTCTCTTGTCCTAGGGGTGGGAAATTGCCCCTAAAAGCGGAAGAATCAGCTATGATCAACGACATGAGGATGCAGAAGGCAATGGAAACCACTGCATTAAAGACACGTGACGTGTATCCACAGGTCATGTGGCCTGTATTTGAAGAAGTGTCATGATGATCACTCCATTGGCAAAAGATTCCGGAATAGTCCACCATTCGGATCTCCGGAAGGGGACTGCCAACGGGGAGGTTACCATGAGAAAAAGATTGAATAATCAACGAAAAGATAACGTTCTACGTGTCGGGGCGTGGAATGTCAGAAGCTTGAACGTGGTAGGGAAACTAGAAAATCTGAAAAGGGAAATGCAAAGGCTCAATCTAGATATAGTAGGGGTCAGTGAAGTGAAGTGGAAGGAAGACAAGGATTTCTGGTCAGATGAGTATCGGGTAATACCAACAGCAGCAGAAAATGGTATAACAGGTGTAGGATTCGTTATGAATAGGAAGGTAGGGCAGACGGTGTGTTACTGTGAACAGTTCAGTGACCGGGTTGTTCTAATCAGAATCGACAGCAGACCAACACCGACAACGATAGTTCAGGTATACATGCCGACGTCGCAAGCTGAAGATGAACAGATAGAGAAAGTGTATGAGGATATTGAAAGGGTAATGCAGTATGTAAAGGGGGACGAAAATCTAATAGTCATGGGCGACTGGAATGCAGTTGTAGGGGAAGGAATAGAAGAAAAGGTTACAGGAGAATATGGGCTTGGGACAAGGATTGAAAGAGGAGAAAGACTAATTGACTTCTGTAACAAGTTTCGGCTAGTAATAGCGAATACCCTGTTCACGAATCACAAGAGGAGGAGGTATACTTGGAAAAGGCCGGGAGATACGGGAAGATTTCAATTAGATTACATCATGGTCAGACAGAGATTTCGAAATCAGATACTGGACTGTAAGGCGTACCCAGGAACAGATATAGACTCAGATCACAATATAGTAGTGATGAAGAGTAGGCTGAAGTTCAAGACATTAGTCAGGAAGAATCAATACGCAAAGAAGTGGGATACGGAAGTACTAAGGAATGACGAGATACGTTTGAAGTTCTCTAACGCTATAGATACAGCAATAAGGAATAGCGCAGTAGGCAGTACAGTTGAAGAGGAATGGACATCTCTAAAAAGGGCCATCACAGAAGTTGGGAAGGAAAACATAGGTACAAAGAAGGTAGCTGCGAAGAAACCATGGGTAACAGAAGAAATACTTCAGTTGATTGATAAAAGGAGGAAGTACAAACATGTTCCGGGAAAATCAGCAATACAGAAATACAAGTCGCTGAGTAATGAAATACATAGGAAGTGCAGGGAAGCTAAGACGAAATGGCTGCAGGAAAAATGTGAAGACATCGGAAAAGATATGATTGTCGGAAGGACATACTCAGCATACAGGAAAGTCAAAACAACCTTTGGTGACATTAAAAGCAACGGTGGTAACATTAAGAGTGCAACGGGAATTCCACTGTTAAATGCAGAGGAGAGAGCAGATAGGTGGAAAGAATACATTGAAAGCCTCTATGAGGGTGAAGATTTGTCTGATGTGACAGAAGAAGAAACAGGAGTCGATTTAGAAGAGATAGGGGATCCTGTACTAGAATCGGAATTTAAAAGAGCTTTGGAGGACTTACGGTCAAATAAGGCAGAAGGGATAGATAACATTCCATCAGAATTTCTAAAATCACTGGGGGAAGTGGCAACAAAACGACTATTCACGTTGGTGTGTAGAATATATGAGTCTGGCGAAATACCATCTGACTTTCGGAAAAGCATCATTCACACAATTCCGAGGATGGCAAGAGCTGACAAGTGCGAGAATTATCGCACAATCAGCTTAACAGCTCATGCATCGAAGCTGATTACAAGAACAATATACAGAAGAATGGAAAAGAAAATTGAGAATGCGCTAGGTGACGATCAGTTTGGCTTTAGGAAAAGTAAAGGGACGAGAGAGGCAATTCTGACGTTACGGCTAATAATGGAAGCAAGGCTAAAGAAAAATCAAGACACTTTCATAGGATTTGTCGACCTGGAAAAAGCGTTCGACAATATAAAATGCTGAAAGC
Source organism: Schistocerca americana (assembly GCF_021461395.2). Lineage (NCBI taxonomy): Eukaryota > Metazoa > Arthropoda > Insecta > Orthoptera > Acrididae > Schistocerca > Schistocerca americana. Next base: position 404,552,671 of record NC_060125.1, read on the forward strand.
TGTTCGAGAGTCTGAAAAAAGTAGGTGTAAGCTATAGGGAGAGACGGGTCATATACAATATGTACAACAACCAATAGGGAATAATAAGAGTGGACGATCAAGAACGAAGTGCTCGTATTAAGAGGGGTGTAAGACAAGGCTGTAGCCTTTCGCCCCTACTCTTCAATCTGTACATCGAGGAAGGAATGATGGAAATAAAAGAAAGGATCGGGAGTGGAATTAAAATACAAGGTGAAAGGATATCAATGATACGATTCGCTGATGACATTGCTATCCTGAGTGAAAGTGAAGAAGAATTAAATGATCTGCTGAACGGAATGAACAGTCTAATGAGTACACAGTATGGTTTGAGAGTAAATCGGAGAAAGACGAAGGTAATGAGAAGTAGTAGAAATGAGAACAGCGAGAAACTTAACATCAGGATTGATGGTCACGAAGTCAATGAAGTTAAGGAATTCTGCTACCTAGGCAGTAAAATAAGCAATGACGGACGGAGCAAGGAGGACATCAAAAGCAGACTCGCTATGGCAAAAAAGGCATTTCTGGCTAAGAGAAGTCTATTAATATCAAATACCGGCCTTAATTTGAGGAAGAAATTTCTGAGGATGTACGTCTGGGGTACAGCATTGTATGGTAGTGAAACATGGACTGTGGGGAAGCCGGAACAGAAGAGAATCGAAGCATTTGAGATGTGGTGCTATAGACGAATGTTGAAAATTAGGTGGACTGATAAGGTAAGGAATGAGGAGGTTCTACGCAGAATCGGAGAGGAAAGAAATATGTGGAAAACACTGATAAGGAGAAGGGATAGGATGATAGGACATCTGCTAAGACATGAGGGAATTGAGGACGTAGGTTGCAAGTGCTACTCTGAGATGAAGAGGTTAGCACAGGAAAGGAATTCGTGGCGGGCCGCATCAAACCAGTCAGTAGACTGATGACCAAAAAAAAAAAAGCCTTGAGTCATACATTCTGTTTGTAGATTGCTACTGTCAGTGTTTAACCGTCATTGAAAACAGTTTGGCCGGTCCTTGTCTAAGTGCCGCCTGGTTCAAATGGTTCAAATGGCTCTAGTCATTATGGGCCTTAACATCTGAGGTAATAAGTTCCCTATACTTAGAACTACTTAAACCTAACTAACCTAAGGACATCACACACATCCATGCCCGAGGCAGGATCCGAACCTACGACCGAAGCAGCAGCGCGAGTCTGGACTGAAGCGCCTAGAATCGCTCGGCCACATCGGCCGGCTAAGTGCCGCCTGGTTATTGTATTTATATCACACGACCGAGTTAAGGTGGCCAATTGCTATAGATATACATGGATAAAATTTTCTCTGGATATATTTTGGCGTGAATTGCAATAACATTACTGTTAGTTTCTAACTGAAGTAATAGTGTGTCTGAGAGACACGTGTCTAATCCTAAATGAGTAGTTTCATAAATTCTTACGAGTTACTGAGAGGCCAGTTGTTATTGTGTGTTTAAATAGTTTGAAACTGATTCTATTAATGAAACTACAAGAATTGCTGCAATGACACTATGTCTATATTGTAATTAATTCTGATTTTATCACAAATTTAAGTGTGGCTGTTTGCTGTAAGTCACCTTGTGTTTTGCGTCGGGTGGGGGGGGGGGGGGGGGGCGTCGAACTCGATATACTGTTAGCCTGCACGCTAGTTACTTGGATTTGTTTTGATTTCGTTTTATCGGGACTTCTGCTGTTTGTCTTGGTAGCGGGTTCGGGGTCCTGGGTTGTGCCCTGCTTGTGCTGTTGTGTATTTTCCGCCCCTTTGCCTGCGCGTGCCGGCTGGCCGTGTATCTAGTTCGCTCGCGGCTTAATGTATAATTGGCCTTACACACATAAGATAATAGATTTGTACTGTTTAGCTGATTTTCATTAATAGGTTGATTAATTCTACAGATGATGTGCTGTAATGAATTATTGTGTTTGTAGTTACTTCAGGCAGGTGTCAGTCTGTTGCAGAGACCCACTAGTTCCGGGATTTTTCGTTCCTATTCGGACCGTTGCTGCTCCCATTTGGGGGGTCCATGACGAGCCTGTATTGGAAACAGCTGAATGAACGGGCGTCCGCTTCTGGGCGTAGTTTGTTGAATCGCACGACGTTGCTTGGTCACATGAAATTTTATATCCTACATTTTAGGGCACCTGCCATTTAAGTAACGTGGTTGTGTGCTATAGTATCTGATTTGTTGTTGCCTGTACTCTGAATTACTTCGGTAATACCAATCACTGCAGTAACGAAAGACATTTTCCCGTTAAATTTTAGTAAATTATTCTTCAGGTTGAATGTTTAAATTCTGAAGTAACTGGCTCTCATCTAAATGGTAATTTTAAAGATGTATGATAATTTTAAAAAAATGTGTTGATGGTTTTATTATTTGACTTGTTTACATGTGCCAAATACATGTTCAATGCAACTGTCGATTGTGATTCCCTGATGTGTCACTTGGTCCAGCAGTCCTACCACCCCACAGCCTATTGTGCTGAGCTTGTGTCGTTGTGTAAAAGGTTGAGTTCCATGCTGTGCTGACACACCAACTTCCTTGAGGAGAACACTACATATTACTTCTCTTTTACTTCAAAACTTACCACCAATTACTACGAACTTTGACATGTTAATTGGAAATCACGAATCTTGTCGCACAGCTGAGACGATACTCCATAGGCATGCAAATTTATTATTAGTCACTTGTTCCGCTGAAGTGATGAACGTTCTTCAGACTTACGTTCCCGAATCTTCTCCATTGGCTAGATAGTGATAGCAGAAAACGAAAAAGAGGTGCAATGTTTATCAAAATAATATTTTTGTCTTGGGATCGAGGAGTCTTCCTGGTAGCTGTCTGTATTCCTAGCGCCCCTGGCTGTGGAGCCACGAAATTGGTATCGTTTATTGAAATTACCCTCATTCTTAGAGTTCTCCTCTCCGTCTGGGGATGTTCTTCTATAAAAGATACAGTCTTTGGCTAGCACCCGATGGTCAGGTTTAGCCACCTGACAGGAAAGCTTTTTCCTATCCTCCGTGCCCAAATGCGCCTCTCTTTTGCGAAGTGCGAGAGGAATGTTTCTAAATGTATCTGTTAATTGTGGATGACTTCAATGGTGAGTGTGTGTGTGTGTGTGTGTGTGTGTGTGTGTGTGTGTGTGTGTGTCTGTAGGGTAGTTCAAATGGCTCTGAGCACTACGGGGCTTAACGGCTGAGGGCATCTGTCCCCTAGAACTTAGAACTACTTAAACCTAACTAAACTAAGGACATCACACACATCCATGCCCGAGGCAAGATTCGAACCTGTGACCGTAGCGGTCGCGCGGCTCCAAACTGTAGCGCCTAGAACCGCTCGGCCACTCCGACCGGCTTGTAGGGTAGTGTTGTGTTCGTGTTGGAGATGATGAGACAAGAGAAAGGGTGCCACGCACTACCGGCACATAGCCTACTCCTCTCGAAGAGCAGCAAGGGCGTTACCGAGGTTAACGGCCCCATCCGACGGACGGATCATCATCAACGGTGTCGCATGCACTCACTTCATGAGACAGAGCGGAGAGATTTGGAACTGAATCCAGGACTTCGCCTCACCCCTCCCTCTCCCTCCTACCCCAGGACAAACTGAAAACTTAATACCGTGCGCCTTACCTGATTGGTCACCCGTCCCAGTGCTTAACTTCGGTGATGCAACAGGAATCCTTTTACGGCTCTGGATGTGTTTGTAAGAGGTATTTCTGCTGGAACAGGAACTATTCAGCTACTGATACAGCAGGAAAGAGCGTCTGAAAGACGAAGTTACGGAAGTTTGAAGCCAATAGGAAAGTTGACCAGACGAGAAAACTAGTACACATTATGTCAGCGCTACTCTCGTGGCAGCAGAAGGAGCAGAAAGCGTCAACATAAATACCACGCCTTTCTTAATTATATCAGTTGCTGCTGTCCTGTGGAGGTGGGAGGCTATGTCAGTAGACCCTCTGCGCTTCTAATCGTCTATAATCATCTGTGGAGCCGCAAGTCTCGCTGGAGAGACTGTGCCCCTGCACGATGTGGCGCCAACTTCCGGGTCATCAGTGAGGGGTGCAGAGACCGCTGTCAACCCATTGGCCTACTGGAGGCTTGAACAGAAGTACCAGGAAGCTGTTCACCATCTGACACCGTGAGGAGTCACTGTTGCTGCTTCCTCCGTTCCTGCAGCTGACACTAATTCTGCACAGCAGTAAGTACTTCAGGCTAGGCTGGAGGACGAGTCTCCACGCACCTGGGCGCACCTCTCCGACGTAAACGAGAGCGCTTCAGGGATCAGCTCGCAGAGCTGCTGTTCATTGCCATCCACCAAGGGCTGCGCTGGCTACAAACTCCTGGGGGCACCGACCGCCCGTGACGTAACGGCTGTCACACGAGCCGTCCTCTACGCAGCAGTACTGCCGAGTGGACAGTCCATAGATAGAACTCATAAAGCACAAGAAGTTGAGTAAGGGAAGAGAGGGAAATCCATGGAACAGGAAAAAAGTAACAAGTGGCTCTGAGCACTATGGGACTTAACATCTGAGGTCTTCAGCCCCCTAGAACTTAGAACTACTTAAACCTAACTAACCTAAAGACATCACACACAGCCAAGCCCGAGGCAGGATTCGGACCTACGACCGTAGCAGTCACGTGGTTCCGGACTGAAGCGCCTAGAACCGCTCGGCCACCGCGGCCGGCTAAAAAAGTAACAGAAAGACGGCCTTCTGCAACGTAGATGAAATCGACTGCAAGAAACTGCAGTCCCCTCATCAAGACGCAGCCACAGCAGTCTCTATAGGCCACGATCCTGCAGCTGCTGAATTCTGACGTTTCTCCCTCTGACACGGTTTTCTCACAGTCAAAACTCAAAAGCGATTTTTGAATGAGAAACTTGCTGCGTAAACTTCCCTAATACACAGAATGTAGATAGCGCTACTGATACCTATTGTGTGGGGCCGCGCTCGAGTGATGATCATTTAACATGGAAGCACGGAGTAGATTTCATACCACTTTCACGTTTGTTCCGCGTTCTCTCCATGGTGTTGCAATTTTAATAGGCAGAAGCGTAGATTTTCGATGTACGATATGTGTTAGAAAGCACGCAAGTAGTTTGGACGGTAGGGTACCAGACAACGAGTGAACATAATTCTTAACCAGTATATTTGCACAAACAATTTTACGAAGCAAAATTAGCTTGGGCGTCTCCACAGTAACAAAATTTTTCGATAAAGAATTTGTCAAAGGAATGTTTCCATTGAAAACAGATCACAACATTTACTAAGTAAACAAAGCAACACATACTCAGTTCATCTGTTAGACAATCTTAGTCAAATTCATAAGCAGTGGAGCCCTTGGAATTAGTTGAATTAAAAGTAGCCCTTACTTCAGCAGAATTAAAAAAAAATGATTCCGTGAATACTCAAATAAAACAGTCGGATGTCTGAAACAATTATGTTGATAGGAGTTGGCATACTTTTTAAGCCAGACAACTCGCCAAAACTTTACTTTTTGGGAAGCCAATTGGAGTCTTGGTGGAGAAGTAACAATCTTTACATTAGTCAAGATAATAAATGACGCAGAGCTATAACAGAGAGAGAAACAAAAAAGCATTTAAATCGTTAAGACATCAATTTAGACAGCTAGTAATCTTTGGTTATAAAAAAAGCACTGGCGGTGCCAGTTTTACTTCGTTGAACAGCACAAGGCTCAATACGTCACATATACTCTGAAAACGTTTAAAAGGTTACAGCACAATATGAATAAATGGTAGTTGTGGTTAAGTTCAGCTAAAACTATGTTCTGCTTTGCCACTCCCTGAATTATCACGAAAACTTAGGGAAAAGAAACACTGAGTATTGAAGGCCGCCACCTGAAATAGTAAGTTAAAGATGTTAAACACGGTACTCACCCGTTAGCACCCGAGCCAGAGGAAGATAAGCCGCGTGTATCAAATACCAGAAAAATGCCGTCGCTCACTGAGCCGTGGAAGGACTGACGCTAGTAGTATCTCTGACATGAGTACCATCGATCTGGGCATGGGCCGGCTCGAGATATAAGGGAGTGCCGACCGCGAGGTAAGGAGAGGACACAACTCTTGAGAACGGAACGCGGCGGTCCGCGAGTCGGCGATTGGCTGGCGGAGAAAAGCGAAAACGGCGTGCTTGAGGCCGGGCGGCGGTTGTCACGTGGTTGTACTGGAGACTGGAGAGTTGTCCGGCGCTGTGCATTCTCCGGCAACTTCGTGGGCTGTGGATGTGCCTGTTTCCTTGGAGGGACAGGCTGTTATGGTCTTGCGAAGTGATAGTCTGGCAGTAAGATGTTGCACGACGTGTGATGCGATGCTTGTTCGATTTCATTTGAGGCCTCCTACTAAGCGTGTGCTCTGTTTCCGCATATTATTGATGTATATGCACAGGTGTGTCATTAAGTTCTAGTGAGCGCCGGTTCTCGTGAGCCAGTTCATTTCCCACTCTTAGTGTTTGTTTATCAAGTACCGTTTTACTTAAAGGAAGCACTCGCGAGTGAAATTAGTTGTTATTTAACCTTGATTTTATAGAGTTAATTTACTGGTCAAGTTAAGAAAAGTTTCCTGCCTCCTGTTGTCGAGTGTGGTCTGTGTTTCAGTGAGCTGAGACAGTGGGCAACCGAAGCATAGGGCTTCCCTTTAGATTGCAAGTGTGGCTTACGGGCGGTGGACTTCGCCTGAGCTCATGTGTTCCTCTTTGGTAGCGTTTGCTTGGTTCACATTTTGGTGGCCTACTCGAAATGGGGTTGCAGACGGAGCCACGTCTTGGTTCGAAGTCGGTTACACCGTTTGTGGCTAAACTTCGGCCTTACAAGCTTGGGCCTTGCTTCTGTTGTTACATATTTATCATTGTACAGAGTTGTTTGTTAAAATCAGCCTCAGTGACTTCTGTCAATTTTGGTGGGAAATCGAGGGCTACATGTAATGTTTATTGAAAGGATCTTAAATAATGTGTCTTAACTAGAGCACTTTGTTAAATTTATTTATTAACCTGCTTATGATTTATGTAATGAATGTCTCTTAAATAATCTTGCCCGAGTGGCGTTGTCAAATTTTAAGTGGTTTTGTTGTGGTTAATTAATAAATCCATTGGAATTGAAATGTTCACTTTATTGGGTCAGTCCTTCCACCCCCTTTAGATTTAAAGGTTAAACAAACAGCTGTCAAGTCTCAAGGTACCACTCACTATGATATTTAAATAATATTCATAAACAGATACGTAATGTATTGACCATGGCAAGCAAAAACGTAAACTTTCAGTGCTAATTTTCGGGTGAGATAGGAAGCGGTAACAGCAAGAAGTTTATCACAAAGTACTCACCCAAATATTTTCTCCAGAGAGAGTCTTGGGATAACGGATTCGTAGCCTTCGATGTCGTGTGCCAGATTTAATCTTCTCACGCCAACTTCCTTCTGAACGAGCTTCACCAACTTAACAATCAGACCTGAAATGCAGGAAACGCACAGGAAGCAGAGAGGCGCAAACATAACTGAGCCATGTGCGGCTCGCGTTGACGCCGTTCATAGCTTGGCATCTTGTAATAGCGATAGTGGCGCCACAACGTTTGCTCGCCTTGTCTCTCCGTTAGTGGCAGCAGCAGCGCTTATCGATAGCGCGTACTGCGGTACAATCTTTGGAGCGCTCTCGAGTATTTTAGGGTCGTCGTGCGTCGAGGAAAGGGAGTTGTGACGGAGCAGCACTGGCCGATGCAAGCACGTGGTCGCGGGAGTGCATGACCACGTCAAGGACCGGATTCAGTGAGTTTTAGTTGAATGGACCGTGATATTCGTGTAGTGCAATTTTCACCTGTGTGTGTGTATGTGTGTGTGGGGGGGGGGGGGGGGGACGATTTATATTGGGATCTTTCCCGTGCCTGATTTGAGTGGGGACGACCGTTGGTTGGTCGTTCGGTCGGTCGTCGCAGCGGACGACGTGCATTCGGTCTTCCGACCGCTTCTGGCTTCTTTGTTTTTGTGCCGACTTGTAACTCGTCCGTGTTGTTTCCCATTGACTGGTTTTAGTACTGTGAGTTGTTAGTAGAATTGTTCCCCCGGATCCGTGTGTACCTTGTCGTTTTGAATGAGCAGTTATTTTAATGCAGTTTGCGTACTGGATTTGGTGAGAGTTGCGAACGGACATCAGTTCGTTTGGGGCGCAATAGCGAGCAGGTCTGTGCAGCGTGAGGGGAAGCCAGGGCTGCTGGCGGTGCGCTGCGAGGAGGGGTAGCTGCGAGAGCGACGACTTCGTTGCACACCGAACTCTGGACGTTTAAATGGTTCAAATGGCTTTGAGCACTATGGGACTTAACATCTATGCTCATCAGTCCCCTAGAACTTAGAACTACTTAAACCTAACTAACCTAAGGACATCGCACAACACCCAGTCATCACGAGGCAGAGAAAATCCCTGACCCCGCCGGGAATCGAACCCGGGAACCCGGGCGCGGGTCTGGACGTTTGAGTGAAGAGTTAACTGCTGATGCAACCTCGACCTTCTGAGATCTCGCCTTTTGTCGGTGGGTTGTTGCCCCCAGGACCGCTGAGATGGCGGCAACGAGTTAAGTGTTTCGAGGTGGTGAAATATTGCAGCCGTCTTTATGTGCTATTCGTCATTCAATTTAGTATTATTCTTCTTAGTGAAATACAACCAGCGACATTTTCTGCCTTTTCGCCGCTAACGCCCCAGTTACCTGCCCTGGAGGTTAGCGTACTTTTCCGGCAGTGTACCTTTCCTTGTTGTGTTGATGCTGTCCGACACAGCGTGTAGTTCGACAGAATCTTTTATTGTACTGTGCATATTTTTTGGGAGGTCTACCTTGGTTCTAGTGTTTCCTTCGGCTTTGGTGTTTTCTGAAGACGTAGTGCTGTCTGTCTCTTCGCCCTTGGCTAAAAATATTCCATCGTTGTACCGGTGATCGGACGTTAGGCGGATTGGTTAGTCGGTCGACCAGCGCTTAAGCAGCCCCTAGTTTGAGTTGCCAGCCTGTTACGTGAGTACAACTCCTGGCTGCCTGTCTCACCTTAACCTTATGTTTGAGTTACCTTTCCAGGCCGACCATTGGAACACTTGCTGAGAACCGCTTGTCCTGATTTCTTAGACGGTGTTGCCTTCAGCCGAGCAATAGTTTCACTTATTTTATAGTTAAGGCCTTCAGCAGTGTTACAATAAGTTTTTTTTAAAAGCAAACTTGTTTTAAAAGAAAATTATTTGTTGAAATGTGTGCCATTTGGAATTGTTCTTCTGACTTCTAATTCAGGCCTTCAGCCGTTTGTTATTTGAAGTTGTGTGTGGCCTTCAGCCGAGAAATAACTTCACTTGTTTCGTGATAAGGCCTTCAGCCGTTTTACAGTAAGTTTTTTTAAGTAAACTTGTTTTAAAGGCAAGGTATTTATTTCAAAGGTGTCCTTTGGAATTGTTTTCCTGACTTCTATTTCAGGCTTTCAGCCGTTTGTTGTTTGAAATTGTTTGTGGCCTTCAGCCGAGGAATTATTTAACTTCTTTTATAATAAGGGCTTCAGTCGTTTGTTATTTGAAGTTGTGTGTGGCCTTGAGCCGAGCAATAATTTCACTTCTTTTTTCCCCTAGAATAAGACCTTCAGCCGTCATACAGTCAATTGTGTTTTTTTAAGATATTGTTTTAAAATTTAATTTCTTTAAATACCGAGAGTAACTAATTACGGCCCCGTCTACAATCGTAACCTTATCCTACCCCATCCTGATACCCCAGCTCTCAAAAACCTTTCTCTTTCGGCCGCAACATTGAGTAATATCGTAATGAAACAAGCCTAACACATCACTGGTGATAATGTTGGAAGTCACGCTAGCACACGACTGACAAGGAGACCCCACGGCAATCGGATTTTTTAAACTTTTATAATTGTGGAACGTGAAGTTCAGAACTCAATATCAGACTCCGGAAGCAGTTCGACGCAGCTCTCAAAAATTCTCGTGAAAATCGACTTTAAAGTTTTCCGTGTATCGTTAATTCATTAAAGTTAGCACAATTTTTTCGTAGGCTGCATAGCTCAGTGGTAGAATGCTTGTGTACCACTGCCGGACCCTACGTTTTATTCCTTGACGATGAGAAGTTTTAAACAAAAGTACGTGTTCTATGAGCATTTGCGCGAGGGTTAAAATACATAAAGGTGAAAAAATTAATTTGTAATGTTTTCTTAGTTTAAACAATTTTCATTGACAATACAGGTGTAAGTAGGCTGTTTAGGTTTTTCCGTTGGTAACGCCACGTAGCGCTCTGTATGAAAATCACTGGCTGTGCTGTGTGCAGTCTGTGGCTGGTTGGCATTGTTGGAATATTCGCTATTGTAGTGTTGGGCAGTTGGATGCGAACAGCGCGTAGCGTTGCGCAGTTGGAGGTGAGCCGCCAGCAGTGGTAGATGTGGGGAGAGAAATGGCAGAATTTTGAGAGCGGACGATCTGGATGTGTGTCCATCAGAAAGAGTAAATTTGTAATACAGGACATCATGAACTGATATATATATATATATATATATATATATATATATATATATATATATATATATATATATATATATTATGGCTTTAGAACACTATTAAGGTAAATACATTGTTTGTTCTCCAACAAAATCTTTCATTTGCTAACTATGCCTATCAGTAGTTAGTGCCTTCAGTTGTTAGAGTCTTTTATTTAGCTGGCAGTATTGCTGTATTGCAGTAGTTCGAGTAACGAAGATTTTTGTGAGGTAAGTGATTCATGAAAGGTATAGGTTATTGTTAGTCACGGTCATTCTTTTTTAGGGATTATTGAAAGTCAGATTGCGTTGCGCTAAAAATATTGTGTGTCAGTTTAGTGATGATCAGAATAAGTAAAGAGAGAAATGTCTGAGTACGTTCAGTTTTGCTCAGCTGTTTGAAAATCAAGTAATGTAAGAGGTTTATCAGCACAGTCATTCATTAATTTTTCTAAGGGTAAATTTGTAATAGTGGATATCATGAACTGCAATATATATGATGACTTTTGAACATTATTAAGGTAAATACATTGTTTGTTTCAGGCAAAATCTTTCATTTGCATACTATGCCTAACAGCAGTTAGTGCCGTCACTAGTTAGAATCTTTTATTTAGCTGGCAGTATTGGCTCTCGATGTATTGCAGTAGTTCGAGTAACGAGGATTTTTGTGAGGAAGTGATTCATGAAAGGTATAGGGTATTGTTAGTCAGGGCCATTCTTTTGTAGGGATTATTGAAAGTCAGATTGCGTTGCGCTAAAAATATTGTGTGTCAGTTTAGTAATGATGAGAATAAGTAAAGAGAGAAATGTCTGAGTGCGTTCAGTTCTACTCAACTGTTTGAAAATCAAATAACGTAACGGATTTACCAGCACAGTAATTCATAAATTTTTCTAAGGGGAGCTTTCACATGGTGTATAAAAAAGAATCATCTGATTTGGCACGTCTATATTTCTGAAACTAATAAACATATGCAATGAATTTTGCTTTCTGATGAACGGGAAATTCAAAAAGTTTTCTTTGTTACACATCTTTTTATAGATGTTCAATATGTCACACTTGAGATGCACGGCATATGTAAATGCAGTATTCAAATTATTCCCACTTTGCAGCGAGCATGTCTTGAGTTACAGTTTCTGCAGCCGCTATTATGCGATGTGTCACTTCATTGATTGTTGTTGATAATGGAGGCACATAGCAAAATTCTTTTATAAACACCCACAAGAAATAATCACATTTTCTCAGGTCTGGTGACCATGAAGTCCAGTAATGTACGGCAGAATCATTTGCTCCAGTGCGACCGATCCACCGTTCAGTAGTCCTTTGATTTAAAAATTCCCGCACTTTCAAATGCGAGTGTCGCCATGCCCCGTCCTGTTGGTAAATGAAGTCGTTCGAATCAGTCTCCAACTGTGATAAAAGAAAGTTCTCAAGCGTATTGAGATATGTGCTTCCTGTAACAGTGTGCTCGGATAAGAAAAATGGACCGTACATCTTTCCCCATGAAACTGCACAAAACACATTAAATTTTGGAGAGTCCCTCTCATGTTGTACAGCTTCATGTGGTTGTTCCGTACCCCTGTTATCACATTATGACGGTTCACCTTTCCATTCAAATTGAATGTTGCCTCGTCAATGAACACTAAGCGTAGCAGAAAATTGTCATTCTCCATCTTGCCAAGAACGAAATTACAGAACTCTACATGTGGTTGTTTATCACCTTTACGAAGAACTTGCAGTAGTTCAGTTTTGTACGGTTTCATGTGTAGACGTCGACGCAACACACAGACATCGGAGGCATGTGGAGCTGTCGAGCTCCATGGCGAACGGAATTCTGCGGATTCCTGTGAAACTATGGTGGATGCGGTCGACGTCTGTGTCAGACGCTCGGGAATGGCCCGGCGATTTGCCTTTACACAAACAACCTGTTACTCGGAATTTTTCATGCCATCGTCTATTGCTCTGTGCTGTGAAGGATCCACACCATACCTAGTACAAAAGTCACGTTGAACAGTTATTACTGACCGCACTGAGCAGAACGTAGAGCACAGAACGCTTTCTGTTGTCCCGATATCATTTTCACTAGAACTGAAGTGGGCGCACAATGCTGAATGGAAAAGCGAAAAACCAAACAATGACAGAAAACAGACTCGAAGCAGCGATCATCAGTCTCGAGCGCAACCAATTTTTTTGTTTTCCATCTGTACGTATTTTATGTTTCACAGAAATGCTCACAGAACATGCCCCTTCGTTTAAATACGAACGTCGGCCGGGAATCGAACCAAACATACTTGTGGGAGAGGCAAGCTTTCTACTGCACAGCCACGCAGGCAGCCGGAAAACAATGATAGCGTTAGTGAATAAAGGACTCTCAGTGAGCTCCAAGGCATATTTTCTCGGGAATTTTTGAGAGTTGTGTCGAACTGCTTTGGGAAAATATTTGAGTTCTAAACTTCACGTACCATAAACATTAAAAAATTCAGTTGTTGTGAATCGACGTACTCAGCCGATCCGCGTAAGTCGGCATTGCGAGGGCTGCTCCCTGGAAGGGCGGAAAGTAAACAGGTTTTCGCCAATTAAGAAAGTTATGTATAAGCAACATGTTCTTGTCTCATGTTCGATTCCACTCACAATGGGGTGATTAGGCTAGTGAAAGTTGCTTCAGCATTAACTTTGTGTCTCTGCTACGGCTGGGGAGCCGCCGCTGGCTGTCCGTTAACAGTTATTCCCAGCATTGTAGATTCCTCACAGTTGCTAAACCGGTGGCACTCCAGAGTGTTGTTCGTCCTACCATAGAATCGACTTTTAGGAAGTTTATTTGTTATCTTTGTAAACCTAGCAATACTTGATCTAGAACAAATATCAACCCTAACTGAGATTTGCAGGACACTACATCCCTTGTTACTGATGTGGCGCTGAATTATTTTAGATACATATAGTTACAGTAGAATGGGTACTCCTGGATTATTTGAGGCTTTACCGGAGCTTGTCTTCAACGTCGGCTTAGTAAATGAATTTATGGAAGTATATGCGGATGAGTCCCATCCATCTCAGAAACACTCCGACTCCGAATGGCTTGGTTCAAATGGCTCTGAGCACTATGCGGCTTAACTTCTGAGGTCACCAGTCGCCTAGAACTTAGAACTAATTAAACCTAACTAACCTAAGGACATCACACACATCCATGTCCGAGGCAGGATTCGAACCTGCGACCGTAGCGGTCGCTCGGCTCCAGACTGTAGCGTCTAGAACCGCACAGCCACTCCGGCCGGCCCTCGACTCCGACCTTTACAACTTATTTTCTCAGCAGATAAACTAGGCCAGAGTATCCAAGACGCGCTTCTCAAGGTTTTGGAAGGTGATTTCATTGTGCCGGATACAAGAACACATGGGATCACAAAAAGTGAATTAGCAGGTCTGGAAGCTATAATGTGGTATCATGATGCTGTTGATATACGGAGTCCATCATCATTGGAATAAGGCTGGCTTGGAGTCATAGACTATAAGCTCTGACCAAGTCAGCTGCTGCATCATGACAGATTTCCTTCAAGCCATGCAGTGAGATTATGATCTTACACTAATACGAATCTGTCATAATCGAATGACTGATGGCACCAGAAAAAAGTTGTGAAAGTAAGGCACAGATTCAATATACCACATTAAGAAAAGACAAACGAAAAAAGTCTTTCACAATCAGACCAGAGGGCAGAGGCCATTTCACTGACAGAACTGCCCTAGATTTTCAAGTGACTTCTAAGATGTATAAAATTTCTAAACTTGTTCCTAAAATATTGGTAGCGAGATATTTTGTATTTTCATAGAGACTTGCGCATCCAATTGTTCTGTAGGTAATCTACGAGGCACACCTTACTCTCTGGCTATTGCAGCCATCATTCTGTTGTAAAATCTGCAAACGTTTGTGACGGTATACCAGACACCATGATGACAACTTCACGTTACAGAGGAGAGATTTTGGAGGGAGGAGGGAGGAGATTAATGTTTAACGTCCCGTCGACAACGAGGCCATTAGAGACGGAGCGCAAGCTCGGGTGAAGGAGGGATGGGGAAGGAAATCGGCCGTGCCCTTTCAAAGGAACCATCCCGGCATTTGCCTGAAGCGATTTAGGGAAATCACGGAAAACCTAAATCAGGATGGCCGGAGACGGGATTGAACCGTCGTCCTCCCGAATGCGAGTCCAGTGTGCTAACCACTGCGCCACCTCGCTCGGTGAGAGATTTTGGTCATCATGGAGAATGGGAGTAAAAAAGGAAGTAAGTATGTTTTTAATTCGTTTAGCTTTTTATGCTTATAAGGGTTTGCGAATTTTAACCGCAACAGCGCTGATTATTGTTTTGTTGAGCGTCCAAAGTACACAAACACATTTGCTCTGGATGGCAGTGTAGAACTCTGCCTATTCACAAAATACTACGCGAAAAAGTATAGGTGTATTGTCGTTTCTTTGTGGTCGCGTTAACAAAATTCGAAATTCATAATTTTAGATAACATTACTACGAAACAGCGATCTGCCAGTTAAATAAAATTAGTGAAAAACAGACTCGATCCCACAGCATTTGATTAAAAATATGACCACTTTCGGCCACTAGTAGCAGGCCGTCCTCAGATAATGCACTGTAAAGATAAAAATTAAAAGTGCTGATTTACATAGGGAAGTCAGAAAAAATTAAAATGAATGTATGTTAAAATGATATATCGTTACCAACCCGACTGACGATGATGACGCTTCGAACAGCTGTGCTGAGCACAGATTTGGTGAAATTTATCACCATACCAGTGATTTTAGCTTTTTAATCCATATTTGTAACTGATATTCATACGTTTTTCAACGTAGTTTCATACGTCAACTTTACTTATTGGGGAAAAAATTTCTGAATTCCAATTCCGGTTTCAGCGTAGTTTTAATCAATTGGTCTCTTTATTGCAAACGTCAACCAGCGTCTTGCTGCTGACTACAAAATTTCAACACATTACACCACATCCTTGAGGTTTGTATCGAAAACTGTCGTCAAGGCAATACGCAGTGTCCATCGAATACACCTTTGATAACCGACAGCCATTTCGGCCACGATGTCTCTATGGAAACAGCATCCGTAGGCATTTTAACCTTGCCTGTGTTGTGCAAGCTGGCAGGCTCTCTGGCCTCTTCATACATTTAATCAGGGCCATCAAACGAGCCAATGTTGCATTTATAAAATGTAATTTACATATAAGCAAATTAACGTCATTTCTCTACTGTCATGCAAAGTGGGTAATCGGAAGCTATGTACCGGCATGTACATGATCAGAAGTAGGGCGTATATATATATATATATATATATATATATATATATATATATATATATTAATTCTGAATTCTGCTCATTTCACGTAGGAGACGAGTGGGCTCGTTTGGGCTGTGAGGAGGCCAACCGCACACTATGGCAGGAAGTGGGAGGACATCCGGCTACTGGAAACTGTGGACAGAGTCCCGATCCCTGCCTGGCAGCTTTCTTTTGAAGCTGGTATTCAGGGACCAGAGCGACGGATACTTGCTATTTTTACAATGGCTGGGAACAGGTTTATCATGAGAGCCGCCTCATGTTCTGCGCAGGAACGCGCCAGCACAGCGCCACGACTGTGCTATTTTGTCTGGGACATTTCGAGGAAATGGTCGCCGATCTTCGCGGGATAGCCGACAGAACGGCGCCAGACGTCGCATCCCAATCATCATATTCCGTTGGCGCCCGTCGCCAGTAAGCTTCCCGCGAGAAGTCCCGGCGGAGGCTGTGATAGGCTGCTCGACTGTTATGGCAGCACACGTTTGCTGTCACCGTCGAGAACTGGCGAGAAAGCAAGGTATTGGCGCCTAGGTTAACGGAGTATACGGTAGTGGGGTGTCTAGACGAATTTATTCTATGGCCATAACTGGCGAAAGCTTTTTTTATCGGTAACGACTGACCGAGTTCTTGCATAAGTGGAGCGGTCGCTCTCTGGCAGCGGGGACGGAAGAGAATCTGAGTTTTGGCCCCCGGTCGCCGCAGTCGGTCGCGAACGTTGCCACCCTTACTGCGGAAAAACTTAATTCACAATTTCACTTGTCCAGCCATCTGGACAAAACTTAGTTTTCTTGCGCGCTCGCGCTTCTATCGTTCTCCAAGGCGGAACCTCATCTCCATGTAGCAGTGACGACAACGAGTGCCAGCTGTCATCAGTACGCCACTTTGCAACGTATTGTCGGTAGCACAGCAGCTCCGGCCTGTAGGGTTTCAGCTGATTTTTCAGCCCACCATAATTCGAATTGAAGTTGATCAACGGATGCATCTGTGGAACCGCTTTTCCTCCTGAGGTGATATCGTGGGTAACCCACTCATTTATCGATATTACACATTTAACAAGTTCTCTTTGCTCCCCCTACTCGTAATAGAAAAGCACACAAGATTCCATACAGCGTCGTTTGTACTAGGTTCTTGCCAACACCTCTTTCAACTGAGTACTATTTCCATTTTTTTATTTACGTTAACATACGTGATTGTTCCTTGAAAACTCATGATAATTTTGTGCTCTATTTAAATAAAATAAATGTAATTGTAAATTTGTGGGGACGGCATATTTATCTGTTGAAGAGTCATACTCACCAGATACCTTTCCTATCATCATTTTTGGTGGATAGCTTTGATCAATTAATTTATTGAATAAATTATATGAGAGGCTAGCCACCCCACGTAGGATTTATATCAGGGCCATTACATTATTGCGATACATAACTCGTGCAGATTCAATATAAACCCACTTAATTATGATCTACACTCCTGGAAATGGAAAAAAGAACACATTGACACCGGTGTGTCAGACCCACCATACTTGCTCCGGACACTGCGAGAGGGCTGTACAAGCAATGATCACACGCACGGCACAGCGGACACACCAGGAACCGCGGTGTTGGCCGTCGAATGGCGCTAGCTGCGCAGCATTTGTGCACCGCCGCCGTCAGTGTCAGCCAGTTTGCCGTGGCATACGGAGCTCCATCGCAGTCTTTAACACTGGTAGCATGCCGCGACAGCGTGGACGTGAACCGTATGTGCAGTTGACGGACTTTGAGCGAGGGCGTATAGTGGGCATGCGGGAGGCCGGGTGGACGTACCGCCGAATTGCTCAACATGTGGGGCGTGAGGTCTCCACAGTACATCGATGTTGTCGCCAGTGGTCGGCGGAAGGTGCACGTGCCCGTCGACCTGGGACCGGACCGCAGCGACGCACGGATGCACGCCAAGACCGTAGGATCCTACGCAGTGCCGTAGGGGACCGCACCGCCACTTCCCAGCAAATTAGGGACACTGTTGCTCTTGGGGTATCGGCGAGGACCATTCGCAACCGTCTCCATGAAGCTGGGCTACGGTCCCGCACACCGTTAGGCCGTCTTCCGCTCACGCCCCAACAT